>NC_044302.2:33772733-34422019 GCF_004027225.2 Strigops habroptila | reverse complement strand
GGAGTTCAGGGCAGCATACAAATTGGATAAAAGTTTGGAAATGACTTGCCAACTTATCTCCCACAAGAAAATTGCCTTCATGCATGCATACACTTGGAATTTCTTGCCCCTGAATGTTTAGTGAGGACTAGGGTTCTGTCACCTATACACCAACTGGTCTGTAATGGCACATACAGCAGTACGGTCCCTGTGAAAGCTGTTAGAGGACAAGCCAAAGAAGAGTGAATTTATCTGCTGAGATCATGTATCTGGAAATTTCAGATTCCACCAGTTCAGATTTCACTTTCATGGTCACTGTTATGCTAACACTACAACTGCTTATCCTTCTGGATTACGAAATAGAGAATGATTCACCACATTCTTCCTCATAAAAGTCTAAAATTCGTGCTCAAAAGTATAAATAATATCGAAAGGAATTACTCTTCCGGCAGAAAGGAGCGAATGTGTTTCTTCAGCCTGTTTGACTGCTTACGCATCAAGAAAAGATTTCAAAACTGCTGCAGATGTGCTACAGATAAATGCTTGCCACTCTCTAACAAGATTCCATGTATACACTCTTCATTTGGATAATGTTTGAATGTTTGGACCCTTCGCATGAGCTAAAATCTGCTTATTTTTTTAAGAATTTACCTGATAATAGAACATACTGCTTTGACATTCCCAGAAAGATTGTTCTTACAGAAGACAATGGAAGACTTTGCACTCATTTATCTGAATGATAACGCTGTTTAAGGGAAGGACATTTCTTATGATGAGGTGAAACAAACGGTTTTCTGAAAGACTCAAATGTAGATCCAACAGATTTTTCATAAGACTATTTTTAGACTGCAAGTTTTAAACTTTAGTAATGAGTAAAGGAATCAGAACCTGACACTTCCAGTGGCTGTCCGATTTAAGATGTGTTTCCATGTGACTATCAGGTCACTATCACCATGAAGATGACTTTCACTTAAACTCCCATTTAGCAGTTTATTAATTTAGGTGTATATATGTATCTAAATGAACACATGCAGTGCCAGTAAAAACTTCCAAACATTCTGGAGTAACGTTTTAGTCACAATTTATCAAGGACCTTCTGCTTTCTCCCGCACTTTATCACAGACAATACTCATAGACATTACCTATCATTTATGGCAAACATGTTTAATATGATTTTCAAACCTTGGTTGACCTTGTACTTGGGCCACTGGTTATATACAGTTGTATATAAATATATATATTTGCAAACAGAATGTCTTCTTCAGTATCACGGCATTCCTAATACAAAATAAGATAACTTTTTGTCTTCTAAACTAGTATTGTCTGTGAGCATGTCAATTTTTTTATCTAGACAATTAAAAAAATTACGTCATTAAAAACTTGATTTTTATTTCAGTTTTTAGTATCTTTTGATCAAGGTGTTCTGAATGACGTTATTAGGTAAGCCATTGCGTTCTTACGTAACAACATAAAAAGGAAAAAGTCTCCAAAAGGAAAATTAATGCCCACTAAGTAACTTAAATAAACAATCTCTTTAGCAAGCAGCATGGCTGTCTGCGCATGTTACTTTGTTGAAACCATATTTATGTTGTAAATTTGGAATTTTATTAATGTGTAGTACTAATAATTAGAAATTTCCTAATTGGCATAAACTCTTCTGTATTTTCTGATCCTGTTAGCTAAAAATTCCAGATTTTGTCAGAGAGAAAAGGTTCTACTGTGCTAAACTGCTTTCCTTTATAGTTGCCAAGAAAATGGCCTTTATTAAGGGAATAGATTAGATGCCCAAATGTGAAGTACACTGGAGAAATACTTCATAAAACAAGTATTTTTCAAGCCCTTAGGAACTAACATTTTTTATTTGCATTTCACCATGCTAATTATTGTATAAAGATACACATATATAAGTGTATTCCTTAGGTGATTAAACTCAGCTAATTTTATGAAGTTTCATTCTATTCATTATACAGGACAGGTAATTAATGCTGGAAATGTTATTATTGTAAGAAAGATTGTGTAACTGTTCAGCTACCAACATATTGCAGATGTACTGTAGGTGTCATTATTTGAAGGCAGCTTGATGACTGCACTGAAGTATTCTTTAAGAAATTAGAGATAAATTCTTTTTTTTCATGGAAACTCATCTCTGGCTATCGTACTAGAATATTCACAATGTATTTTGAATATTTAGCAGGGAGGATCTTCAAAACTAGTTCCCTGAAAGTAGTTCCTTCATTACTTTTCAAGCTTGCTTGTGATGATTGATGATTGTGATGACTGGAGTACTGCGTACAGTTCTGGTGTCCTCAACATAAAAAGGACATGGAGCTGTTGGAGCGAGTCCAGAGGAAGGCCATGAGGATGATAAGAGGGCTGGAGCACCTCCCATATGAAGACAGGCTGAGAGAGTTGGGGCTGTTCAGCCTGGAAAAGAGAAGGCTGCGTGGAGACCTCATAGCAGCCTTCCAGTATCTGAAGGGGGCCTACAAGGATGCTGGGGAGGGACTCTTCCTTAGGGACTGTAGTGGTAGGACAAGGGGTAATGGGTTCAAACTTAAACAGGGGAAGTTTAGATTAGATATAAGGAAGAAGTTCTTTACAGTGAGGGTGGCGAAGCACTGGAATGGGTTGCCCAGGGAGGTTGTGGATGCTCCATCCCTGGCGGTGTTCAAGGCCAGGTTGGACAGAGCCTTGGGCCACATGGTTTAGGGCGAGGTGTCCCTGCCCATGGCAGGGGGGTTGGAACTAGATGATCTTAAGGTCCTTTCCAACCCTTACTATCCTATGATTCTATGATTCACAGTATGGAACCTTTTTAAATTATCTTCATTTGTCCCTGTCAGTTCTACTCACTCTCAGCATCCAGTTTTACTGATTTATATGAACAACCTCAGTTTCATTAGTCATAATGAAATTAATGGCAAGTTACATCACTTTTCCCTGACTGTGTTTTCCAAAGCAGAACAATACAACTGCATTGGAATGTATTAAATGTTAACAGACACAAAATCCTGTGTTAAAGTTAATTTATGTTGAGCTGTGGAGTGATACATGCTGACAAAACCAGAAAAATACAAAATTGAGGCTGACAGTCTGTTCTTGCCTGATTGTGTAGATTTGTTGCAGCACATGCAGTATGTAACTTCATGCTGTGATTTGAGACCTAAGAAACAATCAGCACAATAGAAAACAGTCAGAACAGTCTGTCCGCCACTGCATCAATTTTTATTGTCCTTTTGGGATATCTTTAAAGATCTAAGATACATTCAGTAATGTATTTTAACTCAGCAATTTTAAGAAAAGTATTATATCAATTCCAGAGTTCATAGAAGTAAAATAAATGCATACAGATTATGTATAAAAGCATGTTTTTCAATCCTATTTTAGATTTTAAAAACATTACATAAGGTTATATCTTGACAATGGCTTAAAATATGTTTTGGCAAATACACATGTGATTCTATTAGGTATTGCTGCACATCTGGAAGGTTAGTTGCATGAACCCTCTTCTCACCTTCCATGAGTGTCCAGTCTCCTCTTCTTTGTGAAGGTTAAATTCTTCCTGACAAAATGCAGTGCTTGGACTTCTGCTGATCACTGCAAAGCCTTTAATGGCAAATGGTATTCCCAGAGCGGTCTTGAACACTCATGTACAAATGTACTCAGGCACAATTAGATGAGAAGTCTGCATGAGCTTAAGGTTATAAAATAGATACTATATTTGCTATTATGCTGCCATATCCTAGCTTCTCCTGTCCTACTTGGTTTTCCCTCATTGGCATTGAAAGTAGAAATAACATTGTTTTCACTATACTTGCGCTATATGTATTACTCATGTGTAAACAGACTGGCTGATGACTGTGTTCAGAATCATGTTGGAAAAGACCCTTCAGATCATCAAGTCCAACTGTTAACCTAACGCTACCAAGTCCCCCACTAAACTGTGTCCCTAAGCACCACATCTTCATGCCTTCTAAATATCTCAAGGAATGGTGGCTCAACCACTTCCATGAGCAGCCTGTTCCAGTGCTTGACAACCTTTTCAGTGAAGAAACTTTTCCTAATATCCAATCTAAACCTCCTGTGGCACAACTTGAGGCCATTTCCTCCTGTTACTTGGGAGACCAACGCCCACCTCACTACAACCTCCTTTCAGGTAGCTGTAGAGAGCGATAAGGTCCCCCCTCAGCCTTCTCTACTCCAGACTAAGTACCCCCAGTTCCCTCAGCTGTTCCTCATCAGACTTGTGCTCCAGGCCCTTCACCAGCTCTGTTGCCCTTCTCTGGACCTGCTCCAGCACCTCAATGTCTCTCTTGTAGTGAGGGGCCCAGAACTGAACACAGGATTCAAGGTGCAGCCTCACCAGCTCTAGATCTTTAGATAAAATTTCTACATATTAATATAATGTTAATGTTAGTTCGATAGCTGTAGAATTGTTGTGGATGAAAAAAGGCAAAACTAGTGTACAAAGTTTTTTCTCAGCTGAATAAGATAGACATTCAAAATACAATTAAAGTATCTGAGAAGTAAGAAACAGTTGAAAGATCAGTGCTGAAGCACCTTAATTATTTTGTTTGAATGTTGTATTTCAGACTTTTTAATGCTGTGGAAATACCGTAATGGTGTCTAAGTCACATTACTCGATAATGTCTATTGTTGATGCTGTTTTTCAGATTGCTTTTCTAATACAAGCCTAAGTATATCTTCATTTCTTCAATATGTTGTAGACTAATCTGACTTTCCTACCACCGTGTGAAGCTGAGTCATTTCTTATGGAAGTCCTTACAGACTTCTTGAATCTCCTCTTTCTGAAATAACAGCTTTCAAACTGCCTTTCTCAATACAGTGTGAAGTAGGCTTTGGACCACTATTAAACGCTCAGGTCTTCTGCAGATAAATTTGACAATCAGGATCTGTGGTGTGTTTTGGGATACATGCAGGCTTGTCATTGAAGTGGCTTGTACGTTCATATTTTTAGCAGCTCACTGCACAGCTAAGTTATTACAGATGTGCATGAAGCAAGCAAAATGCAATGTTTGATGCCAACAATTTCATTTTATTCTTTTTTTTTTTTTTTTAGGGAACAAAAAAAAAAAGGAAAAAAAGACCAAAAGTAGTTCTAGAGGAAATATAATGTGTCACAGAATGATATTCCAGGGCTGTAAAGAGTTTTAATAAACATGTTAATATTTTATGTTATCACATGTTCATCAATTTATGTGTGCTATACAGATATATCTATGTATATATGTGTACTTTTTTCTTGTTTCACTTTTTCAATTTCATGCTTTTGTCTGCTCTTCTTTCAAAATATGTTATACTTCACATGATCACTCACCTTCTGTCCTACCTAGCTCTTTCGCACAGCTAGCTGCCCTCTCATGGCATAATCTGTAGTGTGTTGAAGTCTACAGAAATTTTTTCATTCTGTTTAGTGCTATCCTGTCAAGCCCATATTCCAAGATCCTGGGCACACAACTTCACAAGACTATGCAACAATTCTAGCCCTATTGGATGAATCTCAGTTTTCCAGTCTTCACTTACCATTTTGAAGAAGACTGGGTAAGGAGAATGAGTATGAACTGACTCAGTTAGAAAAATAAATATGCAGTTCTTCGTGAAAAATAACCTGTACTCCTAAAGTAGAGAACTTTAAATACTGTAACAATATCGTAAAAAGGCAGTGGGTGTATTTCTGGGAGTTAAAAAGTTCTGCCCCACATATGTTTGTTGAAGTGCATGAACAGTCTGTCAGGTATAACACCTCATGATCTATGGTATATTTGGGGTTTATTGCCTGTTACTTTTTGTGTGTTTTGGTGAACAGGTATGTGTTTAAGTTCTTGCTGAGTACTGAACAGTTATACACCACGAGTTTTACAACAAAATCCAAAACTTCCCATAGCGATTTTCTTCCATTTTTAGATTGATTGTATAGCTAAAATCCTATTTTTGTAAGCAAGTTTTTGTCTTATGGAAGTATTTATTTGGCTCTTTTGTATTCATTTGATTCAATTTTATGTACTAAAAATGTATCTATTCTATTCTGTTTGCTGCTAAGTTCATAGAAACTTACAAGTTGTTGTACTGAATCATGGTTTAAGTAGTCATTGTTCTCTTCTCACCATCAAACAATGTAAAATTCTTAGTGCATGACAGAAGTAACATGTCGTTAGGCATTTATTAGATGTTCTCCTTCTTCCAATCTTCTAGTCTTTTTGACTTGTAATCTTTCAAATTGATAAATTTGTGATTCCTCCTTTCTGAAAGGGCAAAAAGCACAATCCTATTGTTCTTCAGCTTAGGACTTCTGTTTTGAACATTTTCCCTCTGTGGCAGAATAAGTATAGGCCTCTGTCACAGATGTCATCCTTTGTCTCAGCAAGTATTTGCAGACCATTGAGCAGCCTTTGCAAAGTCAGTATTTATTAATCAGAAGAATACGGTAGCTAGAGTCCTTAGGCGAGAAGGACAAAGCGAAATTTGCAAAAGGATATGTTCCCACATCGTTTGGGATTGCTTTCTGTCATTTTCCAAAGAGGCACTCTCTTCGCTGATCCCACAGTTGAAAAGGCTAAACCGCTAAGTTCCCTTGCTGTGAAAACATCTTCTTTTGTTTCTACCTTCCCTCTTACAATCCCATGTGACTAAAAACTGACCAGAAGTTTGCTTTCTTGACAGTCAGAATCTCAACATCCTGATTTTAATTTCTTCTGTGAAATTTGGACTTGCCAAACCCAAACTCATTCACCAGAAGTTTGGAATAATAAGATTGTTTATAAGATTGTTAATTGATACTGTATTATTATGTATATATTATATATGTAAAATATATTCATATTATTATCTAATAGCTTGTAATTCTGTATTAATAAGTATACTTAAAAAGTGCTATAAAGTGAGTTTTCTAGCTCCTGCCAGTTTGTTGTTGAGCTGTTCCAGTAAAACATGGAACATCTGGTCTCTGTGTGATATTCTGCATTTCGTGATTCTCTATAGCTCCTGAAGTGCTCCAAGATCCAGCTTTTTCAAAGCATTCACAGAACTTCATAAGCAATGTATACTCAGTTCTCCAAAGAATACCAGGTTTCAAAATAGATTGTTTCTTTCCTACCTCTCTAGATTAATACACTGCATGTACCATACATCATTCAGGGTTACAGCCTTTATTTTTCTATCATTTTCACTATCATCACTAGTGACTGTCCTCTCTGAATGCTACTAAGCTCCTGCATGTGATAGTAACTTGGAGTGACAGCTTTCATAGGTTAGGTACATGTAGTTTAAATAAGCTCAAACCTCATTATCTGTTTTGAGAAGATCTCATTTAAATTTATTGTGTATCTCATTTCTTCTTTAGGGCTTCAGGTAATTTTTGGTGTCTTTGTTACCTTACACAAAAAATGTTTCCATCTTTGGACTGGAAATGGAAGCGGTCATCTTTAAGAGTCTATAGCACTTCTTCTCAATACTCTCCTGATGCAAAAAAAAAAAAAAAAAAAAAGAATTATTTATATATCACTTTTCCTCAAAGTCAGTTATCACAGAAGAGCAATCAGATTGACCAGGCTTGTTTTGCACATGGTAGATCTGTGCTGGCTGTTCTCAGTCGTCTTTGTGTCCTTCAGATGTGGCTCCATGATTTTCTTGGGATTTGAAATTTAGGCTTACTGTCCTCCATTTGCAATCAGGCTGTGTCTGTGGCAATGATGGAAATTACTCCTATGTAAAATAATGCAAAGAAAACAAGTAATGTTTTAGTGTCCTCAGGCAAGTGAAAATAGAGATGTTGTTAACAGCTTAGTCCACAGGGCCTGTTTTGTCTTGACCATGGGTTTAAACCAGCAATTATTATGACTTTTGCAAGCCATCTCTGAAATGGGTGGGTTTTAATGTTTTTATAAGAGCTCCACAGTCAGGACAGAACCAAATATACTGCATGCCATTCAGTTTCCAGTAGTAGCATCTTTTTGCATCCTTGTATGGAAGATTTGGGGGTTTTTGTTGTGTTGGTTTGGTTTTTGCTGTTGGTATGCATTCAGCAAAAGATGATGCTGAAATGGCTGAAATGTCCTTTCTTCTGAAGTGACAGAGTTTATTTAGAACACAGATATATTTAACATTAATTCATTGTTGTCAGTGTTGCATTTTTTTCTTAAGAGTCCTGTATAAAATATAACAAATCACTTTGTATGATTTTTTCCATATTTAGCCTTGTTCTTAGTGTGGACTTCTGGAGAAACAGCTGTTAAACACTTGTTACATTACAGATGATTTTGAAAGATTACTCTTTTCTGCTCTTTCAATTTCATTTCTAGTTTATGGCAGAGTTTTGTTTACATTGTAGGACAACAGATAGGTTTTTTTAATAACCTTTCATACAAATATACAGGTTTGTTTATGGTTTTAGTCTGGCCAAGTAAGCAAGATAAAGAAGTAAAGCAAGCACTAAGATTAATCCTACTTGGGAAATCATAGCCCTCTAATTGCCCTGTGTTTCATGGGGTTTGAACTGGGATAAAAGTTGATTTACCATCGCCCTTTTTCTATATACCAGCTTATAAAGTTGGCATTGAGTACAGAAGTGTACACTTGTACCAACTTAAGAGTAACCATATGCCACAACCAGACCTTAGCTAGGTAACTATATACCAACTACTTTTATTCCTCTTAAAGAAAAGAAGAAAAAAAAAACTGTATTAAGTATGTTTTATATAAAAAATATAAAACTTTTCCTGCATAAAAGCAGTCTCTGCCATCTTCCCTCTCACAGGCATTCATTTTTTTCAGTTCCTTGGGATTTTTCTTACCTCCAGAGATTTTTTTTTAGTCTTCTTTAGGTAACCAATACTTTAAATAATGAGATTTTATTTTAAAAAAGGAAAACAAATACTTTGGTTTACAATGTATGTGTTACCTCTTTCAAGCAGATTTTTAGTCAGAATTACAGTAGCATTACGACTTGAGTAGTTTGCCACTGTGCTTCCAAATAAAGGTCAAAATATTCATCCAGAGAGAAGGGATTTAACCAGAATTCCTAAACTCTTGGAGAAAACGGGTTTGCTCAAGGGATACAGTCTGTATCCTTTTCATTTCCTTAAAGCATCTTATTAGATTGGTTTCCCAGTGTGGTCATGCCCCTATATCTTTCTGCATTTTATTGCAGTCCCGTACTTCATTCTCAAGAAATGTTGCCCATAGCCACTTATGCACAAAGGTATAACAATAAAATTATCACAGGAGACCTCAAGCAGCCTGAGGCAGGTGAAGACAATAGAAAAAACAAAATACACGAAGTATGTTAAAATACAGGCTTGCCATCCACAGAGATGATACCACATTCCATTGGGAAAATTTTTCAGGCTGGGCAACTTCTTTTTTAACCTTCTTTAGAATTTACAAAAGCATAAGTCTTTACCTATTTACATACCTTTCTGGTTACTGTGTTTTGTGAGCACTTGCTATAAATATTAAAATATCACTACTGTAAAATATTAAAAACCATAACACTAACCAATCTCGCTTTTGCATCACTGCCATACCATGGGGAAAAGGACTTAATTGCTTCCCTGTTTACTTATTACATGGATGTATGTACTGTCAGGGAAACTAGTTAGGGAATTAAGATTGACATTTGATTATGAGAACAGTGAAGTTCATGGTTACCTCCTCTGTTATGTATTTACTTTTATTACAAGGGAACTACTTTTACAGTTAAAACCAGGAAGTGCTTGATTATAAATGGGATTAGCCGAGTTCCCTGGTATAAAGGCAGTTCTTGTACAAATTCTGTCTTTCTTGCTTTGCTATTTCATTGTGACACTGAAACGTAGCTGTTATGTCATCATTATAAAAAAAAAATACATGTCATTTTACCATCAGCTGGACATGCAAAAGCCTGACTGGGATTAGACTTTTGCCTAGGAGACCAGCACAGAAATTTTGGAATAATAATACCTATATTTGTAGCTTTATTTGGTAGCAGATGAACTACAGTGTGGGATGCATAATTTATATCAGTATATGATGAACAACCATTTATTTAGTCATCAAAATACCCTTTTAAATTTGAAGCAGAAGTAGATGAATTGTATAAAAAGTTGTATCATGCAGTGAGTTTTATACAAATGTTTTTCATTTAAGGCAGAAGCAACATCAGTTGTGAGCTATGATTCCTCTGCTGGATGAGCAAAGTAACAGAGAACTAAACAGTGATTTCTTCAACCACTGTCTGTAGTTGCCGCAGCAAAACATCTTTTGACATGTGGAAATGGGATTAGGCCTATTCTGTGTCTCTGCAAGTAACAGATTAGCTAAATTGCAAGACCTCGTGTAATTTGCATAGCAGATAACCATCAACCTCATCAAGGCAGGGGGTAAAAACACATTCTATCTGTTAGTATCATGCAGGCAAAATTATCAAGCTTTTGCTTATGTCACCAAGATTTGCTCTGAAGAAACAAATTCTGTTTCCCTAATTCAGGGAAAAACACTGAAGTCACTTAAAAGTTTTCTGAAAATAAGTTTTTATAGGTGTGCCCTTGTAAAGAAACGCTTTTTCTATGGATAAACAATATATATGTTAAGTAAATATTCAATATTTAATATGTTGTATATTTTAGAGAATATTTAACACATGTAAGTCATTGTTTTAATTTCTAAATATAATACATTAAAATCAGTTGGCAGTATAAGGTCCATACTCAACTATATATTTTGCAATTGACAGGTGTTTGTGTCTAATGTGGGCTAATTTATAAATCCTTTTCCACAAATCTCTAGAAGATGAGTATCAGACTGATTTTGGTGACTGGCAAAGGTTCAGTGCATTCAAATGTTTATAATTTATCCATATTATTTGCATTAATCTCTTTTGTTTCTAATTCAATAGAATAATGTAAATGAAAGATAGCAAAAACCATTTAAATTGGCTTCTTCGGTCTTTCTAGTGTAACATTTTCTTTTCAGCCTCTCCAGAGTTTTGTCCACTCTTATTTTGAATATCTCAAGCAGATGAGAATACCTCCATAATTCCACTAACAAAAGGAGAATATTTCACAGTCCACTAAGATGAATTGTTACAGAATTTTCTTACTATCTAAATATATAATTTTCTTAGGTAATTTTATTTTTATTACACCCACTTACTGCTATTTTAACTTCCATAAACTTCCTCGCAGGTTGTGGGGTTTGGGGTTTTTTTGTACATTAGGCACTTCAGAAGCTAGTAGATGGCTATCAAAACCACCTTAATAGCTTTTGGCTGTGTAAGTAAAAGATAATGGAAAGCTCCATAAGAAGACTATTACTTGGCAATACTTAGTTGACTGATTGATTTCTAGTCTGTGTAAAAAGCTTAGAGAGGTTGGAAATTTTAAATTCTAATTCTTGCACATTTAAATGCTTTTGACAGTAATGAAAAAAGAACGTAATAAACAAATGCTGGAATGTTTTTTAAATGAATGCATATATATGTGTAATGTCCTGGTGTCAGCGTGATGTCAATCATAATCAATTTTTAAAAACATTTCTATTCTGTTCTTACTGAGGCTGACCAAATGCAGTGTCTTTTACATAGGCAGTATGTTAGGTGATGATAGGAGAAAAACAGCAATACAGTTAAATCTCACAGAGGTTTATTTTCAGTAAAATTGAGCTAGGGTTATTGGTTAAGGAAGTACTCTATTGTATATTAGGTGCATGTCAGTAAAAAATGTGTTTAACTGGAGGTAATTCTGCGTAATATACTAGATTTCCTAGACTAGATTGGTAGATTTATGCAAAACCTGGAGTATTTGTTTCCAGATTTAAAAATACATTAAAATTAAGAGCGAGCCAAATATTGGTTTTTCAAAGACATCATAGAATCATAGGATCACAGACTGGTTTGTGTTGAAAGGGACATTAAAGCTCATCAGTTCAAGCCCTCTGCCATGGGCAGGGACATCTTCCAGGTTGCTTCAAGCCCCGTCCAATCTGGCCTTGAACGCTGCCAGGGATGGGGCAGCCACAGCTCTTTCAGCAACCTGTGCCAGTGCCTCACCACCCTCACAGTGAAGAATCTCCCAAAACAATCCTGCAAAGTAAATACAACAATCTCATCTCCCTCTGATTTTGTTAGAGGTAAGAGCTCAGTGCCTGCCTCAATCAGGTCCAGAGATCATTTAACCATGACAACATTCATGTTGCAAAATTGGTTTCAGAGTTAAACGGAGACCTTTTCTCTCTGACTAGGACTGTCCTTTCTGCCTGTAGTAACAGATGTATTTAGCTATGACTGTTTAGCTTAATCAGTTTAAAATAAAATGAGGCTAAATTACTATTTGTTTTTAATGGTAGCGCACTAAGGACCACCTCCTCCAGCTGGTCATCCAAAAGATGTTACTTCTGCCTACAAACCTGGTCCTGCATATGTCCTTTCACCCTCTTGGCTACAACAAAGTACCATTACAACTAGAAAACATTTTTGCTTAATACAGCTCAAGGCTGTGGAGGTGATTTTCCAATTCCAGTTGGAGACATTACACTTTATCTGCTCCTATGTAAGAGCTGTACATCAGTTGATTTCCATTCCACCAACCTAGCTCTGGAAAAAGAAATAGGAAAACTTGCTTTTGCCAAAATAAATGGGAATGTAAAAAAGGAGAGAAAAGAATTGGATGCATTGTTAAATATTCACATACAGAGAGGTTCATATGTTAAAGCCAGCATCTTTAAAATATATAGTGGCTTCTATTGTACCCACCTCAGCTTTCAATGCGTTATGTTCTTCTGTTTGGTCACTCAGTAGATTTTTAAGCGTGGTTGCCATTAGTGTTGAAACACACCTTTGGCTGTTCTTCACTGCTGATTGTGCTACATCTTCCCAAGTCTTAGGAGCCAAACTTAGTTTGTAAGGCTTTACTGTATGTTTCCTTGTTAAATTACTGCCAAGCTTTCTGAGAATAGCGATGTATTATGATTATTGTGGGCAAATGCAGAGAGGAAGAAAAGCTGCTGAGCAATGCAAACATTTTCTTAGATGAAACTTGTGGTTTAAACTATTTTGCTCATACAAGCAGAAGAACTGTGTGTACTCAAGTCTTCTAAAAGAACTCAAGGATGAAATAGCCAAGCTCCTAACTGCACTACATAATCCTTCACTTAAAACTGCTTGACTACCACAGGATTGCCTGTCCAAAGTACTTCAAAAAAAGTTTTAGGGAAGATCAGAAAAATATTAACTGCTAAATCTGATGTCTTGCATAAGGCAGATTAGTAATAATATGGAATACGATTAGTGAGCACATGAATAACTAAGACATATCCAGGAAGAGCTGACACAGCTTTTGCTAAAGAGGTTGTGCTTCACAATCATATCAGACACAGTACTCTGAAAAAGTCAGGAAGGAATAAGGAAGACCTGGCTGATACAGCCTGTTGGGATTTCCAGAAGGCATTTGCAAAGGAACTAAGCAGTCATGAAAGGGGAAGTCCTGGATCAAGTTTTAGGTCAGGTTCAAAACAAATGAGGGAAGGTGGTTTTTGAAAGAGAAGGTAGCTGAACCAAGGGGCTCCTTGCTGGAGGACATTGTGGATCCTAAAAGATTTTGTGGGCTACAGGACTAATTACATGAACTTGCAGAAGTAGAGAGGCATAAAACCTGGTTCAGAAAGTCCCTGTCTGCAATTTTTTTGTGTGAGGAAAATGTTGTGGGAAAGTATTGTTACATTTTCACGTGTCCTCCTGGCCTATATTTCCCACTGTTGGATCCTGATAGAAGCTGAATAGTGTATCTTTTCTCTGATCAAGAGTGTTCTTTTGAGGGTGCAGTTGCAGACATTGAATTTTTCTGGACATATGGTCATTGGTGCTTTAAAATGGCATACCCTTTATATGTTTGGTAATTGAACTCTTGCAATATATGACAACAGTGTAACATTGTACATTCTTCTCAAAATACTTGGTTTTCCAGAAAGAAGTCTGCTAATCTGAGGACAAAGAATTGCAAAGTACAAAACAATTATGTTAGTTTCTACTAGCATATGACAGACTATTGTATGCCATCTATAATGCAGTAATTGCATGCAGTAAATGCAGATTTGTAGTGTAATTTGTAATTAAATTAGAAAAATTATGTCAATTATTCTTATGTATTAGAGAATACCCAGCTATTTAATACTGCTGAACAGAAAATCAAATATATGCATATGTACATATGACACCTGGGGGCTCTGTAGGAATGGTTAGGGTTGAGACAGTGGCGAGGAATGCTGCAAGGGAAAGGCCAGCCAGACAAAAATACTATCCATTCAGCAGTCCCTAATCTAAAGTATACCCCAGCTGTGGTTAGCTTAAGACATACCTGATGCACTGATTAGACACACAGATTAATTAAAGCATGACATTTCATTCAATTGTTTGCAAATACACAATGTGGAACACAGGTGAAGATTTAACAGTTGTCTGAAAATCAGTTGGAAACTTCTGTACTGCAAAATGTGTTCACTTAGAAAACCCTGCTCCCCAAATGTCACACTTGGAATTCTTTGATTTCCATCCCATTTTATATGTATCGTATTGATACGTAACATCCTGAGGTTTTTTTTTTCCACTTCGTATTATTCTTGTAAGTATTGTTACTTGTGCCAAAACACATGGGTTTTGTGTCATGGTATTGTTAAAGTTATGTTCTGGCTTTCCGGATAATTGACAGAATGTAGTCCAAAAACCATACATACACACTTTGATTTATGAAAACTGACTTATGTTTTCCAAATCCCTTTTTCATTCTTTTAATACTTTGAAGAAGTAACACCAGTAACAATTGGCTGGTTAAAATACAGATGTTCAGAAGACAAGCAGTGAAGGCCAGTTTTGCGAAGAGCCTTCATGATCTCTTATTTTGTAATTATTTCGTAATTATTTCAATAATTACTAACTCCCTTTTCTGTTACGTAAAAAGTAAAAACATTTTTATCTTTGTAAAAAACCCATGAAACTTAACTGAGTTTTAATTACAGTCCTACTCTAGAATTAAATGTTTTATCCCCCAAAATGTCAGAATACAGAGAAATGTATCAAACAATGAATTAACATGTTTTAAATTATGTTTTGTTATATAATGGTTTTCTTTGAATATTCTGTTTGAAAAAGTTGTATAAGGCACAATCTTTTACTCTTCCAGTTTGTTTCATATGTGCATGCGAAGATGCCTGCATGAAATTTCATGCTTTAAGGCTTCTTTTTGCCACATTCAGGGCAGCTCCTTGGACTAATGATGCTCAGGTTATACTTTAGTCTTGGGCATTCTGCACACGGTATAACGGCCTTTTTTGGTCTTTCAACAGCATCATCTCCAGCTTTCTCTCTAATCTGAGTCTTGTGAGGGAACTCCCAGAAATTATATCTCGAATTTCCTCTGATGCCTTTACTAAGAGAATTTTTCACCATTGCGGTTTGTCGATCTTTTATGTGACTCCCATAAAAATATCTGAAATTTTGTTTAACCAGCAATATTCTAATGTATTGGCAGGCTTTCAGTATGCCAGCACTAATTCACGTCTATAACATTTTGTGTGGAGTTACAATAATTTATAACTGCTATAGCTTTTGTTATTGTTACATATATGCAGAAAGTTTGTCTCTCTTTCTAAAATTTTTATTAAAGTGATATTTTAAAAGGACTCTATAAAAAAAGTAAAAAGTTTATGTTCTGCTATTCATATATCTATGTATTTGCAAAATTCAGACTTGTTTTTGAGGGATGTACTGGGGAGAACGCAGAAAGTTGGTATTGTCCTACAAAAATCAATGAAACCATGATGCTACTATATAGGTGATTGTAATGTAAGTTCATTATGTCAGTTACAAAATTCAATTATCATTGTCCTTTTTGGTGAACTGTGATAAAAAAAAAAAAAAAAAAAAACCTGTACTACTGCATCTTCCACAGATTCTGAGAATGTGTTTGGCCTCTTTTGGCCAATTTTGGTTGCAGATCAAATCCACCTAAATATTTATAAATTATCAAATTATTCTTACTGCTGTGTGCCATCAGTACAGGTCTTTGCAGAACCACTGCAAGGCCAAGTGGGTTGTTCCTCTCTGCTTCTAAATCTCACTTACACCCTGATTATCTAAGGTTGGCATCTGGGATATCAGGAGCTATCAGGTCTTCATAACTGGTTTTTTTTTTTTCTTTTTCTGACAGAACCTTCTGTAGCATGAACAGAGCTGCCCCACAGCTGCTGAAAAATCATCCCTTTAAAGATACTCACATTATTTGGTCTAAGTCGCTTATTCATCTTTCTTTTCAGCAACCATATTGTAACTAGAGTTAAAAACTGTAAACATCGTTGACTCTATGCAGATGGCTATGACTCTATGCAGAATTCTGCACAGAACCTCGGACTTTTTTCTTAAGCTGCTCATTTCTGTTAATAAATCCTGACTTGACTTAACAGTTTTTGAGCCTGTATTTCCTGGAAAGTGCTCTAGCCCATGGTGACCAGGGTGCTAGTGATTTGTGTCTTTTCTGTCATTCTAGACTAGCCATCTCATGTCAAAACCATCCTAACCTATTCAGGTGCTTTGTGGTTTCTTCTACCTACCATTTTTCAGTCCTTTCAGAACTTCCAGGCCCTCTTTATTTTCCTTTCATAAATGATCAAGTTTTTAATTCCTCTTAGCCTTTTTTTTTTAGGTTTTTTTTTTTTTTAATAGGAAAACTGTGAAGAAAATGTGAAAGTGAGGCATATTGTTATAACATCATCAATATGAACAATGGGAAACAAATGCAATCTTAGAATACAGTTATAAAATGCGTGACGTAAGATACCTGCAGGGTTTTCTAAAACCATTTGTTTTATTGACACAGAGTATGTCCTGTTATTCTACGTGCTGTCTTTGCAATACTATTTTGCTGAAAAAAAATCAGCAAAACTTTGAAGAGACAGCTATTCCACAGTTAAAAATGCAAGATCTTTTACAAGGTACATGGCAACTGCTTCTCAAATATTAAACACAGTTTAATGTATACATAGAACTGAGCTTACCATCTTCGCGAGTTACATAGTTCATGCCGTTAATATCTTTACAGCTCTGATAGCCATTGGACGATACAGCATGACGATAGAGACAGTGGATGTTGGATGGTGCAAAGAAATCACAGACCATGGAGCCACCCAAATTTCACAAAGCAGCAAGTCTCTCAGATATTTAGGGCTGATGAGATGCGATCAGGTAAAGAACATTTGTGTGAACTGGTGCCGCCTTCTGAGTGGTGTGAGTGTGAGTGTTCATGTGTTAGTGTGTCAAGAAGGGAGAGAGATGGGAAGATTTATGTTTTTCTGTACACACAGGTTCATATTCACTACTGTGGTAACTCTTTTAGTGTATTGTGTTCACATATTTAGCTGAAAAAGTATTTAGAGAACTGAAAAGAGCATTATAAATTTTTGCTGACACGGATTTTCAAAATACACCCACAGGCTACACCCACAGCCTGAGGTGCTCACAAAAGTTTTATGTAAAATCTGCCCCCTGAGGGTTTTGAATATTTTTGGCTAAAAGTGATTGGTATGTCATGTCATTACTATGACAGACTACTTTTTTTTTTTTTTAAGAAATAAAAAGAGCAAGAAAAGAATTTAAAAAAAAAAAAAAAGTACTTCAGTGTTACTTCCAGTGTGATTTTCTATACCTCTTTGGTTTTGCTCATATATAAAGGTTTGTAAAGGACAAGGATTTGGATAAAACCATAATGCCAAAGAAGAAAAAAATACTTAATTTTTTAATACGTAGCTTTCCTACTTGGAATATATTAAAAATATTAATATAAGAATATTAAGTATTATAAACTTTTAACACTTTATCATTAGAAAGAAAGACAACAAGGCAGTGATGCTCCGCCTCACACTGTATATAGCCTTCAGGAATCATATCTCTGTTGAGAGAAGAGAGATCAAGAGGCCTGGGAACATGGCAGAAATAGCTAAAAGTCACTGGAGGTTCAGTGTCTCTGATCTCAAATCTTAAAATATACCTGCAAGGATTGTTTCTTTTCCAGCCATCACGAACAAAATGTCCAGCTAGTGGTACCCATCATAAGCACATCTCACAAGCCGGAAAATTTCTGGTTGGATACAAGCTGTGGAAGCACAGTTTTTTAGCCTAAGAAACTTCATGCTCAAAACCATTACCTTGCATCCCTTGCAGTGCTTTCTAGAAGACAGTTACAAACCCCAAAACCAGTTACAGTATTTCAACTAGTAAGGAATAGTAATTTCCAGGCCAGTTGTAAAGTTAGAAATACAATTTTCAAACCCAGCCTTAGACAGATTCCAGTTTGAGGGGGTTTGAGCACTTTGGAAGAATTGCTCTGTCTGTTAAAGCTGACTCCACTTAATCTCATAAACATTAGTGTTTTATAAGAGCCAATAGACAAAAAGAGTGTGAGAGTCTCTTTGATGGGTTGTGCTAAGATTATGTGCTTAGAGAATGTTCAAAGGGTTACTTGACCTTGGGAATTAGAGCTGACCCTGAATCAGCTGATCAATTTTACACATATTTTTATTTTGTGGATTTAGCTAATGTTGAACTATCAACAAGGATCTAAGTGCAATCATTTTATCCTGTCTTCAGCTGCTACAGAAAATCAATGATCTTGATGCTGAAAACAAGTTTTACTACCTCATCAGTTAAACTATATGTATGTACTATAGTCTGTATTTCTCTCATTGCTGGTTAATGCTTTCCTAGTTCATTACAAAGGATTACACACCATCTTTCGTGTTATGAAGGTCAATTGGTAAATGAAAAGAAAAAGAAATATTTTTTGAGAAAGTCAACTGATAAAAGCAAAAAAATGTATTTTTTGAGAAAGCTTCAAGGAAGGTAGAAAAGCAATGTTAGCTGTGTGCCTCCAAGCCTGTGTGTGTGTGTTTGTGCGCATGCATGCGTGTGTGCATGTATATGAATATTCAAAGTATGGTAAGGTAAAACTTGTTAAGAAATGAGTAAATGCTATTGCAGCAAACACTTTAGTAGTAAGACTACCTGTGGGAATTATTTTTTTGCTTGCAAAGCCTAGATGGGAAAAACAGTTCCACAGACAGAATGAAGTAAGTATCCTTGACTTGAGAATTTTTGGCAGCTAGAAGATGCCAGCTCCCTTTTTCCACTGCAAATGAACAGAGAAATTACTGAACAAAATCATGTCTTCAACTGTCTCTTCCCGATATCATGCAGAACTAATTTTTTCCAGTGGCTGCTCTATTAAATTAAAAATGTCAGTGTCCAGCACATCATTAAAGAGAATTCTTGGGTGTTGCAGAAGGGTTTATTTACATGCCCTGTTAACTGAAATTCTTGTCTTTGGGCTATTGTCAGCTTGCAGTGAAGAGAAGAGTAGAAGATTTGCCCCTTCTAACCAACCTTCCTTTTCTAAGATGTGCTGACTGTTATGCTAGTACCAGGTAGCATTTATGCCTTTCTAGGAATTCCCAGGCATTGGGAGGGAAGTACTTAAACACAGTTCCATAAGGAACATCTGTAAGTAGACTTCAAATGGTTACCACTAAAGTATGCTTTATGACTCAGGCTCTTTGGAATTTCTTTGATATGCAGTTGACACAAATTAGAGGCGTCAAGGGTCCTCCCAAGAAAGATCAGAGAGGCTGCAAGCCTGGGTAAAGGCAGTCTCTGTTTTATGCCATTGATTATCTGAATGCCTCCAGGCAATGCGCTTCAGTAGATGCAGAGCATTATTGATCCACACCATGAGAATAACCAAATTATTCATTTTTCATCAAATTGCTGTTGCCATGACCTTTCTTTTCATCATGTTTCCTACCATTTAACATGCACACCACAGGAGCAATATGGTCTTTGCCTCAAAATAAATGTCATTATGTTGAGAAGTCTCAAAATGCTGACTATTCCGTGAGATCATGATAATGAGGACACATATTTAAGTTGAAAGTTTTCTAATAAGCATTTTAACACTATTTTTTCAACATTGAAGTGTTGCTAAGTAGAAGCGTAATTCCTATTTGCAAACCATATACAGAAAAAAGATTATTAAATGCTGAAAGTCATTCAGAACTATTCATAGTTGAATTTTGGTTCAGAAAACATGTTAATGCTTAGATACACAAAATCTAAATATTCTTTTCAATATAAAAATATTAGAGGCAAAGTTACTGAGCAAATGTCTCTTCTTTTTTTTTTCTAATTTTCCCTAGCACCTCCATGACTTAGGCAAATTTGTCTTTCCCTGCACTACACAGCAGTGGTGCCTGAGGCCCGGAGAAAGCTCTGAAAGAACTGGTACTACTGGAAAGGTGCAGGGCAGGGGTGACACACAGGCATAAGTGCTGATGTAGCAGCTTATCTGCCAAAGTGCAGCACCTTGTCCAGGAAAATCACACTCACCAACGCTCATGACATACTGTCATGTAGATGTGGTAGTATAACCTATGGCTTCCATTTCCAGGGGTAGCTCAGGAAACACTAGCTTGATCTCTGCAGGGCCCTGCGCTGGAGACACATACTGTTAATTTTCTCTATCAGATAGGCTTCTGAGAGACTTATCCAGACCTCCAAAATTATTTAGGCGTTCAGAAAGTAGACCCTAAATATTTTTAAATACTATTTTTAAATACCTATATTTTGGACAATAAAATTCCCCAGTTGTCTGCATACGAACATTAACATATACTCAAAAGCAGCTAGGACCCTTCTCCCTTCTGAACTCTCTCATGGTACAGGGTGCCTAATCTAAGTCTGTGCAAATATTATTTTGATGCTGAAAGTAAGTCTTACTACCTCATCAGTTAAACTATATGTATATACTACAGTCTGTGTTTCTCTCATTGCTGGTTAATGGTTCCCTAGTTCATGTGTTTTCCTAGTGCATGTGTTCGTGAGTGTCTGTACAGGCTCTTGGGGCTGCACAAGTCATCTGTTTCATAAAAAGGAAACATTGCAATTCTGAGTCTCCATTTCTTTTGAAAGCAGTAAGAGATAATATCAGTAGTTATTTAAGGCCCAAGCAGGACATTTTAGAGGCTTGTAGCTGGAAAAGGCATAAAAAACATAGTTCTGTTTTGCATTCTAGTGTTAGCACCTACATTTGCACCAGGCTTCATTCCCTTTTTTTGCCTCTTCTCTATGCCTCTGGCAGCACAGCAAAACCACAAACTCCCAGTTTCTATGCATAGAGGAGTGCTGTGCTGTTGTGGGCTGCAGCCCAAGGTTATGTTTTGGGACATGACATGGGGGTGTGGCAACATATAGCTGGTTTCTGTACTGCAGGGTACACTGAAGCTCTGATTTGTCCCTCAGTAAGTACCAAGAAGGGCACAGAGTTGTTTCGAGAACGAGGGATTATATTCAGTTCACCTCAGTTTAGTCACCACAGCAGAAAGAGAACATGATTATCTGGTCTTCAAAACAAATTTCTAAATATTTTGTGTTTCATATTTCCAAAATAAATCGAAGGAAAACGGCAATCTTCTCCATGCTACTTCCTGCTAGAACTCTTTGTAAAGATGTCTTTGTAGCAGTTCTTTATTGTGTTTTCACAACAACCCAAACAGCTTTAAATAATGGCAGTTTAAAATCTTTACCTTTGTGGAAAATGGCTGGGTATCACATAGGAAATCATGGCTAAAAACTTGATCCGTTTTTCTGGCTGGTAGCTTGGCTGGTTGAACAATGTGTCAAAATAACCCTCCTGCAGCTTTTCTAATACAGATTTTCAAATTTCAAGATACTTTTCCTGTAGCTGTGGTGCTATTTGTGATGGTTATCAGCAGTGCTACCACATAAATGCAGGAGACAGTTCTTGGGAAAATATGCAGGAAAATGACACTGAAAAACAAAGGCCGCAAAATTCAACATTCACGGCTATGTGTGAATGAAATAAAGTGAGTCTGACAAAGTTGGCTGTGAAAAGATACACAATTTCAGTTAATAAATCACCATGGCCTTTATTCCTTGCTTTTTTCTTGGATTTTTTTTTTTTGTTTGTTTGTTTTTGTTTTGGTTTTTTTTTGTTCTGTTTTGTTTTTGGTTTTGAGAGGGAGAGAAATTCAGGTTGCTTTTCATGAAAATACTTCTGAAAGCCTGTAGCTTATTCCAGATGACTTTCTCAGATGAATTGAGCATGCATTTCCTGTTACAGTATCACTGAGATGTTAGAGCACAGAAATTGATGATCAGTACAACGGACAAAATGACGAACACTTTTATATTACCACAGAGAGTAAGGAATATAGATGACCCCTAAAAATAAAAATGGTCTGTGAAGAAATCATTTGCATTTTGAGTAAGATTTTTAGAAAATCAGTAGATTTTAAAAATAATTTATGACTTTATTCTTCTATAAAATCTGGTTTAGAAATATGTATATATATATATAAAAATACGTATATATATCCTATGCAAATTGCAAATCATTAGCCTAACTGGGATGCAGCTCCAGTTGTACATGAGGAAATGTCAGCTTGTGAAAAAACTTATCTAACTCAGAGCAAAAAGAGTTTTCAATTTTTTAGATATATATAAACATTTATATTAGTGTAAATATTATATATATTAGTAATCATGACTGGAAACATTTTTACCCTTCATCCATGGAACTTTCAGTTTGCCTTGATAGTCTGTAACTGAAGTTAAGCAAGTGAAAAAGAGATCTTCAGTTTTAGAGGTACATCTTTAAATTTCAAATACATTTTTGAGCTAGACTGTTCTTAATCAACAGTAGAACAAGAGCACAGACCCATGGTTTGTTTTAATGTAATTATCATAGCAATTTGCCTTCCACCTTCAGACAATACTATCATTAGCCTGATTAAAAAAAAAAAAAAAAACCAGCTGTCAAATTGATACCATTTCTTCTTTTATATTTTAAGGGGTTCATTTTGAAATTTGAAATTACGGTTTTGTGATATTGAAAAGGACTGAAAATATCCAATCCTTCCTTTAGGAAAAATTGTATAGCACTTATTTTCCCGTAAATTACTATAATTTGTTCAAGTTACATTGCTGCATATTGAAAAGGATAGGCTGTATTTTTTAACGTTTTACATGTATAATGTAGGAGCTGTGATCGATATATCTCCCTATGAATAATGAAGATTTTAGCTTTATGAAATCAGTGAATCCCATTAGAAGGAAACTACAGTTAGCCTTACTAACCCACAACAAAAGAAAAATAGCATTTATTTCACTTTGGTTTTCAATACAATAATTTTAAAATACAGAACAATACTTTTTCCCCCCCTCCCCAGCTAACTACGGTAACAAATCCGTTATCTGTGTGAATGAAAGCATCTGCTAAAGTATAAAAAAAGATTCTTTACATAAATTGAACTTTTCATACTTCTGGTTTAACTGTTTCTGTACCAAAAGATTTTTATCTTCCAGGCTGAAGCAGCAAATTTGTTCAGCAGCAAATCCATAGCAGTAGGCTGCACTGAGTTAATGAGCCTGTCCTAGTTTTTAAAAAGCAACCACCTGACCATGTCATACCGTAAGGGAAAGATGGGCCCTGAGGTATTGATCAATGGTCCAAAATCAGGATAAGGCAAACTATTAAGGAAAAATGCAATGTGAAGTAGTCAGCATGATCAAAAAAAAGAGAGAGAAGAATTGTTTAGAAGCATTGTCCTCTCCTCCCTCTAGTCAATTTTTGTCAGCTGGCAGATTTTGAGAGTGATTTTTTTTGTTAGTTTTACACACTGTCATTTTGACAAGTATTGCAATAATGTGCTCAACTTACTGTTAATGTAGCAGAATAGGAAGGAAAATATTCAGTGCTATTAATTCAACTGGCAGAAAGTAATCTGAAAGAATATTTATGGCTATATAAATAAACTGTCATTTCACTGCGTATGGGTCTTTATTACATACAATTTTTAAAAGTAAGAACAAAGCAACAGACGGAGTTTCATCATAATTTTAAATGCTTATGTTATTGGTAATATTTTTACCTTGAAATCTTGTATAGGTGGAGTCTAGAGGTTCATCTGTTTGAAATGAACAGAATTAGCAAACCAACCAACCAGACAAACTAAAAGGCTCCTTTAGAATGGTTTATCTGATTTAACAGAAAGTAAACCTTCACAACAAGCAAAGATAATTGAAAATTAAAACTTTATAGCTTACACAACTTTAATATTAAATACTGCGTTGGCAGTAACGATTAGGAGAACAAGCCCTGAAATGAGAGTTCTGCTAGAAAACTATGTAAGCTCACAGACACCTGAAATGGATTATTTTGTTAGTTTGCAGTAACACGGTGACTGCAGCAATTGTGCAGGGACTGGCAGTTTGAGGGAGTAGCATTCACCTGTGTAAACAACCACGACAATGAATTTCATCCCTCTAGGACTCTACCTTTCTGCTGAGATTTAAGCAAGAACTTTAAAGGAGCTATACTCCACAAGCAGCCTGGCTACATTTTCTGAAATCCTTCCAGAAGTGCTGCCACTGAATATTAGAAAGTCTCTGTGATCTGTTTATTTCACTTCACTTAGCAGACAAGATTACTTATATTTGTTTACCTGCTCCTTCCCCTTTTCAAACATAAGTGTGAAATTAATTGCTAAGATTTAACACAATTAAGTTGTCGAATGTCATGATAATCAGACTGTACTTGTCAATTTCATTATTTATGAGTCCACAATAAAGTGTTTGTATCTATGTGCATGGGGGGGGGAGGGGGGGGGTGGGTTGGTTTTTTTTTTTTACTAACAGCATCTGTTAAGTCAAAATACATTCTTTGCTTAAATCGTAAGGGACTTTATTTGGACTGTAGGGTATTGTGCTAATATTGGCAGTGCTGTTATTTTATTAAAGTCCTAAACAAAGGTTCTGCCCCCGGGCATGAGGGCAGTCACTGAAACTCTGTGGAATATGTCTGCCTTAGCTGATCAAGTGCACTTCACACAAAATGTTTCCAGAAATCTTTAATTTTGTTATGGCTACAGGCAACAGTTATAATTGGGCCACCTGAGAATATAATTCATTCAACTATTAAAAAACAAAAAATCAAACAAAGTGTGCTTTTTATAAGATACTGACTTGAAAAAGCAAACTACAGCTCAGAGAGAAGAAAGTGTGAATGAAAATTTGTTTCTTTGTATTTCCAAGTGTGTATATTTTGGATTTTATTTTTAAAACATTAGAGAAATTGGAACATAAAATGTGTCTGAAATCCGTCATTATGGATACACACAATGACATTTCTTTGTCCGCTAACTACAAATTTGGCTTTCATTTAGTACTACTATATGTGTACTGAGACAGAAATGCACACAAATTTCAGTATCTCTAATACTGCAATACCACTCCATAAGCACAACTGTCTATAATGTGGTAAGAAAGCCTTTTTGGAACAAAACAGTTTGCATTCTTCTGTGTGAAGTTGTGATTCTTTATATGTAGAAGGGTAATGATAATACTTGCATCCTGTTAACCTCTATTATCAAACATTATCTATGTGGTAGCCCTCAAAATCTTTTGGTGTGAATGTTACTTCTCATGTACCAATGTTTCCCTAAAATTCTCTACAAGCACAAATTTATAAAATTAAGCTAGAAGTTCTGTATATTATTAATGCCTTTCTGCGCAGATATTGCAGACTAACTGTGTTATAACTTGGTCTGCTATTTTTTATTAATGAGTGGCCTATAAAGTTATATAACTGAAGATACCTACCTGTATTGTCCTCAGGAGGAGAGCGCCCATGATGTCAGCACTCTCCAAAGTCAGCTAGCTGCATGCTTCCAAAGGCTGGGTTAGATATTATGCAAAAATGATTTCAGGAATCCATCCCTGTATGATGTTATAAACAGCTGAGGAGCATAGACAAGTTTTCCTAAGAAGTTCTAATACTGCACCTTTGCCCTAATCCAGTTTTCAAAGTCTAGAGTCTTTGCATCTGAGCCTAGGTTTGGGGGGCTTGGGTTTGGGGTTGTTTTTTTTTATTATTTGGGTGCTTATTGGTTACAATTATTAACTTGGGATGGAGATAGCTTTCTCTTTATAATTATCAAGTGAATTGTGTGTTATCCTGAAGCTTTTCCCCACATAAGAAACGTTTTAGATTAACAGTGAATACTACTTCTCTGTGTAGAGCAGCATTAAACTCACAGTTCAGGTCATGACTCTGCTCTGCCTTTTCAGTATTGCTCTAAATGACACAACACAGACATTCTAGGGACAATTTAGTAGTTTTAGAATCAGAATTGCATTCAAAGACTACCCTTTCTGAGGAGTTTTTGAGATCAGTAGGCAGTCTTACAGTTCTTCTTAGAACTACAGTAAAGGAGTCCTCTCAGTTAAACCCAAAGCTTTTTAAAGCCCCTTTTTCTGCCACTTGGTATTCCAATCCAAAATAAGCTCTCCTGGACATGATGCCGACTAAAGACAAGTTAACTAGAAGTAAGTAGGAACGTCTTGTTTAGGAAAACCTCTGTTTCTGTTCCTTATGTGTGAATGAAGATTCCAGTTTCATTAAAAACAAATGTTTAGTTTGACTGATGGTTTCAAATGTAATTCCTAATTTATCTTAACAGCATTAGGAAAACTTTACTCCCTTGACTTTAATAAGATCTGTCATAGAATCATAATGGAAGTAAAAGGTAAAGAAAAGTAGATCCTAGCCCTTTGGAATCATTTGCTATCTTTAGAAATTCATGATTTTAGAATCTAGAAATGACAGAAAACAGTGCTGAAATTATCAGTAGAATTCTGTCAAATGGCATGACACATGTAAAAGCAAAACCCCAAAATTTTCTAGTTTGCAGTTCGAATTTTCCATGAGAGCTTGTGGAAGATGGCATAAAAGAAATTACTCAAGGTGGTCTGTGGCAGGTATAAGTGGTGTACCAAATCAGTAAATACTGGCAATCAGACCGGATGTGTAAATCTAGCATACCCGATCAAAAATCTGAGTGAATATTTTTTCCTGTGAGTAGCTTATTAATGGAAACCTATAGCTTCAGTTTATCCTGAACCTGAGAAATCAGCTCATAAGTGCCAGTTAGTTTATTCTGGTGAAAATATTTAGAGACTTGGAGGAGTTTTTCAAGCTTTCTGTTACAGGTAGGTCATTTTATCTAAAGGACCAAAGGAGTTTTGAACACTGATGCACATTTTTCTCAATATTTTATCCACGTTATGTGTATACCTAGCAGAGTGAGAATGAAGTCCTCTAAAGAAGCACTATCAAAACCCTTTTGCGAATGTCCTTCCACCTCAAATGGACTAGATGGGTATTGATGTTCTTCTTTCCCAGATGAATTCATAATTATAACATGAGGAAGTATTCTTTTTCTCCAGTGCAGATAATATTTAAATATGCTCTTCACAACCGTATCATCATCACTGGAAGAAATGAAGGAGGTCCCACCCAGATAACATTTGTCACAAAGTCAAGTATATTCTCCTGGGAAACAGGCAATATGTGTTCAGATATCTTTAAGCGAAATTGTGTTAAAAAGATATTATATTACGTGGTCTTGCCAGTTTCTGTAACCCAGCTTCTTTCTGTTTTTGAATCTTCTTTGGCCTGGAATAGATTTTTATCTCAGCAAGAAAAAATAAATTCAAACCAATCTGTGTTGTTGTTATCTTTTTAGTGTTTGATGACCAGGATTCACAAAAACCTAATACATCGACTCTTAATGATAAGGACTGCATTCTTTCATTATGTGTTAAAATATAATTGAAAGGCTATTCAAATTCAAATGAATGATTATGTATTAGGTAATCTAACTAGTTTATCTTCAGACAGTAGTCTGCCTTTTGACAACTCAAAAGATGAAGATTAATGAAAGTTCTGTGAAAGAAAACTACATTTTAAAGCATATTAAGATGTGAAGATTTTTAGTTTTCATTCGTTGAACAAAACTGTTCAAGCTCAGAAGGGAAAATTGCTCTGTTGTAAAGAATTTATTTTGGGAATGGCATTCGGTACTTTTGTTCTATCACCAGCCAGACTGCACCTTAAGAAGGAGACAGAAGCGTGTATTCTAATGGTCAGACCAATGACTTTTCGTCTTAATCCTACCATTAGGGAAACTGATGACAAGGGTACTAAGGGAATTGACTTAGATATTACTTGTTCATTATCAAAGAACAAAATTCTGATTTCTCTATTTTTCTGCCTTTTAGATAGTACAGTTTTAGTACTGTAAACTGTTAGTTTAGATACTACGGGAAGTTTAACATACTAAATTTTTACAGTGTTTTAGTATTTGACCTGTATTTTCTCCTTGTAAAAGAAAAGGTTTCAAAATCTTCTGATAGGGGATCAGTTGTGGCTTAACTGTTCACATTTGTTTCTCATCCTGGGATCCATGTAGGTTGTCCCACTGCCAAATAGGATCCTTTCGCTTCCTCTTCTGTTCTATACTATTACATAGAGTTTATTTTGTCCAGCATAATTTTTTGCTACTTGTTGTTAGTTCCTTAGGATTAAAATATTTACACTTAAGTAGAAGTTACATATATTTGATCATTTATCATGAAGATTGGTAGGATAATTTTTCCTCTATCGTGAGAGTAAACTCTATTTTTTAAACTCAAAGTAATCTGAGTAATGGCCTAACCGTTAGGATAGATGGTTTACCATAGTTTTTTTTCATCAGTTTTAAGACTAAAAGATTCCACTGTAACATTACCTGTCCTCCTGAGTATCATGGGCCATGCTGTTTTGGTTAAGTTAGCCTTGTGGTAAATACGTTAGCTTATATCTAGCTAGACTGTAGTTTCTGTAGATGTGTTCAGTCCTGACTCAAAGACACCAGGACATGGAAATCATTACCTATCTTCCTGTGTTTGTACATCATCTTTATAGCAAATTTGCCTTATTATTTGTTTCCTGTACGAGAAAAATCTGCTTATGATATTGGCACTTAAGCTATAATATCCACGTTATTTTAACAAATAATGCCCAACAATTATGTGTCAAATCATAATAGCCTCTATCTACTGGTCATATTTGCAGATACCTAGCAGATAAGCAATAACTCCTCTTTGAGTTTCTCATTATGAAAGAGCAGAATGAGCAGTTGTCTGTGGTAAGCGTTTTGTTTTGGCTGAGTTAACCATTAAAAGAAGTTGCTGATAGTATGACAAATTCTGACACGGCACTCTGCAACACAAATCTTAAGGTAAAGAGGCTTTTGATTATTTTTGAATAGGCAAAAAATAGCAAATACTGCTACCATAGGGAATTCTTCCCTTCCAAGCAATATTTCTATGAAGAGTTGCCGACAGTTTGAAACTATGTATTCAGCTATAAATATAAAATATTTTGGAGGACTTGTGCTATCTCTGATTTCATTTTGATTTATTAAAAGTCACTTCTTGTTTTTTAGCACTGGAAGATGTTACTGTAACGTAGCAATTTGCCAAAAGAGTATAGTTTGTGCTATGAAGGGAAGGTAAACCAGTTTTCTATCCAAGTCAGTCTCAGCTAGATGAAACTTCCAATGAAGATGGAGTGTTTCTATTATCAAAGCAGAAGAACTGGATATTAAACCTTTCATTTATCCTTGTCATTGGGTGCAGTCACTGTTCAGAAGGATGCACTCTTTGTTATCTTTAAAGGACAAAAATATTACTAGATACTGTGGTCACTCTGCTTTAAAATATTATTCCCAAGATGGATCTTCATGATGGTAGTAAACATTTTTGTCTAGTTTTTCACTTTTGGCCTTGAATGTAGAACACTGTGAGGGAAAAAAGGAAACAATTATGTCAGTTGCACATCTACCGATCTAGGTGGTTCAGCATTTAAATGCAGTATCATAGAATCATGGAATCATAGAATGGGTTGGGTTGGAAAGGACCTGAAAATCATCTAGTTCCAATCTCCCTGCCATGGGCAGGGATGCCGATGCATTTCAAAATGTGCAGGTGTTCAGCAAAGATTTCAAAGAGGGCTAGCTAGAAGTGATGGCTCTTAGGTTAGTCTTTTACTTATCAAATGGCTGAAGAAAGCTGTCTGCTTCTGTCATATGAACTGCAATCATCTTAAAAATAATTGACAAATTCATCCCCTCACAGCACTGCAATTGTAAAGGTGTTGGGTTTAGCTAGGCTTGTCTGGTCAAGAATAAAGGTACTACCTTTGATGTCCAAGATTTGGGAGAGACATCCCAGACCCAACAAGCTTGTATGCTTTAATTATTAATCCCACCATTTCCTGTTAGCCTCGCACCAAAAGGCTAAAATAAGTACTCCTACCAATGATATATGTGAAGACATGCAGTACTTTTAACCTTTGGAAAAGTTGAACTATATTGGTAATTGGTAAAATGGTAAATTGATCTACCTTCAATGTAGAATAGTTTGCATTCTTTTTCCTATGTTTAGTCATGTTATCTCTAATTTTTCATTGCAGCCACATTTATAGCTACCGTACAACGCAAGTTCTGTTCATAGAATCACAGTTTGGGTTGGAAGGGATCTTTAAAGGTCATCTATTTCCAACCCCCCTGCAATGAGCAGGGACATTTTCCACTAGACCAGTTTGCGCAGAACCACATTCAGCCTGGCCTTGAATGTCTCCAAGGATGGTGCATCCACCACCTCTCTGGGCAACCTGTGCCAGTATTTCACCACCCTCTTTGCAAAGAATTTTTTCCTCACATCCAGCCTGAATCTCCCCTCCTTTAGTTTAAACCATCACCTCTCATCCTATCGCAACAGGCCCTGCTAAAAAGTCTTTCCCCATCTTTCTTACAGGCCCCTTTTAAGAACTGAAAGGCCACAATAAGGCCTCCCAGACACTTCTCCAGGCTGAACAAACCCAGCTCTCTCAGCCTTTCCTCATAGCAGGGGTTCTCCAGCGCTCTGAGCATTTTTGTGGCGCACCTCTGGACCCTCTCCAACAGGGCCATGTCTTTCCTGTACTGAGGACTCCAGAGCTGCAGTACTGCAGCCAGGGTCTCACAAGAGCAAAGGAGCAGAATCACCTCCCTTGACCTGCTGGTCATGCTCCTTTTGATGCAGCCCAGCACGCAGTTGGTTTCTGGGCTGCAAGTGCACACTGAAGCCGGCTCACGTTTAGTTTCTTGTTGACCAACACCCCGAAGTCCCCTTCCTCAGGGGTGTTCTCAATCCCTTCATCCCCCAGCTTGCATTGGTACCGGGGGTTGCCCCAACCCAGGTGCAGGACCTTGTACTTAGCTTTGTTGAACCTCATGCCGTTTGCATGGGCCCATTCTTAAGCTTGTCCAAGTTACTACTTAGTATGTGTAAAAATTTACACTTAGTACATGCCATAAATGAATTAATATATTTAATCAATTCTCATTTTCCAAAGTCAAAAAAGTCCTACACTTCAAAGCTATGTCTGCTTGAGTGAGTTTGAATAAATATGTTTCTGTTTCAAGATAGAAATCTGTTACTCTGGGCAGCACTTTGTTAAACAGGATGGCTTTTCTTCAAATAATTAGGTTTGGGCCAGCATAGTCAAGCATGGAATAAAAATAATTTAATAGATTGTTAAACATTGTTGCAGTTTTCCAAACAAAGCTGTTTTGAAATGGGGACTATTTGTCTTTCCTGTTTGCTTTCAATCACAAATAATCAAAACAGAATTTACTGGAATGTTATATAAAACTTCTTCCTTTACAGTAAAATTGAGGTGTGGTTGTGTTTGGGTTTGGTTTGGTTTGGGTTTTTGAGTTTTTTTATTCCCTAGCAGAACATTACATTCTGTATATTTGTTTTGTGATAAATGCATCCAAACCTGTAGTATCAGAAAAGAGCCCAATCCTGCAAGTCCTTCCAGGCTGTCGTGGTTTGAGCCCAGCCGGTAACTCAGAACCACACAGCCGCTCGCTCACTCCCCCCCGCCCTTCTTCCTCCCCCTGCTCCCGGAGGGATGGGGAGGAGAATGGGAAGAATGTAACTCCCACGGGTTGAGATAAGAGCAGTCCCGCAACTAAGGTATAACACAAAACCACTACTGCTACCACCAATGATAATAACGATTAGTGAAATAACAAGGGGAGAGGATACAATTGCTCACCACCCGCCGACCGATACCCAGCCCGACCCGAGCAGTGATCTGGGCCTTCCGGGTAACTCCCCCCGGTTTATATACTGGGCATGACGTGCTGTGGTATGGAATACCCCTTTGGCTAGTTTGGGTCAGGTGTCCTGTCTCTGCTTCCTCCCGGCTTCCCCTCCTCCCTGGCAAAGCATGAGACTGAGAAAGTCCTTGGTTGGAATAAACATTACTTAGCAACAACTAAAAACATCGGTGTTATCAGCGTTGTTCCCAGGCTGAAAGTTAAAAAACACAGCACTGCACCAGCTACTAAGAAGGAGAAAAATGACTGCTATAGCTGAACCCAGGACAAGTCCAAAGTTCAATCAGTCATTTAGCTTGCAAGATATTGCTTTTTTATTCACTTTTTGCACATCACAGATCCTTTTCTTCAATTGCAGGTGAATGAAGCCACAGTGGAGCAGCTAGTGCAGCAGTATCCACATATAACCTTCAGTACTGTACTACAGGATTGCAAGAGGACATTGGAACGGGCTTATCAAATGGGCTGGACACCCAATATGTCTACTGCCTCTTAACTTCTTATACCATCATGACAGTTCCACTCTACTGCATTCAGTAGATCTAATGGGGATTGCAGAGGGTTCACAACCTTTCGTGTGATGCAATATAATTGTGAGTTTACAGAGATTACAATAAAATGGAAAAAGCTGTACACTGACTTTAATGTACTGTACAACTAAGTAGTAATATTAAAGCAAAACTTTTGAAATGCATTGTTGGTTTGTTTGCGTAAAATATATAAAAGCATTTGGCAGATTTTTTGAAGTGGAATTCTACTAGTTCTCTGGATAGTTTGATTTATGGAAGATCTTAAGCTTGATTTCCTCTGTTTACTTTTCTTCGCCGTGGTCATGTGTGTTTCCTTTCGTTGTGCTAGCACTTGTGCTAGCCAGTGCAGTTGATCAACAGAGGCCTGTGTTGCAACTGGGAGCTAAACTTGATGCTTATTATTTACTAAATCTATACAAGGAGTTTAAAGATGCACAGTAATAAGATAATCTACATAGAATTGCTATTTTCTTATAAACATGTTGATAATTAGACAAATCATTACTTTAAACACAAATCTTAGTATATGATGACAATGACAGAACGGATATTTAATGGACAATTTTACTTCTTTTCTTTCTATCACTCAGCAGAATTTATATCTTCTTTCATTTTGTGTTGTTTGAAATAGGAGGCTCTGTAGAGATTCCCAAATGTTTCCACCTCGCCATTTTTATGAGTTAACAGTGCTTAACCTAATACTGATAACCAGTTTCCACTTCATGAAGTGAAACAGTAATTGAGTACACCAACTATCAGAAATAAATTATTAGACAACGTTTAAACATCTGATTGAAAACATATTTTCAAAATTGGAAATATTTTAAAAATTTAAATTTAAAAAAAAATTAATTTTTTTCTCCTCTGACTATGCTGTTATGTTGCTGAATTAAGAAACTCAGATGAATAAGTTCTCATATCCTGTGTGGTTGTTATTTTACAACAGAGCTTACAATGCAAAAAGCGCTTACCTCGAGAAGGTCATCTAAATATGAGTCGCATCATGAGTATCATTTTGTAGGATCAGACACTTCATAATACAGTGTATGCAAGAAAATACCCAGAGTAAATATATAAACTGATTAATTTTCTGTGCATTACAAGGAGTTCAATTAGACAAGGGGATAGTGAAAATACAGACATTGCAGCTTCAACTTGAAGCATTAACCTTTAGAGTATTACTGTTTGGTTAAGAATTTTTTCAGGTGTGTAACACTGGGTATTTGTTTTTCAAAGGATACAGCATCTTAATCCAAAGTATGAAATGCTTAAGCTTCAGCTGAAGAGTTGCCATTATTGTCAAAATGTTTTGCTATCCAGAAGGTCTAATGCAGCATAACCTAGGAGCTTGTTTAGTATGGCTGTATAACTCTCTGTATAACTGTTTCTTGACTTCCATAGCATAATTTTCTACAACAGAAACAGCAGCTTACAGTAATTCCAGTGAGAGTGTTAAATGTTTTCTACTAGACTTTTCAAAATGGGGATGAACTAATTTCTCTGAAAGAAAAAAATATATATGGTAAAGGTTTTGCTTTAAGTAAGTGGTAAATATATGTGAACATGTGTAATGCTAGGCTTTTTATTTACTCAAAAATGGCCGCAATATTTTCAGAATACAGGCAATGGATTATACTGCAGATATAGTACAGAATCTTAGTCATTTTTCATTTAATGTCTTTTTATGAGTGCATTAAAACTATTCACACAATTTGTAAGTTTCTATTTTTTCGTGAAACCTTTGATCTTGCAATGGGTTTTAATAAAAGAAGATAAAGATGTGATGTCTTCTGTTTATCTGTGCTGCTAGCTGTACTTCTTAGACTATGCTAACAGAAAGACTGAAATCGTCATCCCTGAATATGCAGAACTCATCTAGACAAGGACCTGAACAAACTGATCCAAGCTGTCCCCATCATGAGTGACAGAGTTTGACTAGATGACCTCCAGAGATCTTTTTCAATCTAAAATACTCTATAACTCTATATATTAAAGATGTAGTTGGTCATCTCTTTTCACTTCTGCCATTACGTCACTTGCAGGAGTTTTGCCTTTTACTGGCTATTCATGTCTCTCTTATTTGGGGGTTGGAACTAGATGATCTTAAAGTCCTTTCCAACCCTAACCATTCTATGATTCTGTGATTTTTCTGAACATATTAATCTCTATAGGTCTCGGTGTAGCTGATTAATTTACACAGATCTTGTAATTTACATAATTTGAAAGATTGTGTAGTATAAGAATTCTAGATAGAGATATGTTCTTCTAACTGTAGTGTTAATTTCCTTATAATAATGTTTCCTAAGTAGTTTTATAGGACTAAATAACAGTGTTGCACACTCTTTAATTTTTTTAATGTCATTTAGAGAAATACAATTTAGGGGAAAAAGCAAAGTTATTGCGTCCTCTAAAAAGAAAGCTTGCCCCTGTTTTCTCTTACTGAAAATTTACAGTGGACTCCAAAAGCCACAGGTAAATTTCCTACATTCTGGCAAGCCTGCTTTACTGACAAAATGTCTTTGTTCCTTCAAAATCTTTGTGGGAACCTGCCACTAAAGTAGGTAACCTGTGGCTCAGCATTTGTCTTACCAGAGATGTTTCTAGACCAGAGGAGCTGGGCCTGCTCAACCTGCAGAAGAGGAGGCTAAGGCAAACTCTGTGTGCTTTCTTAACTAAGGAATAGGTGGTTGTAGAAAAAACACAGATAACCCTTATTCCCAGTCATTCACTCTTCGAATTCCAGGTATAATTCTGTTCTAATGCCACTCAAATAGTTCATTTGGTGGTCACCTCTCACCACTTAAAGGCGATGTGGAGGGAAATGTCCCAGCAGGAGAAATGGGGACCATGGTGTTTCACATGCAGATTCACATATACGCTGACCAGGATCCCAGATTAGTGGGAAACTTAGTGAGTTGCCACTGGCATACCCCACTTCTCAGCAAGTGCTGTCTGTTGCACTAGGCAGCTTCTAGTCATCTTTGAGCAGGGACAACATGAGTTTCTGTGAAAAATATCACCAATGAGGACAAACTGATCCCAGTATGGCCACAGGTGACTTTCAGCATTCTCAAAACCATTGCACAAAGGTCTTCTGTGACTGACTCTGCTTAAACTTTGGAACTCAAACATGGCCCCAGAACCCCACTAGGTTCACTCACAGAAGGTATTTCTGCCCCTGTAGGTCCTGCAAAAGAATTTGAGCCATTCTTGATAGTTTCGTAGAATTGTTAAATTTACCAAACTATCTAGCTGGGTTTTCAAAAACAATATTTGGGCAAACAAGCTGTAGGAAAAATAGCCCTAGTAAGAATAATTTACCAATAATTAATTTTTTTCAGGCTGTTAGCTAGCTTCCACATGAGCTCATTGGTGTCCACCCAGGTTCTCAAGAAATAAATATGGCCTTCCTGATGCTTAATAAACTGCGGCATTGACAGGAACAAAATCAAGAAAAGCAACAGGTCATGTACACAATGGTTACAGGAAAACAGAACAGAGGCACAAAACAAGTTGTTAAGGAGGCTTCTTCAAGTGATATGATCTTGAACAAGAAAAGGAAAAGGACTCTTACATCCCACAAATACGTAGGAGAAGAGATGATAGCATAGGATAGGATAGGACAGGAATGGATAGGACAGGATAGGATAGGACAGGACAGGGACCAGGACAGGACAGGGACCAGGACAGGACAGGCATAGGACAGGATATCACAGGACAAGACAGGATAGGGTAAGACAGGAATGGATAGGACAGGAATGGATAGGACAGGACAGCACAGGACAGGACAGGACAGGATATTTCAGTTGGAAGGGATCTACAATGATCACCTAGTCCAACTGACTGATCAATTCAGGGCTGACCAAAAGTCAAAGCATGTTATTAAGGGCATTGTCCAAATGCCTCTTAAACACTGACAGGCTTGGGACATCAACCACCTCCCTAAAAAGTGTCTTCCAGTGTTTGATCACCCTCACAGTAAAGAAATGCTTCCTAATAAAATAATGCATTGCAAAATAACAATTTTAAATCATATGTAAAAAGACTATGATGACTATCTATATTCAGATTTATATTTTAAATTAGGTGAGGGTTTATATTGCCCATTTATGAAACTCCATATTAACAGAAAGTGGCTTTAAAGCAGATCCATTTAAAGATTCATTGAAATACAATTGTTAAAAGCAATGTTGCTTTTTTCATCCTGTGGTTATTTTTCTCCCAGCCTTCACCATGAGTGACCTGCTATATTGGCAGTATGGGTGACTGAAATTTTATTTGAAGTTCTGGTAAATTTAGAAGCAGACTTATGAAATTGGTTTTTTTCAAACCACAGACACACTGAGAAATGCTCCAGGCTTGAGCATGCAATCTCCCATAGATTCTCACCACTTAAAAGCCAAGTAATGCTTTGTGAGAGTAGTTGTATTTTGCCAATCTAACAAGGGTGGGTACTCGGTTGTTTTTTTGTGTGTGTGTGTCTTCTTGTTGTTCGGTTCAGGGTTTTTTTCTGAAAACCTGTAGAAAATATTTTCATTGACTGAAGACTTTTCTTCTTCCTTTCCTCTTCTCACCCTGCCTTTTTTTTTTTCACTTGTAATTTCTTTGTCTTTTCTCCAGTGGTTATCATGTGGGGAAATGCAGAATAAGCAGATTACGGCTGTCTTAATGAAAATGTTGAGTTGATGACTTCATATGGCTGTTCCCATATTTGGTAGTGTTATGTAAGATATATAGCTATAACTATATACTTATATAACTATAGACATTTACAAACATATACTTCTTCTCTTCAATTTCACTGATTACGGAAGTCAGCTGGCCCTCAAAAGTACAATTGAGTCATCTGATGACGGAAAGTAGCATTAACTGTTGGGTTACTATATACCTGTTGGTAATATCATTTCTTTGTACAAAAGTGTATCAGAAATTATCTTTTGTCAGTATTATACTTGATCGTGAGACTACAGAATATGATACAACTTGTTTAAAATAGGGGCTTTCTGGTTTTGAATGTTTTTTTATAAAGGGCAGAAGTTTCAAGTACTTTTCCGTCTTCTTTTCAGTTTGTATAGGCATTGATTGCAAGACGTTTATTTTTCATTGAGAAATATGTGAAGGCTCTGCATGTAACTGATTTTCAGATTGGAGGAGAGGAAGTGGAAAGAGCTTGTGTTTGTCCGAATCTTGGATGAGGTTTGCCCACTAAAATAACTGAGGCCTACTTTCAGGTTAGGAACATAACCTTTGTTAGTTGAATTGTGTGGTGGTTTCTTAGTTTTTCTTGATACATTAGAAACAGCTTCACTTGTTAAATTGTCTGTGGTTCTGCTGAGGAAAAGAAATAGACATTAAACTGCAAAAGTCCATCAAAATTAATCTAAGGACTTACTGGTAAATATTTGCTTAAACTCGTAAATCCCTGTAATCTCTTATGCTTCAACTGTTCTTGAGCTACTATATCATCTTTTCTCTGCTTCTAGTGACTCTCACCCTGGGAAGTAGCATTGAGCTGACAAGTTGGTGTATGCAGAGCAAAACATTGAGCTTTACAGACAGCTGCTTATTGATCAGACAACTGCATACAACTTCTTTTCCTTCTTTTTTTTTTTTTGAGGAAAAAAAAATGCAGAAATATTCAGCACTGACATCAAGTCCAAATCATATGAAAATACTCCTTAATTCCTGGTCATAAAATAAAGAGTAAAAAATTAGTGGTTTGGGGTTTTTTTAATATATCTATAAAGTATTTTGTATATCTCATGCTTACAGGGCTAAATTCAAGCAAGATTAAAATAAAATACTGTTTCACATATACAGATCAGGATGATCACGTAATAAGAAAAATTCCTGAAATTTCACTTCTGAGTTGCTTTTTCTACAGCCAAGAAATTTTAGCCAAACTGACTGCCTCCACTAAGTATCTTCAACTAAACTACAGGCATTAATAAAACTAAACTACAGGCATCAATCTCAAGGTAAGGAACCTACACATATGTCAAATATCCAGACTTCAAACAGATTATTCATTTGCTATTGTGTTTCTGTAATGTTCTTTGATTATACTCTTATTTAAAAACATAATATCCTCTTCTTGAGCACTTCTGCTTTGCTTGATCCACTGCTGCAGTGCTGCAGGTCTGCAAGGGGACAGAAGGACAAAGTGACTAAGGAGATAGCCATCATGTGGATGAGATGTTACACAACAGTTAGATCAGAGAACCTCAACATTTCGTATTACGGCATGAAATATCTCAACCTAACTTCTCATACAAATGACATGGGCTGTTCCTCATTTCAGTAGAGAAGAAATAGAAATAGAAAAAATAGAAGAATAGAAAATGAGTACAAGTATTACAATTAATTACAAGAATTCACTGGCTCTACATTAGACAATGTTTATACCAATAGTGTCTGTCCTGCTTTTAGCAGACAACTCATTATTCTACTCTTTTTTTTTTGTGTTTCCAAGTCTTGTTTTACACAAATTGAGGGCACTAAATTATTTCAGATTCCTTACCCATGGTTGGTTCCTTGAATGTATTGCCCACAGATGCAATCAGTGTAGATGACCTGAGTTGCTGAAGAACATTCAAGTAGCTCAGCTGTTCCTCTGGATCTTTGTCTACATTAGGCTCAGATTAACATGAATAAATAGGCTAAGTCCCACCACTGCAGCTGTGGTTGCTTGCCTGGAGACACTTTCACAAGCTGGAATAAGGTAGCACTGAAATAAAGGCCTGTGTAACAGCTGCATCTCCACAATTGTTAAAAAGAGACTCAGGCCAAAATTTTTTTATTTATGTTTTGGGTTGTTGTTTTTCTGTAAAGGCTGTCAGGATTATGTAAAGTAAATTCAAGTGTTCCAGCTTTTAAAAGTTTTATGTTTCAAATTTCTTTCTGAGAAAAAATCAACAATAACAGCACATTGAACTGTTACCACTTCCATGTTCAGGCAAGTCTTGCTATATAGCTTATGAAAACTGTTTGTGTATAAATAAGCTTTAGAAGTCTGAAACTGAAAAATTTTGCAACCAGGATTATTGGTCTTTTCCAGCTGCTATGTAGTTATAAAGGCTTCTGGACTGAAAATTTCATAATCTCACTCTTTCATAATGTACCCTATGGCAAAGTGATACAGCCTTTGGTGTTTTCAATACCAACCGTTAGAGAAAGCTGCAAGAAATTTTACAGCAACACTAATTCCCAGTGAGTACAGTAACTTGTCGCAGGTGCCTTGCTCGGGCTTCTCCATGAGTCAAGATCAACATCTCAGTCCTTACCTTTGGCGGACTGAAGGATTGTCTTCATGCTGTTGTTTCAAACTATGGTCACCTCTCCGACCACAGTAAAACATCTTATATGAGGCATGGTCTGAACCAGTAGAAACTAAATAATTGTCCCTCTAAGGGAGGAGTACTTTTTTTCTCTCTCTCTCGGCAGCAGATTAATATTTGTATTAAAAAAAAAAAGTTTCATATCTTTCTTGTAGACATGTGAGAAACGAATGTAGTGAATGTTAACCACCTTGCTTGATGCTTTGAAAAATGCTCAAATACTGAGGTGAATGAGCAAGTTAGAAAATAGAAAAAAAATTAGTTTTCTTTAAGAGAAACTTGCTATAAAGGAAGGATTTGCTCCCTGATTAGGGAGAAAATGCGCCTGGAAATCCTTAATGGCAACCAAAAAGGTTGCAGCTGAAGAAAAATTGCTTTTAAATGACACTGCAGAAGTGTGAAAAGAATGCCAAAGTCCAAATACCTTCATAATCTTCCCCATAGAAGAACAAGAGAACGGTTTGTTCATTATAGGTTTTCAAATTTTACTTTAAGAAAAATAGGGCCCAGCAATCAATGATGATCAGTACAATATCTTTGAAGCAATAGAAGTCGTGACAGCCTAGGGAACCTGTGGAGCACTCAGATCAATGTATTTAAAATAGCAGTAAGGCTGAACTGGAGTATAAAACGGGTTTGAAAACCAGAGATACAGCTTCTGTGTGGTGGTGGCCCTTGACTAGGCACTGTGTATTTTTCAGCATGTGACATTAGTTTCTGTGGCTACACTTGTCTTGGTACGCTTCTCCTAGTGGAGAGGGACTTTTTACAAAGGGACAAGGTGACAGGACAAGGGGAATGGCTTTTAACTGACAGAGGGGAGATTTACATGAGATATTGGAAGAAACTCTTCCCTGTGAGGGTGGCGAGGCGCTGGCACAGGTTGCCCAGAGAAGCTGTGGCTGCCCCATCCCTGGCAGTGCTCAAGGCCAGGTTGGACGGGGCTTGGAGCAACCTGCTCTAGTGGAAGGTGTCCCTGCCTATGGCAGGGGGTTGGAACTGGATGAGCTTTAGGGTCCCCTCCAACCCAAACCATTTTATGATTCTATGAACATGAGCAGTGCCAGGAGCACTGCTGGGCTGTCAGATCACTACAGCAGTCACCGGCATGCTCTTGGCCCATGACTACTGACCCTCACCTAAACAAGCTCAGTGTTAGCAATGCCAAGTAGCCATCTCCTTAGGCTCCGTGGATGCAGCCACTGCTTCCTGAGGGCAGGAAGATTTAATGGCAGAGGCATGCATTGTCCTGTACCCATCAGCCTCAGCACCAGAAAGCTGTCCTGGACAAGTTCAATTTACTGATATGGACATAGGCTTCATGGCTCATCTGTTATTGCAGATCACACTTATCTATCAGCAGCTGCTTCGCTGTGTCCCGAAGTACAGCCCTAGTCCTGTCCAGCACTGTGCCCTGAGCATCAGCTTGCTGCCACAGTGGGTCTCATTCACTCCACTGCAGGGCAGCAGCCCTTTCCAGACATTCAGGCACCTGGCAGGTGTGCACCACCAGCACCACTGCACCCTTGGCACACATGTAATTGCAGACCTGTGTCCATCCTGCCTCTCTCCCGGTTGCCAAGCAGGGGTAGCAGCGGGATGGGGTGAGTCAGTGGGGGTACTAAGGCAGCCTGACACAAAGAGCATGGTGATGAGAAGGTGGCATTACCACGAAGGCTCCTGATTTCTTACAGAGGAAGAAACTTCTAGTGAACTGAAGCCTGTAACTTCATTCCCACAGGTTGTTCATGAGTTGTGCTTACCTGCTCTTGCGCAGAAGCTCTATGCTCTGCATTCCCTCTATGGTCTGAATGACTCGCTACTTTTTACCAAAATTTTCTAAAAGCAGAACTTCAATTAAGGAGTATTTCTGTATTTAGTGCTTCCTGCAACAGTAGTTATTGAAGTCTTTTGTTAGCATAAAGAGCAAATGACCTGATGGCCTTTCTGTCTGAATATATGCCATTTCCTTTATGTTCTCTTGTGTGTGGCTTCAGAAATAGCTAACTGTAGAAAGACTACTTGTATTGCATTAGCCAGAGGTAGGAGAAAATGCATTTATAGATCAGTGTAATCCAGTCATTGGTTTATGGATGCAAAATCCTTCAGGGACTGTCACAAATTGCCAGCTGTCCAGTGCTAGGTTTTGCAATTGCATCTCTGAACTATCTTCAGGGCATGCAAAATTGTATATAGGCGGTCAGCTCCCTGTGACTTTGCATCTGCAAAGGCTTGAGAACTATCCCAGTAAGGATTCCAGTAAACTATTCCAGTAAATTTAGCTCAAGAAATTTGCCTGTGAAAAATCTGCCTCTGAGAAATAAAAGTCTTCTTAGGTACATCTTCCACGGGTGGAAGCCTCTTTAGCAGGAGTAGAGCTGAGCAAATGCAGGCAGCTGTTAAACACTGAAATTACCAGCCCTTAAAAACTTGTTTTTCTGACCTTTGTATGTTTATGAGCGTGTGTACCCATCACTTTTTAAATGAATATGATGATACTCTTGAAAACTGGAGAGAAATATTACATCTGAATCCTTTTAAAAAAACAAAGCCATTTAACTTTCTTAAATATCCTACAGATCAATATACCATGACATAAGGATCAAATTTGCTACTGGGCAGAAAAAAAATGCCTTGTGTAGGATCTTTGCCAACATGATAGAATATGTTTGGGAAGTGGCAAAGGCAGCATTAAATGAAGAGAAAGTCTCCATAAGTAAGATCAGCCCATCTGTTTTCTTCTTGTCTGGGATTTTGCCCAGTATGCCTGGGGGAGGAGATAGGTGTATTTCCGTGATGTGAACGTATGGGGTTAAGAAAAATACATGAATTGGAAAACAAAATAAACCCCTCCCACACCCAAAATAACCCCAAAACCAAAAAAAACAAACCAAAAAAGAAACAAACAACCTTGGGACAGGTAATGACGGTAAGTGGTCACTCTTTACAATATTGGAGTGTAACAGACAAGAATCGCAGATTACTACTGGCAATAGACAAAGGGCAAGAATTTCAAAAGCAGGGTTTAGATGACTAAGTCCCTGAGGCATTTTTCCATTTTTAAAATTTTAACAGAAGATGCCCATATAGTATTATGATAAGGACCACAGAAATTTCTCTCCTTCTCTTTCTCTTTGTAAGTCAAGCCTGCATCAGTAAAAGCAAAAATAAGGAGTTCCTTGGTCCATGTACACTTGCTCTTCCATCCCCATATTTGATAATGTCTAATAAAGGGGTGATTCTTTTGCCCTGCAAGAATGCACAGGTAAAATAAACAAGAAACAAGTGAGATGCATGTTGTGCTTTCTTTTAGGATGGCTGCAAAACAATCAGCCTAATTTGCTGGCAGCTACATTTCGAGGACTGTTTTTTTAATTTATTAACTTGCCTAGAATCACCCCCAAAGTATTTTTTTCTTAACGACAGTCTCTAAGGCTCAGTTAAACCCACTTGTAAAGCTATTGTTAATATGTTAACATTTTTATATCATTTAGCTAAAACATAATACAAAAGGCACTTGTCTTTTATTACGTTGTCATTACATTAACCTACGTACTTATATGTCTGTTAATAAAATTTATCATCTTAGTTACACCTTGTTCTTGACCCTTTGCTTAGAAAATACTTAAAGTACTAAGCATGCAGCATTAGCATTTGTACTAGCATTAGTATTAGTGCTAATACTCTGCAATACTGAATCTTCTTTGTAGATGAAGTCACAAAGCATTAAGATCCACCGAAAACTTGCATAAAAGAGTAGAGCTGCTACCTTTCTAATTTTGAGCAAACTTTGATCTTAGTCTTTTAAAGAAAAATGCCATTAGACACATAGGATATGTCTAAAAATTCTGATGTACTTGCAATTTCCAAGTAAGTAATACACAGGAGCTAGCAGCTGGAATCACTAGCCAGTAATGTGCCACTTCTGCACTTGCATTAGTAGATCAGTCTTGGAGGAGAGGTTGAGCCTATCTGACAGTCCTTCATAATGGAGATTTAATGAATTTGGGCCCCTTTAACCTCAGCTATAGTCTTAAGACCTGCACCACCTTGGAACTTACCTCCTTACTCCCCTACATCAGAATTTGTTCCTTTTCAATGTACATAGTTTGAGCTGAGGACCTACAGAGTGCCAAAGACCATTAAAAATCCACAAACATAAGGGTGTCTACTATTCAGTCTAACTTAAGTTCTGTCAATTTCCACAGACACTGAAGAGGCTGAAGTTTTTTAAGCCTGTGAAAAAGCTTCTGGAGAGAATAAATAACATTTTCTCATTGAGAAGCATTGCTTTCGTAAAGTGCCTTGTGCTGAAAAGAGTAACAAGGTCTTCCTCAGGTGAGCCAGGAAGTGAGAAAAGAGTTAATACTACTTTCTAGCAAGTTTCCAGTGAGACTTAACAGTGCACAGATACTTAATAGTATAAGAGTACTTAACTGTTATACAAGAGAATATATTTAGAAATTATTTTCAGTGCTAAAAATAAAGCTATGTCTGGAAGCAGTGCAAGACAAAGTAATAAAGTATATATTGAATATAAATTACAGTTAACATTTACCTTAAATCTTCAGACCAAGAACATACTATTAACCAAAACAGACCTTTTTTAAAGGCTATCTATTTAAACAGTTGATTGTATCTTGTTCTCTGAAAAGCTGTTGACACTACAACGATATTAGTGCTTCTAACAAAAATAACAAGAGACCTTACAAATTTGATGCTTTTTTGTGTTTTAAGTGTTTACATTAGTAGTTTTTTCAAGTTGTTCTAACAAGCACAGTAGAAAATCACTTAATCCCTTCTGCGTGAAAAAAATAAAGCTGTTTGCTTCTGTCCTCTTCCTAGACGCAATCTCTTCTCAATGCTCATGTTTTGATCTGTTCAATAGAAAAAACAAACGGTAAAACAGACAAACAGAAAAGGATCTGGTATAAAGCCTAATTCCACAGAAATCAACAAAACCAAGATCCATCATGTGATCCACACCCGCTCCAAATCAATAGCAGACTACTATTGAGACTGGGATACTGGCTACTGGCACATTCTCTGTGAGTGTGCTGGTTAACAGAAAGCTATGTTACTGCTGGTACTCATGCATACTGAGAATAAACCTATTAAATAATATTGCTGGGCACCTGCACTGTAACGCCTATCAATCTAAATGACTCTTGGCACTTGAGCTTAATTGATACGCCACATTCCTGGTGGTCTTTCTGCTCAGTTTCAGAGTCCTTCACTTTAGACTTCATATATAACAAATTTGGGGAAAAAACAATCTTTCATTTCAAAGCTGCATTTAATAAAATAATGAAGAAGGAAAAACCCAAATTCTCTTCTCCAGCAATCTGGATTTCAATCCCTCCCTCTTAAATCCTGCTTTACCTACCTTCAAAGTTAAATTTGTTTCCTCCTTTGGATTCTTTAGCATTTTCCCTTCTTATCCCATTCCTGCTCCACTTCCTCAAGGAAAAAAGCAGACATTTAGGGTCAGCACAGCATAGTAGTATTTCTTCCATTTCAAAGACTTCTCTATTTCACTTTGTGGCCTGCAGCTGTGAAAAAGGGCACAGTTTCATGTTCCTAATGGAATATAAATGATGGTGTGCTGCTTTTTACTACCATTTCTTTATCCCCCAAAACAGAAAGACAATAGACCTTTGCCTTAGAGAAATTATCGTGGAGATGAATTTGGCCACATGTAATGAGATGAGCATTTTTCTCTTTTTAACTGCACAGACCTTCCCTCTTTCCAATCAAAATTTTAAATTGATCTTTCTATAGCATTTACATTGATAAGCAAGTGGGATTTTTAATAATTTAGCCGTGTTGCTGCAAAGAGGGGGTGAGCGATGCAAGTTTAAAACACGAAGGAGAAAAATTAATTTCAAGTGATGTTTGGTAAAAAGTCCCCTCTGAGATCCTGTTGTGTAATTGAACAGATTAAGAGAACTGACAGTAACTTCACAGTGTGCCTAAGTGGAGGTCTCTACGGGTCAACTCTCGGATCTTGTGCCAACACGTTAAACAAGTTTGTCAATTTTCCATCAGATTGATTTTTCTCACAGGTCTGGAAGCCTCATCTTATTTCATCTTATTTCCACAGGGGTTCTTAACATTGCAAACTGCCATTTACTTTTGCCTCAAAGTGTGAGGAATGATTTTTATCTCTGAGTGGCAATCGCGGCAGGCAGACCCAGCTCTGCTTATAATGTCGTACATTGTCCTCCTTCACCAACTGGGGTTTCTTTTGTGGTTTTCACCTCTTTGGGAATGATGTGGATTTTTAGAATACACTCAAAATAATTATTAACAGAATGTACTTAGGGTAGATGTCTGTAGCCTCTGAAGTGAACAAAAAAAGCAACAGAAACCATGGGGTTTTTTCTTTGCAGTTTTCAGCATAATGAGGGGTCAGCTTGAGAAAATATGATGTCTCTGGGAAGGTCACGGGGAAGAGTATTAACCTCTCCTTACATTTCCATGTCTATTATCCCCTCCTGTTAATGTCAAGGGAAGTTATGTGCACAAAACAGAGAGAGTGCATGCTTCTGAATAGGTGAATGCTGCTGAAGATTACAATGGTATATATTTGGAATAATTGCACTAATGACAAGAATCTACTGTTACTCTACACTAAGTTAAACAAGAGCAAAATTTGTCTGCAAGCCTGTGGGACCTGATGATATTCTCACACGGCCGTAAAACCGTGCAGTCCCCTTGACTCAAATTAAGCTACTTGGAACTTAACCACTTAGTTGACCTAACGACCTCTTGTTGGAAGAAGACTGCCATTTATATCAGTGGTATGAGGGTAAAATCACTGGAGACCCAAACTCCATGTTTTCTCTTGCCTGCTGAGTCTGGTAGGTCTGGTAGTCATTTGCACTTGTGAGAACTGGCTACAGTCAACCACTAAAACCATAATCACTGTCATGGTGTTTGTAAGAATTTCTCACCAGCATTACTATGTCTGTTAGATACAAAGCAATGAGCCTGATTCCTACTTTTCTTGGTGCTATTTTTATCATTCTGCCAATAATATGGAGAGGCTCATCATCCCTTCTTTTGGAGCCTTGTACAATTTCACAGTTTTAATACAAATGCAAATAAGGTCCGTTATTTTGTCCTCTGAAATGTGATATATTTGACCTAATTCAGTGATCCAAGAAAATGTAAAAAGTTACAGAATCATTTGGTTAAAACAATTAATCACTGTTTGTTTGAAAATATTTGCTACGATTTTAAAAATCTATATAAGTACTATGAAAAACAAAACCAAAACAATTTGTAGTGATGATTTTTGCCATCAGCATGATGAGAAAGCAAAGTAAACATGAAGACTGGTGGCCCAGGGTGTGATGCCAGCCCAGCAGTGGTTCTGGCCATGCCTGCGCCTTCTTTCCTTCCTTCCTGGTTTAATCTTTAGTGGACAGTAATTATCCAAGGATGCTTTTCCTAGGAGAGTTGTTATTCTCTTCACAACCATGCAGTCCCAGGGGCTCTCATGGAATTGCCAAAGACAGAAAGATGTGGTTCCCACTTTTTACCTTGTCGCCACTCTGTTTGAGTAGCCACCTCTTTCCAAGCAGAGGTGGCTTCTCAAACAGAGGAAACTGTAACAGGGGTGGAATCCCCAACAGGGGAAAATACAACCAGAACTTCAGAGAAAGGGGAAATAATCATGGCTACAAAAACCAATCTCAGGGCTACAACCAGTGTCAGCAGGGCCAATTGTGGGGTTAGAAGCCACAGAGTGAGCATTATCGCTAAGGATATAATTGAATACCCAAATAAATGATCAGATACATGTTTCTTCAAAACTTTCACAAGAAGTCGACTGTTTTCTTTAGTAGGTCAACTTTTTAAACATTCCACAAGAGGAAGTGCCTGTGGGTTCCTGTTTTAGAAGCTTTGTGGATTGATTTTTTTCTTTTCTTTTTTTCTACATCTTTAATTTCAGTTTTAAAATGATTTGTAAGAGAACCTCATCCTTGTGCATGATAAGAGAATGTGTCAGCATTTCAAGGTTCTACATTTTATCTGTAAAATGTGCCGTTTTTTTTTTTACCACAACAAAAGTAAAACATTGCTTTGTACCTGGTGCGTTTTATTAAAGAATTTTGTCCTTTTTCCCCAGCCCCCAATTTCTAAGAAACAGTCATGAGTCATGTCACAATACGATAGAAATGTTAGCATCAGAGTCACAAGGAGGCTCCTTGGTAGCCCTCCTGAACACCATGAGAGTATGTAAAACTCATTTTACATAGTGTTTAATGAGTTAACCTTAAAAATCTGTATTGAATATTGCAAATAGCAGAAAGAAAGGGACATCTAATAGCTACCTTCCTTACCCCCCAAAAAAAAATAAAAAAGGTATCTTTCTTTAGTTCTATTTTATATTCTTTGATTACAGCTAGTACAAAAAAAAAAAGACCTGAGCAAAACCCCTTTCATTCCGCACTGTATGTGAGGGAGTTACTCAGCCATAATGAGGGATGACTTTGTTGTGCCAATGGTTGTGCCCATAACAGGTCAGTTTGGTTTGCACAGGTTGGCTCAGCACATGCTATTTTTTGGCTGACGCTCTGGAGAGTCTCCTGGGTGAGCCCTTCCTTTTTTGCCTGCATTTACAAAAGGAAGAGGCAAACTGCTCCGTGATGCCTTGTTACAGCTTAACATGAAAATTCACAGCAGCAGACTGTATTAGTAGAAAAGCATGTAAACAAATACTTACAGGCTTTTGATCATGGCGTAGATGCCCCTAAGAACACTGCCTGAAATGGTAATCTGTTGCAGATACAGTTTAGTGAGATAAAGTAAGATAGGTTAATGAGCTTTAAAATATAAAAATTGCTTTTTCCAGCTGCTATCAGTTTCTGTGAAAACACTTCCCCAAAGCTGAGCCTTCACCATGTGAATGAGGAACTGCTTCCACCACAGCCAGGATGGCAGAAGGATGAGGCTTGGCAGCCCTTCCTTGGAGCTGGGTGCCCCAGCCCGTCACCCCTCTCCCACCTAACTCATCATCTTTGCCCAGTGGAAAAAGCCCCTTTCCTTATGCCCCTGCAATAAGAAGACACAATGTCCAGGCTCTGGGCTGGATTGTAAGAACCAGAGAAGGGAGTTTTTTGTGGATTCCATGTGTATTCCAGAAAGAGAAAATCACAGTCTTCTGGTTATTTGGGCATTCAAACCTAGCACAAGTGTTTAAAAATCTTGTAAGTTCACTGCAAAGTTAGCTTAATAGACACTTCTCACAATTAAATATTTTAGACATCTTACGTTTTTCCCATAATTACAACAATAATTAGATCACAATATGGATTAATTTCGTGTCAAATCCAATTTTTACTGGCAGGATGTTTTGAGGGTGTGGAACACAAAAACAAGTTGCTGACATTTGTAAAATCTCCCTTTTGTTGAACACATAAACATAATATAGCTGACATTTGGCTCTTTCATTTTTCCTTTGCTGCTTGTTCAGTGCAAATATTATCCAGACATGTTAAACAAGTATCATATTACCTATAAACACAGATATATAAATCTCATTGCCCTGGTTAGAAGCTCAGGACGAACCTCTCCTCCTGTGCAAATCTGATCTATAAGCGACCTTGAGCTAATTGCTTTCTCACTCTTACATGAAAGTCACTATACTTTCTAATCTAACAAAGTTTGTTTATTTATGGGTAGCACTACTGTATCAATACCAAAAAGGTAACCTCTAAACTGTATTCATATATTTTTATGGGGTGGAATAACAGGATGATTTACAAGCAAATTTGTGATCCTGTTTTCTGTTCACTGTGATTGTACAAACATAATGAAGCTATACTGAGATTTTTTCATCTGTTTTGGGGATGGAATGGGGTGCTGAAATTGTCAATTTTCTGTTCAGTGACAGAACGACAGCCTCTCTGAAAATTAGCAAGCGCTATGCCTGCTAAAACTACATACTTGCCAGTAATAATGGACTCACCAGTGCATTTCCTTTGAATTTGTGTGTTAGTGCTGTCATCTTTTAAAAAATACTGCAAGAGTTGGCTAGTAAAAAAAAAAAAGTCTGTCTTGTGCAATCATTGCTGAATATTAAATGCTCCAGTCTCTCAAGAGTCCTTTAAATAAGAATGATGCTATTTTATGCTTTCAGATTTTTGTTGGTATGTGAAAACATGAATAAGCAGAAAAGCTTATGCTTTGCTTTAATGACAAGCTGCATCAAGTAATACTATGGCCTCTGTGGTGACTTCTGTAAGCACTGTCAGTACTCAGCATAGCCCAGGATCAAACATCTCATAAGAAGAGCCAAATTGATTCACTGTTTCCTGCTTTCGTATTGAATGCTTTTATTTTTCTTTCATAAGCATATGAAACTCCAATCATATGAAATGAAGAGGTTATGGAGGAATGGCAGAAGTAGCTAATTAGAAGAGCCATTCTCCTCTGGGAACTGATTCTGGAAGAACTGCACACTTTAAGGCCCTGATTCAGGGACATATGTCAATACTGTGGATAGTGCTAAATCATGAAATCAATACTTCAAATTAAGTGCACATGCTTACCGCTTGGCCAGTACCTGGTTTGCAAGAGCATTTCCATACTGTTTAAGAACACAGTGCTAATTTCTTTCGAAATGTTTTCGTATTGTTGTCTTATTCAACTCTAAAGAGCTGCTTTCCCTTTCTGAGCCTCTATAAAATCTGAAGATATTGTTACTGTTTGCAACTTTAAACGTCTTGAAGAGAGAAAACCTTTGGCAAAACATTTAGGCGTGAACGGGGTTTACAAGCCTTGACTTCCAGACTAATCCTTGGCAACTGGACACTGGTGACAGTAGAATATCCTTGAACATGATTTCTTGTGAGCAGCAAAACTAGCCAGGACCTACCCATGTTTTGGAATTTTTTTTTTAATTTTTTTTTTTGCCTTTCTGATGCTATCAGCAGGCAGGAAATCATAATGTGTATGTTTGGCTTGCTTGGGTTTTGTCAGAGCCTGGGCTGTGCAGCCAGTGCAGCAGGTTAGCCACAGCATAGGCAAAGACACCAAAGCAGACTGAAAGGCTTTGACAAAAACTCCTAAAAAAAACACCAACAGCAAAAACTGTTGAGAGCAAAACAAGAGTTTTTGACGCTGAGCTTGACCTGTAGAGATCTCAAACTGACCTGTGTCATACTGAGGCTTTCTTCTTACCTTGCCAGACTTTTGCAGCCTCTAATATCACACCCACTGTTTATCCTGCAAGCTGGCAGCTAAGCTGTTTGTGCCCAACTTGTTGCATTGACTCCATCTTGAAGACACTAGGCTGACCAATTGGTCAGGAATCCAAGGCACAAAAGTTTCACTTTGGAAAGGGTAGGTAGACTGGGAAAATAAAAAAAGGGAGGGAAAAAAAAAAAAAGGTGTAAACTTTTTTATAATACTGGGATTTAGTATAGGTGTGATGGAAATAAATTACTAAAATAAATGACTAAAATACATATGTGTGTGTATAAGGATAGAGAGTGATAAAGGTATACACCAAAGACAGGAAGGAGGTCTGACATCTGAAAAAATGAGCCACAAGAGATGAAGATAACAGCAGTGATAAGAGAAATATTTAGACTACAAATAATGCTAAGAGAAAAACATCTTATTTCTTGCAGGCAAAGCTGTCTTCTCTTAGTGAATTAATCTTTGCTCAGATACAGTAGTACATGGAAACTCTGATAGCATGCAGTTTAAGTGATATATTTTATGGGTGCCTGTAGGGCAGTTACTCTTTTCCAAGCAGGACAGTTCATTTTGAAGTGGCGAGTGCAGGAAGAACACAGGTGACTGACTTGCTATTCATATCATGCTTGCAGTATGCATGCAAGCATGCTTGCTCTCAGTAGCGTGACACTGGGTCTCCACCTTCTGAACCCCAAGCTGATTCTTCACATTTGCTTCAAAATTAGCAAGTGACTCATTGCAGCATGCTAGCAATGGCAGAATACCAACCTGAGGACACCTGGAGCAGCATCTTCTAGAGCTAAATGCTCAATATGTATTAAACCTGTGTCATGATAGATAGTATGAATGCTGAAAAAATTAGGTTTAGCTGACATGTAAAGCCCACCCAGAAATACCAGTCTGTGAAATATAGTCCTTTCCCTGTTCCCAGGGACATGGAGCTATGATGAAGCCTTTGTCATAGTTGGCGAAGATGTCATCTTATTGGCAGCCTATCCTAGCCACTTGTGGTCTCACTGCTTCGAAACAAGCTATAAAGACCTCATACAGAGATGCTGCCTGCTTGGTCGTTATTAGTTACCTGATATTGCTACAGTTGTAGTCCTAGTGTCTTCCATCATGTTCCTGTACATGTTCACATGCTGGAAGTCAAGGAATAGTGCATAGATACAGTAAGCTGTATTTGCGTTTCACCAGTTACGGCCACGAACAAAACAGACTCAACTTGGAGAGAATTATCATAACTTATTGCCAATTAAAATAAGCTCGAAAAGTGAGAAAGAAAAACAAAAACTAAAACGCCTTCCTCCCCCCACCCCTTCACGCAGGCTCAACATCTCTCCTTCATTCCCATTTCCTTCACCCCATCCCTGCACACAAGTGGTACAAGGGGGTGTGGAGCAGTTGTTGTGGTCAGTCTGTGACAGCTCCTTTCTGCCGCTCCTTCCTCCTCAGACAGACACGAGGCAGGCCCACTTGAGCACACAAAGAGGGTGCGTCATGGCCCTGCCAGGGAAGGAAACCTAGCCGGCAAAGGCTTGATAAGTGCCAGCACTCCCAAGACTCAGTGGGAGCCTAAAAATGGATGTGTGCATATTTTCTTCCCTTCTGGGTTCTGTGGAGCTGTTTCAAGCGGTTCAGAGAAGCTGGTCCTCCCAGCGGGGAGCAGACCTCTGGTTAGCAATCAATAAATCAATGCTTTAATATTCCTTTGACTGGGCAAAAAAAGAGGTGTGTTCTATAAATTTGTATTGAAAGGACGCTGTCCCACCTCCTCTAAAGAAGAGTCTGGGTAGAAGAAGATGGATAAACAAATAATCCTCTGTTTTTAATGAACACATCCATTATAGCAGCAATAGTTATGGCAACAGGAATTATGTAGTTTGAAGCAGCATCTCTTGTGCCTTGTAAACACCTCAGCCTTCTGCCAAGGTCCCCACTGGGGCTATTTACAGCTTCAATATTACAAGGTAGCTACTGTCTAATTATACACAACTGGATTGGTTTCTACCATTCAGGTCCTTGGTTAACCCTTAATAATAATTAATTTTTTACTGTTACGTTGCATATCAACTTAAAACTTTCAAAAGCTAAGGTGTCCCAGTAGAGTAGAAAAGCTATTAAGATATCAAGACATGCATGCTTTGCAATTTCTGTTTTCAGTAGTGGTAAAAGGCCCCATATAAAAAAAAGAAAAACCACAAAAACCAAACCACAAAAAACCCCAAAACAAAAAGAAAAGAAGGGAGAAGCACAAAGTCATTTGAAATGGGCCTTGGAGCTTGTACAACAGCACTTGTATTGCAAGAGGCCTGTTGTCCACGTTTACTTGTAGTTTTCTTTAAAGAATTAGTCTGCACTCAGGACTGGGGTCCATTGTGCAAGTGTGTTAGTCAGATCTACGATAAGCAGCCAGTATGTAACACAACAGCCCTGGCTCAGTTAATTGAGTTTTCCTCACTGCTAATCTTGGAGGGGTTTTATTTGTTCTGTCACTGGGGGCTGCAGTCTTTATGTAGGCATTTATTTAAGTCTTCATGTGAACAGATATCACTTGCTTAGAAGAGATGAGGTGAAGGAATGGGAGTATCTTCTGCTAGCATAACACAATTCTTCATAGTGATGTCCTTTGAATCAAACAATCAGAATTACTCTTGGGTCAAGACCAAGAGGGCAATTAGGACCTTCTGCTCAACCTGCACCCACAACCTTCACTTTTACCCTGGGAAAAGGTGAAACAGTAGGAAAAAACCCTATTAATCTGTTTCTCCCAGTATTCCTCCCTTTCCTCTCATAGCCATTTGATTAAAACAGTAGGCTGAGCTCTGTTTTCTTTGTCACAGGTTGTAATCAAGCAAATCAGGGACTATGCATTTCTCTCAGTCCAGGAAACATTCAGGGATATAGAACAGCCAGTGAGAAGTGAATATGGAACCATTTGTCAGGAAGGAAGATCTACCCCTGAGAGCAATTCCAGAGGAAATAAACATCAAAATGAACGAGTTACAAGGCACTGTAACTTCATTTGTTGACAAATTGAATACTCTTACCTCACATAAATATTCTTGAGCAGAGATCAGGTCTTGTGGACTCACAGCTATTAAAAGAGCACAGTTTTAACAGCATGCAAGGAAAGGTTGAACAAACATCCTAGCTGTAAAACTCATTAATGAGCCATCATAAAACAGTAAATTCGAGATTATAAGTGCTAGAAAATCAAGTCAGGTCTGTCAGGATTCACACATGGATGAACAAAGGTAATAGCCAGGAGAAGAGCACCTCAGGCAGGGCAAAACAGCTCTGCTGGGTGCGCTGTAGAAGGACAGGATGCTGCAGCTATACAGAACAGGTCCTAGGTGCTCTTCAGCAGCAGGCAAATGCAAGGATGATGCATCACTCAGACCTGAAGTGTTTGCATGCTACAAATGGGTCTTTTGGGCTGATCCATGCTGTAGTTTGATAAGCTCAGAGTACAACAAAGGAATAATAACCTCTACATCCAAAGCTGAGAGCAGTAGGTAAAAAACAAATGGACTGGTGGATCTGTAGTACTATACACAAAGTGGGACAGTGATGGTCTGGAATGAGAGACTGCCAAGACAGGCAGGCTCTTAGTTTCTCTTGCATGTGCCTTCAGGCTGACGTCGACAAATGTGTTTTCCTTTATCACCTAAAGGAAAAGGAATTAGAAGGAAAACAGTCTATTTTGGGCCTCTCCAGGAAGAGAAATCGAAGATTAAGAACACAGCTTTATTAGCTCTGGGAGCCATTTCTAGAACTCTGTGTTTTAACCAGAAAAATTATTACATTATTAAATAAACCTTTGGGTATTCGTTTAAATTTGCTTTTCCTTCTTTATGTTTAAAGCTTCAACAACAGTAGCAAATGTATGTAGAGGTGTGTGTTAGCCCTGACAACACAATTTACATGATGCTTATATTGCATCCTCTGTCTTTAAACCCAGGAGAGAGGGCTGTGATTTATTTAATAGTAAGGCTTTCCTGCATTTATCAAAATGTCTAAAGCTAGGGTTTTTTGGTGGACGCATCAACACAGAATGTTTATTGTCACATTTTCAAAAGGCATGCTTTAGAGAGAATAGACTTTTCAACACACAGTTGCTGTATTTCTGAGACTAGATCAGGTAACATTAATTGTATAGTTACTCGTTTGCCCATGCAAATGCGGCTACTGGATATCTACACTGGCGGATAGATGTGATCATATGCAAAATGAGAACCATTTCAAATTCAGTCTGATACACCTGAAAATATACCAGAACTAACAGCTTTTTTTACAGCTCTGTCCTACCGACACATTCAGTTTCTATTATTTCTTTCATTCATTACAGGGAGATATTGCAAGGTTTATGAGCCTCTTTAAATTTACTAATGGATATACCTACTAAAGCAGGACCTTGAAATATGCACATTCATTTCTCTGAACTAGTATTTTTTGCCATTTTCTCTGCAAAACAGAGTTTTACTTAAATTTATTTAGTTACTTTCCAAAATAATTTGGGTTTGGTTTTAATTTTTCATTCGTATGATGTGGGTCAAAGGCAACACAAAATAGGTTGGCTGTTCCTAAATGTTACCTCCACAAAATTTTGTGCCAACATACCGAGCAAAAGGCAGGGTAGAGGGAGGACTGGGACAGAAATAGCAAAAAAGCAGCTCCAAAGTGTCTGGCCGTGATACAGTGTGCAGCATTTTAATGCCATCCTACCCTCTCAGCATGCTGCTTTATATTAGTTGAAGCTGGTTTTTCACCTTCTCAATTGCAACTTACAAAGAGAAAAGAGTGTATGGTAGAGTTCTCCAATCTAACATTTAAATTCAAACTTTTCCTATGAAACTCCTTTTTTATTTTTTTGGCAGAAAAGCTTCAGATGTTGCCATTTTAAATTTTTTCCTCCTTCTGCTGCTTTTTCCTTTTTTACCTTTTGCCTAGGCATGCTAGTTTTTATTATTTCCATTTGTACCTTTACTTTTTTTCACCTACTCATATTTCATTCCATATTACATTTTCGTGTTTACGAAGGTTACAGAGTGACAAAAGAATGGAGATGCTGCAGAATTGTTACTCTGCAACTTGAAAATACTTCAGAATGTTTGAAAATTGGCTGAGCAGAAAGAAACGAGATAAAAATGAAAATGAAAAAACATTTTATTTTACACAGGGGCAACAGAGGAAAAAAGACAATAAGTATGAGTTTTGGTTTTATTTCGAAATAGTACAAAAATAATGTTTCTGTTCCCATTTTTTTTCCAAAGTCCCTAGGTAAAAATCAAGGATGACATTTATAAACCAACATAAAACCTTTTCTTTTAAAAAAAGTTCTAGAATAAAGGGAACATTTAATGGAAAACCTTTGATCCTTCCTACTAAAACTTCTCATTTCAGTTACTAATACCTAGATTTTCAATCATTCTCCTATATCTGCAGTCCTACTGTAGCTGCTGATCAGAGGTTCAGTGGACAGTTAAAACCATAATCTATTTGGTATGTAGTTGTATGGTGATGCTCTATCACCTGTATTTTAAGTCAATAAACTGTGGACCTGCATTACCTTCAAGCAAAAAGCCTTGCTTCTCACTAAACATAGATTAAACCTAAGCCCCACAAAAGTCAGTGGTAAAGCTCCCACTGGCATGAGTAGGGAGGTGTTTAGGTTATGCCTTCTGCAATGAAAGGAATGTATTCCTTTTTTGCTGACTGGAGCTGCAAGTGAGATGCTGGCAAGCCTACGTTATGTGCTTGGCTTGGATTTTGTCTATCTCGTTGCCATAGTCCTTTTTTTTATGAAATAGGTGTAAAATTATGTACTTCATGAAGATCTCCACTGCCTTAAATTTATATGTTGGAATGAAAATGGTTCTGTAAATGCAAAGTAATAATAACCATGTGAAAGTTTTGAATTCTACCCTCAGTGTTCATATTTATGTAGCAGTAGGCTGAAAACATCACAAGATAAATAACAAACATAGACCTCTAGAAGTCAGTTTAAACCCCCAGCTACTGTGCTCCCTAGCAATATTCCCCTATTGCTCTGCTTGGTACTATCAAATGATGTGACAATAAACAGAGACACTAGAAATGGAGCTATAGAAACAAAGAAAAAAAACCAAAAAATTAAAGGCTCTTCATTGCCGTATGAAAAAATATCTCCCAGTGTTTCAAATAAATTCTCATCTCATTGAAGTCATCTTTCTATGAAATGCATTAAGATATTTTAAAAAACAAGCTCTCTGTCATGCTGCAAATTCCTTGTTGACTCACTTGGTGGCTCCTGATAGAGAATCTGGAGAGCTTTATTTGGAAGGACACTGGGGGAGGGCAGATTAAACAGGCTTCTGGCTGCATTCAATTTTCTCTAGTCTGGGGAGATTTTGCACCTTTCTTGGAGATTGTGTCAGCTGGGATTAGCACATTCCATTTCCTGCACTCCTCATAAAACTGAGAACTAAAGAAAATTAAAATAAAGGTCAGTGAACTTTGCTATGCTTTTCTCTTGCTAAAAATTTGTCCTTATGTTTGCTTCTTTTTGCTTTGATCACTTCTTGCTTTGGCAGGCTATACATATGCGTGTGTGTAGGGCTTTCATGTTTTCCATTCTACTATGTAATTGTGTGGATTTATCAGGATTCAGGCCTCTTCCCTTCACTTTTTTTTATGGAAATAATTTGTGTTTAGCTTTGCTTTCACTCTTTCTCAAAGTTTGCTTCTACATAATGACTGAGGACAGCTCTAGGTGTCCCTTCTTCTGGATTTGAGGTGGAAGTGCCCTGTTGTCCCTCGTCATTGTTTCTCCCCACCACAGGAGAGATGTCCTCTCATGCCAGAGCTGCAGGCCCACCCTGTCCTGCCCATCCTGCTGCGGTCCCACGGCCTGCCGTGGCATATGCTCTGCAGTGTCCTGGAGGCAAACACACGTGCACACCCTACGGCCTTGCTTATCAGGCCCAGTGCCAAAAGTGCTGTGCGGGAAATCTAGACCCTCTGTGGGACACCGCTTTCTGCCCGCCCGCAGTGTTAGCAGTGAGATTTGGTGGGCAGGACACTTGTTTCTTGTTCTGGACCAAGGGCACCAAATCCATGTCAGCCAGCCCATCAGTCAGTCACTTGGTAGTTAATTTGGGTCATTTGAACAGACTGGATTTAAATCAGTAACCTAGTTGCCACTACCAAAGTCCTGGGCCAACTGCTGATCTCTGCATATTTATACACCTGGTTTTAATTATCATAGTTCTGAAAAAACATGCAGAGGACTTTTTTTATATACCATCACCCACCTCTTGGAACAGGTCTCAGATCAGGCCTTACAGCTTGAAACTGTACTTTCTGGCTTATGTACATGCTACATGGCAAAAGCATGGACAATTTCATTGACAAAGTTTCATTGTTAAAACAAACCTAAGTGTAGTAGGGCAGAAGAGGCAGCTCCTCAGCAAGCCAAGGGGACCGAGTGAGCATGAGGGCTACTTTGACAGCCACCCATAAAAGCCTGTGCAAGACACTCATCTCAGGGCCCAGGATCATAGCACACCCCCCTTTGCTTGCCTGCAGTACACCACCCTTGCCATAGTTGTGTGTTCAGAGGCTTGTTGCCAATTCTCCATTAGTGTATTGTAATGAGTTCCAGCTTCTGTTTGATTTCTACAATGAGTCTCAGCAACAGAGCTGCGGAGAAGTCAAACAAGGGCAGACACTTTATGCAAATGGATGGGAAGTATAACTGAGCTCAACTAAACCTAGAGAGGACAGCAAAGGGTAAAACAGCTTAAAATGGTCAGGCCTTAGTGGTTTTCTTCCTCCTGCTTCTAATTCCACAGTCTAAATACTTTGGGCCTACAAAGAGCTTTACAGTGTATGTCATTAGAGCTTCTTTTAATTTCCTTTTTTCTTTCTTACTGATATATTTCAAATTAATTTCAAGTTAAATCTCACTGACTCTGAGGCTTTCAAAGCACCTCTGCTGTATGGCTCTGTGCAGGAGAGATTTGCTCAAAAAACTCTAACTTGTCACCTTCCCATTTCACAGTGAGTTCAGGCAAGTGAAAGTCATGTGAATGCTGTTCTCTGGGACATACCGCACTACCCGTAACTCACAACATGATAAATCTTAGAAAGTGCAAAACATCTGGCTCCAGTGCCTGCAGTTCTTGCTTTATAGTGCAGTTCAAGTGAGCAAACTAATGCACGAATTTGCAATCTGTAATTCCTGCTTAGCTAAGAGATTAAAAAGGAAGATTAGGATCAGAGTGAAGGAGATTTGCAGGTATTATGGGCAGAGAAAATTTTAGATATTTGAGTAAGTAAAAATACATAAATGAATGTATTTAGAGTTTAGGACTTTACTTAATTTAACATATGGCAGGAACATATCTCAGTCAAAATTCCTGTCAGCAGTTCAGGAGTCCAACAGCAATCTCTGAAAAAAGCACTTCAGTACTGCAGGAGATTCGGAGCAGTTTGCAGATATTTTGTACTCAAGGTCTACTTACCCGCTTCCGTTCATGAAAAGCTGGCACCAGGCTGAGCACCATCTGTGAAGCTCTGCACAACAGATACCTGGTGAGGCACTTGGGAAGATGTTTATTTATCACCACATGTGTAATTTTTACTAGAAAAGAGGCTGTGGGGAAACCTGCAAATGATCAAAACATATGCTATCCATGGAAGGCAGGAAAAAACACTGCCCGTATTCTCTTGCTCTACTAGCTATTCTCCTCCTGTAGTCGGGAGAGAGAGGTGAATCTCAGGGGAGTTGTGCAAAAAGAGGTACCTAGAGCACTAAATACTACAAATAGGAGAAGTAAATCATACATGAAATAGAAATAAACCATTACTGACACGCTGTTCAAAGTGTTGAGGCAGGACTGGTGGTGTAAATATATTAGTTATGGAGAATAAAAGAATAAGAAAGTATATGAAGGTATTTTCGGCACAGATTGCACTGTAAGACTTCAGAGGGCATTACAAAGCTAAGGCAATGAAGAGTTGAAATTAGCTGGTGGAAAATACATACTGAGAGAAATTTTTAGACACTTGTGCTAATTGTTATGTTTTACAATAAAACCAGAGAACATCAGTCTGATCAGCTCATTAAAAACCTCTGATTATACACCTGCGGAGAAAAAGCTCAACATGGGATGTGTAACAAATGGAATAGAAACTAATATCTAAAATTTTATCATGCAATTATATACAGCAGCACTGAAGCACCTTCACTTGGTTTTCTCTTCTGCTCATTTTCCTGTGTCAGTTATACAGCAGAAATTAATAAAGATTCAGAGACCAGATATGAACTAATATGTAACTGTCCTGACACTTCTGAGTTCAAGTGACAGGCTCTCCTTTCGACTTCTTGGTGAACTGATTAATGTGACTATTAATGAAAAGAAAATGAAGCTGAGAGACAAAAGGGTAATGCCATCTCTCTCTTCCTCTTCTATTGAAGAAATTATGTCTTCAATTAGGTAAATTAAACTATGGCCACTTCTTTTCTCAGGTCAATGAACACCCAAGCTACCTCCTTCTCCCCAGTCTTCACAGTTAAGGTACACAGCACTGAAAAAGAAGTCTTCTAAAATCTAAAATATGCTTCATATGCCCCAACAAAGTTTAAAAGCCATGCTATTAAAAAAACTGTCAAAAATACACTGTTTTCACTGTGGAATCGTGCGATGGCCTGCAGTCTTGGAAAGGGTGGCAGAAAGAGCCTGAATAATTGGAAGCTGTGGTGTAGATGATGGTGGTGATACTGCACCACAGTGTGCTAATATTTTGCCCTTTACTTACCACAGCCCTTGAAGAATTCAGCTATGGCAATCACATGTTCTAGGAGGCTTAGTGCAGCCAAGTGATAAATAGGGCAAATTGGGTGCAGATCAAAGGGTCTTTCGTAGAGTCCATTCACAGGCATGGGCAGACAATGGCTTGCTAAATAAAGACATGGCAAGCCATGTGTGAAAAACGATCTCTCTGGCAATAATTCTACCGGTGACAGATGATCAGAAATTTAAATGTTATTCTTATCTTCAAAGAGTTCCTAAAATAATGGAGGATGCATAAAACCATTTGTATTTGAAGAGAGAATCTAAATAATTTGATATTACAGAGCAGAATGCACAGCACTGGGCAGATAAATGATGAAACCCCAGTGCAGTCTATCTTGTGCAGTTGCCACACTAATTACAGATCAATTACTTCCCCGTTGTTTGCAACCTTATCAAAGAATAGTAAATTTACTGAAAGCAAAATATGATGTCTTTTCATTATTACAGTAGATTTGTTGAAACAGCTCTGATGAAATTAATAAATGCTTTTCCAGACGTAATATGATCTCTATGTATATAGTCAGAATTTTAAAAGCTGAAAACTTGATCCTAGGCACTACCATAAAAATATTTGCTTCTATTAATTGTAATCATGCAAACATCCTTAATACAGAAGAGGTGGAGAAAAAAGATTAGTCTGGTGATAAACTGAAAGCTTGTTATAAAAATATAAATATACATTTTGCTTTTCACAGATCAGATAATGAATGAGAGTAAAGTACAAAAACTGAGAAAATCTACAATTCAAATTTTACAGAGGCTTACAACACTGAAAAGGGAGTGTAGGCGAACCAGGGATGACTTTTATAGAATATTAACATGGAGAGAAGAAAGCAGTGAACCTACAAAATGTTGAAATGACTGAAATACAGTTCTGTAGTTTGAGAAGAACCATTGCACATCAAAATACCTTGACTTCTCCCCCAAAAAATTTCCAATGTCTTGACTTTTTTGCCCCACAATTTCCATTCGCTAAATCCTGCAAGCTCTCTCTCTGTGAGTTTGCATGTCAGCAACACTAACTTACATTCCCCAAACTGGTTCTGAAGGTAAAATTAAAAATTTTTACTGATTCCAGGTTTCCAGATTCTGGAGAACTATTATTATTGTAGTGTTTTCTTTCAGTTCTTTTCTAGCTTTTTGGATGTTTTTTGGGGGTTTGGTTTGTTAGGGTTTCGGGGAGGGGGGGAGGGGGGCGGTTTAGATTAGCCAGACATGGGAGAAAATTGACTTTAGCTTGTAGACATGTGACTGCAATAAATTAATGTTTTTGTCATTATGACAGCTGTTTAAGATACCATAGCTCTTACTTGTTACTGTTCTGCTCCCTTGGAACAACCGAAGCACTCTTCTCCAGAGCAGATTCTGCTATACCATCTATTACTCTAAGACAGATTGATGAATTAGTGAGTTCAAATGAGTCTGAAGCCTGATTTGTACATTCTCCAGTGGGACTGTGGATATTGGACTGCTAGTCTAGAAAAGCTGTAGCTCTGGTGGTGTTCAGGAAGCAAAGAGATGAAACTGGCCCTAATTGCTTTCCTGAATGAAAGAGGACAACTCTTGAGCGTCTCTTCAGCAGATACTCTCAGGAACCTTCTGTTCTGTATGCCCTTCCTAACTCTTGGCTTCTGGATGGAAGATTTGGCACACTGACTGAAATGGAGCTGGACTATTAGGAGATCAGGATACCATGGTTCACTGCAGTGCTCTATTACTCAGATGAGACATCTTTAAGTGTCAGTTCTCCTAAGTGGAAGGCCTCCAAGATGAAACAACCTTTCAGGATGCCAACTTGCTGGTGATTCAACAAGTCTAATTCAGGTAACAGCAGATTTTCCCCAGACTTTCTTATTGTTTGTTTTTATCAGCTCAATAACTTTTTAATTCTTCCAGTCATAATGGAAGAAGTACAGGATAAGAACGGGTTTAATGATTTCTACTGAAGTTGGATCAGGTCCTCTCTTAAGAAGACTTTTTCCATTAACTGACCATAGACATGACTTGTATATTGAAACTAGCAATCCTGAATACCATGGTTCTGATTGTTCAGAAAATAACAGTGGAATGATTAAGATGTTTTTTGTTTCATGGCACTCTGCCATTTGTGAAAGTGCAAAAAAAATTAATTTGTTAATGGTGGTAAAGTGTTTTAAAGCAAAAAAAAGAAAAACAAACAAAAACCCCAATTTAGATATGATGTACCAAGCAATTAATTTTTCTAAAGCAAATTAATTAGGAAATAAAATTACCTATTATTTTACTTAACATATATTCCAGAAAATAGAAGAAGAATAGGTTCAATTTAGTGGGTAATTCTTTTAATAAAAAATTGTACATATGGCTTAATATGCCATAAATCTATGAAGAAGCAATTTCACCTCTTCAATAAGTACAGCTTACTTTCAAATAAGTAGAAAGAATTTGATACAAAGATTCAAAATCTGGGAACCTTGAAATTCAGACTGTCTAATTCACATGTCTCTGATCATACTTTATCAGGATGTGTGAACCATGCTAGGGGACTTGAAGGAAACTTCAGGGTGAATCTGAAATTGATGCAGGTCCCTGCAATCTTCCTCCTCCTGTTTCACTTAAGCAAATCTTTCTCAGAATCCTAAATCCCATTCTCAGGTGCCTAATTCTTCTCCTGCATTTAATTCAAGCTTACAAGAAAATACCTGGGCTAAGGTTCTGAAGAACTGTCAATATGTGCCCCTGTAGATCTCCTGTAGATCTCCTGTAGATCTATCCACTAAGGACCAGGTAAAGTAACTTTATTCAGGTAACTTTTACCTATGATTTCTGCTGATGAGCCTTAAATTTGAAAGGCACTGTGCGGTCCTAGTTGAGGTGTCGTTACTAGGATTGTAACAACCACTGGCAGTGAAGACACTTGTGTCTCTGAAAGAGATGGAAACCAGTATTATAAATACTACACCAGTGTGCAGAAAGGGTTACTTTTCACCTTTGCCTAGCTGTGAAGGATGTATCTTGCTTCCAGCACTTTCAGAGGAATTAATCACCTTTTGGGAACCAGAGCTTGTGTAAGGAACTGGGACTGATAGCTTGTGCCAACTCTGCTCAAGGACCCTGAAAAGTCCCACTAATTTCAGGGGCTTAAGCAACCCCATGTGCTGTAGTAATTAATTTTCATAGAGCACATGTAGCTATCGACCATTTTCATGGCTTAGGATTACTCTTTGGTTAAATATTTTTCTTGCTTTAACTCTCACTTATACTTTGGAAGCTGAGAGGTTTTGGAGGAAATGTGCAGTTCTGACTCCAGAACTGACACCAGTGCTTATTGAACTGGTTAGAGCTGTGTTGCATCTGGCCCACAGATGCTCGCAAAACCTATCACAAAAGAGAGCAATACCAAGAGCTGCATAAAACCTGAGACAGACAACAGAAACTGTTGAAAGGATGGTAATACAAGAGAGGAAATTGCATAGAATAAGATTGTTTAACTAGGCACGAAGAAACGATAGTGAAAATGTGAAGGAGTTTTCAAATAATTGCAAGGCACTTATGCGAATTATAGTAAAACTGGAAATGCTTTTCTTTACCTTTGCCCCACAGCATGATAAATTACAAGGAGGTACAAGTACACTCAGAACACAAACAAGGAAATCTTGATTCTCCTGGGGAGCAGCCAGTCTATGGAGTTCACTGATGTAGCAGGTCCCTGAGTTAACTATTCTGGGTATTTGAAAGATCTTTATAAATTTATGACAGCTCACAATATTTATAGGTTTGCAAATTAGAACAGCAAGCATAGCACAGAAGCTGTCTGAGCCGGAAGACATTCTCTCTTAGTGCACTTGGGGTATCTACCCTGTTTGCACATAGGCATATGGAGCTGCTCCTGAAGGCTCTGGTGTGGGTTGTTGAAGAAGGAGGGAAACCACTTTCGGTGGAACTGGTGCCATGATCCAGCATAGTAAATCCTGTGCTGTTAAATCAAGGCTTTAAAGCGATTTCTCAGTATTCAGAGAGGGCCTTAAGTTTTAGGCAACAATGGAAAATAATCTGGATAGACCCTGACCCTTAACCCACAACAGTGAATGTCTCAAACATGGTACAACGGATCAGACTTGTTCTTGGTGCCCTTTGCCCTTTAGCATGCCTGAAAGGCAAACTTCTCACAGAATTGGAGGTAATCATTCCTGAATACATAGCACCCCTGGGGTTTCAGTCTTTAGGACATAGGGGGTGGAAAGATGACCTCTTAAGGACCCTCCAGCTCTTTTCCTTATAATTCTATGATTCAAACTGTCAACTAGAGGTATTCCAATGAATTTTGAGCTGAACACAGGATGAATGTGACTTACATTCCAAAACTATTGCCCAAACATTATTCATGAGCATGTAACTTCTATGAATGAGCCAAGTTTCTTTCATGGATTGGTTTTGTCACTGGATGTGCTAGAAGCATCTCACACTGAGCAGATGCTGATTCTATGCATGGCACGGCCACTTGGCACCCAGGGCACTGAAAAACTGAAGTTGCTCAGAATTCTCTGAAGCCTAAACAGAGTCTTCTGTGATAAGCAAATTAATAACGGTCCAAAAGTCACAGATGTGATTAAACTGTTTCATACACATTACCTATTACCACATTGCATGCAATCACCCTGCCCTGCGGTTTGTCCAGGAGTTCTGGATTTTCCCAAGTATGGGGAGGCCAGATGGAGAACTATTTAATATGGATGGAGGCCAGCTGACTGCCAGAAGTAGTAAGATTGGTAGGCTTGCATTTTTTTTCTTTTCTGCAGTTTTTTGTTTGGTTTTATTTTTGACATAGCGCTCTAGAGGTCCTCAGTTTGGGGCATGTGGGGAAGTACATTTCTAACTGAGATGCCCTTTTGTGATAAAGGAAAGGTGCACAGGGCCAGCAGGGACAAACACATACCGAGGGCCTAATGACTCCAGTCTCCAGAGGGTTGCTGTGCTAGTCACCCTTGCTTCCTGCTGGCTTGCAGCATGTCTACAGATGATCTTCTGTAAGCAAAAATCTAGTCAGGAAAAAGTTTTATAATTTTTTTCTTCACTCTTAGGAATAATTCAAGGGCCTGACTTTTACGATACTTAATGGTGCAATTTGGTACTAATATAGGAGGGAGGTTCCTCCCCTCCCTTCTTCCTGCCCTGCTGTAGGTGGCTGTCAGATACACATCATGGCTATGATTGCTTGCTCTGGAGTGGATTGTGGCTGCTTCTGACAAGTCTTGACAAGGAACCTACCCTGTAACTCTTCATGCTTTCTCTTCAGGTGGACTTGCAGAGTGACCCATCGAAAACTGAGGAATAGTGATAATCTTCACATTTTCACTAGCAAGTTAGAAGCGTACGTTTTGTTTTGTTTTGTTTTAATCTGCCTGCACAAATACCCTTCCAGGTAATAGCTGTACTGCTTTGTGTGCACTATCTTAAAGAGGGTAGACCTTGGAAAGTTGGTCTCCTCAGCATTTAAGTCTTTAAATTTTGCCTAGTTCTTCTTGAGGGGCAATGAGGAGTGCTAGGACCCTCTGACAGTGTCCAGTGAGTAATTCAGAGGACTTGCATAAATCCCTGAGGGAACATTCCCCCCAAAATCCTAGAAAGACCTTTGGGATTTGAGCTGTCCCAGTAGGACCCAAGTTTTGCAGGATTCTCTGTCCTGGGGTCTGTTGCTGTGAACTTTCACTCATAAATTTTTTTATGGAATTAATGTAATGTAATTATAAAGTTGAATGTCCCTCAGCTGTCTACATTAGATTTATGTAGTAGGTTACCTAAATGGACCAGTGTTCATCCAGGACAGCATTTTCCGGACTCCTGACTCACTGGCGGTCTGGTGCTGAAGTGAGCTAAGTAATATTGTAATAATTCTTACAAATTATTTAACAAATATTAAATTATTTTCTTGAAAGTCTTCTTCCGCCACTGCTGATTTGTATCATAGTGCCTGAAGTGCTCTGCTTCCATTTGAAGCTTTTTATGCCTAAGCCTCTGCCTTCTGCTGCCCTACCTGTCTTGATCTTTTTGCAGCTGCCACTTCAGAATTTGAAGATAAGGGGCCAGCTAACATAGCAGCATTTTTTTTTCTTCCCTTGCCCATTAATGTTTTTTCTTTTTTAGTGCCTTTTTTCTTCTCTTAGAAAGGTACCTTTGTCTATAGCTTCCTGCTACAACTTCAAGGAAGAGACATTTATCTATTACCTTACTGCTGCACTGTGAAAGTCATGAATTATGTTCATCTACCCAGATAGATTTTCACCCTGCTTTCAGTAGGTCTCTATTAACCTGCATCTGCCAAATTAAACTGACAGGTTTAGAAAAACTTGACACAACAGATTCTAAAGTTAGGTCTGCTACAAAAATCAGAGGGATTGAGACTGTGGTTTCCTCCCTCTGTGCAGCTTTAGTTGAATCAGAGTGACATGATAGTACAAAGAGGTAAAAGGGGGAAACAATGTTTCAGTCCTCCTTTATAATAGGGTTTTGTTATTCTTCCTTTAAATTTCAGTGACAAAAGTGGTTCAGAAATCATTAACAACAGTTTTCTGACATAGACGTTCCTTGTGTTTCTTTATTAGGGGCTTCATTACTTTTCTTTTCCTTTCTTTCTTTTTTTTTCCCTTTTTTTTTTTTTTTTTTTTAACTATTTTAAGGACCTCCAAGGGCAGTATATAGAGCAATTGTTTGGAAAGAAGGGAACAAAATTTTTAAAAATTGCCAAGCTCAGTCATCCAAAAATGTACGCGAGCTAAAGTTCCAAAACATGAAATCCCTACAACCAGTCAGTGTGTGTTTCACTGTGAAGTACAGTCAGGGGAATTGGGAATAGTATTTTAAATGGACTTTGGCCACAATTCTCAGATAATCAGCTATTTTAGCTGAAATCTTGGCAGTGAATCCACCAACAGGCTCGAAAGCCTTCTCCATATTGAGAATGCTGGGGCAAGCCCCATGCTTGCCTGAAAAATGAGGACCTGAGGAAGGAACAGTTCCTGTGGTCTGATACAACTCTGCTGGAGGTTTCCTACTGCCAATCAGACAGAAGTGTTTGTCTGCTGCCTAAACATCTCAGAAAAGTCTCAGAGGTCTCAGCTCTTCTCCTTTCAGCTCCCCGTTGCAGGAGTTCTTAGTTCAAAAAACAAAACCAAAACCAAACAAAAACCCCAACACAAACAAATAAACAAAAAAAACCCCAAACAAAACCAAGAGAAGATGTGAAAATTGATTCTCGTCAACTGCCTGAACTTGAGCATAGTGATGTGTGTTGAGCATAGTGGTGTCTATTGAACATGGACTTAAACCTCATTGCTGGGAAACATAAGGACACCTCACAGATATTCCTTGCAGCCATGCAAGAGGGAAACAATATTATTGACTAAGATTTCTTGTCTTCTGAATCTAAAGGAAATGGAGCTGGCAGAGCAAATCCAGGCTACCCCAAGATCACGCACACCACCTCCTCTGTATGGAGCTTCTTCTCATGACACTCCAGAAAGACTTGCTTGATAAGAACATTGGATTAACAAATATATAATGCCAAATCTTGCTCTTACTCAACATCTCTTAATTTTTACCACAGAGTCCTTATAGAGCTCTGCTGCTGAGGAAGCCTCCAAAATTCTCCAGGATAAACAAAAGATTAATAATTTTTCTTTTCTCAAAACTTGGCAAACACTGAAATGGACAGCACGGAATATCTAGAAATTAATATTTAATACACAACAAATGACTTTTAATTTTCCTTTCTGAAAGTGAAAAGCAAAAGCAAAGGAGAAAAATGAGAAAGTTGCTGTGTCACAAGCCACAGTTTGAAATAGAATTTATAAACAATTTTTCTTTTTTTATCAGGTCTCCAAGAAGGTGTCTCTCCATACAGGTCCTGTTCAGTTTGCAGAAGGCTGGGCCTGTTTGTTGTTTTCTTGCTTCAAGGACTACTGAGATTACTAAATCCAGAGGACCCAATTAAGCCTCCCCCTTCTGACTGTTTTCTGGTGTTGCTGTTTTACAGTTTCTAGAGTTTGGGAGCTGGTAATCTCAGTACATCTACCTAGCAAATTGTTTGGCAGATTGTATTTCTGTGAAGGTGAAATCCATTACTTCATAGAGGGCCAAACTGAAGGTGCACCTTGGAATGGGGAAAACACCTTCTTATTCCATAATACCACTGCTTTCACTTGGGGTGATGCACTGAATAGCAATATTTTAACATGTTTATATTTTGTATTAACTCATTGTAAACATTTAGGTTTTTTTACAGGATTTCACATTTTATAGCAATGATATAAACCTCATGTTACCGTGTGGTTTCCCTGCAGCTGGCTATACTGATACAATTATCTGCAGCCCAGCGATTTTAATATTTTTAAATTGATTTAACACATGCAACTATAACAGGCTATCAGAATGATTTCAAGTTACTTTTATCCTAAACAAAATATAAAGCTGAACTGTCTGGTGGTTTCTTTATCAGACTCCAAACGAATAACAGCAGCATTGAGCAAATGAGTTTTATGTTGATGTATGCTGCAACATAGTCTCACTGGACTTGTTTCTCTGGGATCACCTGTAAATCTAACATTTTCCTCTGGGTATTTCTAAATACTAATAAAATCGTTCAGAGTTTTGCATCTCCTTGAAGAACCATAAGAAACTTTGACTCTAAAACAATAGATCTTCACACAGCAGACTGGGTTTTAGTGCTGGTTTTTGTGTTCGGGGTTTTTTGGTTGTTGGTGGGTTTGCTTTTTTTTTCCCTCAGAATGAGTGAGAACTGTGCTGGAGATTTTATTTTGGTCAGAAATCAGTATCAAAACCCTAGCAACTTGTTATAATAATTTAATCAGATGTCTTTAAGAGCAGATTGTTCTGTGTTATCTGAGTGGCCTGTCACACGTCATACTACATTATAGAAGGTGCAGATCTCAGTATATGCACAGATGTCCTTGTGTACATGCAAACACATGACTTAGTCTGCATAGATGCACATGGTTTATCTGTCTCAGACAGGGTTGTCCAGGTTGACCAAAACTAGGTCTTTCACCCAGAATATGCTAATAACCTCTAGAATAGTTGGAATTCAGTCCTATGGAAACCAGAATTCACAGAAAGAAGCGGGTTTTCTTGTTGTATGATATATATCTCTGTATTGTGTGGTAAGGACACCTTCCTATAGTCCATAGAGTTATCTTTTTTTTTGAACAACCATATTTCCTGTGCAAATGTTATAAAAGCTATACACAATAGGTTTATTTTACTATTCAATTAATTTAAAGCTTCTGTGCATCCATCCAATTTAAACAACTGTAGGCACTCAGACTGAAACAAACAAAAAAATTACTTCTTCCAATGTTGATTTTCAAATTATTTGAAGGACCCCAGAGATTAAAAAATGGATGCTTGGCATCTCTCTGTTAGGATCATTTTTTATTTTTAATAGAAAATTTCTGACTGAGACAAAAAGGCCAAGCAAGTTAGTGTCTAGCAAAGTATACCTCATGTGGATAACTCAATGGGAAAATAAAAAATCCCAAGCATCATACAGCACCTCAATCTCTTTACATGAGCCAAGCATCTTTGAAGCTAGTAGTAATTCATCCATCTACGGATCTACGTCTGTTAGCTTAATGGGTGACACAAGGCTGGACTTTAAATGAGTCTAACCCAATAACCAGACTTATGTAACAGGCTTTTCAAGAAGATAGAGAAGGAAGCCTTAATGTTAAGAAACCCTAGCTCAAAGTATCAGTTCCAGTAGCTCTAATGGCGAACATTAAACCTTCCTGTCTGTCTGTCTGTCAGTATAACTTTCCTTTGTATTTCCTGCTCTCTGGCTATCACATTTGCACTAAGGCTTCTTTTGCCCTGCCATTAACCCAAAAGAATGCACAGGTGTGTGCATAATGAATGAACAAAAAAATTTCTTTCGCATGGTTGTTGCTTCAAGGAATTGAACATCACATGCAACTATTTTTCTTAATTACTCCCAAAATGTCACTGATATTATGTGTCCCACTCTCTGTCACTCAAACTACATTAAAAAGCAAAGTAAAGAGTAAGCTTCTGTAACTTGGTTCTTCATAATAAAGATAGTATCTTGTTTTCTCTTACAGGGCTGTTCAGGCAGAACATGATTTTCTCTTCCTGTATGCTGGTCTAACTCTATTGACTTCAGAAGAATTATTCTTGATTTATTCTGCTGAGAGATGAAGAGGCTGATGATTTTCTACCTTAGATGAGTTGCTGGCACAATAGCAGAAGCATTATACGTGTTGGAGAAAAAAAAAATATGGTGTGCACAAATGGAATGTCCCACAAAACTCAGTTAGTTTAACTTAAGAAATGGAGTTTTTTCCCTCAGAAAAAGCCAATAAGCTAGAGCTACGTTTTATTTAATGGTATGGATAAAAATCCAAAATATAGCCATATGGGAAATGTACTTAATTTTCTTTTTTTAAGCAAATCAACAAGGCAAGAGCGCATATTACCAAGTTTGCTAGCACAGCCTAGAAGAGCATATTGAAAAATCTCCTGTAACGCACAATTGGATGCAATGTGGAGTGCTTTGTGCAGCTGCAGAGCACTTTGCTGAACTGATTGGTTTCAGATGCTGTAAATCTCCAACCTTGATATTGGCAGACATTAAAACAACAGTGTAAATCGTTTGTCTCTTATTCTCTCCTGATTATACAGGACATGGTGGGACAGAATAAACATAGCAAGGTATCTTTGCACTGGAGACAGTTTCAGTGAAAAATACAACGCTGGCATTGGAAGTCACCACTCTTGTTGACTTCAGACAGTGCTGTGTTGGATTACTCTCAGAATGAGTTTAATCCTCAGTGTCTTTCTAGTAATGAGGGCTCTGGCAAGAGCATTAAGCACTACAAGCAGAGAATTAGCAGCTCCGGTATTATCAATGTTGTCAAAAGACATGGAGAGCAAGCAGGAGGCAGAAGGAAATATTGCGTGTGCTTAACCGGTTTGCAAATGTACACTGATTAAACCAGCAGCAACACATTGACAAAGTTAGGACTTTTTTCTGCTCCCTTCTAACTGTACATAAAAAAATTACATGTTTAAAACAGTTTAAAGCATATATTGATATTCATTAACTGCAAGGAAAAGAAGATGGTTTGATAGCGAATATTGTAATAGCAATATATGTGATGCTGTCTTTGAGAGGTATATTGAGTGCTGAAAAATATTTTATACATAAAAGCTGCAAACAAGTATGTATCCTACCTTGAAAATAGATGATCAATAGCTTAACATGAATAAGAAAGCTCACCTTGGCACTACAAGAAGCCTGGGAATGTTTATGTATGCTCTTGTTAAAACCAGTGTTTAATTCATGTCTGAACTCCAAGTAAAGCCTTTCTGTTCAATATGATTTTATTTCATGACAGGCCAAGGAGGGCTGTAGTTTGAAAAAAAGTACTAAATTTTAGCAACCTCCAATTAAAAAAAATAAACCATATTGAGACCAAAAAAAAAAAAAAAAAAAAAAGAGCCAGCAGCAGACGTCAAACAAGGCAGAAAGAAGTAAAAAAGAAACTGGCAGCCAGAGACAAGTGAGAAAAGAATAGTAACAGGCATACCAGGTTTTCAGATACACGTCCCCTCTCTCTCTCCTCTCCACACTTAGCAACAAGACCACTTGCAGCCAGAGCTCCCCCTCCTCCTGGTGCATCCCTCTGGCATGGGATCCCGCTGGCAGAGTGTCCAGCATCCCTTGGACCACACTGGGGACCAGAAGGAGGCACAGAGGGGATAGCTGAAAGAGTGCTGGCTACTTCCCCTCCTCTCTCAAGTGCTCCTTCCCCTCTGCCACATGTCACGGCAAGTGGCTGTGTTTTGCCAGTGGGTCCATAAGAGCCTATACCCAGGAAAGGAAAGTCTGTGTATCCCACTTGATCAATGATGTCATCTGGGGAGGCAGCATCTCTACCACCAGCCACTAGGCCAAGAAAACCTCAATCCCAAAAAGATCTGGTTTTGAATTTGTGTGCCTTTCTTTGTGTTCCTCCCTCTGTTCTGTTTGCTCTTTCTTCTTGTTTTCTTTAAGCTTGTTAGAGCATGGGCCTGATCTCTTCCTCACATTTGTGGTGCACCAAACACTTCCTATGATGCTGGGTAAAAAAGTCTTCTGAAAAGTCCTTTTCAGACATAGAGAATATAGCCTTAGAGTTATTATATTATAACACCTGAAAAGAAAGGGGCTTCAAGCTAGTTAAGGTTTGTTTCTGAACTAGATGAAGCTATGCAAGCTATAAATGACCAATAAAGTCTTTTGAGTATAGCTGCACTGGGAAATTTTTCCAGCATGCCTGTGGACTCAGTTTTGTGAGTTTATCTGTATAAATGGTTTATAGAAATAAATGTCACATTCCTGATAAAATGAGAGATACATGGAGCTTCTATCGTGAATAATGCAAGCTTATCAGAGATAAAAAAACTGATGAATTATAGCTATAGTTTCTGTATTTACTACTGCACGCTCTAATTTTTTATCCTATGAACAAGTAAACTTTGAAGGGATGGATTGATTTCTGATAAAACAAGAGGTGATAAAAGCCCTGGTGCAGAATAAAGTATACTTGGGTTGTTTATAGCAAGCAATTAGTTTTTCTCCCTAATCTCCTGACCTTCGCTGCTGCTACTAACTCAAGACTATCCTCTCAAATGAAGTGACACTGCAAAGCAAAACATGCACTTCCTCCTGGCAAAGGTGATATAGGACAAAACAACATGAAAATAGGTTTTATCCTAAGCTATCGGTCTTCTGCCAAGCTACAGAAGCATAACTCCCTTGCTATTTCTCCTTTAAGGCAAACGAGATTTAAAAGAACACCCTGGGAGTAGCTTCTGAGCTTCATCTAAACTAGCCCATTTTGATGCAGTGGAAATCAAGTGACATATAGCATGTGAAGAAAATTATGTACTTACCATGAGGTAGTCACTGACTCAGAGAATGTTTGTTAGAAGGTTCCTCTGGAAGTCATCTACTTCATCCTCTCCCCTGAAGCAAAATTACCACCAGCTGTAGATCAGGTAAGGCATGACTTTTCCTTGTCAAGTCATGAAAACCTCCAAGGGGTGGGGATCCTTCAACCTGTCACTATTCCAGTGCTGCAGTTATGATTTCTTTTAGGAATTTATGCTAAACATTTAATCTAAACTTCCCAGTCACCTTAAGTGTTCATTGCTTTTTTTGATGTTATTTTCTTATAATGGAAAATGTTTGCCCCCATCAGATTATAAATTCCCTTCCAGCAGTTGTAGGTTGCTATCAGATAACCTCCGCATCATGCTGAACAAGCCTCTATCTGTCAGCTTCAACTTGAGGGTCGTGTGCTGTAGGTTCCTAATTGTCTTAATTGCTTCTGTTTGACACTCCTTCTCTTTACCCTCCCTCTTGATCTGGAACTCAAAACTGGAGAGAGTGTTTTAGGTGTAGTCTCACAATGACCAAGAAACAATGTATAGTAACTCCCCTTGATCTGCTGGCCAGGCTCCTCTTAATAAGTAATATGCACTTTCCCTTATTTATGATGTGATTGCAATGCTGTCTTATATTTTGCTTGGTATTCACTGCCACTTCCAGGCATTTACACCAGGGCTGCTACTCAGCTAGTCAGTTCCAGCCTGTATTTGTGCATTAATTAGGTTTTTATGCCCATGTGCAGAATTCACACTTCTTGCCATGTGCAGAATTCACACTTCTTGAACTGCATATCTGTTGACCAAGTTTCTTGAGGTCCATTAGGACTGAGGTTTTACTTTTCAGCTGAATAATCTCTTCCCTTTTTTTTACTATTGTGGGAAAATGAGGAAAATAGAGATGACCTTCTAGTCCCCCAAAGTTATATTACAACACTAAGGAAACTTTAAAGTAAAATGCAGTTGTTATTCCCAGGATGGGTTGCAGTTGGCATGCATGGAATCTACCCGATGATAGTTCCCCAGGCAACCCTGCAACCTTGGCATATGCTAAGAGAAACTGAATGGAAGGTGGAAGGGAGTGAAGGCCCCATGGCCAGGCTCTATTATACTCCCTGCAGGAGTGGGAACTTGAAGGCACCATGTACTGATAAACCCCACAGCAGCTGCTAAACAAGGAAGCTAGATTTGTATTTTTAAAAGCAAAGTGAGAGGATTTTACACCCATCGGTAACAAAGTGTGTATGACCAGAGTCACTCAAATTCTGCAGGCAGAGAGTTAAAAAATTGAAACTTGTGTTACTATGGAGAAGCCTGAACAGATCCAAGGGCCTCCTACAAGGTCAGGATGAACAACACTGACAAAGAACTGATAGCGAGAGGGCAGGCTTTGCCCTTGTGTAGGTGGATTAAGAAACAGAGCTAGCGAATCTCTAATCAGGAAAGACTATCCTTGAAGCCTGGATGCACATGGACATCATCAACATACAAGTTCTCATGTCAGCAAAACATGACTAGTATGTCCTTTCAATGGAAATGATGTAACCGCATGTAAATTAACTGACCACTCTGTACATGGTGGGAGAGTTACAGGGAGTTACTAACCTGAATCAAATTGCATAAATACGTGAAAATAAGAAAGGGAAAGCAGGGCAGACTCCATCATAACTTCTGGGATCAGCTGATGGGCTGAACCTATCTTCTCCCCTATCGGGACACCTGCTGGGTAATGACTAACTCATGCTAGCTGCTATTAGTGATTATAGTTTGGTTGTGTATCACTTCCAGCTAGTTTTTGCAGGCAGTACCTATCACCAACACTCTCTAAACCTTATCCTGTCACAAACCTGTGTTATAAAATAAAAGACTTCAGCTGAAGTCTGTTTTTCGTAAGTGTCTGGAGACTTGAATATTTGAAATAAGGGATTTGTCTTGCTGACGCTGTTGGTGCAGGTCCCTGAATAGGTTAGATGAATCACCCTTCAATTGAGTGGGCCATCTAGCAGGGTTCCCATAATGGGATGTGGATGGGCTGGTTGGGCACAAAGGTCTTGTTTTTTCTGGGACACTGACAGGCTGGTCAAATGTAAAGGGTTCGGGGAAACTCCCCTTGTAATGTGACAGTATTGGCATGCAGGACAAATTTGGACAAGAAGGTGCAAGCACTACACAATCCTTCGACACAAACCATTGACCAAGTCTGAGACTAGATGGGATCCAGCCACACCCAGACCATTTAATATGTGAGAATCAGCTAGAAAACAAGGGGATGCTTTCTGAATCTCGTGATTCAACAGGAATGTCTCCCTAACACATCTTGTCCACTGACCTAAAGTGACCACCTATTCCAACTATCATTAATAAATTGCTTTCTTAGTATCCAGATTACTAATTAAATTATTGAAGCATAAAGGCATCAACTCCATTTTTCCTTAGATGCCAACCAGAGACCAAGAGACTGATTACTACTAATTAAATTCTTTTGTCCTCATTGTTCAACAACAGGCCCATGTTTTCTCCAAGCTTCCTTTTGCGACTGGCATACTTGCTGAAGTTACATTATCCTCCAAGTCTAGGCCTGGGTTAAGTTCCACCTGAGCTTTGGTCTACTTCCCAAGTACTTTAGCAAACACATCTTACATTTTACCCAATCACCACAGGTGGCTGAGGCATTGACACTTTTTCTAAACTGTTTTCCCTGTTATATCTCCATAATATACCAAGGGTTCATTGTTCTTGATCCAAAGACCACCTAAAGACAAGCCTCTGATTTCATACTGGAACTGTACTGTCAAGCTCCTGTATACAGGATGCAATCCTCCCTCCACTCCTCTCCCCAGAGAAGCCTGTGCCCAATGTGCACATGCTGTCCCACTAAATCTCTGTGACTGTGCTATAGCTCTGCAACCAGTTATTATCCTGCAGTTCTTCCTGACCATTGTTCAAGTGCCGTACACTGATGTAAAGATACTAGAGGTAGGTCTCAGAATGCATTTGCATCTGAGATGAGACTCGATTAATGGGAGACTGTCACAGAAATATACTAGCTGTAGCAAAGTGAATCAAGAAGGTGATCAAAGATTGGAGGCTTGGTAGAGAAACATATTATATAAGAAACAACAATCTGTTTTTAACAGAAAACTGATCATTCAGAAATAGTCATTGGCCCCACGTAATGGCCAGTCTTGGTCCTGGAGGGTAGGCAAACTTTGTGATGTACCCATCACTAATACTACAGGTGGTTGAGGCATAGGACACTTTTTACAAACCTCCTTCCTTTCCCATTTAAGTCTTTATGGGCCAAAACTGCCTATCGCTTGGACCACAGAGCTGTCATTCAGTCACAGCACAAACCAGCCCTACTCTGTGTCTGGGTTTCATTCAGTGTGACCCCACCCCGACGATGAATTCTACAAGTAGAATATATAGAGTGCAAAACAGTTTCTGCTTCTTTTGTTCTGTGTTTACCAGCCATTATATTCAGCTTCCTCATTAATATTTCTACGATTTCACACTTTTATCTCCTTTGGTGCTCTTGGGTGAGTTTCATCTGAGCATGTGACTTGCTATACATGAGGAGCTGCTCCCTAGGATTCACTGTAGCAATATGTCCATCACTTTGGTATTTGCATACTTGTCTGTTAAGGCCATTACCCTCCAAAATCTTTTAAAGTCCTTTTTATTCCGTAACTGTTTTGGCCATTTATATCATTGACAGTGCTCCATTCTAGCTTGTCACTGTAGCCACAGTATTCTCCATGATAGCTTCTCTGTGTTGCCCTCCAGTTTCTTCAAAAAAACTGTTTGAATGGGTGAGGTTTGCCTACACTGGTAGGTATACCAGTGAGTGAGCCTACACTGTCTCAGACACTCTCTTTAACAACTGTTTCATAATTATTAACCTGTTCACTTCAACCCAATCCACCAAGCACATTGTATAGAAGAACAACCTCCACAAGCATTCCTCCTTCTCAGACAAATTGTTTAGAATATCTGCTTTTTAGCCACATAGTCTGTAAATGTAACCATATCCATGGTGTGGTTTGTGGTTTTCATCCCACCAAAGAAATAAGTGAAAGCATGCCTCACTCTAAACTGCTGCTGGCATTTATCAAAGGTGATCACCCAGCCCGAGACTGGTGAAGACTTACTAGAAATGTATCCAACCTATACAAGCTAACAAATACTTGAAGTAGTTTCTTAAAGAGCTGTTGTCGTCATTGCTGTGGTTTGCATACTGATTTAGCTGCTATTCATGCACTATTGATGTTCCTCTCTAAACTGCATGAAGTTGTAAAAGCAGAAGCATTATCATCTTATTTTCATCAGGCAATGCTCAGTGATGCTTAGAAGAATTATTTCTTGTTAATGGGAACTCTGACAAAAGTGCACAAACCTCATCTTTCACTGGCATCAATTCCTCTAGAGTAGCTTGAGAAGAAAGCTTCAGCTTCTGCCACATTCTACAGTGCATCACAATGTACCAACATGGAGAAAGTGCCTCAGAATTTTACACTGTGTTTATAAGTGTCTGGTTTTGGCTATTGACAGCGGAAAGATACTGCACTAGATGGTTTAGTCTGATCTAGCAGGACTAATTTAATCTTTTTACATTCTTGCCTTCCTGACTCAAGTAGAGGCTAAAAGGGTAATGCAAGGGCCCTGTCTGTTACATACACTCTGTCTTTCTGCTGAGCAGCTGTTTGCAACCTACTGAGTTGTGCTCTACTTCCTGGGTGATTTGATTGCTCTCTGTAGAATTACGATTTTATGAGGGAAAAAAAATAAATCTGTGAATGAGAAGCAAAATTTCCTCCTGCCTGTGTTAAAGGTGACCAAGACCACAGTAGGAGAAAAGGTGCAGAACAGAGGCAAGTGGTTGCAGTAACAGAAAATGGCATACATTGTTTTTCTGTCCAAAGATACAGGGGCAGTTGGATAAACAGCTGAAAAGTAATGCCTTTTGGTAAAAAGCTGTCAGCATGATCAATAGTTGCAGTGACAACCCAGACTCTTGCGGACTGATAGTAACAAACACAAACTTTTCCCATTCAGATAAATTCCCCTGGGGATAGATGGCCTGCTTGGCTTAAAATATGCATTCTTTACTATTTCTTTGCACCAGTTGTGTTGAAATAGTCAGTATCCCTTCTTATTTTGTGGTAGCAAGGCTTTGGGACTAACTGATCAGAAGACTATACTTCAGGTATAGTATTCTACCATATTCAGATAAATTATTTTCCTTAATACTCAGATATATAGTCTTAGGGAAAATAAGACTACATGTAAAACATAAAAATGCAAGCCAAACAATTTCTTCCCCCATTAACTTGAGAGGTGTCTGTTTATCCTCAGGTATTTTTTTATTTAATATAATACCAATTTATTACTTTATGAAATATTTATGTTCTGACAGTCCTCCTCTATGGACCTCTCTAAGGCATATTACAAAGCCTGCTTGGTTTTTGCACTGTGTTCAGGATTATCTTTTCACAGCAGAAATAGTGAGCATTATTTGTGCAAGGGAGTAGCTCATGCTTTGTGATGGTTTAAGGTAAGGCGAAGTGAAAACAGCCCAACTATAAAAGCATTCCATTTATCTGTTACAAGGTAGTCTATCATACAGTATGTTGCATTGCCAGCAATATTATTGTTTCATGCACTGAGCTTGACTGTGTCTAGCATTCTAGCAAAATGTTTAAATACCTATACAAAAACTGGGATGTTTTTTATCTTAACACACCCCCCACAACTACAAACCTATACTATTTGCTATGTTTTCTTTGAAAATACCTGTGAAACTCTTACTGAATTTTAGGAACGTAAGATCACCATCCCAATGATCTACATTTACCTACTGAACTGGACAGGAACAGCTACTGAACAGATACACTGAACAACTACAAAAAGTTGGACATGCTCATAACAGGTGACCTGGAAAGCCTGCACAACCTTCCAACAGTTGCTATGCACTTCCTTTTGTCTTTTCTACCTGAAGCAGGACCTCTGTGTATGCTACGGAACAGCTCATGGAACTGCAGACTTACTTGGATTTGATTTGAGCTAGTGACTATTGCTTGTGAGCATTCACCTTCTTTATCCTAATGCAAGCTACAAGTCAAAACTCACCTAGGGTCAGTTTCTGAAAATAAATTACATACACTTTCCCAGACACGGATGTTTCTGAGGATTCACAGCACTGCTTTCTTCTTTCACTGAATGACTGAAGGATACTGGTAGTGTGCTGTGGAGGAAGCGTTTCCTATTCTCCATTCCTCTGAGATACATAAAGGGGTCCCAGCTCCAGCCACCACCTTCTTTAAGTACAAAATCACCAGGAAAGAAATTAGGGGGTTTGTTTTGTTTTCTTTTCTTTTCTTTTTTAGCAGAGAAACAGCCAGCTGACAACTGATCAACACAGCAGGCAAACAGCTGCCTCAGTGTATCAAGACTATCAAGACTCTTGTCCTAGTATTACCATAACTTTAGTATATTTGTTCACTGTGGCTACAAAGAAATGAGTAAAAGTAATGGAGAGACTCATTTTGTGCCTGGTAGGCTGGTATCTTTTTTTTGCTGCTGTCTATTATTGACTAGATCACATTGACTGTGATGCTTCAAACACTGTAATTCATCAGACAGATGCTGACTAGCTACTTGTTCATTGTTTATTTATGAGCAGGAAAAGATTTCCAAAGGTGTTCAGATAATTTAGAACCCAGCAATCAATACGTATATATATTTTTTAGGTTACAAAATAATAAACCTGAGTTAAATTATATTTTGTTGTACGAGAGAGAAAAAAATGAACCCTCAAGGGGCAAACAAACTGTTGTTATTGAAAGAATTAGCCATTCAGGATGGACTCAGCTGCCTAACTCCTTATTAACTATTTATCAGTTCCTTGGAAGGAAAAATCTACTATACAGTGAATTCCCATCAATATTTAATATAGCAGTGCCTGAAGTGCTGGACTGAGCTCCTCACTTGTGCAGACGGCATAAGCAAAGTGCATATTGCCACGTCTCTTAATGAGGGAAATCTCAGATAAATCCCAAGGCTTCTTTCTTTAGTTATGGTTTACTTTACATACTTCTTAGAATTGTTCATGACCTGTTGCGGAGCATTTCTGCAGGGTTCATGCCAGTCTTTTCCTTGAACAGCAAGTGCACTTATTGATCATCAAGCAGTTTAATCTAAAAGCCAAAAATACACCGTATTGACTTAGGGCTACCACCTTCTGCTTTGGAAAGTACCTTTACTAGCCTTGCTAGCTGTCCATCTGTTTGTTTGTTTGTTTGTTTTTATGTAATAAAACTATCATATCTGAAGGGGGGGTTTGTCTTACTGCCCTAGTTTTGGTCCCTCATATACAAAGCACACACTATAAAAATAATTGCACTGTCTTGATTAATATAATTTTCTTTCAGTTTCGGAATCATCCATTACAGTCAGAAAACTTCACCAAAAGATTGCTAGCTCTTTTGCTATTTCTAAACCATCTGCTTGCCTGTCCAGTTCCTAATTACAGACATTCTGCCATCATAGTTAAACTTACCGCTGCAAGATTATGGCTATATTGGTTTTCATCATACTTTTAGCCAAGCCTCTGTTCTCAAGCTCTTCCATTTTTCTCTGTCTAGAGCCAGTTCCTGACGTTGTGCGGCACTGCAGCAGGAACACAGGCACACATTAGTGCTTTGTTCTGACAGTGTCATATCTGTCTAACCTGTCCTGAAACAGAAGTATAGGAACTCATTTTGCACTGCTCTGGGCAGAAAGTTGTCATGACATTTGTGAAGTAGGGACTGCACAAAGCTGCTGCCTACTGAAGAATGCTAAATGCTCTTGGTCTCAGAACCCACAGCTATCCCCAGGAAAAGTAGTTGGGTTTTTTTTAGCCTCAAGGCAGCAGAAATTGCCATGGGTCAGCCACAGGTGGAAGAGAATTCCTCAAATATGAAATATTTTAAAAACTAATAAATTAACACTATTTTTAAGATTACTCAAACCGCCTGTTATTTTCTTATTTATTCTATCACTCTATTCACTGCAACCTAATGACTGCTTTGAACTGTCTGCAAAAATACCCTGCCATAAGCTGAAGATTACCAAAATATTCTTCTTCCCGACAGGCTTGAGCACAGTAGCCTATTTATTCCTACTTGGGCATGAAGTAATCTCCATTACCTAGCTGCCACAGCAGCTAACATAACAGCAACAGACCTAGAGAAAAAAAAAGTGACTTGCCTGTTCTCAAAGCTCTCAGTCATACACAATAAGCTGCCAATGCCTTAGCAGCCAGTGATGATATGATACCAATTTGGCCCTTTTGATCTGATTTCCCTTACAGCCTTAGAATATTTTGCCTTTTATTCTTTTTCTCTGCCTGCTCATATTGCTCCATGATGATCATGCACTCTCTCTTTGTTTCATTTTGCAGCCATTTGGGAACACAAAATGGCAACATGCCATGAGGATTGGGATTATTCCACTTCATTCCACTTACTCAACTGTTCCACTTCATTCTTTAGTCTCCTCAAGATTTATTAGAAAGTTTTATCTTATGTGGCATGCAGTCCTTCTGCCAGATGTACATGGAAGCTTTTAAAACTCTAAGCAAAGTCTATCAAAGGAGTTGCCAATGACTTTTTTACAAGGTTGTCCTGTTAATCTAGAGCTGTCACCCAGAATGCAGAACTCATAGTATTTCCGGTAGGAGATTCCCCAAGAGCACATGGCTTGACCAAAAATGTCTAGAATTAGCAAAACACATAAACAACTTTTAGGCTACCATTAGAAATATCAGCATCTTAGAACATTTAAAAATATCAATTATAGTATTTACAAATTGCTGCAATTAATTTTCAGGTGAGGGCCTTGAATCAGAAAGCTAGTAATGCCTACATTGCTCTTTTCATAGGTCTTCTTTGAGGAGAATACAGTGCATATCCATCAGACTTCAGATGGCCGTGTTGTATTTCACAAATTTGAGTTATTGGCTGGAGAATTCTGGATCCATAAACTTGTGAAAAGACAGTCAACTGTAGACAACAGAAAATCATTTGAGGGCATTATCACCAATGTCCGATTCTGCTGGAAGTCTTCCGCCCGTTTGTATCCCTCTCTGCTAGTACGGTTTATAAACCAGGCCTTATATTTACGTATACCAGTTTGCTTACTTCACGAATGCACTTGAGTATAAATGAAATGTATATAATTGTATATGAAAGGTTAGGTATGCAGACTGAACATTTATTTGTCTTTCAATATTAAATTACAATGTGCTAAACAATTAATTTTTATGCACAACTCGTTGATTTGGAAAAAGCCTTAAATTATTGTCCTGGTTCTATCATTTCAGATAAACTATTTTTCATTGGGTTTGGAGCTCGATTAACACCGTGAGTTTTCAGTGAATACTCCACCGCTCAAGAAACTAGTAGGGTTCTTCAGAATGGGTGTTTCATCTTGGAATGAATCCTCAGAAATGGCAACCTGTCGGCATAAGTGTAAGAAGGAGCAGCAGTAATGGGACACTCTTCTCTGAAACAGAAGAGAAGATTCCTGCATCCCTGCATCTGAGGGATGGGGGAAGAAGGAAAGACTTATGACATACTTGAAATAATGAAAAGTGCCTACACTTTACACCCATCAAATACCATCTGACTCCTAGGTCTGGTGTGTACAGCTGGGAACAGAAGAAAACCTACACACTGTACTACAGGAGGAGGATGGCAAGCAGCAGTGGGAAGGGAAAGTCCTTTTTTAATTGTGAGGATTCTTGCTTTTTCACGTTTATTTATGACTTATTCTGTGTCGAAGAATAAGTTTTGAGCATATATTCACTCAAATGTAGATACATAAATATTCACTCAGACATTACATGTATGTGGTCTCCTCAAGACCTCAAGTCAAATGCAGTAACAATATTACCTCAGTTCGGTAGAATAATTCATTTAGCCTACTCACGTATTTGTAAAGCTATTAGAATAATTCACAGTGAAGTGTACTTCCAAGAGGAATACTATAGTCTTAGATTGATATTTACTTTGAGATCTTTGCCTGAAAGGGGTTAAAATAAACCTTAGCTGGGATTTGAAGCATATCAGTCTTGGTTTGTTTATCTATCAATCATCTCTGCTGTTTAAGGTAATTTAAGAAAACGGGCCATGATCCATTTATGGAATGTATTCCAAAAGATTTTTTTATTAAAACACTTCTCAAGTTTGACTGACATTCCTTAGTGGCCCTGGTGATGTTCCTATTACATTAAGAATGTAAGAACAGCTGCACCAGGTCAGAAAAAAGGTTTGTCATGTCCAGTGTCCTGTCGTGAGAGTGTCGTCAGGGACACTTAGAGAAAAAAAACCAAAAGTGTCAGGAAAGGATAAGCATAAAAAAAACTCTGGTTAACAAACACATTCCGACTTCAGTGCTAGAAGTACTTAGTTTAATGTACAAATCTCAGCTGTATTTTTATTATGTTGCTTCTTCAGAATGGTGTGGTATAACAGGCTTTGCCATCCCTGCTGTTTTCATTCCTGATGACCTCACTAGTGCATTAGTTAAAGCGCATGTATCTTAACATAATTGTTTTCCTCTCTCCGTGGAAATAACTGCAAAATCACTAAGGGTCAGGTCATGTCAAATGTAACTGATCAACGAACCCCCACAATGGAAGAAGGCTCAGAGGAGATGAGCAAAGACATGCTCATGAAGTTCAGGGGAGAACTCAAAGGAGTGACAACAGCTGTTGTAAAGAAAGTAGAACTTAACCCAGCACAAAGGGGACATTAGGTTGTCCTTTGGTTTAGATAAATGGATCAAATAGTTGTGCAAATGGCCTTCCAAGACTTAATAAAGAAGGTGTGAACGTCTTCCTAAGCCAGCCATCATAGGGGAAATGTAAAAGTGGCTCAGCCTAACAGAGTATAAAAATTGAGTTGCCAACAAAATGAACTCTGAAGAGAGCAGCAAGCTTGAGCTGCCTTCAACCCATGTGTTCCTTCCCAGTGACGGGCGACACCAAGCACCAGCACACAGAGACTGGTAACAAAAATAATATTTTTATTGTTATTCGACCATATATTACAATTGCTTTATTATCCTTGTGTTGTGATTTCAGTATAATGCTGTATCACTCCACTGAATCAAAATCTCATGTAATGTCAAGTATCTTAAAATAAGCGGCTTTGGTCTTAAAACATGAAAAGTGCCCTCATATGGAACATCTAAAAGTGTCCTCGTATGGAACATCTGGTCAGAGAGTACTGGACTCTTAACATCAACCTAGTTCAATAAGACAAAGGCAAAACTAATTTTTATCATTTTTATTTGAAACATCTTCTAATTAAATTCAAACAAACACACACATTCCAAGATTGTAAATCCCAAGAAGGAAGAGCAATTGTTTACAGATACAGCTAGCAATGATGACAATAAGATTAAATTCTGAGGATATGCAGTTTGGATGTCAGAATAAAAATCTTCATGGTTAGTTTTGCCATATTATGGAATAGCTTCTGAAGAGAAAGTGAAGATTTTCCTGTTGTATTTTCCTGCCAAAGATTTTCCTTAGCATTTGAAACTCCACCAGCAAAATCACTAGGGACTACACAAAAGGAGTTTGTCCATCTCTGTTTTCTACAGCGTGTAATTTATTTTAAATCTACTGTGTATGCTTACAATACTTTTTTCTAACTCTAATAGGAGTCTTTGGTTTTCTAGTTACTGATGTCTTTACCATTTCCTAAGGACAAAGAAAGTCGAGAATATGATTCATGTTATTAAATGGGAAATATACATATTTTCAGGTGAATAGTCAGGCTGTGGTGATCTAACTAACTAATGCAGAATGAAAAGAAGTGAGTAAAATGCAGTTTACTCATTGTTCAGATTATTACAAAGATGTAGGTCCCAGAGGGACAAAGCAAGGAGACAGTGTTCTTAAAGATTGTTCTAGTCAGTTTGAAAGAAAGCAAAATTCAAGAAAGGGGCAGAGGAAAGAAAAAAAAAAAAAAAAGTTGTATGAGAGAAATTCTTGTAGGATGTAGTTATTGCCTGGGGAATACAGAAGTGCTAAAGCATGTAAAACTACAAAAATACGGTGCACAGGAAGGCTACTACTCATACTTTTAGTTTCCCCAAAATTTTAAATGTATTCCTGCTACAGGGGAACACATAGATTTTTGCATGCTAGCCCAGTGAATGAAGAGTTTGATATTCCTCCATATGATGCTTGAGTGGATTAAAATGTAGCAAATCTTTCATTTATGCTGCTCTTATTTAATGCGCAAGCAATGAAATAGAGAAAACATTGGTCATTTTGGCAGACCAATAGGCTAAAAGATTTCTTTTAGCACTGCCTTGCTCTTTAGGGTGAATAATTAAGTGCTTATGAGTCTCTTCATATGTTTGATTCAACATTACTCATACAGGTAATGCATAGGCAGAGATGTAGGTAGAGAAATACTTACCTGTGAGAAGTGTGAGGATCTCTTACCTTTCATTTGGCTTGCTGAGTCCATTTGCATCCAGTTCTAGTATCCACATGAAAAAATGCTGAAAATTATGAAATTATTATGTGAAGAACTACAAAAATTAATGGAAAACTAAAAAGCAGGTTACTATTGAGTTCCTAGAGTCACTCAGTCCAGTTTATCGAAGAGATTTTTCAGAAGGAAACATAAGCATCAATTAGAGGAGATGAGATACAAAATGATAGCAGAGCAGTTATACATAGCAGACAAAGGCCAGATGAAATCAAAAGGCATAAAAGCTGTCACTCGGCAAATTTGATCCAGTTGTGGAACAGCTAGTTTTATGGTATCAGCAGGTTACAGCTGTCCAGGGGTATCAGACTGTCCATCTGTCAAACTTGTTAAATCCAAGACTAGACATGATTTGAGGTGAGAGACTCTTCAGCAATCACAGTCAAATGCAGTGAATTTATAGGGACACTAAGATCGGATGAATTATTACAACAGTCCTTTCTGGCATTTACAATTCTGAGACTAAAAGTAATTTTTTTTTTTTTTTTAATTGAATGCCTTTCATCCAAGGCATTTTAAGTGCTTAACAAACACTAATAAATTAATGCCCTCAACATTTGTAAAAAGTAGGTAATTATTACTAAATCTGCTTTGCCGATATGTAAGCTGTGGATCAGAGAGGTTAAACGATTTGTCAAAGGTTGTGCAACAAGCAAATATCAGATCTAGACTCCTGGAAAATCTAGGTTGTGAGTATTCTTGTAACTATGATAACTGCATTATATTCTGGATAGAACAATGTTGATCTTTTAATTTCTTAGCAGTCCGGTGGCATTAACTAAGTATTTGCAATGGTAAAGAAACAGGTCTGAAGAGAGGAGGTGAGGGACTGGAGTGCTGATCTGTGAAGCTGAGGGGTTAGTGAAAAGATACCAACAAGATAATACAGCTTATTTAACAAACCAAAACCAGCTAATGATACTAATAAATTTTGGGGTGAAGTGCTTTTTCTTTGTCTAAAAAAGATGGTGGAACATATTTGTAAAGACTTTAAAAGGCACTATTTCTTCAAGCTACTCACAACAGACAGCATGCTCTGACTTTCCACTCCCTATCTGATTAAATATAGTTTGGTGCTGCCTGGTATCAGCATGCAGGGTGTCCATAAATCCTGGCCTGGATTATACTACATTAAACTGGGAAAAATTCTGATTTCACTGAAGTCAGTAGCAAAACTCTTCCAGACTTCAGTCTTTTAATTTGTGTCACTCCAAACTTTCAGCCCAAATTAGAGTTTTCACTGCTATTACATTTCTCCTCTTATGCTTGCCTGGGGAGTAATTTCTCTCTCTTGCTTGCAGCACCCTATTAAATTGGCCCACAGAGAACCTGTGAAAAGGGAATGAAAACTCTAAGGCATGTCTTTCACAGTGATTTCTCTGTAGCAATCTTCCTGAGTTGAGGATCTTGGTCCTAGTGCTGTTCCTGGTAGAAAAGTATTTTGGGTACTGCGGCCAGTACAGCAATATCCTACAGTTCTGGTGTCTTAATGGGGTGACTCCTACAAAAACCACGATACTGTTAGGCAAGTCTTCCTGTTGACTATTCAAGAACAGCTGAGGAAAGCACACAAAAAGGAGCCGTAGGTTTCGGAACTACAGTATCATAATGTTGTATATGTGTGTAACAGCCTGTTGAGTGCATAGTGATTTTTAATCCAAAGCCATCCCTAACTTCAGAGCCCTACAGAAAAGTCACAGCAACAGACTTGAAGCAGATGCTCCTAGAAAAGTACCAAGCTCAAACACCTTAGACTTACCAGGAAAAAAAAAAACCAAAAAACCACAACACTCTAAACCTGGTGTTTCATAGTTTTTGTTCCTGCAGGGCTACTCATGCTTCAGGGTGGATTGTCAGAGTTGGGTGGCGATTCTTAGAAATGCAAATACAACACAGGAAAGGATCTCCTAGGACTGAGACCATGAATTCAACACCTTGCTACTGTAGGCAACTTTGCCTCATATCGCTGTTTGAATAACCATGGGCTACTTCATCATAGCTAGGTTGTTATGACTTCTATGCCTGCTTGAATCATCTCCTGTTTGCATATAACATCAAGTAAAAAAGCTAATACAGGACTGAATGTAATGCATTATTTCACTCTAACTCCCATTCAGCCTCATATATTTTCCTTTGTTTACAACCAACTATATTTTCTATATATTCTCCTGCATACTCCTTGATTAAGCAAGACCTACCTTCATTCCTGCAGAATGCAACAAATCAAAGAATTTTCATTCATACTTTGGAGTGAAATTTGCAAGCTTCTGAGATCCATGAAAATATATACCCTTTTTTCTGTTAGCTGCAAATAAAACACAACTATGTTAGGAGATCTGGCACAGTATTCTGAGATTTAACACCACTGAATTGCATACTTCAGAGAGTCTGTTTGATGCTGTTAGATTACTTACTTTGAGTGAAATCCAGATCTCACTGAAGTCCAGGCGGAATTTTGCCTCTATCTTTCTAAGCAGACCAAATGAAAAACTCCAACTGCAAAAGGTCTAGGCCCATACACATGACTGAGAAGTTATTGGCAACCCAGGCTGAATACTTTCAAACAATTGTTATGCATATGCAGTACAAACAATAGTATATTGTGTATGTGGAAACTTTGTGCAAGTCTGAGCCCTTTACTGCTTCTGTGTCTTTTGATGTTAAACTGCCACTTCTTTTAAAATGTATGCTACCAAATTACAGACTGTTCTTATAAATCAGTAACAAAAGCAAAGAGAAGCTAGAGAATATCAAGGTAATACAAGTGCAACTACAACTGTCAAATGTAACCTGACTTGCTTTTTAAGTGCTGTTGCTTAAATGAGTATAAGAAAAACAGATAAATAACAGTAGATGAGGAAAAGGGCAAAGGACAATAGAAGTATCTTGGGAAAACAATACAACAAAGCATCTGTTTTTTTCAGTTCTCTAAATGGCTGACATGCAGAGCACAGTTCTTTTCCAACCTTTTTTCTTTTTAAATGCTTCCAAATAGCTTTAATATATTCCATCTATGCTTAGAGAAAATAATGAGCTGACGAATAGATGATACTTTGAAGGGATTAACTGTCTGCTGCAGAAGAAACTAGATCAACTGCAAAATAACCACAAAACTTAGTGAACTTATTATTTATAGATCCTTTCCAACAGAAAAGCAATATAGTCAAAATTAAGTAGTCTTTCTTTGAAAATTGTAGTTATTTTGATAAACAGTGCTGTCAAAGCAACAAACGTGAATGCCACAAACTCTAGATCACTCACTTTCATGTAAGGTTTACAAGGTTTCTTGTGAGAATACTTCATAGTTAAAGTATGTCTTCCCTTGGGGAACACACAAGCATTTAATTTTTGTTTTGGCATTGGGCCCATTGTGTTTATGAGGTTCTTTGGAGAAGTGGAATTGATGACCACGAAGGAAAAAATGAGAGTTACTTATTTTAAACCCTGACTATAACTTTTCAAGATTTTTCAGAAAGAAACTATGCTTTCTTCCAGATATATATGCATAAAAGGGGATTTTGTTGCAAAAAAAGCTTTGGAGTTCCTTATTTAGCCTATCAATATATACCAGTCATATCAGGCTTTATATTGTAGGGTTATTTATCAATCTATAGTGATATCCTTTGCTGTTTTGCCAGCTACACTAAATACCATGTACTACATTTTCTTGATCTCCAATGCACAGTATTTTTGTTGGCAACCAGAAGATTGCAGGTAAAACTTCAACTCAGTTGAATATTCTTCGATTTTTTACATAAGCTTTTAAATTATTAATGAAAATTTAACAAACATTTTATTCATCTTGATTGCTCATGCATCACATTTTTAAATTTACACTACAGATACAAGAATCACTTTAGGACTTCTGCACAAGTCCTAAAGACTATGCAGTGGAGCATGGACTTACAGGTACAAGTCATGCAAGAGAAGTTTTTTTGTGGCAGGTCTGCATGACACTGGCAGGACCGTGTGATGTGTGTTGCTATAGCTTTTCTCCTAAGTGACTCTTTCTGACAATTTGCATAGATTCTGGGCACAGTCAGTTATGTTTTATAGCAAAAGACTAATTTTCTTTTACTGTAACTTGTGAAAGATTTAGGCACTGTAGGCCTAATCTTTTTGAGTTTAGTCCCATAGAACTCTAGGCATCTTTTAGTGCACCAAAGATAGTGAAAAATGAATATGTTCTGTGTGTGACAGTCTCACTTGGTGTCTTCCAGGAGCAGGAAGTTTAACTGAGTACTGCTATACAGCAGTTGCAATGTTAGCCAGGTAATGTGAATAAAGAACATCCATTCTGCTGCTTGCTAGGTGTCGTGGCTTAAGCACAGCCAGTAACTCAAATCATGTAGACAAACAAGGAATTTAACCTCAGGGATCTGTTAAATGGGAAGATGGGGCAATAAACTTGATAAAGTTCTGATACTCTAATACATGTTAAACAAATGCTAAACGAATGTGAAACTGGTCAAATCCTAGGTCACTTGGTAATAAAAAAAGCCAATGTGATGACCTCTTAAGTTGAGTGTCACGTTCTCTTTCAATCTGTCTGGGGTCTTTTTTCTTTTTCCCTTTTCCTCTCCACCCTCTTCTTCAGAGAAGATACAGCAACATTTGCAAAGCAGAAAATATCAATTTTCACTCAAAATGAAAATCTTTTTACTGTCGTGATAGCAAACCTGTTGATTTCAACATCAGCCTTTAAAGTAACATGATTTTCCACTCTGTTTCTACCATATGACTGTTGTCAAAGGATTTCAGAAGTACAGCACAGTTAGAGTTTTTCTTTTGTTTATGCAGAAATGCTAAATGCTCTAATGCAAAGAACATACAGTGGATTTTACTAGATATTAATCATCTCTTTTAAAGAAAGATCTGTTTATGAATTCTTTTCATTATCATATTTTAACAACTTTATGATATATCAGTAATTGCTTGATTCTCGATTTTGGCATTTCCCTTCCTCAACTGTAAGACAGTCTTAAATTTCAGAACTGTTCTTCAGTCATCTGGTAGCTGGATTCCACTATATCCTCTACTTTCTTCACTTTGAAATGTAAGTTTGATACAATCAGTTCTGAGAACACCTTTCCAATATCAAATACAAGATGCATGTCTTTGGAGTGCATATGGCAAAGGCCCAAAATGAAGAAAGTAAAAAGCAAATGATTGCCAAAAAGATATGAAATTAATTTCTTAACTGTACAGGTCTTCTGTAACTTCAATTTCTAAAAGTAATATTTTAATGAACAATTTTCATTAAGCAGTGCAGTCTCTACAGAAGCTAAGCTGAGATGGAACATGTTAAAAGAAAAATCCTAATGAAACAAGAGGGATCATGAGTGCCAAAAGACTACTTTCTCTCATCTAAGTTTTTGACATTATCATCCAAGAAAATAAAATTCTCGTATTTTCTACACTAATGGTACAATGGTTTGCAAGGCTATGGCATGGCTGACGATAAGGCGAATAATATTCACTCAGAACTGGCACAAAGCAGACTATGTCATTCATACTTTTGCAATGTTTTCATAAATTTGCTCTTGGCTACATCCACAGCAGTTTCACTGACAATGGCACTATAATCAAAGTCCTGATACGCAGGCCTAAAAATTTTTAACCTTATTCCTTTTCAGCTTCTGGCTTTCCATAACAGTTATCAGACTGGCATTTGTGAAGCTGATGTCTGATTTGTTGGCATAGTTCACACACGGCAGCTAATTCTGCTGGGTTCTTGTTCAGCTGAATCTAATCTGTTGGAATTCAAGAGTCAGCCAGACTCGTATGCAGTATGCAATGGAAAAGGCTGCTTATGAAATCTAACACAGAAGCACTAGTTAGTGGACCTTAATAAAAAGGGTTAAGAAAATGTTCTCCTAGTCCCTTCTCTCATGCTCCTGTCTTGAAAGTTGTGGGTTAGTTGCTTTCTAAAGTGTTTCTGATAACTCTTCTCTGTCTACTGTGTACTGAAATTGACAGAAACATAAGTCTGCAAATGCCAGGTACCCAAGTCAAAAAACACTTAAGGTTCACTCTTCAAACTCTGGTCTACAATCTGTGCAGAAATGTATTTTTCAAGTGAATGGCTGGATTTTCTTAGTCACATGATTCTAAGAACTGCCTTTTTCATTAAAAACTCTGTTGTAGTACACAAAGCATAGCTAAAAACATTGTGTCTTCCATATTGCCTACAGTAAATGTGCCTACAGCATTTCAACTGAAATCTCTGAGATCTCTTTCATCCAGCTAAGACCTTCCCAGGTGCATAGCTGCACACAGAACTTCTCCAAAATTTCCTAGCTAATTGTAATAAGTCAGTCTTGTTTCTGTTTGTTCTTTTAACCAGATAAGATTTTCTCCACAATGCAAAGGACCTTATTTAATTGTGGCAGTACCAGTGCGGTACCAAAATTTTCTCTAACAGATAAACAGCACTGGTGAGAACCTGCACACAGTAGTATCCACTCAGGTAACCTTTATGCCATACCAACAGACATCTTGAAGTCCATCACTTGCATAGACCATGTGCCTTTCATGGCACGTAATAAACTCACTGTCAGGTCTGTTGCTTCTGTTAAGAAAACACCTACTCTGCAAATGGCTCTCCAGCATGTAATGCACACAAAGTTTACATCAGCAAAGGAACTCTGAAGTTTCCTAAATGGAAGGACTATCTCAAGCCCTTTAGCCAGCTTTGCATACAAACTTCCTAGAGCTGTCTGTAGACTATAGAACTCTGCCTTTTACTTGTGCTACGAATCAGGACACCTGCCCCCAGTACTAACAAAGGAGAGTTGTAGCATGATCTTTAATAACCTACTTTGCAACTCTAGGTTTGTTTTTCTTGTTTTTGCATTTTGGTTTTGGTTTTGGTTTTTTAATTTTTTTTTCTTCTGTTGATTCATTTTCACTAATATGAGTAATGTGAGTTGATGAGTGGTGCTGTGAGAGAAGGGAATGGTATCAAAGTCTAAGACTTTGTTATGCACTGGAAGATGTGCACAAGCAAGCACAGGGTTTTGCAACAGATAAGAACTGTTTATGATCTTACACCTTATGATTCATATATGAAATGGGCAGCAAGCATAATGGTTGCAGTTTCGCAAACTTAAATTGAAAATTATCCTGAATGGTGATTAAATTCTGAAAAGTGTTAAAGGGCATCTTGGGATCTATTTTTACTCTTCTAAAGAGTGTTATTAATAACAATGTTTACTACATGTTTACTACATTACATATTAATAACATGTTTACTACACAAGGCTTGAAGGCAATCAAGTACAGGATTTCCATCATGTTTCCAGATGATAACAGTAGTCCACCCCTTCCTTGATTTTCTAACTTGTTTTTCTTCACTTATCTGGATATGGACAGTAAAAATCCCTGCTAGTTGTCCATCCCACTCAACAAGACTTCAGCAAGCAACAAACAAAAGGCAGCATGCACATAAATGAGATTAATTATTTGTCCACTAATCAACATATTACTACAAAAACAAGAACTACATATACCTGCAAACACCTGCGTCTGGCCATACATGATTTTGAATTCAGTATTCAGTTTTGGTTTTTGTTTGTTTATTTGTCTGTCTGTTGATTTTTTAATCTCTTTCTGTCTATTTCAAGGAACAGGGTTTCTAAGCAAACACTGGTGTTCTAGACCACCAGCTGTAGTTACTCAGTGCAGAAAAAACATCCTGAAAACCTAACTTTCATCAAGAGGACTCAGAAAAAATGTGGTCTCAGTATGGGCATTTGAAGAGCAAGCAACACAAAGTATCATTTTAAAACATCGCAAGGTCAAACAGAATTATTATTTAATTTAACTGGTTCCAATCCTGCCATGTCATCATAGGAGATGCACAGATGCTGAAATGAGAGCCTGCTCATGTAACATAATCTGCGTAAGGTGTATAGTTATCTGTGCAATTCAGAGCTTTTTGCAGGAGTTAACAGCAATCTTTGGACTAGCTATAGTCATACTGTCCACTGTATCTGATTGATTTTTTTTTTTGGCCTTATACTTTAGTTTTATGGTATAGTACACAATCTTTCTTGCACCTATGAGGTTTAGGTACTTGATTCTACAATGATAATACCAAAATAGAGGTTTAGTAAGATATTGGCTCTGTAATAAATTAGGATTGGCTCTGTAATAAATAAATAATAGCTTTCAAAAGTCTTTTTAAAAGATCTTTAAATTAATGTCTTTAATTTGGAGAGTATGGAAGAACTGAACTGGATGGCAGGAAGGAAAGCTATACACTTGTCCTATGGCCATGAATTCTCTTGCTTTGGCTTTAACGCTGGGTTATTTCAGTTATTCTTACTGACTCAATGTTAATAAAAACTCAGTGCAATAGGTTTCACTATTTGTAAAGCCAGAAACTGTACATAGGATCTTGACTGGGTAGAAACAAACACTTTAATTTGGCCTTTCAAAATGATAGTATTAAAATATTTTAACTTCACAAAGGCGCAAATTTAGAGCTATCTAAAGTGTGTCAACAAATTAATTCCTCATGATTAGATATTTAGCAAACGTGAGTGAAAGTATTTGCAAAGACAAAACCCCATGAAATTGAACGGCAACACGTGGTGTCTAAGTTATTACATATATACACATGAAACACTGGAATATTACACTGAACTTTAAAGTAGATTTTTCTGTTGTCTTAAGGGGTAGATAAGCGTCCTGCTTCCATTTATATTTTTTAAAATCTCCTACCTTGTAATTCTTCCTATTGCAAACTTTGGGAGGAGAGGTGGGAGGAAAAAACACCCAAAAAACCAAACCAACAAAAAACCAAAACCATAAAATGTCAATATGAAGCCAGCAAATCTTTCAGTTTCTTTTCAAAGTTTTCCTCAATATATTAAACTTCTGAATTTTTCAGACTAACATCTATAGTTAAGTACTGAAGAGGTCTTGCCTAATTTGTGAGCTGAAGCTCTTCTGACTGCTTAGCAGACACAGACATATTGAACTGACAAATTGAAATGGAAGCAAAGCTGATACCTGTAGATAATTTTCACCAAAAAAAAAAAAAAAAAAGGGCAAGCAAATTCTTAAGAACCATATAGAAAAAGAAATATGTATGATTTCCAGACAAAATAACAAGCCTGAAAAAGTCACTGGATGATAACCTCTTCCTCACTCCAAGTTGCCTAGTATTCATTACTGTATTTTCTATTAGGGCTTTTTTCTTCTTTTTTTTTTTTTTTTTTTTTTTTTTTTTTTTTTTTTTTTTTAGATACAGGATCTCAAAGTTACTCCTTTGGACATTTGAAATCATGAAGTTATTGAGCCTCAGCACATCACAGTAAAATAAGCATATATGTTATTTCTGGTTGGTAGAGTGGAAAATGAGGGTTAGAGAAGCAAAGGAGTTGCCAGACAGTTTAATAAAAAGAACATTAAGAATCTTCATTTAATTGCTCTGTTCTAGCCAGCCAAAAATACTCACACACACAAGTAAATACTGGGTCAGGTTCATCTGCAAGTATTTCATTCTGTTCTTTTGCATAAGATTATTTCTTCCTCCTACTAAAAAAAACCCCCACCCAAACCCAAAACACAAAGGCACATATGGAGTACATACACACACAGTCTCTCACAGGTAAATGTAATCAAGAGGGAAAAAATACCATTAGGTTAGAGAAATCACCTAGAAGGAAAACTCTTCTCTTACTTGAGAATATTTGCAGTCAAACAGTGAATACACTTCCCTACAAAGAATTCAGTGATTCTTTCTAACAGTATTATTTATGGCTTTAGTACCTACTCCTCTCACATGGAAATTAGTCTGAGGTTTTGCTCTGTATTGCTCTTTGACAGCTTACAGTATCAGCGATTACAGGAAAAGATGAGAGAATTTGTAATGATTAACCATTCTCTTCAGTTATTAATTTTCAGAACTTGAAGCTGAGATTGCTTCTAAGCCATTCTTCAGCAACATATTTATGGGATCAGAGAGTAGTTAAAAATATAAGGAAGTGTGATGCTTTCAGTTCCTGAAAAACACATTTCTAGGGATACCACCAATAAACAAAAAAGCTGTATTTTTGTGCAGTCCTTTTAAACAAAACACCAAAGATCATTTAAATGCACACAGGCTAGAGGATTATATATTTTTCTGCCCAACCACCTTTAATCAAGTTCCTCTGAAATGTTAACACATGATTTAAAGATATACATTTTCGCAAGACTTTTAGAAAACAAAAGTTTTGAAATGCAGCTATATTCTTTACTGATTTGCAAAATACACCCATTTTTCCAGCAAGGTTTTTCTTTAATTCTCCATGTTTTAACAACAGGGGGGAAAAAATGAAAGAAAAAAAAATAATGGCATGGGATTTGCTTGTTTAACTCATTAAAATCATCGGAGCTTATGTCAGAAAAAGAAAAAGCTGGATTGGGCTCTACTAGTTAGTTTTACTTCTGAAATACTACTCAAATTTACAAAAGATAAAAATAATACACAAAAGCTATAGGAAAAAATGTGGATGTATCTACTTTCTGTGCTTCATGGGTGCTGAAGTACTTTCGAACAGCAAAGTAAATCACTTCAATTATTGTAACAATACTACCTACATTGTAATGCCAGAAGTAATTTGTATCTGCTCAAGATACTAAGTATTGCCGAACAATGGTAGAAATACAATGTGTATTTTTAAGAGAAATCAGCAGAGAAAGAAAACTCACCGATTTATCACTTTTGCCTGAGATGAAAGTCTTAAGCTGTGCTCAGTTTAATTATTCTGAGGTACATGGTCAATTAGCATAGTAACTGCAGCACAGCATATCAATACACTGAAATTCCTCGCAACTACCAAGAAAGTAGGAGCTAAACACTGTACGTTAAAGACTCATTCACGCTGTGAAGCTGGAGATACAGCAGCCACAGAGGCTCGTTAGAGGCAGTTTCAGACACTTACTGTGTCTACATATTGTTTTTTTCTGAAGACTGTATTCAAAATGGTTTAACTGATGTTGAATCACTTGTTAACAGTCTTTACCTTTCTGCCAAATGAAGGCTAATGCCGGAGGCCATCGGTATACAGAAGCGGTTTACAACTATGACATCAATAATTGTTTAATCATGTAATCACGGAAATAGAGAGTGGACTAGAAGCTGACATGCTTCTGAGTATTGGGTATTTGATGGGTTCATATAAATTGGCTCTGATGTAACAAAAATCTCGCCCTCTGTTCATTAAAGTATTGCTTTTTTACTTGCAGAATTAATTTACTTCTTATTTTGAGTCCAAAGGATTTATGTCTTTGTATTGTTTATGAACTAATAAGAAACAGCCACCTACAGCTTGCTTGCTAAGTAAAGCAGGGGAAGAAAAAGATACCGTCCTGCTATAGTTAGTCCTTTTTGGAGTGGGTTTTTTCAGTTATTAATAGTTGGAATCCTTTTGCACAGCTTTGTATGTGTTAAAGAAAACAAAACCAAAAACACCACAAACAACCTCTTCCCCCAAAAAACTAACCAATCAAAACCAACAAAAACCCCCACACCCAAAGAACAAAGAGAAACCACAAATACTACAGCTCTGCAAGAGTATTTTATATACTACATTAAGCTCTGACTTCACTATTGAAAGATGCTTTAAGTTATACAAACTGACCCCTCATTCTTTCCCTGTGATAATTCTCACAAGGCATGAACAAAGGAAAAAAAAAAAAATTATTAAGCTTTCCTTACAAACGTGTCTGAGATTCTTCTGAGGCAACCAAAAAAAAAAAAAAAAAAAAAGTGTTAATTATTTTGCCTTCTGTAATGGCAGTGATTTCCACATGTCTGTCCATGCTGGGGGTAAAAGACGAAGGAGACATTAGATGTGCTCATTCCTATTCAAAAAACTCAGTTCAAAGACAGCAAAAAATTGGAAACACTGGTTTGTTTGGGTTTTTTTAAATGAAAAGGAATGAAGAAAAGTTTGTTTTTATGGTGCCTGCAATACCTGGGGTATTCAGCTGATGTACTTTGAATCCTAGTAAGGCTAGCCCACAGACATCAATATATTAAAAACAAGGCTGAAGGAGACCACAGGGAGACAAAATTGAGACAAGTTTTTAGGCCTTTGATAATTAAGATTTGCAAATCGTACAGATCTTTCGATAATATAGATATTAAAAAAATGAAACCACGGGATTGATTCGAGGAGAGGAGAGGGACGCAGGGGAGCGCAGAGGAGCGTAGAGGAGCGGAGTGGAGCGCGGAGGACAGCAGAGAAGCGCGGAGGAGCGCAGGAGAGAGCTGAGGGGCGCCGTGCGCCGCCAGCCTCGACCGCTAGGGGGAGTTGGGGCGCTTCCGATGGCGGCGAGGCGGGAGGAGCGGCCAGCGCAGCCCCCGGGCCCCGGCAGCCGTCACCCCGGCAACGCGGCGGGGCGGAGCCTGCTCCGGCGGGAGCCGCTCACCTGCCCGCGCTGAGCTGCGCTGCGCGGATGACCGCGGCCGGCGCCGCCTCCCGCTCCTGTTCCTGCTCCTGCTCTGGAGCGGTGCCGCCGGCTTCTGCAGGAGGGGTGACCGGCCGCTGGTGCCGCCCTGGGTGGTCAGTGGGAAGGAGTTTTTTTTACGACTGCGTTTCTCGGCGCACCGTTATGGGCGGCAGACGGAAACTCATCCCAACACAGCCCGCGTAAAACCCCATTGCGGAGTCCGGCGCTGAAACGGTTACCTTCAGCGACAAGGGCTGTACAGGAACCACTCCGACGTCTCTGTAATTCAATTAGTCAGGTTTCCAGAAGGTGGGGTTGGGTGGTTTTTTTTGGCATGGAGGGGGAGGAGAAGCCTGGGATGACGCCTCCTTTCTCGTGATTCGAGCCAATGGCGTCGAGGTGGAAAAAAAAAAAAAAGGAAAAGAAAAGAAAGGAAAAAACCCAATCTGTAAGCAAACAGCAGGCTGTGCGCTGAGTGGCTGCGCGGGCAGACCCCCCTTCGACAAGTAAACTGCATGCAAAAACCCCACATGATCGAGCAGCAGCGCCCGTGCTCCGAGCCTGCCGTCCGCACCTCCACCTCCTCCTCGCCTCCGTCCCTCCCGCACACCGGCGCCAGATCCCGCCTCGGACACACGCGCGTGCATGTATGTATGCGCGCGTACCTCCGCGCACCGCGTACCACCCGCTGCGGCTGCCCCGGCCGCGCACACGCGTGCACCTCGGCAGCGCAGCTCGCCTGGCTCCGAGCGGTTCCAGGTTGCTGATGTCGGATTTACACGCAGTGAAGCGACCGGTCATTGCAAAAGGGGGCGTGACTGTTTAAAGGGGATTTTTTTCCCTCCCATAAAGCAATTTTTTTTCTTTTTTTTTTTTTTTTCCAAAACCGACTTTTGCCCCTCCAATCCTCGTCGCTCTTTACGATCCCTCCCTGCCTGCCGCTGCATTCAAGTTTATTTATTTGCCTGCTGGCGTGGTATATTTTTCGTCGCTGCTCTTGCTGCTGCTTCAGAGGGGAAAGGGGAGCAGCTTTTGGGCAAGATCTAGACGAAGAATTGGGTTTCTTTCCTCCCACCCCGATATCCTTGTGTAGTCATCTGAGGGGTGGATTCTTTTTTTCTCACCCCCTTCCTGCTCTTTCAAACTGTTTTGTCCTTCCGCAGAAGTTGATGTTCCCGAGACTGGACCCTGCTTTATCAGAGAGAGGTTCCGGGAGACTGAAGCAGGAGATTTCCGCACCTCGCCGTATCGCTCCGTTCGTCCCCCGAGCAGGAGAGGCGAGCCAAGACCAGCATCATCAGAGGAGTTTGCAGGCTTGATTTTCTACTTCTCCGAGGTTCTGCTTTTTCTCCACGCCCCGTCATAAAACAGTTTTTTTTTGATTTCCATCTCCTTGGTTTCCACGCCGCAATATTTCTTGGATTGGCCGTTTCCCCCCTCCCCCACCCCCCCACCACTCTTTTTTTTTTTTTTTCCCCCCTTCATTTTTTTTTTTTTTTTCCCCCCTTCCGCCTTCTCTGTTGCTCAGTCCTTGGTGCATCCACCGCCCAGGAACAGGAAGGACAAGAAACCACTCTACAAAGTCTCCATCAAGACACGCTCTGTGCTGCAGAACAGGCTCCCCAACTCCATCAGCGCAGCAAACAAACTCCTCAGGGCTTTTGCGTCGCGCACCCTTTCCCTCCCCCCTTTTTTCTTCTATTGTTCTTTTTTTTTTTTTTTTTGTGTGTTTGTTTTTCATTTGCGGAGGGGCAGGAAGGAAAACATAAACTTTGTACTTTAAGATCCGCTGGTTCTTCTCGCCCCTCTCCCAGCCTTTAAGACACTGCCAGGACCGCCCGTGGGCTTGCAGGGGAAAGATCTCCTTCCCTTTCCCTCCTCCCCGCTCTCCTCCTCGCTCTCCCGGCCTCTCCACAGCCGCGGGGCCGCTCGCAGGGGACTGAGGAGCGGCGCCCCTTTGCCCGCCGCGCCGGCGGGCCAGTGTATGTCGTGCCGTGGGCTCCGTGCGGGACGCCCGGTGAATGAGCACCGCCCGCCTCTTGCCGCCGCCCGCCTTGGCTCCCACCACCCCGCGCCGGGGTGAGGCTCCCTGAGGGACCGCGGATCGCGCCTCTTTGCCGGCTGCCCGTCTGCGGCGGCAGACGCTCGGTGCGGAGCCCGCCCGGCTCTTGCGCACCGCTTTTTATTTATTCACCCCGCCGCCTCCAGCGCCCCGGCTCGGTCCTGTCTGCGCCCTCCACACTTGCTTTTATTTTAGTTTGTTTTTATCACCCCTCCGCCCCCCTTTCTCCATCTCTCTGCATCCCGCCTCGCCGCGATGCCGCACGTGGAGATGCTGCTGCTGGCGGCCGCGGCGCTGTGGGTGTGCGTGCGCGGCCAGGAGCCCGGCGCCAAGGCGGTGGCCGACCGCTACGCCGTGTACTGGAACAGCACCAACCCCAGGTACGCGGGGCGGGCGCGGGGCGAGCAGAAACTGCCCTGGCTGCAAGCTGAGGGGAGGAAAACTCTTTTTCGGAGGGTCCGGGATACAGGCAGCGACCGCGGGAAGGGGGAGAGGGGCGGTGGCATTTTTCTCCTCTGTGTCCCCCCCCCCTTCCCCCGGGCTCGGCGGGCACCGGGCGGATGCTCCTCCGGTGCGGCGTGGGCTGCGGGAACACAGGCGCCCCCGGGAGTTGGAGTGGGATGAGGGGACGCGGGCAGCGGCCGTCCCCCGGCGGGCTCCCGCGGCAGGCGAGGCGTGTTCCCGAGGCGGGGGTCTCCCTTCCTGGCGGGGCGGGACAGGACGAGACGGAGAGGAGCAGCCGGCCTCGGCTGCGCGGCAGCCGCGGGCGGGATCGCTGTCAGCTGCGGCGGAGGGGTGTCTTTCGCCCGGCCCGGCCCGGCCCTGCCCTGCCCGCCCAGCGGGGGGCTCTCCCGGGCAGGCTAGAGGTACCCGTAAGCAGCGAGGTAGGTACGGCGTCCTGGGCCAGGGCTGCCGGCGCACGGCCGGTGCCCCCGGCGGGGTGAGCGGTGCTGCAGAGCCTCCCCGCGCACGGGTGCGCAGGAGGGTTTCCGGCAGCAGGCTTAGCATGCGGTTCAGCGAGCCTGCCGCTGGAAACGGAGGCTTCATTTTTTTTTTTTTTCTGGAGTTTTCCTTCGTGTTTATCATCAGAAAATTTCAGTCCTGCTCCAAATGGCATCCATGTGTTTGGGTAAAAAGCCACCTGGGTATTACTTTTTTCTTTTTTTTTTTGGTGCCTTGGTATAGTGCTTGTGAGCAAACTTGTCCGTTTTTTAATTGTCTCTACCCCACCCCCCCGCCCCGGAAAGAAAAAACACCAAATCCACAAAAAAACCCTGTCTAGCTAGAGTTTAAGTAAATCTGGGGACATTTTATCTTAGGTTATCTATTTTTTATGCTTCTGATACTGCAGTTTGGTTTGAGATTAGTGCATTGATTTTTGTCACAGGTCATGTTTTTTAATAGATCTGTGTTGCCTGCAGAGAACTCCTCTACTCGGTATTCCAGAGTAGCTTCAAAATAGGTGATGCAGAAGTTAACGGGCAGAATTTTCAAGTGCCCAGGCTGACTTAGTCTGCCCAGCACTTTAATGCTGTGTTCCTGGTAACAACGCCCCAGTGATAAGTAGTTGTCAAAAAAAGCTTGAGACAAAGAAGATTTGTCCAAAGTAACAATCGTGCCTGGGAATGATGAACATTTATAATTCTAAACGCCCCTCTCTACATTTTCCTCTTTTTACATGTGTGACTTTAAAAAAAAAATAAAAAATAAGATGTTCAGAGTAAATAAGGTGAAAAATTACATCTCACGTCAAAGAACACACTTCTCAAAAAATTGTTTGTCTCTCAAAACCAGAGTTTTTTCTGTTCTTCTTAAGCAAAATGAAATTAACTGCTGGATGGGTGGGTGGGTGTATAAGTAAAATTCACAAATTCCACTGGGCAGAAGGAGGATTGTTGAAATAGGTCTGACTAAATGCACACATTGGTGGTGTAACAGCTAAAATACTGCAAAAATAGCCTTACATTCAAGATTTTTCACTTCTGCTGTCCTGTGTGTGATGAGCTTACATAGTAACTACACATAGGTGAAGGTAGTGGAAGGTACAAGCAGCACTTATCTAGTTGGTAGGTATTATGCATTGAATGGATTTGTAAGGATTCTTGTAATTTTAATCTTATTTTGTTACCATCAATGAAATTTCTTCTTAGTCCAACATTAAACATCAGCAGACTGCAAAGAAAAGGTAGTCTTGTTGTTCTTCCAAATGCTAGAGAAAGAGTGAATTATGTTTCTAAACCCTCTCTTTTAAAAACAAATTTTCTTGTCTTAAAATATTCACTGTGCTCTCACAGTGCAAGTGTCTATTTGGACATGGCATGTTTATCTGTGAGTGAGAAATATGAGAAAGAGCAGGGAGCAGATATATTACTCCTTTGTTTTACACAGTGTGCCAGTTTTTGTGTGCTTTCCAAGTTACATGATCATTACAGAAAAACAGGCAAACACCTGAATTGTAGGTGTAAGAGACCCAAAGAAAAGAGAATGCCCCTGTTTTGAATTCGTTTCGTTAGAATTTAAGCTGAAGGCAAAATCCGCTTTGGTTATCAAAATTGTCAGAGCAGTTAATTAACAATGTTGCAGGAATAACTTCACAATGATGTATCTGCTTCCAGAGGCAGACTTGGGAGATGAACAGTCTGTTTCTTATACACATAGAAGTAAGTAGGGTTGCTTACTTGGTGATAACCATTTGAAATTAGAAGGCAAAATATACTGTCATTTGTTAAACACAAATACCATCATTGTGCTTTAGCTTACTTCTTTACTGCATTTATTCAGAATTAATAAACTGCTGTAGTGCTAATTTATTCACTTTAAAAATGAAATGTTCATAATTTTGATAATGATTAAAGGCACTCTAAGGTTCCATCAAAACTTTGAAGAATTTAATAATGATTGTACTTTCCTCAGACACGATGATGTTTAGTTTTTTAATATGAAACTCTAGCGATTTATTGAAATACATAAAGATCACCTTCTTTTTAAAAGGCACATTAGTAAATTGATGAGTAGCCCAATTGATAAGTGTTCCTGGTGTGAACAATATTTGGTAAATAAAAAAAAAATCCTAGGAGCCTATTAGCAAAGTTCTTATTACATTTCTTGGTTAGTTGCCAAAGTTCTGCTAGAACAATTAAAAATGTCCTATGATCATTAGCATGTAGAAGTATTGAAGTTGCATATTCTTACAGAGCCTAACTCTGTTCTTAGAAATGTTTTAAGTATTCCTGTGCCTTATTTTTGTTATGTATTTAATTATCAGTGTACATGAAGTACCATAAATACTGTAGTCCAGTTCTAGGTGAGATTATGTTAAAGTGTCAGGGTCCTAAAGTATAATGAAGTAAGGGGTTTTAATAAAATTTTTTTTTTTTTTTTGATTGGTAATAAATCTCAAGTAAGCTTGAAAATCTGTTCTAATATATTTTTTTTTATGTAGGCTTAGAATTAAGCCTACATAAATTCTAGTTACCATCCTAAAGTGCATTAGTCTTTCAGCACTGTTTGCATATGTGTTCTTATATGGGACAGCAAAATGTTATTGTCAAAGAATGTTATTCTGAACCCAACATTTAAAATAGTTTACGGATTTTGTTTTGTAGTGGAGCATATTCACTTACTCCTGGTTACTAGTGTCCTTGAAGTTAGAATTTAGCCAAAATGTGTATCTGGGCCAAATTTTGAAGTGGCCTACTTGCTTAGTGCTTGCTATTTCTTTTAATCTTGTCGGAGTTCAAGCTGAACTACTTGTAATTGTTGCTACATTTTTCTGCTTGCAGGGTTGTTGCTTCCAGATTGTGGTTTATGTTTAGGTATTTCCCTGTAAGTTGTTTCAGTGGCAGGTTATGTCGTTTCAAAAATTGTTGCAAGTTTCAAGGTGGTTACAAATACTTGCATTTCAAGTCTAGTTTGTGGTCATATATAGAGGCCAAAGCTTGTACTCTCATGAAAGCAAATATTTTTTTTATTAGAAGTATTATTGGATTTGGCTGTATCTTATACAGGAAAATTGTGTATAAAGTTACATCCACAAGCGAACTATAAAGATGTAGGATGCTCATATATTTTCTCTTTGTGTGTTTATGCGGATAATAAAATCAAGGCATCAGATGGTTATTAGAGAATTTAGATACTGAAAAATCATTTCAACTTCAATGGGTGAGTTTCCATAATTAAGCTGGATACCACTATTTGATCAATATTGCTAGAGGTGTGGGGTTTTTTTGGGGTGGTTTTTTTTTTTTTTGTTACTTTGTTTTTTGTTGTTTTGTTTTGTTTGTTTTTCAAGATAGGTACTTGGGAGCAATGAACAGAAAAATGAGTGCATGCTTCTGAAAATTCTATGCATAGACCAGAATTTCACAATGGGTGTCTAAACTTAGGTGAATTCTGTAGCTGAGTATTTAGGCACTGGTTCAGGAAAGCATCCGACTTCCCTGAAGTGCATACTGATGCACTTAAGTTCTGTTGCAGTTATGTGGATGAATGGATGTGTACTTAAGTGCCTCCCTGAACCAGCCAGATGCATAGAGTTAATTTTTAGAAGCCCAAGCCGTGGCTGCCTATGCATGCCTGGCGCTGCTCAGGAGTATTCTGGCCAGCTGGGTGGATGTCTGAGCAGCCTACCATCCATTTACATGTGTTTGCAGATTTCACCATGGCATGTTGGTTGATATGTTGAGGTCATGTGGCTGGTTTATTTTCTTTGTTTGGCTTGTTTGTTTTCCAACTAGGAATAGTTCTACCTGTGTTCAGAGATTAGAGAAACCATGCAGGAATGGCTGAAGTCGAATGAAGATAGTTATGTGCACTAAGAACAACGAAGAAGTTGGGGGTGAAGAGGGGCAAAACCAAGGCATTTGCTTTTGTTTTGGTATTCCATATAAATTTTATATGTCAAAGGAAGCATAAGAACTGAAGTACTTGGGGTACACACACACTCACTTCTATGTAACTGTTTTGAAACTACATAGCTTGTATTTTGAGAGCACTTTATCCAGCAGCTTGCTCCGAGGGCTCAAGAAATCTCTGACTGATTTCTTGTAATGAATGACTGGTAGTAGAGCCTTCCATTCTTTACACCTACTTTCTGTGCTTTAGATAGTTTCACTAGCACCTTGTGTATCCAAAATGTTTTTATTTTAAAAGTGGGGTTTTGAAACAGTTTGAAACATTCTGTGGAAAAATTACACAAAGAACAATAGTTTCACTGGCTTCCACCTTCATATAAAAGGCACCTTGTTAAAGCAGTACATGGTCTTCAAGAAATGCTTCTTATTAAATCTTTTCCAAATGCACATAGTAAGGACACTTTACTGCCTTCTGTTTGCTAGCCTTATATCCTTTCGGAGAGGGACAGATAAAGATGATCCTTCCTTTCTCTTCCCTGTTGCTATGATCCCAGCAATCTACCAGTTTCATGCTGGGCTGAGAAAATGAATGAATGCAGTTAGTTCTTCAGGAGTCATGGTCTTTGCGTTCATATAGAGAGGGATATGTAATATGTATACATTCATATGCAAATATGTATACATTTCAATGTATGTATATGTATACTTACACATATATATGCACATATATACATATGTGTGTATGCATTGGCGTATGTCATTAGAAGGTGGTGTGGTGTAAAGTAAATCATGATGGTTGAGTGAGAAAAAAAATCTCACTCTTAAATGTTTAGAAAACAGGTAGCTTTACAAACTAACTCCCAGGTCCCATCTTCCACCTAATGTCTTTTGTTTTAAAATTAAAAATAATAATGAAATATTATTTTTTTTTTTTTTTTTAGAATCTGTGGTTTTGTTCTTGGCCATCTTCCCATTGTGCTGTTTCTTTGCACACTAGTAGTTGCCAGGTCAATAGGTGGGTAGGTAGATAAGCAAGCACTCAGGCACACAAATATAGAGAGAAACAGAGAAGATTACAGGGATATGCTTTGAGAGCTCTCTGGGCCTATTAGAGTACCTTGTTACTGCTTCTTCCTAAGCTAGTCTGTTGCTGGGCAGAGTACTACATTGTTGGAATATCAGACTTTAAGAAAGCACGTAAAGAAGGCTGGTCATTTGGATCACCTTAGAGAAGATACTAACAAAGACGCTACCTTTCCTGGAGAAAGCATGAATATACAATAGTTTGTCCATAGCTGTGAAATATAACCTCTTGCTTTGGCTCACTGCTTTTCAGATCTTTAAAATGCAATTAGAAGTATTCTGGAACTGAGATTTTCTTCCAACTTTTTGCTCTGCTATCCAATTCTGAGCATTGTTTTTTTAAAATGTCCTTAGTCTTATGATTAATTTAATATTCCAGTGTTTCTGAGTGGTGTAATTGACTGCTGAGAATAGAGGTCCCTATTTTGTTTAAGTTCTCATTGCATTTGTGCTTAAAATTTAGTCAGTCAGCAGCACACCAACATAATGAAATGGAAACGTTTGTTTTAAAATAAACAGACATGTTATTGAAATTACTTTCTGGTGGTATTACAGTTTTTGTGAGTAAGCTCTACTGTAATGCGCTTCAGCATAGCTGAATGGAAGACTAGAATCCTTCATGCACTAGAAGTCTTCCTTGCATTTCTGCATTCTCTCTACTCATTGTAATCTCTACAAGCTAGATTATAGTTGAGCTCATTTAAAATGGTGGTATTATTTTGTAGTATGCAAGCATGTATAGATGTCTGAAATCTTTTTTTTAAGAAACTGAGCATAGATTGTTACATTACAAACCCACAAATTCCCACTCCTACAGATTTTTTAAGTAATTTGTGTTAAAATCAGTTATTTGAAAATATTTGCAAAAAGAATGCTGGTCCGCAAGGATTGAGATTGTATTTCTCTTCTGTAGAACTCCAATAAAAGAAAAAGACGTGCATCTTCTCCAATACACAGATATGTATATACATATTTCATCTGGGGAAACATCCTTCATATTTTACTGTTGACAGGTCAATGAAAATACATTGTTAGATCCTAGTTTTATGAAAAAAAAAGGGTTGTTTTATTTTTGACTGCTGCAAAATGTAGAAAAATTGTTTAATGTCCATGTTCTGTTAACTGATATGCTTGGAGTTTTGTGGGCATTTTTCTCTTTAAATGCATGACAGTAAAAATGCTGTCAAAAGAAAAATCAGCTAATGAGAAGATACACAAGACTCCTGTTAATTAGCAAGATCTGCTTGAATGGCTAATGCCAATTTGTAGCAAATTCTTCTTCAGGTTTGGCAGTTTTTACTTGAAAAGCCTTGAAAATTACAATTCTTATTGTCACTTGCATCATAGTCTAGTGGAAGAATTTACAAATCCATGCTGATACATGGCATGGAAGAAAAAAAATATCTCAAACTGACAAAACTTCTAAGTAGTTAATTTCTACTTTGGTAATTCTCTTTTCCGTCATGAATTCATCATATTAATCTAATGAGGAACTGTTCGACAGTAATACCCACACTAAAACATTTTACTTTGTGTTTATCACTGAGTATATTTGTTGTTTGTTTTCATTGGACTCTTGAAGAACCATCTTATTTGGTATGCACCAGTTTTAGGTTTTGATGATGGTAATGAAATGGCGCTGGAGTGCAGACAAGGAATGATTTGCTTGTGAATCATCTGGTGAGGTAAAAAACTGGAGTAGGAGATGCATTGACTTTGACCACTCTTTGCTAGAGTATCTTTTTGTTCCATTCTGAAAGATAAAATTTGGCCTTGTGACATTTAAAAGGATGCATATTTTTACATGTGTTTTGTGTTGTAATTAATGTTAGCTGTGTATCATTGACATTGTTTATCTGCTAAAATACAATTTTTCCTCCCCCAAATATTGAAGTGTTTTGCTTAGAGGTGAGTGCTGGCCAGTGGTGGGCATCTTCACATTGTGTGAGTTGTTCATCAGTAACAGTTGATCGCTGCGGCCCTTCCCTGGTGGGTAGCAATGAAGCACCACCTTTTTGCTTTTGTGGACTTCAAAGCAGTATTTTTCATATTCATAATACAGTTCAGAAGAAATTCTGCTTGCTCACATTATGTTATCACTTAGGGAATTGCTAAGAAATATATATACATTTTTATTATCATTCTAGTATTATACATTGGATTTTTAATTTTTACTTTGTATTTGTTTTAATTTTCTAAATAAATCTGAGTATCTTTCCTCAGTCTGTACCTTTTAAACTGGAGCTGAACACATTCTAAATCTTTTCATGAAAACTAAACAAAAAAATGCCATATCCCTCAATGTCTAGTATTTTGTTGTTTTGGCAGTGCTGTGTAAGTAAAATATAGATGTATTTTTTTTTTTGAGAGGACAGAAAAAAGTAAGTATTTTCCTTTAGTTACTGATAGATTTTATGACGATCTTTGAGGCTATGCTAGTTCATCAGCATTAGGTAAAGACTGCTAGCAGCTTTCATGATGTTGGGTCCACCGGAATTGTTAAAAGTTGTTGCAAAGAAATTTGCTAATTAAGGTTGTTAATGAGCAGGAAAACCAGCTGGGGTTTTTTTAATTTTGTTTGTTTGGTTGTTGGTTTTGGTTTTGGTTTTTTTTCTTTACTTTAGTTGTCTGATCAGATTTCAGATTTTAAAAAAATAGTTATGTATTCATACAGGCAGGGTGTTTGATGAGCAGAAGTTAACAAAATAGGAGCTATCAATCCTGCTCTCTTTCCTATTGTTTCCAGCAATGAAGGAAATAAAGAGAGACTCTGGAATTTGAAAGTATTGACCTTCTGACACGCACACACAGCATGGTCATTGCACTGGCACACAAAGTGCCTTAAGCCACCATAATGGCAAACTGCATTTTTGAAGTTGCTGATTTGAGAGCCAGCTGGATGGGGGATGGACTGCCAATGTTGATTCTGCAGCTATTTGAAAGTTACCACTTTAGAGCCAGACAGCTTCACTTTTATATTCCCAAACTTACCACTTAGGAATAATGTTGCTTTGTTCAGCTTAGCCAGGGATTTGTGACTGCTGCATAGACATAGAACCGTTTGGTCCAGAATTGTGTGATCATTCTTCATAGAGATCTGCTTCACAGAGTAATTTCATTCATCTGGTAGTGGGGGAGGGATGAGAAACAGTGAAGGGACATTCAGATATAATGTTCTTCAAGGAAATTGTGCATCCACATTAGCTAGTCACTCTTCTAAAGCTTTTTAATGATAAAGGAAGAGATTTTGATCAAGTAGTTAAAAGCCAATTTATACCTATGTCTTCAGACTACATGTGATCTCTTGGGTAGGCTCTTCATGCATAGTCTGGAAAAGACCTCGTATTTTATGTACTGCAACAGCTCTTCTACCCTGCCCCCCTTTTTTAAAATTTATTATTTGTTTACAGTTATTGCTCCGATACACTTATACATCTTTTTGCAGTTCTCTTGGGGCTTAGTTTATTAAAAATTAGTGATCCATCACTAAGCGGGGTACAGTACAAATGCTGGTGCTCCCAAAAGGGAGTTTTTGTGCCAAACTAGAAAAAATAATAGGGATACAAAAGCTGCCAAAAAGCGTGTCTCCCAATTGCTAATTAATCAGGCGAAAAAGCACCTCAGCAACTACAGCTGAATGTGGGAGAGTTTATTGTAAATACTGAATAAAGATATGTTAAGGGGGCATAGTGTCTTTGTTTCTAGCTATGTATAATTAAAAAAAAAAAAAAAAAAGAAGTCATCTATGAGCCAGAGTTGGTGGGGATTTCTTTTATGTTGATGGCATTGTCAGTGGATAGATCTTTCAAAAAAACCTTATGCTACTTTTGAACAACAACAACGAATTAGCATTTTGCCTGGGTTTCTTTTTCTGTCTGTTTTTAAGCTGGTGGTTATTAATAATAATATCTGTAGGCAATAAGCAAAGCTTTAGAAAAGATATTTTAACAAAATCATATCTTCAGTCTTCTGGGTTACAAGGTATGGGAGAAAAAGTACCATTGCTGTGAATATCTGGTATCCAAAGCTGCCAATCACTTTCGGCACAGCACCCATCATGGTCACTATGCCCATAATTAAATTCCTGTCATTAGTGTATTTTTCCATAACATTCACAATGGAAAAGGCAAGGGGTCCTTGCAGAGCTATGGCTGTCAGGGGAACAATAAAAACTAATTACACACTCTCCTGTCACCATTGTCAGCTCTGCTTTTGGGGGGAAAGAACATGGGAAGTGTGTGCCTAATAATTATATATATAAAATTATATATATACAATACCCAATTGGGGAAACTCAGTCATAGTGCAGTGACATTTACTTGGAAGTTTATTATTCCTGCATTCAAATGATCTTAATTTTAGGGTTGTATTTGTCACTTCACTTGTGCCTAAGTTGCATATACTTTTCCCTTTGCATTTCAGTCACTTTTGCTTTTCTCTCTTTCTGTCTTGCACGCTTCCCTGTGAACTGAGCTTCCCAACAAAATTGCTGAGATCAAAGGCAATATTTGCCTGCATTTATTAACTGGGTGTAAATCATCTTAGCCTTTGTATACTTTTGCTTGTGTCCTGCATAGTAAAGCAGAATTAAAAAAAAAAAAAAAAAAAAAGCTGCGTGAAAGCAGCTAGTTTGCATGTTCACCTTTTCCTTCTGTTTTCAGTCCATGATGTGCAGGTCATCTTCAGCAAAATCGGGTTAGAGATTTTTGAATACTACAGTAGCGGCTTTGGTGTGTCAGTTCTACTTATCGATGCACGAATATTTCCAAATGCAGGCATAAGTAATTGCAGAGTGAATAATCCTGAATGCTGTCTTTAAAGACAATAAAAAGTGAAGTTGTGCTTCACAATAATATTTATAATTATTTTTTGGTATTTTGTAAAATGAGTAATTTAAGCAAGTTTTTTAGTCCACTGATTTAAAAGACAATAGATCCTCAAAACCAGAAGTTTAACTATATTTAGGTACTTAGAGTTGCAGACAGGAGCCATGTGAGATTTTTGAGACTGCTTGGTGCCTGATTGTCTTAGATTTTATTTCTGTATTTTTATACCTATATGTTCTTAAATATCTTAAAAAAAAAAAAAAAAAAAAAAAAAGTCCCTAAATTTGATTAAGGAAAGTGGTTTAAATAAATACCCTTGGTTTTAAAAGTTGCTGGAGTCAGTAGGAGCTGATGGATACTAATGAGGAAATTCTTCTATTTATTTGGATTGTGTGCCTTGATAGATATTAAAAGATCTACTGTAGTTTGGTTGGTTGGGTTTTTTTGACACACCACTTTCCAATGCTTTTTTATTGCAGTGTTTTTGGCAGTGTTCAGATCCAGCTCTGTTGAAGGAAAAAGATTCTGCCACTGCTTTGTATGGGAGTTGATTTAGGTCTGTGTTGTTGATTTTATGGTGTAGTTCGTGAATAAGAGTTTCAGTATTTGGGCTTGTTGATTTTTGTGAGGCCACACAATCTGCATGTATCAAATCTAGTGAGAGGACACAGCAGCTTCAGACTATATATCTCTGTGGGTATTTGTCTGATTGGGTCACAATAAGTTCTAGACTGATTTATTTTTAATTTTTTTTAACAGTTTTTGCGGAATAGGGACCTCCATCTTTTAGGGGGTTGAAGCAGGTGAAAGAGAACCTGGTAGTTGATTTGCTACCAGCAGTTTCAAAAGTGAGAATTGGTTTATCATATGTGATTAGCAGATAGGCATTAAACTCTGAGAGGTTGGACACCTTATACAGTTGAGGAGAATTTGGTATGTGCCAAAAAAAAAATTAACTTAAGATCATGAAGGTAAAATTAATCAAATATAGTAGCACACCACTGGGATACAGGTTATATATATTCCAAAGCACTACATGCAGTATGTTGTTCTCTTCTAGATAAGATATTTCTTAAAGACCAGATGGATCTTGTGAATACCCAAATAGGATAGAATTACTTTTTCTCTGAAAAAATGAAACACTCTATTGAGGAAAGAAGTCTCTGTTTTCTAAAAAGTAGAACAATAGTCTTCTACAAAACGGAAGTCCCTGTTTTGCTGGAGAATGCTACCTCTTCTTGCAAATGTAAACTCTTTAATATATAAACCATGTAATTTATACCTATTTACCAAAATGGTGAGCAGGGATTCCTGTCCTGTGCTATGCCACTGTATTTTGAGGCTGCCGGGAGAATGAGAAAGCAATTTTTCTTGAAGCAGTTTCATTTAATGGAGTACCAAGTATGACATTTTTCTTGGTTTCCAGTGGACTTGTTGGTGTCTAGTGGCTATGAGATACAACATAAGGAGAGGAAGACACATCTTTCAGGAAGTGCAGCACATGTTTAATTTGAGACAACAGATGTTGATGAAATAAGTTTATTTTTCTTAAAATTCAGTCCCACAAAAAATCAAGTTCTAATTCTTGAACTGTATTTATTATGCATACATGCGAAATTGGATCATGTTTTGTAGCTTCTGTGTTGGTAGATCCAGTTGTAATGTAAAACACTGGGCTCAACTTAATGTTATCTGTATGTATTCGTAGTGAGTTGCCTACAAGGTTTCAGGAAATCCTTGAAAATTTTCAGTGAAGTTGATTTTTTAAATATATTTCAAAAGTGTCCTGTGAATGTTTAATAGCTTTTTATGCCAAGTTCATAAATGTTGCAAAGGAATACATACACAATTTTATTGAAGAACTTATGTTTTAAACAGTCCCGAAACAATCTACCATTGTGAAAAATACTAGGAACACTTCCTGCAGAGAACATGATCATTTTGTAATACACTTCATAGCATAATCCTTACTTAAAACCACGAAATATAAATCACTCTCTCAAAAGTTATATTGTAGATAGGAACTTCACTAGCAAAAGGGCTGAGGGATTTCAGAGTATAAAGAGATTTTTCATTAAAATAAAAACAAAATAAAAAGTGTTGTTATTTGCAGTATCTTTAATCAAGGTGGTATGAAATTTGTCATTAAGTTTAAGAATCACATTATCATAACAAGTGGCAGTGTGGATGAAAAAGGAAAATTAATTAGAGAAGTAGATCATACTTGTTTCTCATTATATAAAGGCTATTCACTGCATTCAAATTCCAAGCAAACCCTTTCTCTATATCTCAATTATGTAAAACTTGCTTGCAAAGAACACTTTATGAAGAGAATCTCTGTATTCACTGTTTCTAGTCTGAAGCATGTCAGCTTTAAAAAAAAAAAAAAAAAGAAAAAAAGGTTTTTTTTTTTAGTGATTTACAACATCACTTTAATATTACTTTTTCAGACCCTGTCTCTGACTGAACTGCATTTTATAGCTTACTGTAAAAAGAAATCTCCATTTTCCATTTTTCATACTAGGTGTCTTGATTTAGTATTGATCTAATGGCCATCTTCAGAACAAAGCATTTGGAGGAGTTTTGTAAGCATTTTATTTCAGGTGTAGAGTTTGGACCTATTGTATTATTACTGATGAAAACAATTTTGCCTTTGTAACTTCTGTTCTGTGAGTAAATCAGACCATTGGCATGCCCAATTAAGATTTCTGTACTGTTTTTTTTCTTACGTATGTCAGAGCAATGATGCATCTTCTTTGTGTTTGTGCGGTTATTTTCTTCATAAAACTAGTACAGTGGATGGCTATGAGACTTGATTTTTAGATCAGAATTAGTATCAGATAGGTTTAACTGAATCTTGTTGAATTTTCTGTTTTCTTTCATATTCACCTCTACCCTTCAGACAGAATGTCCTCTGCTTTCCACACTCTAATGAAAATATCAGAGACAGAGCAAGTTTTGGTGATGTCTCAGTCCCAAAAATATGGTGATGTACCCAGGTGAAAAAGTTCTGTGGTTTTCAGTTAAATATGCTAGAGATTAATAGTGGTTCCTGTTAGGGATAGTATTCCTAATGGGTTTGTTCTGACAAACTTTCCCACCTTTGAGAAGGAAAAGAAAAAATAGTATTTTTTTTAAGACACATTCATAGGTTTTAGAGAGAACCTTTCCTGCGCTTTCTTCTTATCATGGTCCACATCATTACAGTAATGTTCTTATTTAATAAATAATATGTCAGAATCAAGAATAGTGTTTGCACAAATATGGCTTGTCAGTTGAGAAATTACCAGACTAATGCAGAATATCGTGAGTTATGGTAATAAGGGATTACTAATTACCTTTTTCTGCAGTATTCCATAATAAGTGGTTGTGAATAGACTTAAAGTTGTATTCTGCAGTATTAATCTAATGAACAGAGGGTAAAAGAAATAGTGTGTTAGCCATACTCTGACCATATGCTGTGCTGTATTTGCATGAAATTCCCATTGAGCTTACTGAATGATTTGGGATGTTATTTTATTTTTTATGTTGCAGTAGTAGACGACAAGGAAGTATCAATTGCTCAGTCAACAGTACTTCACTGTGCTTCATTCTCTTTTATTTCTCTCCAAATTAAAAAAAAAAATTATTAGTAATGCTAAGCTATGTTAAAAATTAGAAAATGATTAAATCTCTCTAACAAAGATTTAATGTGTGTTTTCATTTAGCACTTCTGCAAAGCCTGTTTTACTTTTTAGTTCGGTGGTTGTTTACAGGATATTGTTTTCCTCTTAAAAACTTTGTTTCCATCTTAGCTACTGTTTTGAGTATGGTCACAGATTTGTTTTATATATGTTAAAGCTTATTTATCTGTATATTGATTAAAATTTTCACCCTGCGTATGGTGTTAGGAGAATGCAATATAAAAGATGGGTAAGATAAACTTGTTACAAACCTGTACTTATTTCCTCACGACTGGGAAGCCTTATGACTTTATTCTTTTGAACTCTGTTTCGGAAACAAGCATTTCATAGTTACTCAGGAGTCTTACCTCTGTTGAAGATGTGTTTGTGTCTTCCTTTAATTGTACTAGTTCATTCTACCTATCTTTTGGTGCTTATAAGCTTTCCCTGAAAGTGAGAGGAGTGGCACTGGGAATCAAATTTCAAAAACTGAACAAATGCCATGACAGTAAAGCAACCTTCTCAAATAAAGCAACTCACACAATTAAAACTCCATGCATCTGAAAATTGAACATGTGAGGTGGAAAGGGACATGTGTTCTGCTGTTGCATGCCCTTTAACCTCAGGGCTGAAATAAAATGTGTTTTTCAAAAGATCCTGACACATCTGAAGCTAAAGTTATAATTTTTCCTGATTTATGACTGGTTTGTCAGGCTCTTTTACACAAAACTTTCAGTGGAGTCTAACATAAGGAAGCATGTTCAGACAGGACTCCAACTACTCTAAACAAATCATACAGCTGCCTTTCTGTTTAAACAGGTAAATTATGTTTGTTAATCCAATTGTATTTCACTGTCAGAAATGTGTTTTTGGAACGTTTGTTTTTGTTTTTTTTGGGGTTTTTTTGGTTTGTTTTTTTGTTTGTTTTTTCTTTTTGGGCAATGTGGATATGTTAAGGGGAGTAAAGGAGGAATCTGAAAAAGAAGGTGGAGAGATTCTACAAATGACAACCTCAGTTTTCCACCAGGATGTTTCTTTTGATTTTGTTGGTTTTGCTGCAATTCTGCAAGCTTCTGGAAATAGATGAATACTTCTGCAGAAGCGTGATAGCAATGCAAAAAGAAAAAAACCCATGATATTTTAATGAGAAAAAGAATTATTTAAAAACATTTAATTGTTCTGTCATTATGTGTGACAGAACACATTTTTCCCCTTTTTGGGGACAAATACAGCTTTCATATGACCGGTGCTTAAGGTGCAAAAATGTCAATTCTTAACCATTTTTCTATCTTTGTTCTCTTGATAAGCTGAAAGTGTGTTTTTTACTTATGGTTTACAAACATCAGAAGGTTGTATCTGTGCAAAAGGGCGCACTGCTATACTTTATTGACATGCTATAATCTGTGGTCATGCTGTGACCTAGGTGTTGCAAAGAGGACAAGAGGTGGGTTTCTTTTCACACTTCATTTGCTTGGGTCACTTTAAATGGATTTGCATATAGTAGCTGTCTAATGCATGATTTTCAAACTTGGTAATCAGTTTAGGGGGAAAATTGCTTTCCTAATTGTAAGTGGCCGATCACTCTTCAAACATAACTTGTGGTATTGTTCAGCGTCCTCTATACTTTTCCTGTCCCCTTTTCCTTTTCCCTTTTTCTGTGACCATGAATATTTCCAAGAGAGAGTATTTTTGGTTGTAATCTGTTCATCCCTTTTTTTTTACCTTGTTAGAATAAAATTAAATAAGGTCTCAGGGTTCCCAACTAATGCTTTCTGCTTGGGAGGAGCCACGAAATAATGGCTTCGAACTGCAGTAAATATTGACTGGATCTCTGAGCTGATCCTTGCTCAAAGCTGACTCTGAAGATTTGAAAGGCTCCTATTGTTCCTTCTCAGTCATCTCTCCATAGCCAGGGCTAAAGTATGCATGTGTGAGGAGAAGAAGAAAGGCAATGGGGGAAATTAAACAGTGAACACAGCTGAAGGTGTAACTGCTCAGTGCAAAGAAAAGGGAAGCTTCCAAAAAAAAAAGGGGGGGGGGGGGGGCGGCAAGGACTTTAAGCTGTGGGTTGCATAAAGCTTTGCAGAAGTGGAGTGTCCAAAACCACCCTCTTTCTGTGTGAGGTATTAGATGAATGTAGTCTTAGCATTATTTAGGTCAGGCGTGGAGAAGGGGTACCAACTTTTTCCTTCAGGGGATGGTTCTTGCCAAAGATTCTGCAATCCTTTGTGAACAGCTAGGCAGTGAAGGTGGCTCCTTGGGCAGCTCTCTCTCCCTCACTGTTTTAAGGTTCTAATCAGAGCAGAAATGGATGAAGTATTTTGGAGAGTTTAACCACTCCTGTTCTGTTCCATGTAGCTGTTGTCTTTGCTGTGCAGACAAAAGGCAAGATGCAGAGGATGTAGTCTAATTAGGCCACCACTTTTTATTAATTCATTTGGGAACATAGATTAGCAATAAAGCGCAGACTGCAGATTGTTGTGCTTTCCTTGGCTGCTCCATCCTCACTGCATGACATCCTCACTGGATGGCAGAAGCTTATACTTGTGTTGGGTAATACTGGGTGGGTAATACAGCCTACTACATTACATTCACCAAAACTCCGTATGCATATAGATCCCCGGCTTCTGTGATGAACTTGAAATTTCATCCCATCAGGCTTCCTAGCTCTCTCCCTCCTCCCTCCCTTCCTGCCCATGAAAAGCCTTCAAAGAAAAATGTGATTGGCATTGTACCAGTCTCAAAAAAACCAACCAAAAAAAAAAAAAACCAAACCAACCAAAAAAAAAAAAAACAAAAACAAAAACCCCAACCCACCCAAAAAAAAAAAAAAAAAAGCTGCATCAAACTAAAAATCTAACAAACACAAATAAAAAAGATAGGTGCTTCTTGAATGTAACGAGAGATGTCTTTCATATTTCACAATGGTCAGCTGCCCTTCTCCCTTTCTATTGTCTTAGTTCTCCATTCCCTCCTCTCCTTCAGTCTAGATGATGTAAAGAAACTTCAAAGGGCCCATGACCTCCTTTTCTTCCTACTTGCAAGACAAAGCCTTGCCCTCTGTGTTTAAGATTACCGAAATGACAGTGTATCTGTCTCATTATTGTAAAGCATATTGGGATATTTTGAATATGAAAGGAGCTATATAAAAGCAAATTCTGTTTACTCTCCTCAGATGGGAATAAGATTGTCTTGTTACTGCACTATTCCTTTATCTATGTAGCAGAAGTGCTTGACACTGCATTAATAACGAGTTTGCACTGTGCTTTGCTTGCACCCTCTAGCAGCAGTATAGCAGGAAGAAACCAATCTTCAAGGGTGGGGTAGGAGAAGTTGAAACAAGGATGGAAATTACCTGAAATAAGAATATACTTTTGATAAGAAACTTCAAGTATGATGCCTTAAAGCTAGCAAAAGCATTGTTTTTCAAGCTTATGGAGCTTGATTTGAAAGCCAGAAAAAATGACTTTTGATAAGTAGGTAACACCTTATTATAAATTGCTGTGGAGCAATGTGATTGAATTTTAGTTAACCAGGATTTTAATTTCACTAGAGATCAGTTGATTTGGTGTGTAGGTTAATTGAGAATAATTGAGAATATAAAACGTGTTGGGTTGAAGTAGAACTCCCTCTCACAAACATTTTCCCTCCCCCCTCTTTTTTTTCCCCTAATGAGAAGAATACCCTATGTAAATATTATTTGCTGATGTCCAGATCCGTTCAAGTTCCTTCATCTGTTCTGAAGACAGAAATGCATAGTTGAGGCATTTGTAGTTGTGATTCAGAAGAGGAAGGTTTAGATTTACTTTTTTTTCTGCAGTGTTTTCCTTTGAGCTAGTATTTTAAACACAAAAGATGTACATCTTGTTAGTATTGCAGTTTTAACCAGTACTTATGTTTTCTTCTGTCTTGGAGTTTGAACCAAGAGCTGGAAAATACATTTTACTGAAAACCACTGCATCACAAATGAGGACTTGAAAAAGTTAAACATCATTAGAAAGAATTTTTCTGTATGCCTTGAATGCAAAGTGACTTTCAATAAAGCCCATTTAAGGAAACAAGTAACTAGACTGTTGTCTAGGCCACTTTTTTTTTTAATATCTTTGTCATTCGTGTGTATGCTTGCCTTCCCCCTTCCTTACCTAATACAACAATTTTAGTATTATGATTGATATTTTATAGACAGGAAAATTCAGTTACTGCTTCTGCAGCAATTGGAATACTTCTGTTACATGACCCATAAGGTTTTTATTTTAACCTTAAAGCATATGTATATGAGATAGTGTGAAGTGCCTGCATTTTGGAAGGGTTTATTATTCAGAGTGGAAAACAATGTACTGTTGCACAAATTATCCCTCTTCTAGTTTACAATTTAGAGTAGGGTCTTGGGGTTTTTTTTTGTACTTGCCAAATCAACAGTTTTAAATGGCACTCATTTGTGAATTGAATGGCATTTATTAAAAGAGAATGACCCATCAAAATTGTAATGTATTTATTTGCTTCTTCAGTCTTATGCTAAAAATCTCAAATATCCAACCCCCCAAAAAACCAAAATTGTGTTCCTTCACTATGGTAGCTGATATTTCAGCTGCAACCACGAGATTTTTAGAAAGCTTATAAATCTTGGCTGAAATATGGTCTTACTTTTTTTTTATCTCTCATGCTACATTTGCCTGACAGCTCCTTAATGCAGCTTTATTTTGTACGTTAACGTTCTAAATAGCTGTTTTCCCATTTCTGTAGAAGTCAGTTTGAAAAACAGGTAGTTGTTTGTACTTAGTACAGTGCACCGAGTTACATTTGTTTTCTGCAAAACTTTTTGATTGTTTATTCTGTAAAGATTTATCTGATTTTCAAGTGAGTATGATAACTGTACCATATTAATGCAAAATACTCTGCTTCATATGCAGTCATGCCCACTGTTTCTCTTAAAAGTTCCACATTTACCTTTCCCATTTTTATAATACCAACATTTTATGTTGGACAAATATTATCATAAAATTGAATGGGTTTCTTGCAGTCTTTTGTTTTTTTATTTACTTTTTTTTTTTTAAATTTAATTCTACCAGTGTTTTCTTGAAAGAACTTGAAGCATTAGGATGTTGAAGGGCTGTGAGAAGCTGAATTTCTTCAACACTCTCCTCAAGAAGAGTGTTTATTTTACAGTAGGAGGCCTCAAAGAACAAACCAAAATCATACGAAGACCTGTTAGGCATGTTTCCATGAAGACTGAAGCAAATGGATGTGGGGACAATTTGCAACATAGAGTTACATTGCCTAGTGCATTGCTAACCATTTACATCTTTTACACTGAAAAAGACCTACTTGAGAAAAAAGGGAAGAAAAATGCCCATCATTCATGCAGGTACTGATTTTCAGTTCAGGTTCACTGTTATCTGTTTCCAGGTTTGATTGGTACAGCCCATTTCCCGTGGTAGTGTGGCTTTTTGGTGAATTAATTGAAATCACAAAACATGATGAAGAGCTGTTCTCCTAGAGCATGGGGTTTGTGCCCAGTCAGTCTGTTGCTTTAGGCAGATTAATCAGGGATGCACACAGCCTGCTAACTGAACACAGTTAGTTCATGTGTGTCTTTCCCTCTTTGTTTTGGATTCAGAAAGGAGTTAAACTTTATGTTCTTCTGTATTTGTTTGCTAACCAGAGTCTGTGTTGACTTGTTCATTTGCGACTAACGAGAAATGTAGAAATGAGAGTTAGCAGGATTTGACTTGGTTAGTCAGAAACAATACTAAACAATGGTACTGTAATTGGGCAACATAATTTTATTTCTTGACAATCCAGTACTGAGTTTCATTGCTATATTTTAATTGTAACAAGAGAATAATTTAGGACATGAAATTCAGGAAAATATACAGGTGTATATTTTTATTATTATATGTTTCAATTATTCTTGGGAAGGATTACTGGAATTGCTGCTTTTGCCCGCACTGAGGATATGCATATATATCCTGTGTTCGTATTTGATATTTCTATTTAAAAAATCAGTTGTGACTTACACCGATTAAATAAAAGTACTTCTTGCCAAGCTGTTATGTCTAAGCCAGTTTCCTTCTATTTTTCTATATTCTTCACGTTTGTGTGTATGCCTTACTTCCTTATTTCTCATCCAACAGAACAGTTCTAATATTATGATTGGCATTTTACCGCCAGGAAAATTCAGGATGCATCCATGAAAGTTCTTTTTGAAGCATTAAAATTTACTCCTTCAGAGTCAACGACATGCATGGACATCTTCTTTTGCATAATTACTTATTCTATTGCAAAGTATTAAAACGGCTGTACCAAACAGGACATAACAAAGCATGAACCCAAGGGGTTCCTGAAGGTCTCCATTGTAGTTTACAGTCTCTTGTCTGAACTGGAAGTTCAGAACAACTTAATTCTATGCCATTTTTGTAAACAAAACATGAAAACGCTCATTTAATCTCTGTGGATGTTAGATATAAGCCCAAATCATCCTTAAAAAGCAAACGCCTAGAGAGGTTACTCACTGATTTAACATAAGGATTCTTACTAAAAGCTGCTCTAACTCTGCCCTGTGGAATATCAAAATTGGTGCATGTTTTAACAATGGTCTGTGCAAATTTCAGCAGATAAAATTCATGATAAAATAGCACCTTTAAATTCTGGTCTAATATCTGTGAAAATAATTTGAACGTGTCATATAAGTGCCTGTCTGACCAGGCAGTTCGTTAAAGTACAGGGACATTACAGTGTTTTAGTAAAGTATGAAATTGTGAAGGGCTGGTTTTACTTGTACTGGTTAAGATACTGTGATTTTTTTGTTTAAAATAGGTTAAAGAATCTTACAATTCATAATAGGCTCTGCCATGAGTAGTCAGGAAACAGATACAAGTGGCTTGTTTTTTCTACCTGATCTTTCACTTGAGCGTTCAACCTCTGATGTACTGGGGAAAAAATACTTATTTTCAGAAATGTATTTTGGAAATACACCTCAAAATACGAAATCTCTAATTTTCAGCTAGAGAACAGATGTATAATTTTATTCTTAGAGCCTTAGATGAAGAATTACCTTCATTCATAGTGAATTAAAACCAAATACTTGTAGTGGCTTTCAACTTTATTAATGCAGAATTTCTAAATTCTGGCCTCTAGAATATTTTTAAAAACCCTATTTAAGTTAACGTAATTTCTGAAGATAGGCAAATTGCACATTCAACTTCAGTTTTGAGTGTGTTTTTCTACTAAAATATAGCAACTGACCAGCTTTTTCTTCAGCCAGTTTCCCGAGAAGTGTTCAATAATGTCTTTTCAACAGCTTGTCTAAATAATTGCTGAAATGAGGGAAAGCTTTCACTTTCTTGGTGAATTATAAAACACACACACAAAAATCCCTACACTTTGGAAAGGTTAAAGCTTTTCGTGAAGGTTAATAGAAAATAAAGAAGTGTAGCAATGTAGTGTTTGTTTGAAGAATTTGAGCCAAGGTGTCTATTTATCTCTAATGGTGGATGACAATGAAGGATTTAAGAAGTCATCCCACTTATTGTCTCCAACACAAAAACCTTCCGCTTGCATCTTTCAGCCTGCTTCACTACTTCTGAAGAAGAAATGGGCAAACTGCTGAATTTTTATTAATCAGCTTAACTTAATGAGATGAAAAGACCTTTTACAGAATTACTGGGGGAGAGATATGCACATACAGAGAAAACCAGGTTTGAATGCTTTCACATCTAGAAATTTTCTTCATAACAGCTGGGAAAAGTCAGACCTCAGTTCTGCTTCTGGCTCCCTCACCTGTCTCTTCGTTTCACTTTCCTACCTAATTTTAGGTCTTCTGTAGACACATGTTCATGAGGTGTTCCCCCCTTCCCCACTCCTTCAGAAACAATTAAAAGGAAGGCTTAATACAGGTTTCGGTGGAGATACCTTTGAGAACTGAGAAAAGAAAGAATAAGCTGATAAAACGTGACTCTTCTGATGGGGAACCCTGTTTGGGTAACTTATCTCTTCTAAATTCTTCTTTCCCTTTCCTCCCTCCCCCCTGCTCCCTCTCCTTTTCTCTCTTATCAAGCCCACTTCATAAATGGTAGCAGCTGGAGATCTTTTTAGTGGCACTTAGGGATTACTGCCCTTCAGGATTTTAATAAGCCCCACTGCCTGAAATGCCTGTGAGGGTGCTCTCTGAGACAATTACCATTCAGGACTGGGATTGAGGGCCCTTCATGGCCCAGATGTCCAAGGGGCTGTGCACGGGCAGATAACATTCCCCAAACAACAGATCACTGGACAAAAGAGCTAATGTTTCCTTTTTTTTTTTTTTTTTTTGGTTGGGGTTTTTTTTTTTTTTTGTTGTTGTTTTGTTTTTTGTTTTGTTTTGTTTTTGGGTTTCTTTTTTTTTTGTTTTTTTGGTTGGTGGTTAGGATGAGGAGTGGGGAGAGCAAGAAAAGGAAGTGAATAAGGGGGTTCTATCACTTTGCAGCTAATCAAAGCTGTTTGCTCATCCTCATATATAACCGGATTTAAACTGTGACCTCTTAAGAACCACAATTTGAGGTTACATATCCCTATTCATTGTAAGGCAGCTGCTTTTTGTAATTTAAAAGCGCAATACCCCTGATCATGAGTAGTATTTCTTAGCTGCCCCACAGGAAGAAATAACCTGCAAAAGGCTAGAATGAGGTCTCTTCTTATAACCTGCAAAGGGCTAGAACGAGATCTCTTCTTACTTACTACTGGGAACAAAGGATAAATATTCCAAGCAGAACTAATTGGTAGCTGTGGATGTCTGGGAGAGTCGGGAAAGTTTGGAAAATACAGCTGAGTAACAGGGGGCAAACATTTAGCCAGAAGAAAGTGCTCATTTAGGTTTGCTTTTACCTGCAGCATGGCATGGCTTCTAAGTGAAGCACATCAAAATGAAGTGGTGGACTTCTGAAAACACTTTTGCGTTGGGTTAAATTTTAGCTACCGAAATGAGGGAAGTGCAGGGTTTAGGAGAGAATGTTTGGAGTTGTTTTTGCAAGGAGCACTCCTTGGTGACTTAAGTGCTTGCAAAGCTAATTTCAGTACAGCCAGAGCTTTTTGGTCTTGCAGTCCTGTGCAAAAAGTGGAAATTGTGGCTTATTAGCTGAACAGCTGTTCTCTGTCTGGATGGACAGACATTAATTTTTTAATCCTTGGACCCCCTGATGTCAGAAAAACCAATTTGTGCCTCTTCTCATTAAAGTTAATATTTGTAATACAGAGCTCTGTTGCTGCCCATTTGCTTTTGACTTCTGCAATGAATACCTCATTTTTAAAATCATATTTAATAAGAGAATAAAATACATTATGTCATAAAAAAGAGAAATTGCCTTAAATAAAAAGCATACAGCTAGACTGTCTTATGGCTGAATAGTTTGGATGAATGGGACTAATTCTGTAGTTATTGATCTTGAGGTTTCTTCTCCCATACTCCGGTAAACTGTAGCAAGTTAATTTGTGGAATGGTTGAAATACCAATTCAAACTTTAAAAAGAATATTTGAGTGCTCTCCAAGAAAAATCACAGGTATGAATTGGTGGTGCGATTTTACATGCTGATAATGTGTATGTAAACAGCTGTGCTTCATAAATGGTTGATTTCAAAGAATTACACCTAATTAAAGTAGGATGATAATTTTTTACTCTAGATTGTGTGGTGATGACTAGGGCACAGAGAGAGAGGTCCTCCTGTTTGTTTTAATGCTACTGAACTCTTCCTCCAAATATTAAGATTTCTCAGCTAGGTTAGCTGTGTTGAGGGATACGTCTGTGGTTAAGAAGTCATTTGTAACAGAAATAGTAATAAAGGAAGACAGTCACCTGAAGATTATGTTTCATTAGCCTCTTTCATCTGATAAGCATGATTGCTTGGATATACCCTCATTAGGAAACTGAATGAGTGGCTTTGTTTCTCTTCTGCAGACCCATCAGACCTTTTTTTCCTCTGCACTTAAGTGTTACTAGGATAACAAAATTAAGAAGAAATAAAACATTCATAAATCAGAGAAGACTTGGCTTGCAATGGGTGCAGGTTGCTGACATTTTCACAGCTCTGGTATCAATGGCCATATGAGCCAGACAGTGCAATACTTGCAGCAGTTTCTCAGTGTTACAGGTTTTGAAAATTCTGCTTGCCACACTTTGATGAGCAGACTCATCGGTATGATTTGAATAATCATTGAAGTGGATAAGGTGAGTAAAATTTCTGTAGTTTTAAGAAAAAATACCAGTTTGCATGGTATCTTTTGAGTCAAATTTAATTTGCATGAGAGACAGTATTATAAATTGGAGCAACTGATTTAACATTGCAACTTGAGTCTTCTGTTCAGTTTGAATTGGTAAGACTGGAAAACTTCAGCTAAAGCTTACTTATGTATATATAAATGGTGCTTCAAAAAGTCTGGTATGTGGTCCAACACTTGAGAATATCCAGTGTATGTACTGCTGCATTTTAGCTATCTTCATGCTGGAACATCTAGGCTTTTATTTTGATAATAAATACCTATGTAATGCTACATATAGTAGCAATTGTGCTCTTCAGGAACATCAGTGCAATTCACTGATTGTCCTAGAATTGGGTGAATACAAAACTGGACTAACAGTGTCATGGTGAATCAGGCTAAAACTTTAGCTAGGATGTGTAGAACTATTTAGAATAATGGTACAGTGTTTCTTTGTGTCAATGTAACATTAAAATTGCTTTATGGGGTTTATGGATGATTTCAAGATATTTCCAGTTTCTGGTATGTGGGATTTATGTAAGGAAGAGTGTGTTTTCAGAAGGACTTCTGGTCTGTGAGTGCCATGTGCATCCCCTCATCTCTGAGCATTGCTGCAATGTCCAAATATTAATCAAAATAATTAAAGTTCTATATAATAGTTCCTATACAAAGCCTATGATTCCTCATACCATGTTGAACATCTAGGTTCCTTCTCAATATTCAGGCTTTTGCCAACTTTTTTTTGTCTTTTTTTTTTTTCTCTATAGTAGGTTAATTTTTAATACCATTAAGAGATAAATTTCTTACTCTCTGTCTTTTATCAATATTCATTGTTAATAGCAAAGAATGCTAAAGATACATGTAAAGACAGGACTTGAAAAACAGAACTGTATTTGAAGGGCTATTTGTAACATATAAAAGCATATACCACTGGAATATTTTTATTCCCTTTCCTTCATCTTCCAGCATGACGTGTCTGATTTTAGCCTTTTCACACTTTTTTATTTCAGTGTCAGCAGACAGTGTATGCGCAGTAATTTACCTGACAGTGTCTACTGCTGCCGGGTCTAGAAGCCTGATGGAGTCATGGAACAGCATTATAGTGCTTGTCATTCTAAATGTCATGGGCATTTAGCTAAGGGCTCCTGCAGCCTGCATGGATTATCTCCATTTTTTGTTTTAAAAAAGGTACAACTCTTAATTAAAATTTATACTTTTTGCATAGTTAATAATATATGCCATTAAAAAATTATTGGATCCTAGTATCATAAAGGCAGGTGTGTAAAAAAATTATCTTCCTTTCATTTACCAACAATGTTGACTGTCCTTCTGTGTATTTTTGTATTCCTGAATAGTTGCAGAAATCACAGAGGAAATACTTCGAATAAACTTAGATCAGGTGGATGAAATAAAAGCCATTAAAAAAATGGTTGCTTGTCTATTGACATAATCTCTGGATATTATTTATAAACTTAACCAGCAATTACAAATCTAGGGGAAGTAATAGTTTAACATTAAAATATAAATTATTTTATTAACATGTTACCTTCCACTATTGTTCTGTTAACTGCAGAATCATGTTCTGTAAGTGATAAAATATTAAGTAATTTCACTTCAGCAGTTCTAAAATCTTGGACTTCTGTCTCATGTCTTTAATGAAGCCTGTGATTTTAGATTTCTGTTCACAGAGGAGGGTGCTGCTATCTCAATGTCTCCGTGAGCACGCCCATTCACACTGTTACAAGTGCTGTCCTGCAACACAATCTGGTACACTTAAATGGCCAAAATTTTTAGGTGTCCTTTAGAGAAATGAAATGATGTTGTTAGTATGTGGGAAAATGAAAGCAATCCTAAAAATATAGTGAAATGTAGCAGTTAATAGGAATATTTTTCAAAGTGTTCCATGGATATAGTTTCCCATTTGTATGCTAGAGTAGAAATTAACAGTGTCTTTTCCATTTTATGGATTAAAACTATTTCCTCAAGTCTAATGACATGTAGAAAGCTAGAGGGGAAAAATGCTTCAAGGAATTCATCAGAGAAAAAGTCTCTGGACCCAGCTGGGCCCTTGATATTGGGTCTGGTTTTATGCATCAGTGAACAAAAGGGACTTAATTGGTGTTTATTCACTCCAAGTGTCCCAAACAGTAAACAGGAATAAAAGTGTTCAGAAGTGTCTGCACGCCATTTCCTCACAACTTGCTATGACTCCCTGGTGCTTCTGGTTTTGTCAGATTATTAGTCTGTGAAGGAAGAGATAAAGCATTTCCTTGTATTGAATTTTAGCATGCTCTGTGCTTTGGGCTGAATGAAATATTAAAGGCTGTTTGCGATCTCACAGATCAGTGGGGTAGGCAAAGTTTCACACGCACATGGAAAGGGAGGGCAGACTGAGGTAGAGGCATCCATGGATTCCTGAATTCAGATTTGTTCATCGTTGCTGTATTTCCCTCCCACATACAAGGACGCCACACCCACATAGTTTTGAATGACAAGTTTTAATTATTTTTGTAAGCATCTCTGGACCGTATCTACTTGTTAATCCTTCCGTTGGCTCTGGCTACTTAAACTATTTCATAAAGACAGTAAACATCACTAATTGTAATGAACTTTCCCAATGTAGCATTCCTAAAACTGTAGAACCTGCAAGATGTGCTCCTGCGAATGAGAGGGTGTGCATTTCCTGGTCTCGTTTTCATCAATAGAACAGATTAATTACAGTTGGGAAGGAGAGCAATAAATGATAGAGTCCATTTGAGAAAGTAAAATACTTTGGGATATGTGAGGTGGTTAAAATGTAAAGGGTTGGGCGTACTATCTATTTCTCATTTTTATAAATATGTATACTTTGTATATGTGCTTACATGGTAGCAAACTGTCATTACATATATAGCGAGATTGTCAGAGTATTTCTGTAGTGTTGACTAATGTTCTTAATATTATATAATACTACACAAATGGTAATTGTCCTATAGAGAGATGTTGTCCGTGGCAATCCTTCTTGATTAAAATTATCTTACCCGTTGGCTCACTGCTGAGACCTTTCATCCCATGGATGGCTGGTTTTACAAGTTTGGCCTTATATGTCAGCCTGCCTGTGTGGAACAGAACTGAAATGTATCTATATTACTTAATGAGAAACTTTGTCCTAAGTGTAGGGAAGTCTCCCACTGTGAGGCTGTCAACTGCCTAAGCCCTAAAATCCATGATAATTATCATGTCCATAAAATGCCCCTCATTATGGCACATAAAATGCTTCACTGCAAAGAGCTGCTGTGTGAAGATTGTATGCTGCATACCAGTCAACATAAAACTCCAGAGTAAAAAATAAATAAATGGACATTATACTTGGTTTCATTTGCACATTTTTTGATGAAGGAAATTTCCAAGTTGTCTGGCCGTGGTACAGCAGCAGTTTCATGCATTCAGTCTTCACTACAGAGGAACTTAGTGGCACTCTCTACAGTCTGGTGTGCCCTTCTAGTCTGTTACAAATACACATGCTGGCCCTGGCAGAAAATGGTGCACAAGGAGTTAAGAAGGCTATTTGCCATCGATCAATGCTGAAAAAAAATATGCAGTAAGAACTCAGCAACCTTCCAAAGAAGTTGCTTTGAAATATTCATAGAACAATAAAGGTGCAAATCCTCCTTTTTATTTGAAGGGAACTTAGCAAAGATGCATCTAACTGGAGGAAATATGAAAACACTTTTCGTCAATTACTGATCGTTAGCTCAAGGCAAGTAATGAAATTGTTTCAGAAAATAACTGCATGATTATTTATTGACTTTGGCCACATTGATTTGCTAAATCATATGGATGTTATTAAGGTTTGCTTTTTTAAGCAGCAACACCCACTGCCCCCCTCCACCCCTTTCTTTCAACTGACATGGTCAAATCCCAACACAGTTTTGAAACCACAGTTTGAAACGTTGTGTATTTCAGTTATACATGTAATGGTTTCATATTTCTTAATTCTGTCCTCTTGGCCATCTCCACCCTTTGTATTTTGGTCTTTTTCTGTATAGCATGACCCTCAGCTCAGATGTGAAACTATGAACTGTATTATTGTATGTGTACTTTTGGTTCAAAACTCATTTAACTAGAGTGTGGACTATGTTTTTAAAGTGGAAACATTCCACGTATCCTACATTACAATGTCAAATTATTACCGGATTTTCAAAGCAAACAAAAAATGTAATTTAAAACCATCTCTCTCAACTGCAGATATTTTAAACAGTCCCCTGGCTGTTTTAAAATAACATACGTTAGAGCTGTCTCACATCTTGTTACTGTGAAGGCTGGTGACAGAAATGCTGAATCACGCAAAGGATATTATAGAAAACTAGGAGCATACTTAAACTAATCCAGATATTGCAAACTTGTTCCTTAGCCATTTTTATCCGAGAAGGGCCCCATTTTGACCTTTACCTATGCATTTTGAAGTAAGTATCAGGTGCTCAATATTTGACTGTCTGTGAGATAGCTCTGAGTTGAATACTAGGAGCAAAATTTGACTCTGGAATAGAAGTTTTAAAATTTGGTATCAGTGTCTAAGTGGCAGCACCAATGTACTGAACATCCCAGCAGAGAAAAATGGACTTCTGATAGTTAATAGTACAGAATAAATTTTTCTAATATTCTGTTCCTTAAAAAGGCAGATTTCTTTTCCACTCTTAAATAGCCAAACATTTTTTTATAGCTGCCTTTTATAACTTTAATATTGCATCCGCTGCCTGAAAACTCATTTTTAACCTTTCGTTTGAATGAGTTAGAGGTGCGGGAGTCAATGTACCAGAGTTTGCAAGCTTCTTTGGACCATAGGCTTTGAAACTTGCATTTTCTTATGTATGTGACTCTCAGTGATTCTCTTTTCTAATTAAGAAACTCTTTTTTAACCCTCTCTGTTGCTAGACCAACAGCAATATTGCAGCAGGTTCTCCCCATCATCTCAGCAGGGGAGTTGTCAGTACATTAAAAGGCTGAGCTTTCCCTATGAGCACATCCACTAGCCACATATCACTGCTAAAAGAAACATGGCACGCAGGTGTTTAAATTATTTACACTCATAATCGGCCTTTATGTTACATTGCCGAGCCAAGCCTCTGTTATTCTAGTGCATAATTGATGTTGCTCAGAAGTGGAAAAGTTAGAAAAGCGGAAGTAATGCGATGCGAAAGTGGAGTGCGGCAACTCCAGCTGGCTCAGCCTGCCTGGGCTGATCTCCTGCATGACCAACTGCAGACACAGGGTAATGGGCTGGGTCTGGGCATTGTGTCGGGGGCTCGAGTTGGCATTTGAGGAGAAAAGGATTTCTTCAGCAGAGCTGTGTGACTAGTGAGAACTTGAAGGTGCTGGTAGTTTGTCTCAGACTGCTTCCATAAAGGTTTCATAGGAATTAAAGTCTGTATTCTCAGAAGGGGGTAATTTGCCATGAATCCTGTGTGATTTTGGTGCAATGACAGGTATCAGTGGATGGCAAAAGGGTTGTAATGCCCTGGTCATTCTAGAACAGAGAATTGCTTAACCAGGAATATTTTATAAAGGCTATAGACCTTCAGAAATTCTGACCATTCTGTCATACACAGGAATGTCTCTCACAAAAAAATAATCCAAAAACTGTCCTATTTTGGGAATGACTTTTGCAATATTCTGGCTAACTTGGATGTGAATTAGTACAATATATAATATACACAATTGTTTGAACATGTCAATTATGTTATTTCCAGATGCTTCTGTTAATTTATAAAGCAACTTAATAACTAATTTCTGACATAAATATTGAAATATTTTGTAAAGATCTTATTTTTCTGCCCTCCCCTCCCTTTGTTTGGCTTTTTAAAATTTTAAATCAGCAGTTTTATTTTTCTGTCTCTCTAGCATGCTACATGTGTGTCTTGTATGCTAACGCACCTCGCACAATGTTAGGACAGAGGAGGACTGATTGCTTCTTCAACGTATAAAGAAATAACCTTTTTATTAAACAATAATGATCGTTGTTTTGGGCTTTGGCCTTTATCTAATAAAGTCTGTAAATGTTTAGTACTAAATTATTTTGGGACAGCAGCAATTCCTCTGTTGCTACCTTTTCTAGATTAATGTCCTAATCACCAAGCCCCCTCAGCGCTTCCTGGTTGTTATAATCAGGATGAAAAAGGATATTTCACTACAGAAACAAGAAAGATGGTCAGAGTAACAAAGTAAGTTAGTCAGGAAGGTATTGTGGTTTGTATTATTGATCTCTAGATACATTGAATATTTTTTTGTAGCAGTATTTGTCTTTGAGGCAACTGGTGTTTAGCCACTTGGTGTGGTTGCAAGTAGACCTCTTGTGTAACTGGCAATGCATGGTGCTAATGAGAAGGACTTTCTCCACTTTTGTGAAAACAAGGGCTGCAGCTTGAGTAAACAGTATTGGTGTAGCTGAAAAGGACATATTGTGGCACAGGATGCATGGCTGAAATAATGAAACATTTGTGCACCTCACTTTTATTTTGATAGAAATTCATGCACTTCTAATAGTTGCAGCCCCTGACACAAACACAGTGTTTTAATGAAGTTGAACTGATTGTATGTTTTTGTATGGAGTAACACACTTTCTTGTGTGCATGTTGGAAATGACCACAAAATATACAACTAAACCTCTGCTTATATTACCTTCATATACAGAGGTATTTCTAATGCTGGCATTTGCATTCTAAATGCTCACTCTGTGACAATTCTTCAGATGATAAAGTGGCTAGTAAGTTTAATTATTATTTCTAAGCAGAAAAAAAGAATGTTTAATTCCCACTCATTGTGAAGAATGGTGCAGAGATCCCAAAAAATGTCATCCCTATGTTTTAATAAACTTGTCTCATTAATATTTCCTGTATTAATTCTGCCAAAAAGATTCAAACAAACAGCAATAAAAGAAAAAAAGAAATGAAGGAAATCTTGCAAAGATTATTATGACAAAAAAATGTGCAAAATTACATTTCATACAGAAATGCAGTTTTGTAATGTTTAATGAAGCAACACAAATCCTTACAGCTTCTTTGATTATGGTACTATAAAATACCCTAATAAGCTATAAAGAAAGAAACCTGTGTCCTGTTGAAAATAATGACTGTAGCAAAGTCCTGTGCCACTACATTAGGGAGGCAAAACCAGAGAGAAAAGTAATTAGATGCTGAGGAGGAAAAATCCTCCAGCAATCTTTTTTGTCTGGCACTGTGTTAAACAGCAGTTGTGAAGATATGATATTAAGAAGCAGATTTTTTCAATTAGAAGACCTTTCGAAGACTTGGTTTTGTCAAAGTTATTTGCATGTTGGAAGTTATTTTTGTGTTCCAGAATAAGGAAATCAGTGTACATACCATCTATGTGTTTATTTATGACCATGTACATACATGGTCATGTGTTTGTGTGTATATAATTGCTGTATAAACTCATATTCTTGTAGACTGTTTCTGTCTACCATAAGTATACTAATATCAGTGTCTAAATCAAGATTTCAACCTACCTTTGGCTTCAGAAGAGACAGAGGAAGAAAAGGCTTTGTGGTATGAATTGGGGTCTCTTCTTCCTTGTCTTCCATCATTTAATATGTTATTCAAAACATCTACTTTAAAGAAAAAGATTTGTAGTCCTCTAGATAAGTGAAGGATTTAGCACTGACTGACAGAAATTAGTATCCTAGCTGCAGAGGTGTAACGGTAATGGTGACAGCCTGAGTTTTAAAAGTTGTCTTAGGGAAGTTCTTGCATGCCAGCATTTTAAAAATCCAGATATGTAGTCTGTTTTGATAACTTAAAGTGCAGTTACCATTTCTTGTGTATTATACAGTTAGTGAGTCAGCAAATATAAATAGTTGCAATAAATAGTTAGGTGCAATAAGAAGTTAGGTATTCAATCAAAAGTTCTTAAAATGTGACGTATCAATTTATGAAACATCTTCAGGTATGGGCTGCTAATATATGTGGGTTTCTTAATGCATCACTTATGTCTCAGGCCTTCAGCACTCCAAGGTTTTGTGTTCTTTTTTTTGTCCTTTTCTGTTTCTAGGATACTTTTTGTAAGATAGTTATATATATATTATTGGAGTGTAAATTTGTATATATGTATATATGTAATTATATTTGTAAGATAGGTATATCTTTAGTAGCTATAAATATATAATGATATAAATTTAAAGAGTCTCTTCTTCTCCAGCAATAAAGGTGGGCTGTTTTCTCAAATCTGTCCAGGCATGTTCCTTTTTAAACTGTAAGGAGAAGGCTCCAATGATTTAATACTTTGTTGTAATGGTAATTAGCACTAAGTTATAGTATATTTGTCTTTAGAACTACATTTCTTATTGATCCCAAATTAAACTGTTGATCATAGAGTCGTAGAATCGGTTAGATTGCAAAAGACCTTTAAAATCTTCTAGTCCAACCATTAAGCTAGTTCTGCCAAGTTTGCCACTAAACTGTGTCCCTAAGCATCACATCTACAGGTCTTTAAAATACCTCCAGAGATGGTGACTCCATCACTTCCCTGGGCAGCCTGTTCCAATGCTTGACAACCCTCTCAGTGAAGAAAATTTTCCTAATATGCAATACTGAGCCCTGGGGAACACCACTTGTGGCCAGCTGGATTTAACTCCACTCGCTGCAACTCTCTGGACCTGGCCACCCAGCCAGATTTTTACCCAGTGAAGAGTACGCCCATCTAAGCCATGATCAGCCAGTTTCTCCAAAAGAATGCTGTGCGAAATGACGTCGAAAGCTTTACTAAAGCCCAGGTAGACAACATCACAGCCTTTCCCTCACCCACTAAGCTGGTCACCTTGTCGTAGAAGGAGACCGGTTAGTCAAGCAGGATCTGCCTTTCATAAACCCATGCTGCCAGGCCTGATCACCAGTATGGACCACATGATGGCACTCAAGATGAGCTGCTCCATAACCATCCCTTGTTCTGAGGTCAAACTTAAAGGCCTGTAGTTCCCTAGATCCTCCTTCTAGCCCTTCTTGTAGGTGGGCATCACATTTTCTAACATCCAGTCAACCAGGGACCTCCCTGGTTAGCCAGGACTGCTGATAAATGATTCATTTGTCTTAGTGAGCACTTCCACAGCTCCCTCAATAGCCTTGGGTGGATCCCATCCAGCCCCATAGACTTCTGTGTGTCTAAGTGGTGCAGCAGGTTGCTAATCATGTTTACTACTTAGTAAGTAGTAGCCAATATTTTTGAGTTGAGTTAACAGTGGGGATCTGTCATTTTCTGTTTGGTTAGAGAGGTGCGCTTTGGAGTGGCTGGTCAGAGTCCAGCTTGAGACATAGTGGTAGATGGCTAATGAGCTTTCTGTCAGAAGGATGAGAGTTAAATCTTGGATCACAGGACCATCCAGGCTGGAAGAGACCTCAGGAGATCTCTTGCTGCCACATGTCCCTGAAGGCATCCTTGCTCCCAGTGGACAGGTCAGTTCCTTTGCTCTTTGCAGGGCTTTTGCTGAAGTCATGATGGTCTCCATGGCCTCCAGCTCAACTCACTTCAGTCTATTTAGAGTGAGAGATATTACACATGAAAGAATTGCACGTAACATACATAAAGCACAAGACCTTTAAGTGTGCCCAGAGGGGTCTGTGCAGGGCATCCAAACCACTCATCTATCACACTGAATCAGGAGGAGCTGAGGTTGTACTTTTAAGATGGTTTCTCCACCTCCTTACTGCCATTTCGATGCTCAAGCTCACTCAAGCGTCAAATCTTTTCATGAGTGCACGGCTTGACCTCTGCACGCTATCACTGCAGAGGGAGTGCGCTGCTCGCACCCGAGAGAGAAATTAACCCGACTTTGCCATTCCTGCAATTAATCAGCTCACCATGTATGAGGTGGAGACATCTAAAAAACATTTTGCTCTCCTTAAGTAAATTTAAACTTTTTTTTTTTTTAAATTTTAATCCTTACTGTTGTTTCAGGTCTTTTTTTTAATGATTTTTTCATATACTACATTCCATACTGCTTGGTATAGTGTGTAATTCACTCTTAAGAGTAAATCTGAAAACACCTTGATATCACAAGTTGCTCTTGTTTTGGTTTTGTGTATGTATGTCTGTGCTTCTTTCTTTATGTGCATAAAAAAAAAAAAGAAAAAAAAAAGGAAAGAGAAATTGAGACAGATATTTCCAGAGGCAGGCTAAATTGCAAAAACTTCCAGTGCATTCTTGGCTGCTTTTAAAATCATATGCATTATCTCAGAAACTTGTGGTTAAGATGTGCATTTGAACAGGTACCTTCTGTCACATGTAGTTTTCCTCTCTTCCTTTCTTGGTCCTTGTATTTTTACTTTTTGTGTCCAGCAATATAGTCCTGTGCTTGATTTTGCAGAGGCAGAGGTGCCTAGGTGGAAGACATCCTTATTAAAGTGTATACATTTTTTCTAGGGAACTGCATATCTGGATGGTCTGGATAGCTCCATGGTGTTTACCTGAATTCTTACTAGCCTTATTTATGACTTGTACTTGTGTGAGAACATAAATAGCTGGAGAGAAAAGCATGCAGGAATACTATTCTGCAGATAAAGGAAGGTGGTGTATTTCCGTATTTAGCTTGTCTTTTTCCATTGGAGAAGGAAGAATTAGTGCATCCTTCAGGGACATAAAAGATTTTTCTGCCAGAGTAATTTACAGCATGGACTAAGTATTTTTTGTAGCTGCCAAGTGCTTTTTTTAAATGTTTTTGGAAGTAATAAGGCAGGATTACAAACTATAAATTGTTATAGTGGTAGCAGCTCACAGGCTTGCCCACCCGTTCATGCTGCATAATACCTTATGGAAAGTTATGTTTAATTTCACTTACTGGAAACTTAGGACTCAGTCCACTCAAATGCTTTGATGGGCTGCTAAATTTGCAAATGTCCTGCAGCTATAAATTACAAATAAAGATTAGTAGAAAGAGTACGTTGCCATACATTTCACGTGGTTTACTTAATGTCACAGTCTTGCCTTCCCCACCCCCCCCCTCCCCCAAAATGGAGGCCCACAAATGGTGCAACAGGGTATGTCCACCATCTGCGACCATTCTTATTTCTGAATTAAGGTTTAACTACCTTTTGTTGTTTTGATAATTTTTTCCTGTTTGTTTTTCTCATGAGAAATGAGTAGAAGTGTGTGTGCACGTTTATTAACTCATGGACAACAAATAGGAATATGGTAATTGCTATAATCTATAATGACATGATTAAATTGGATAGAAACACTTTTTCACCTACAAAAGGAAGTCAATTAATACTTTTTATTCTCAAATATTAATGAATGTTGCTTCTACCAATAGAACATACTAACCAAACTTTATGAAAGGCTTAATCATTAAAATAATCTCTATAATCAAGTAGCCATTATTCTTTGACTTCACTGACACTTTTTTACGTGAAAAAGGATTATTTTCAGTAGTCTATGGATTTTGGAGTTGGGCCCAAAAATCATTTGCTTTATATATATAACTGAAGGGCAATAGCAATTTATACCTTTTTGAAACAGATTTTTCTTTTTTTTTTTTTTTTTAATCTGTGAAGGGGACAGCTTGGGCAGCAGATGAAATAATTGGATTTCTTTTCTCCTGAATATTTTCCAAATTTGTATAAAATAGCTGTCACACTTTGGAATTAATTGCTCTCATTCTTATGTTCTTGGATTTCAGTTGAGTTTTAGATAAAGAAATGTGACTGTTTTGATTACTTTTTATCTTGAACATGTCATGTTGTCCTCCCTTCCTCCCCTAAAAATAATCTTTCATTGCACTTGTCTTAATAAATGTAAAAGCTGTTGGTAATTACAACTAAAAATGGTACTGATTGATCACTATGTATGAACAGCTCACTTAAGGAATAATAAATGTGCTTTCCTAGTACTATTTTAAATAAGATACTTTAAAAAAAAGTTTTTTGTTAATTATTTTTCTTTAAGAGTGTATCTGTAAATGAGTGATAGCTTTGTAGTTTTGCATGACCAAGATTTTGTGGAAGGGGAAGATTGTTGTTTTTAAATGCTTTTGAGGAGAGCCCAGTGTGCCTGTGAGGGCTTTTTAAAAATATTGTTAACTGTCCTTTTGGTAGGACAGTAGAAATTTGTGGGAATGGGTTCTGTTATAAAATCTGAGGGCTGGAGAGTTATTAACAATTCGCCTTTTTTTTTTTTTTTTTTTAATTGAATGAATATTAAAAGTATGGTGCTGTTTCTAGTTGTAAGTTAAATTTATGCTCGTGATCCTTCTGTGAAGACAATAGAAGCTACAGACAGAATGTAAACTCCTATAAGAAAATCATACAGAAGAGAAATATTTCACTGGTCATAGATTATGTGACAAAATTATAAGTGGAGTCTTACAACAGGAACTGGGTTATTAAAGTACAATAGTTACTTTTACATGTATCCATATTAAATTAAAGAGTGTATTGATTGTTGTCCTCAGAAACATTCTTAAATCCATTTTATATTACACACTAAACAAGAACATGGACTCCCTTATTATTCTTTTCTGAAGAAAATAATGTTTATTGTCTTCAGGAGAGTTTAGGAGAAAAAAAAGCAACTTACTAAAAAATGCTGATTTGAAATATATCCCTGTATGGTTCATCCTCTTTCATTTGAACCAGATATTTTCAGTGCTTTTCCTGACTTAACGGACTGTTCTGGAAATACAGTATGTAATTTTTCAGAGCAGTCGCGTGGCAGTTTTTTCACTTGATATGGGAAATGCAGCAAAATGCTGCCATTTTCCCTTTAAGTACTGTTCTCTTATTAGGTGCTAGGTAATGGCTAATCCTTCTTTGTATCCAGTGTTCATCTAAGGTTACACAGATGTAAGATGTATTTCAGATATATTTCAAAGTTTACTCAATCTGAGGCTTGCTTCTTTCGATTGCTCGGACAGTTGGCCTGAGACAAACAAGTATTGTTATAGGTGATGTAGAACAGCAACTGGGGAGCAGGACTATATAGCAAGTTTTATGGTGCCCGTCTTTGGAAACTGAAAAGGACACTTAACATATTCCAGAGGAAACCTCAGAAAGGACAATATTTTCAAGTATTTGCAGGTCAATATATTAGGATTGCTGGGAAGTTCGTAAGGTTGTTGAACTGTGAGCACCTCCAGATGTTCTGGTGAATAGCTTGCTAAGTAAACTATTGCAAGTCACTTGAACTTCTCTCTGCCAGTAGTCTCAAGTGTAAAAACTGATATTAAAAGCAGTGCTTTATATAATTATTGAGTACTGCTGCCAAATAATGATTTTAAAATCCTGCATTTGTGTTCTACTACCAGTAAAAGAGTGGGAAATAGATGGTAAAGGAGATGGGTGAAGCCAGAAATTAGTTAAGGCTAATCTGAACATGGTAGATTTTTCTAGGGGCAGGTAATTCTTTGGAGGCTGTTAATACAAACCAGGTGGAGTTGTATCTGAATATTCTGAAATATGCATGCTAGACACTGGAATTTGGCTCTTCATTTAGTTAAGTAAAACGAACAAACAAAGAGACCATTTTTGACCTTTAGTTTTTGAGGGAGAGAACCTAAGAAGAGGACTAACTGTATTTTCTGCTTCTTAAAGATGCCATTTTCTGCTCTGGCATTTTTGACAACTGCACTTCGCAGCGATCAGTCATTTTTGAAAGAGGGTATTTGAAGATTAACTGAGATATTAATGTCTTTGACATACAGTTTTATGTCATTAGTGTAGATTTTTACTTGAAAACAAAGAATTTTCTGCCTTGTGGGTAGTTTCGCTTGTTTAAAAAGTGTTTGAAAGTCTCCCCACATCTTTTGTTTCTGGTCATGGCTAATTCAACAATGTTGTTAATAGGAGGTATCCCCCCAGGTGAAGCCACACTTGTATTGATTGCACCTTATGGAAAGTGAGAATTTAAATGTTGGTTGTTGTAAGTCACAAGTGTAGTGTTTCAGTTCCAAGAATTGTGTCTATTTAGGTATGTTTTTAGTATCTTCTTTAGAAGTATGAGAAGAGAGGTAACAGTTTGCCACACTTGCACAGTTTGGCAAAGATCTATTCTTTTTGAATTCATTGCTTGGGAGTTGTTATTTCTAATCACATGCTTGATTGACTCCAGCTAAATGACCGAAAAGGCAGGGAGTTAAATCTAAAACTGTAACTATGTATTTTAACTGAAAATAGGTATCATCATGGAATATGTTCTCAATCAGCACTTGACATTCATCTGAATGTATAGCTTAAAAAAAAAGGGGGGAGAAAAATCAAACAAGATAAGCACTGTTCTATCCTTGGGCAGGAGCAGTGTGTGAAAAACTGTGATTGAGCTCTGAGGATGAAAATTGAAGCCCTGGAGCATACATAGAAGTAATAAAACTGAGGCCCCTGATGGGGTTATTCTAAGTGCGGTTAATATTGCAAATATAGTATGAGAGGAAAATCAAGTGACCTTTTGAAATCCTTTCTGAGATTGCCAAATCATTTTGAAATTTCAGAAAGATACTTTTAAGTGAGCTAACGAAAGAACTCGTTTTTGGAATAAAATGGGATTATATGCAAATGTTATCAATGTTAGGAAGATGTACACTACGGCCTTGTCAAACTGTTTCTTAGACAAGAAGATCTTAGATGAGTGCTCTCGTTTTCTCCATAATGAGAAAAAGGAGCTTTTCAGTTGTTCCTAAATTGAAAGGAGCTAGAGATCATAACACTGGAATAGCCAAAATGTAAATTATTTAATTTTCAGAAAAAATATGCAAAAGGGAGTAAGGGAGTGTTTTGGGTTTGTTTGTGGTTTGGTTTTGTTTGTTTGAGAGTTTTTTTGGGGTTTTTTTGGTTTTTTTTGGTTTTTTTAACAAGGGAAAAATAATGCTCCTTGCAGATTTTTTTATTTTTTTTTTTAAGATATCGGAGTTGTTTTTTTTTCTCTGTACTTCAGACATTTCACTTTGTAGTTTTTGTTCTATCTCATAACACAGATAGAAACTGAGATTTTAAGATACTGATGGAGCTCCTTTTATGTTCAGCAATTTCTTGTTCTATTATTCTACAATTTAATTGTGAACAAATCTTTTTTGCCCCTGAAAACCTGTATGCTTTGAAGTATCCAAGGTGAACAAAGGAAATTGGCTTTTATAAAACATGTGAATATATCTGAAATTAGTAACAGCAAATAAGAACAGAATTGGTAAGGTGAATAATTTACAATGCCTGACAATGATTTTTTGTTTGTTTGTTTTATTTTTAAGGGAGAAAATTGGCAGCAAGAGGATGATAAAATATGAGATGTATTATTTTGCAATTTTTAAATCCAACTCATTATCTCATTGAAGTCAGTGGAAAAAATAGTGATTGCTTCAAGTAAAATTAAGAGAATGATCTTTACGAGAACAAAATAGACTTAACCTCTAATACTTCTGGGCATGTTTTCTTTCTTTCTTTCTTTCTTTTTTTCTTTTTTTCTTTTTTTTCTTCTTTTCTTTTCTTCTTCTTTTTTCTTCCTTTCTTTTCTTCTTTTTTCTTTTTTCTTTTTCTTTTTTCTTTTTTCTTTTTTCCTTTTTCTTTTTTCTTTTCTCTTTTTTCTTTTTTCTTTTTTCTTTTTTCTTCTTTTTTCTTTTTCTTCTTTTTTCTTTTTTCTTCTTTTTTAATTTTTTCTTTTTCTCTTTTTTCTCTTTTTTCTCTTTTTTCTCTTTTTTCTCTTTTTTCTCTTTTTTCTCTTTTTTCTTTTTAAAGCAAGGCACACATGCTCATATTTTGCTCTGGTCGTTATTGTCTTTTTAGTAATTTAAAAGTGAGGTGATTTATAAAGAGATATGAAAGTTTTGACATGGTCAGAGTATTTGGTTTTCTTACAGGTAGAGGATGCTGATGCGAAGTTCAGCCATAAGAGATTGATTTACATTTGCAGATGAGAGGAAGATTTGCATTTGCTGGATGTCATATAAGAGAGTGAAATATGGATCATATTAGTGCATGTTGTAGACAGTCCCATACACCGGGAAGAATATTTTTGTGTAGGTTGTCGGATAGTGACCACAGACAGGTACTTGAGTGGCTGTAGGTTCCCCCGGGATCAGAAGGTTGGACAAACTGCCCCTAGGATTTAAACAGGGCAGTTGTTTCATGTCAGTTTAATTATCCTTACATTTTGGGAGGCAGTCACTCCAGTGGTTTGGAAATGTTAGGAAATTGGAGGCTTTCACAGCTTTGAGGGCAAAGTTCTGATTGGGTTTGTGTGGTATACATTCACTTTGTGATAGTCTTAATGCAAGTGATGGGCTGTTGGAACCACAAGGCATGCTTAGTGCCAGTACAAGATTTAATCAAGACACTATCATTCAGCGGGAAATGCCTTTCAGTCCAATTTTATTTATATGAATTTACCCTGCAACTCAGTAATCTCTGCTTGGGGTCATTACTTTGATTTTAACTTAGCAATTTAACTCCTGAAGTGCTTCAAGTAGAAATATCCTTGAAGGAGTAATAAGCTTAAATAGCTCCAAATCAGTTGAAAATAGTTTTTTAATTTAGTTCAGGCTGGGAGCACAAACTGCCAGAAAAACAAGTGGATGGAGGGGAAAAAAAGAGATTGAGCAGAAATAGTCACAGTGCACCATACAATTAAAGAATTTAGAGATGGGGCAATAAAGGTTAAATATACCCCTTTCTAACATCCTGGTATTAATAAATATCTAGTGACAATAAATAAAAAGTAATCAGTCAAATAATATTTGCTTTAATACTCAGGATTTTTGTTTGTTTGGCTTTGATTATTTTGATGGCATTAATAATACAGGAGATATAAAAATGTAACTACCGCTTCCTAAATTAACCATTTAGTTACTAAATGAGGAGAAAACGTCTTAACATAAATAAAATAAAAATCTCTAGTCATTTCAGCCAACCCCATTGCTTTTATAAAGCACTTGAGATTTTATTTTCATTAGCAGTGAGAGGCACTTTGAAATGAGTAACTAGCAAATAAACAATCTGAGATAATTCAAGTTTATATTGTTGAGTTAATAAAACTAATAAAATCTCTACATTTCCCAGGGTTTTCCATTATTACTATTTTTTTTATTTTTTTTTTTATTGCAGGAGGAAATTGTTAGGGTTATATAGTCTTAGGCATCATGGAAATTTTCTTTACCAGTTTTATGTTCTTTTATGACTTGATGAAGAAAATGAGGCTTGTTTTGCAGCTTGTGAACAAGGAAAATGCATCTTTCTAGTGGTTTCATCTGGGTGATTGTTTCTTCAGCAGCTTTCCCTCTAAGAGGACTCTGGCAGTGTAGCATAGATTTTACAGAATAGTAAATAGAAAGTTTCTTAGGAGCTTCTTTCCTTTAACAGTTACTCCGTTGTATTAATACCGTGACCGATAGAAACACCAGGAGTTGCGGTTTCACTTGAAGTGCCCCAGTCAGTCAGTTCTGTAAAGCATTATGCTTTGCCGTACTGCTAACAGTTTTTCTTCTATGCAGCTACAGAAAATTTTACATTTTTATTCTTTTAAACATTGCTTCTTTCCCCCGTCTTCTTCCCCCTTCCCTTCCCTTCTCTTCCCTTCCCTTCCCTTCCCTGAGCCTGATTTAAAAATACAGTGATATTTATCTAACGGAGGTTTAAAATATGCCTTTTTCTTCTTTTTTTTTTGCATTACCATGTGCCTTTCTTGTGCTTATTTGGATCACTGACCTGTAATATGTACTTTCTAGTAACACCAAACCTTCTCTTAGTTTTAACAAAGTCTGGAAATAGACCAGATAATTTGCAAAGGTGATCTAAGGGTTGTTCAGTAAGGTGTATTACTGAAAATCTATAATCCTTTTATTTTATGAGAGGATATTTTGCATTATGCTATGTGGCTTTTTCTCACATTTTCTTAGTTACACTGTAATTTGCATTCATTATCTGGCAGAGTTATTAACTATGTGATGCGTAAATCTCAGTAAATATCAAATGAGAAGACTATGAATATGAGCAGAGCAAAAATGCATACAAAATAGCCTAGCAAAGTTTTAAGTAATTGAAAAATATGAATACACCACAAAATATTTGAGTGAGGTTTTTTTATTAGGTCATGAGTTTTGTTTAGTTTTTAAAATAAATGTCAATCTAACATTTGTTTTCCTGACTTCATGGTTAATAACACTGTTTTATGATCTGTACATCGCACACATAACTATATATGCATATATATGTCTGTCTGAGTGTGTGTGCATCTCTTCTGAGCTGTGTGTATATGTACGTATTCTTTCCAGAAAAACAAATTAAGACAATTGTGTTTGGTTTGTTTGGTTTTTGAGGTTTTTTTGGTTTTCGGTTGTTTTGGTTTGGTTTGGTTTTGTTCTTGTTTTTTTTTACATGGCAATGACATTGAATTTAAATAAATGTCATTTGTATATAAATATACTAATAATTTGTAAAACTTTATAATTAATTTTCACTGCATGTATGGTAGCATTTCAGAAGGAGGAAATGGGAGAGTTGAAACCACACTCTGTTTGATGCTCCTTATTTTTACCTTCCTCCACTTTTCATTGTAGCCAAAATCCAGATAGATAGAATGTTTTTCTGCATAAGAGGGAGAACAGCACTTCTTGAATGAACAGATGTTTTGGGTTTTGCACTTAGTCTTGCTGTTAGCAAGATGGTATCCTGAACAAAGCTTGGCTTGGGATGAGCAAGCCATCAAGTAGAGATAATTTCACTTCAGTGTATGGCTGAAGAAGAGATTTTTTTTTTACCCACACCTTTTTTGTGTGCAGGTCAATTCCAGTGCTTGCTGTTTTACCCCACGCTGGGTCGCGGGTCTGATTATAGCTCATGCTGCATTGTCATTCCCTCCTCCTTCCTCCTTCTTTTTTTTTTCACTTTGTTTGAATGTCACATTAGTCAGTAAGGAGTTAATTTCCAATGAATACTAGACAGGAGCTCCTCTGTGGTGTGGTGTTTCATGCAAGGTTTTCATGTTTGTCATTGCCCCTCCTTTCATGCTTCTGTGGGTATAGAAATGTTTGGAGGCAGAGTGGGGAGCAGGCGCTGAGCTTGGCGGCCCTATGACTGCCTGGTGCATTACCCGCTGCCACTGCCTCCCTCACACTCCTCTGCTACTCATGGCATGTAATGCTCTGGGAAGCGTGGAGGAGGGAGGCAGCGCTAACTCCAAATTTAGCCTTCCAGAAATTTCGTTCCAAATCCAAGCCGTCCTCCCTCTCGGGGAGGAGGAACAGCCCAGGGTGGCTGTGCTGAGGTCACTGTAAAAGTGCCAGCCGGCGCAGTGATAAAATGCAGGCAACAGCAGTGGTCGGTCACGTAATTGTGATTCGTTGTGGTTGGTTTTTAATAGTCTCAGATTTGATGCCCAGAACCTGTATGCTGCATTGAAAATGGCAGCTAGCCTTTTTTGTGAAACTCTCACTAAGAGCGTAGCTCTCCGACAGCGGTGCATGGTTTTTATTCTCTGTCCCACCCCCAGTGAAGTAAAACCCAAAACACTGAGAAAGAAGCACCCATGAAGCAATGAGGAAAGGGAGTGGTGCAGCATTTTTTCACGATAAGATGTAAAAGGTAATAGCTCAGCAGTTTAACGGGCTATTTTCCTTTCCACCTAGATTCTTTCTACCTAGTTTCTGTTCTATGATACTATGATTCTGTTTGTTAGTGTGACCTCATTACAAAGACTGTCTTTGAATAACGAAGCCAGTTCATGCATTTGTTGCACTGTTTAGGTTTTCAAAGCCTCATTTATTGGAAAATATGGAAATACTAGTGATGCAGCCTGTCTGAAATGGGTATTGTAACCTCTGAACCCAGAAGAAAAAAACAGGTCATACTTCCTAAAACTATTGTGCTCAGCAGAAATTCTCTATAATATGTTGTCTTTGTATGTTCAGAAACGGGAGAATCTAATAACAGTATTGTAATGAAACAAAAGAAACCTCTGAAAGTCTTTATAGCTGGCACAAAGTGCTGTAATATTTTCCCCAAAGCAAAAATTGTCTAACTGTGTTGTTTCCCTCTATAAAAAACTGTAGTGCTATGTGGTGTTTCATACCTTTATCAATTTGTCTATTTAAGCCTGGAAATATAGGAGAGATGTAATTTAAGCCTGTGTTTTGAATAGAAGTGTGGGGTTTTTTCTTTTATGTTGCCATCCTTTTGGGCTTTACCTATCCTTTACTCTTACTGTTCTTATTGGCCTCATGTTCATGTCTTTAAATTCATTTCTTTGCTCTTATTCGTGGTTGTGGGGTTTTGGGGTCTTTTTTTCCACTTTATTTTTTCTTTTGGCAATAATAAATTTAATTTGTTACTGTAATCTTCTGAGATGTTCTACTTGGTTATCTTTTTTTAATTAGTTGCTGAGTTTGGAAATAAGGGAAAAGTAGACTACAGGCTAGTTTCACACTCAAATATTTTGCTTTCTAGAAAATTATGTGCAATAGGAATAAATAAAAACTTTATTTTCACAAAGAAAGCTGTTTTACCAGTGATTCAGCATGATGCTGAATCTCTCAGCCACACTTTTTGCTGTTATTATTTGGAGTGGTAACTATAGAAATTCTTACTGTTATTACTGTTATTTTTTTCTGAACAGTTCAGGCTGGCATCTCGGCTGCTTGCCAGTTTCGGCTTCATTCCACTCAGGAATTATTTGCTTCATTCTTACTTGAACCTGCCACTCATGTTTATAACAGAGATGGACAGATCAAAGGAGTCAGAGCCCCAGGAAGAGGGAAGCAGAGCAGTCCTCATTGGCACAAAAGGCAATTAATTTGATTGTTAGGATTATTATTTCTTTAATCTTTAGGAGAGCTTTAGTAATGGAAACTCTGTGAATTAAGTAAGTATTCTCAATGATAAATCATGATGGTTTAAGAATAATAGTTTTTTGTATGCAGATGTGGAGCCCTATCCTAATTCTGAAAACAGTATGAGCAAGGGTGCTGGCATCCCACCATGTGAACAGGAGGACTCAGTCTAGTAGGTGCCGTGCTGAACACCATGAGTTGTTGTCACAGGGCTGAGTCCACAGAAACTACCAAAGCGGCAGGCCTATCTGGAAGGTCAAAACTACCAAGTGCTTGAAGGACCTGCTGCGGAGGGGCAAGGTTTTAGCCAAACCCATTTTAATAACTGTTTTAGATTAACAACAAACAAAGGAAGGAACTTGGTTTTACAGTAATTTGTCCCAGATGCTATTGCACATAGGTCTGAGGTCTACATTTTCGGTGGAGTGAATGTTTTGGTCAGAACCAAAACCAGAAACGGACAGACAGTAAGGAGGAAGAGCTGCATGCTTTAAAGAAGATGGGGATCCTTGCCTTTAATTAACAGGCCTTATCTTCTCTCCAGTAAGTGACATGATCAATTCCTTTTTAAAGTGTATCTTTGTTGTCTGAGTAGCAATAAAAGTTGGCCAGTTGTTGTCCTTCTTCAGTCACTCTGCATCCCAAGGTAGAATGCATTTGTGCTGCTTCTCTTTACTGCCACGCTGTGGAAAAAGAAGCCTGCCTTGGATGCTGTACTGTGTTTTCCACAGCATGGCAGTAAAGCAAAACATTGCAGTTTTATTTCACTCACAAGCAGGATTGGCTTTGCTTTTTTTTTTTTTTTTTTTTTTTTTTTTTCTTTTTCCCCTCTTTCCACTCACTAGGCAGCCTTACTCACACTAGATGCATCCTTACATCTTATGTCTGGGGTAGGGATAGATGTGCTACTCTCCTCTCATATTGCGGCATTGTGTTGACTGATAAAATCACGATGAAAAGAAATGAATTTTAAATAAAGTATTATGCTTCTGAATTAACTACGTAGATGTGAATTTAACCATCAGCACCATGCCTGGGAGCCTGCCTGGGTAAGAGGGACCCTGAGAGTCACATATCAGTGCCTGGGACTGCAAGGCGTGATATGGCAAAGGAGAGGGCCTGGTGCTCTGCAGCTGGAGTGGATCAGATGTGGATCGGAAACTTCTCTTGAGAGGAGAGGTCTGTTCAGGATGGAGTGAATGTGCTTGGACATGGTCTGTGCGGAGTGAGCCTTTTTCGATTCTTGAGCATTGGGCTCTTGCCAGATTAGGTTTGGGTGAGCAGCTGGATGGATTTACTGAATGACACTTAGGTAGTAAAAAACTGAGTGTTAGTGGTTTAATTTTAAGTGTCTGATCTACTGTCTTTGTACTGTAGACGTAACTTGTCAAGACAACGAGCAGTGTTTGCCAACCACAGTGGCAAACGCACTGGAAACTTTGTTCAGTGGAGAAAGGTACTGCTAATGTCTGCTCTTTCCTGTGCTATTTTAGGACTTTTTGCCTCATGCCTGTCTATTTTCTCTTCTTCCATTTCTCCCTTCCCCTCCAACCAGTAAAGTGTCTGAGGAATAGAGAAGTAAGGACTGTGGGAACTCAGCCTTCCCAATCAATCTGCCCCAGTCTTTTCAGGAGGTGAAGCAATGCAGGAAATGTTCAGTAGGTCAAGCCTACTCTAGGTTACTGCCATTTAAAGGCTATTCATATGCACAAGAAAAGTGTGTTTTTCTTACTTCTTCACAACTTCTTTCAGTGAAACTAGCTAATATTTCTTTTTCATGAATCTCATGCAGACAAGGAATAATAGATGTCTTTAATGTAACAACAAATGGACATAGTCGTCTAGAAAAATCTAAATTTGCTTTGTCGCAAGACAAGGTCTTTTCAGGTTTCAGCCTCTACAACCTCAGCTGCCTGAGAACATCTGGGAGAATAATTATATGTGACAACAACAAGGCAACTATGGGGTTTTTGTTGTTCTGTTCTGTTGTGTGAGGTTTTGGGGTTTTTTTGTTAGTTGGCATTTTTTTTCCCTTGAGGTTGATAGGGATAGCTCAGTGGCTTAGCCCTCATCCTGGTTTTTTTTTGATTCTGTCAAACAAATCTTAATTAAATGTGTGGCAGAGTGTTTTGTTGAACATTGCACCTTATGATGGTGAATAAGTTCATATAAATGTGTGTACTAAAAAGACTGAGAAAGTATGGTGTTTTCCCATATAAGTATGTAGAAGATGCTGCTCCCTTTTCCCAGAGGTTATTGGAAGCCACCTTAGAGTGGTAGTTCAAAAAACACATTCAGATCTTTTAGCATTACTCCTACATCATAAAAACAACAGTAGGAATGGTAGTTATCGCAAGAAGAACCCATAACTGGGTATGGAAAACAGTCTTCTGTTATGTGTATTCTTTGCAAGGAGAAATACCTTTCCTACCAAAAGTCATAAAGGGAGTTATGGTGGGATCATGAGTTAGTTACTTTCTCAAAAAGTCAGAAGGTAGGTGAGTAAAATGCAATCATTTGCTCTGGGTATGTTTTCTGTTGTTTAATGCGAAGGACATGAAAGCAAAGCAGTCAGAAAAAACCTTTCTAGCTTTCTTTTTTCACCCTTCATATACCAGATGCTTTTTGTCTTCTGTTTTGTTTTTGATTTGTTTTTTTTTTTACTTAAAAAATTATTTTTGAGATCGGAACTGAAAAGTGTGATCATTTGTTTTAAAAGAAATGAGAATATATTTAACCATGGACAGTGAATGTATTTAATCCTGGACAGTAACAAATAGAAGAGAAGCCTCTGACTGTGGTCTCAGGTAGCTTGCTGTTGGGGATATTGGATTTAGAACTTTTTGCCACTGTCACTGAAGGACAAAACCATCTTTGGGGTTTTTTTTGTTCCTGTGACTTAAAGCAAGAGCCTACTTTTAGGTGACTGCTAAACTGGAGAAAGGTATGTTGTTACAGTATTGTCTTTGTTAGCATCACCTGTTGAGGTGCTTAATGCAATAATACCCTGTCAAAGTAGGACCAAAGCATATAATTGTGCAGAAAAATGGACTGTGAAAAGTACATGCCTGCTACTAAGCTATTTCTGATTCATTCACCCAGCAGGGAAAGTCAAACCATTTGAACAGTTAAATGAAAATCATTCTTGATTGCATCTGTCAGCTTTGGCCAGGCACCTGTGTTTTGCTTTTCTGTGATTGCACTTAAAACTTTGAATGCTCTTTTGCCTCTTAATATGTTGGTCACCCATGGAGTCAGATCAGCTTTTCTGATGTATTCCTTCTTAAGAGGAGCAGAAAGAGTGAAGGGGACTTCTTTGGTTCTTGTATAATTTGGTTTCTATGCAATTCTGATTTTCCTTGAAGTTTGAAATCCAGATATTTGCCATTTCACTTATGGCTTCGTATGTGGAATAAGCATGAAGGGAGAAACAAGAGACAGAGGAGAGGTGGAGAATAAAAATGGGAAGAGGCAGAAATATTTTTGGGAGGAACTGGGGATTGTCAGCTCTTCGGTGGTTTGGAACAAGCAGTCTGTGTTGTGTCCCGTTCATTCATTCCTCCTTGTGTCCTCCTCTATTATCTGTGATTTTGGTGTTCATCCCACCCTGAAATGACCTCATCTGATATGAGATGAAGGTGAAGATTGTGGTAAGGCATGGAGGGCTGGTATCCCCTGGAGTACTGATTTAGCTATTACTTAACAATAGCAATTGAAGTTGTTCTCCTTGAGTGCACTACGTGAAGTATTATAGTAGTAAGTGGGAAGGTAGTCATGAGAAGATGTGAAAGCAAAGAATTCCTCCAAGGGATTAAGTTATTTTCTATCTTTTGTATTTTGGTACCATGTATGCATTACTTACTGTATGCTAAAGTTAAAACTCAAAACTACTAAGATTTTTTTTTTTTTTCTGAATAAACAGCATTTCTTCTGTACATGATGATGTGCCTTGTTAGTAGATGGTGTTTTGGTATTTAGAGGGGTAGATGGGTGAAGGAGTACAAGGAAGGTTTAATCCAGCACCAGGACTGCCATTCACAAAACCAAAGTGGAGCATTAGGTCTGAAGATGCAGGTTGCAGCTCAATTATTAAAATGGATGTTCTAAAATTGCAATTTTACAGCATATTCTCCATATGATACTTGGAGAAAATAAAGGTTAGTTTTTTCTGAAAAAAGTGGGTCTACCAGTTGTGTTTAATTCTACGACTAGGTTGCCTCACTCGTACAGATTACATTATATTCTCATGCCTTATATATGGAGAAGAAGGGTCAGTGATGCATGCTTGCTCACTTGCTCTTGCTTATGCATACACAAACACACATGCTTACTTTCTCTCATAATATCAATAAGGGGGTTAAAAGAGTGAAGGAGAAGAATATAAACAGAAAAACCACATCCTGACAGCTGCCTCCTGTTACTCCTGTTTGTCCTCCAGACTTTTAAATCTTACAGTGGCTCCTAATTTGTCCCGCATGAGTCTTCTCCCAGTGGGGCTGTTTTCTGTTTCCTTTTTGCTTTCATTTGATCCAAAGTAAACAGTTAACAAAGAATAAACCAATTCAGGCAGCTGTCAATGGACCATCAGCTTTCAGGTGTCTCGGACAGCAAGAAGAGAGCATATTATTTTGAAGGTAAGAAGGGAAAATGAGACTGAAACTTGATGCCTGTGTGGACCATAAAAGTACTTCCAGGTCAAGTTTGCTTAAGGCAATGTGGTCACAGTTTGTCAAGGACATAAATTTTGGGACATTTGTCTTAATGTAAAAAGTCTTTTAGATTAAAAATGCATGGGGTGCATTACTCAAGGGAAAAAATCACAACATTTTACTAGAAATACATGAGATCTCAAGACTCTTTTCACAGGGACCTGTTGGAAACATTGTGCAAACATTGCAGCTGCAAAATATGAGACTGCTGCATTTGTTTGCTGTTTTTTAAGATGAGTTTTCCTACAAAGTCTGGATGCATCTTTCCTTTTACCTGAAGGAGTATCCAGGAGTGGGGGAAATAACCCACTTTTCTCTTAGAGGTGTATAGAGGTGTATAGAGCATATCAAAGCAGCTTTCTCCTGCCTGCCCTGTTAGGTTAATCTCTTCTAAGTGCAAATTTCTTATCATGCCTGTAGAAATCAACAAAGTAATTTATCTTATCACTTCAAAACTTCTCTAATCAATGTTTAGGAAGGATCTAAAGGGTTCCCATGGCACTTCCTCCAAAAAAACCCAACCCAAGACTTGATGCCAAAATAATACACTTTATATTGAGGTCTGCAAAATAAATGGCATTGCAGCTAGTCATTATTGGCTCCGCCTTACAGTATTAGAGTAAAACCTATCTTGCTGCTACCTAAGACTTTTTATGAAACCCTATCACTTTTGCTGAAGCTCTGCTTCCACTGAAATTTGGAGGCGTGTCTACATATGCCTCCAAATGATCAATCTACAAATGACTCGCTTCCTGTCATTTCCTAGCTTTGATGGCTTGGGGTTTTTTCTTTTCCATAATGTTTGTATGAGAATGATTTTCAGAAAGGGTAATTCCTGCTATAATGATATGTGGTGCATTTGTGTAATGCAGCTCTCAGGGCTTAGTGCAGTGTTCTGCAGGTTCTCCCATTTCTCAAAAAAAAAAAGGTCCATTAGAAGAAAGTGAGCTGTGTTTCTCAAGTCTGCTTTCATCATTTTCCATTATATTGAAATAACTAAATACTGAAGTAATTCTCTAATGATAGAAGAATAATGCAATTAGCTTTGAACACCTACTTCTTTCTCAGGCAAATAGTCCTGCTTGACTGATTTGAACCTCAAGGAGAAGTGGGACTGAAGGGAGACTCGAGCTCCTGCATGGTGAAAGAATCTTTTACCTGAATGGTAAAAAAACCTGTAGTCCTTGCGGTAGTCCTATAGGAAAGCAACATAATGAAGGCTAGCTGGAGCTTGGATGGCCTTGCCAGGAAAAGTTACATCTACTGAAAGTGAGGCAAGAAATATATGGCAGAAGTAGGCCCTGAAATCAGTCAGGCCTCGTGAGAGGGAACAGGCAGGTTAAAGGGTATTTAGGGTCAGGACACCTATGGGAAGAATTTTGGAGGGAGGGCTGGAGCTTGGCCAAGCCAAGGTTGTGAACAGATAGGCGGAGGCAAGCTTAAATGGACACTGAATTTTGGAGGAAGAAAACAGTAGAGCCTGTAGGTGGCATAAGGTGCCTCATTTGTGTTTTTTCCATGAAATTGCAGGGCTGGCTAGTGGAATGTCAGAGAAACATTGAGATCTGGCTATGTGATGGTTGCTGCTAAGATGTTGGTCACAGGCTGAGCTTAGGGGCAAATACAGATGTTTCTGGGGTAGTGGCAGCCGAGGTATTGAACTGTAGTTCAGTATAGACGGGAGGTATGTTATCTGTATGCTGCTCGCTGTTAACAGTACCAATTTTTAATTTCACTCCAGTTTTTGAAACAACGACTTCAGGCTTTTTCTGTTGGAGCGACTGGTAAAGCTAATGCACTTTATAGCATTTGCTACATTCCTGCCACCATGTTGCCATGACATCTATCTATGTAAATTTTCGTCTCCATGAAAATACCCCATGTTCCTCCCTGCCCTCCCAAGAGTTTGAAACTGACTCAGCATTTGTTTTGGTAAAGTACAGAGGCAGGGATACTTTTTTCTCTCTTCCCCAAATTAAATAAAGGAAAAAGCAGTCCCTGTGCAGCTTTATACGACGGAACACTGTATATATATATATATATATATTCTGATTACTCTTATTTTTAAAATTCTGTTGAGGCATGAACTCAGTCCACACCTTACCAGAAACACAGAAATCTCCAGTTTCCTGCTGCTTAGCAGTTGTACAAATGGAATATATATATGTCTCCTTATCCTACACAAATTTGCTTGTTTAACATTTATTGAAATGTATCCTATTATGCCTGATGCGTATCTCATGGACAAGCAACAAGGAAGCTTTGGGGCCAGCTGCTCACTCTCTTTGGGGCCAGTTGAAGTTTTGGTTTCATTTTATCACTTTTACTTAGTCTAAGTGCTGGACTGTTTTTACTTTCTGCCATTTTATTGTCAAAATCGAGTGTCTAAGTATGCTCTGATTTGGTTTTCTGCTTTGGAGACAGGATATGCCATATTGTTTCAGTGAGCCTGTCAGCACAAAATCATGGTTTGGGTTGGAAGGAACCTTAAAGCTTATCCAGTTCCAACCCCCTGCCACAGGCAGGGACACCTTCCACCAGACGAGATTGCTCTGAGCCCCGTCCACCCTGGCCTTGAACACTGCCAGGGATAGGGCAGACACAGCTTCTCTAAGCAACCTGTTACAGTGCCTCACCACCCTCACAGGGAAGAATTTTTTCCCAACATCTAATCTCAATCTCCCCTCTCTCAGGTTAAAGCCATTCCCCCTTGTCCTGTCCCTACAGGCCCTTGTCAAAAGCCCCTCTCCAGATTTCTTGTCAGCCCCTTTAGGCACTGGAAGCTGCTCTAAGGTCTCCCCAGAGCCTTCTCTTCTCCAGGCTGAACAAGCCCAACTCAGCCTGCCTGCAGAGCAGAGGTGCTCCAGCCCTCAGAGCATCTACGTGGCCTCCTCTGGAGTCACTCAACAAGTCCACATCCTTCTTGTGTTGTGGGCCTCAGAGCTGACTGAAATACTGCAGTTCTGGGAAGTGGTGGGGGGAAAAACACAGAACCAAAACCAAATAAAAAACACTCCAAATGAACAACAAAAAGAAAGAAACAAAAAAAACCCCAACCAAAACCACACAGAAAGTAAGAGTTAGAAAAAACTGCCAGTAATTAGATGGCTAAGTTGAAGAAGTACTGCTGTTAGGGGTTTATGTCTAAGTGAACAAGTTATGTTGTGAACTATGTGTTTAATTTCCCTAGTTATAGTTACTGTGAAAGAGCTAAAAGAAATGTGAGGATTTGGGGAGGTGGTGGTGGGGGAGCGGGGAGACAGGGGGAACTAGAAAAAGGGCTGGGAAGGAGGGGAGGTGTCCTCTGCAGGAGCTGGGAGCTGGACTAGAAATAAGGAGGCAGACATGAATGAGTACTTTGTGCCAGAGTAAGCAAGCAGTGCACGCAACACATACGCGCGAATGTGTGTACACAAACCTGTATATTTATGCGACTATGAAAGAGTGGTGTATATTTATGCTACTATGACAGGGGTAGGTGTTGAAATGAGTATCAGCGATGTGCAGTTTATGGGACTTTTATTGTTGGCAGCAGTATTTGCCCAACTGAGTATAGTAATACATGCTTGTCTCCCACAAGACATTCCTTTCATCTCCAGCTAATGCTGTTTAATGGGCCTCGATAAGGACTTCGTAAACAGAAGCAGAAGCTGCATGGTCTATGTGTGTGTGTATGTGTTTAGCTTCGCTGTTTTCACTCTCCCTCTTGCTTGGTGAAACAGCAATTGGAAAAATGTCACCTGGAATGGAAGAAGGGCCTTGTGCGGCTGTCATCTCTCATCTGTTTTTACATGCTTTTGCTTCACCTGCATCGTTACCTTCTCTTGGGTTGCCTTAGAAGTAAACATAGCACTGTTGGAATAAGAATAAATCAGCTGTATCTCTTCATATTTGCTGATTTCTATGCTAAAGTGTGGGAAAAAGAGAAGACTATCAAGTACCACCAGCTGATTTTTGAGAATATGAGTATGAGGCACTCAGTTGGGAACGAAATCTTTTGCTCTGTTATTTATTTTTCCCCCTTGAACTATGTTAACATTTTTACAAATTAAATATAGTCTGAGTTTCATTCTTGACATGGCAAAAGCTTAATAAAAAAGGCTCCAGGGAGACCTTGGAGTAGCTTTCCATTACCTAAAAGGGACCTACGAGAAAGCGAGAGAGGGACTTTGTACAGGGACATGTAGTGATAGGAAGGACAAGGGGGAATGGCTTTAAACTGAAAGAGGGTATATTTAGATTAGATATTAGAATGAAATTCTTCACTATGAGCCTGGTGAGACACTGGAACAAGTTGCCCAGAGAAGCTGTGGCTGCCCCATCCCTGGCAGTGTTTAAGGCCAGGTTGGACGGGGCTTGGAGTAACCTGGTTTAGTCCCTGCCCGTGACAGGGGGTTGGAACTAAATGATCTTTAAGGTCCCTTCCAACCCAAGCCATTCTATGATTCTGTGATTGTAAAACAGAATATTTGCTGAGATCTTTGCTTTGGATTTGTTCTTTTGATTTTTTAAGATGGTATTATGCCCTCCCATTCTACTCCCCCCATTCCCAATCCTTACATCCAGCAGAAAGAACATAAATGCCCTTTCTACCCAAGTTCTTTAAAAGCGTCCTCCTGCCTCCTACTCTGTCTTGTACCCTAAGATGTATGAGAGGAAGTCATTCAACAATGAAGATGTGTCTACTGTGCTGTAGTATTTATTAGAAGGATGGAATAATGCAAGCTCTTCAGAGATTGTCATGAGGTTAAAATTAAGACAACTGAAAAAGTGTGAAAGAAATATAGTTTTCTGGACATGGCCTTTCTGTGTATGCTAAAACTGAGGATGTGGTCAGACCACAGAGCCATATACGGTTAAAGAAAAAGTTTAATACCAGGACACGTTCGCTATTATTCTTGTTTCTTGTCTATTCAGTGTTTCAAGCTGCAAGTAATAGATGTTGGCCTCCTGTGTGAAGTGTATCTATTTTTCAATGAGTCCCTGGCCTAGTTAGTTGTTTCTGCATTTATTAAATGACACAGAGGACCTCCTTTTGCAAAGAGTTGTTGCTTTTCCCATTCCTTATGATAATGAATTAATAATTTTTCTCTCTTAATTAGGTTCCATCTTCTGTTCCTGTCTTGAATTCTAAAGGTTATAGTTATTATCATATTCATAAAATCACCCAACTGTGTAAGAGAACTTTAACAACAATTTTAAAGCCAAGTTCCTCTATTATGCCTCATTCAGTGTGCGTTTTGCCATCAGTGATAGGAAAGCTGATCATGTGGGGCAAGTCCTGCAAATGCCTTGCTGTGGTATTATAGCAGAAATATGCCACCTTGCCAAGAGAAGTATCTCTGTATTTCAATAAAACTCATACAAACTAGGGCTTCCAAACACAAAATGCCCAAATATGCATAGCTCTTGGAAGAAAATCTTTTAATATTCTGGCTTCCTGTAAATCTATACTGCTCAGAATCTTCTTGCTTGCTATAGTAAATTGAATGCCTTAAGAATATATACTGGCTTTCAGTTGAGAGTGGATTTGGCATGAACTGGCAGCCTTGGCTTTCTGTCTTAAGAAATCTAAAAACAAAACCCGATAGACCAAGATGAATACTATGTGAGGGTCGAATAATGATTTATTTTCCTGAAAGGGGTGGAGGGCACTGGCGATTTGATCTTAACGTGCAGGTACAAGACCTGCAGCTACAGGTAGATCACATTGCAGTGCTTGGCACAAGGTTAAATTTTGCTTCTCTCTCACCCTACAAGTACACTCCTTTTCTTACCTTTCTCTGCTTTTCTCTCCTGTGTTCTCACTTAGTCTGTAAGAAGTACCTGAAGGTAAAGCTTTCTTTCATCTGTTTCCCAGCCATCCATTCCTTTTGACCTAGACTTACATTGGTTATATTTAAATGACAGTATATTTACAAGAAGAGAGAAAATAAAGATCTCTGGATTGCCTGCTTGACTTAATCCCTTTCTTAAAGGAATACCTCGTTTTTCCACTGATAGCTAAGTAGTATGGTCACTGTCTGAAATCAGCTTTAGTAAGTGATTCTTCATCTTGCCTTGTGAGTGATTCCTCACCTCATCCAGTGGGTGGTTGTCTTTGGTTTTGGCCTGGCTTCTCCTTCCCCTTGCAGTCTGCAGTCTGCAGTCCTGTGTGATACACTGTGCTCCTAGCTCGATCTGAATGAACATGCAACATGACAGATGATCTTTGGCATGAGTATCAAGCAATTCCTACACATCAGAGATTTGAGGGTCTGAGAGTTGAGATCCAACAACTCTTCTCTGGTCAATTATAATATCTTATCTCCTCTGGCAACCTGCTTCGCCCCTTCTCTCAAAATTACTGCCTGTTCAGTATGATGTCTTCACTTAACCCTCTGCCAGAGGTTACCAGCTTTGTACCTAAGTGCTAAAAGGGAACATGTGCCTTTTCCCCTTCACAGGTCAGTGCATTGGTTTGTTCAGCTCCTCAGCTGCTGAGGAGAGCAAGAGGACTGAAGAGTGTGGGTGATGATGGCTGAGAGGTTGCTCAGTGATGGAGGGGCGGGCAGGCAGCTGGTATTCAGCCCTCCCAGCATGGTTTGCCAAAGACATCTGTTAGTGCCGTCAGTCCTTTCTTATAAAAGTGGTAATTTTTTGCCTGCCTGCAGTGGTGAATTATAGTTCTCAACCCCCGCCTGTGTTCTTGTTTGGATCTATTTTGGAGGTTTTGTCTTTGTGTTATTTGAGAATGGCCAGGGAGCTCTGGAGCAAAGTGGATTAAATGTTTGTTAATCATCCTTAATACTCTTTTTGCAGTTGAAAATTATGCAAACTTGATTCTTCTCTACCTTACATCTCAGTTGGTTCCTTATCATGCTGCCTGCCATGTCTCTTGACAGGGACAGGCAGTGGTATACTCATAATTGTGTGTGCACGGAAAACCAGTATGAACTGAGTGTATGTGGTGTGCAGACTGAATCAGGCTGTATTCTCGAAGTGACAATCTACACAAGTATTGAGGTACTGGAGAAAAAATCTTGTCGGTGTTGCCATTTAATTAACTCTTGATGAAGCTGGGAAAGTGTGCACAACTGTGTAATTTACATACTGACATCTATTTTAGAAAGTAGCAATACATTATGGGGGCTAAAAGTGAAACTACACTTAATTTCAGCTTTTGGTGATAGGGGTTTTTTTTGAGCGTGCTGCTAATGATAAAGGAGCTATGGGCATCTCCCAGTAAATTTGTTTGTATAGTGTAAATTGTACTCACACAGGTGAGGAGAACCTTGGGACATGGATCTTTGGCACTGAGCTATAAATTTCCTTTATCTAATAGGCATTTGAATGTATTTCTTCAAGCACTTCAAGAATCCCATCCTTCTCAGTGTTGCCTTTGGAGTTCAAGGTTTTGGAGAAGAAATGCATCCCAGGAGAAGGGTCAAATTCTGTTTGCATTTGTGAAGATCAAATATATGTATAGGAATTGGTAACACTTTGCAATTTGTGTCTGATTATTTTTTTGTAAGTTTGATGAAATACGTGGCTGTTGCCAAATATACTTTTTCCCTAAGGTCTTTTGTGGGTGGGTAATATCTTCTTCTCTTGTCCTCAGGGGACGGAGTATATTTGGATCACATTTACAGATTAGTCAAAGGTGTCTGTTGCTGAACTCTTAGCAAGTTGCTACATTCATCCCTATCTCCACTGTCTCTTGCTGTCTTTAAACACCTCTTGGAATTTCAATAGTTTTAGGAGATATCTCTTGGGAGGTGGAGAATAAGTATGAAGTATCTCAGTCTCCCTATATCACCTGAATTGCAGTTATTCTCAGGATTTGGCTTTTGCTGTGTGTCTTCCATCTCTAGTTTGTGGTTTTTATTCCAGAATTTGGTGAGGAGCTGCTTTAGCTTTGCCCATTTTACTGAACTAAGGAAGTCTGCCTGGACAGGGGTTCAGTGCGTGTGCATGCAGGCAGCTGATGGCTTTGTATTTCATTTTGAATTCAAGATGCTGCTGTAGCAACTACAGATGGTGGGGGTTTTGCATAGAATTATCAGCTCTGTAGCTTAGGTGGCTGAAAAGCTGTTGAACTCATAAAGGAACATATAGATTTTTTCTAATTTGGATACCTTTTATTTGGAATTGAAAATGATAGCAACTTAGATCTTATTTGAAATGTAACATACGAGAAAGCTTGAATTAACATTCCTTCTTGTATAGCTAGTGTCTTTGCTTTTTTTGTGTAAGATGAATGGATAGAAAGCAAACCAGTAACACTTCAATTTTCTGGCTTGGCTCATAGGACTAGAAAATTGGGAATTAGCAGCTGGGAATGACTAACATAATTTTTAGCTTACTTACTCCAGGAGTTCTGGTGGGGATAACCACCAACAAAGGTGACTAGTGGCATTCAGAATGAAATCTTGCTCTCTTGGGATTAGCAGCAGTTGCTGAAGCAATGAATAAACAAGGAGTTAAAGGCTTGTAATTTTTTAATGTTTTAGAATAATAGCGAGGAAACAGCAGCAAAGGACTTGCTTGCCTCCTTGTCCAGCAAATGGAAGAAGTGTCCCTCCTTCCTCTGCTGGAGTTCTGTAAAGCAGTAAAGTGTTACCCAAAACCTAGGTGGAAAAGTGTGTTTGTGTTGCACTGAAGTATGCTTATATAAAATTGAAGTGTATTCTCTGCCCTAAAATATGCTACCAGGTTTGTGTATTGAGTATAGCTTAAGGCCTCATGGTAGACTGCATATAGAATCATAGAATAGCTAAGGTTAGAAAGGACCTTAAGATCATCTAGTTCCACCCCCCTGCCAATGTTGCTGATTGTAGGAGAAAATAATTCCCCCCCCCCTTTCCCTAAACAAAGGGAAATTTCATGCAGAGCCAGTCAGTGAAACACTGGCTACAACATAAAAGCCAGAATGGCGTATGCATTTGTGCTTTGCCATAGAGGCAAATCACCTACTCCACAAGAGCAATCAGTGAAATTACTAGACGTAATTGATGTTTGTGCAAAACAGGGAGTACTTGTTTTTTTCTTTCTTGTGGTTCATGTTTAGTGTGATAATGCAAATAAGTCCTCCATACCGTTCCCTACTCTGTCCTGTCACATGTACTTTTCATCTTTTTTCTTTGTCTTGTGGGTACTAGCAGTTGCTAAATGGCTTTTATGGAGGGTAATATATTTAGGAAGCAATTTCCATTTGAGATTTTTACTGCTACCTCTCCCTCTCTGTGACCTAGGGAGTGAAAGGCTGATATAATACAGTTATCTTTCCAAGTTGAGTCACTTTAAAGCATGTGCTTGTAATATACGGTTCTTAATAATCTTTCCTGCCACAGAGCATAAACTGGTCTCTGAATGAGGACAACCAGATGAAACTTGCGTATGTGTTAACATGGCTTGGGCAGAATCAGCCAATTTCAAGGCGGATTAGTGTCAGCGCAGTGAAAACAGGATAAGGGAAGTATGAATATGGGGAGAACTTGAGTGTCACTTGTGAAAAAAGAAAAATCTGCATCGGATTGTTTCCCTTCATCAGTCCCTCCCAACTCTGAAACTTTCTTGTCCTGTCTCTTGAGCCTTTTGTGCTGTAAGTGTAGGATGACACAACAGGACACAAAAACTGAAAGGAGAGCTGGCCTCCTGCACCGGCTGCTCCCTGTCCCAGTCTGCAAGACTGCAGGTCCAAATCAGCAGGTTTCTGTTCCTTGTGCTCCTCCCAGGCGCTACCTCTGCTGTCCTGTTTTTGACCTACCTGGGATTCAAGTGTGTTGGTGTCTAGGCTAAGGAAGATATATTTTAAAGAAAAAAGGCCTTGTATAAGGTAACATATTTTGAGAGGTTTGTACCAGCTGCGCTGGCAGAGAGTCCTTAAGCCTGGGATATCTGGACACCTGCAGAGACCTTTTTTCTTAGGAGTCCATCCTGTAAATAACCTTTCACTGGGAATGCTGTATTTGGGCAGCTGTGTACCTTTTTTCATCCCAGGAACTGCTGCTCAACTTTGTGGCAGTAAGTTACACAAAAACTTGCATGTATGGTGAATTTGCCCTTTATAACCTGGCTGAGCAGCCTGGAGCTCATGTCATTGCTAACTTTTGTTTTACCCTTTACTCATGTATTGTAATAGTCCAAGAGATGCTGTATGGTTAAATGGGTTTCTGCTGCAGGTTTCGTGTGCACTGCTGGTTTAACACGGCCTTTTTATTCTGCCGAGCATATAGTATATCTTGAAATTTTCTTCCTCCAAATTATCTTTTTCCATGAAAACAATAAAAAGTGCAGTTTATCCTGGAAGTCTTATTTTATGGAATTTACAAACAGCTTACTCATTCTTAGTACTTCTCTCAGATGTGATTTTTTTCTAAATGGCCTGCTAAAATTATCTGAGAACGAAGCTATAAAAAACCTAGGGCTTTCACATCTGAAATGATGAATAAAAAGAAACCTTCAGAAATTTCATTCTGATTTCCATGTGATAACTGGGGTTTTGCCTTCAGGAACAAAAGATTAGTAAGTGGCAAAGCTTACTTCTTGTAGGAGTTTTAAAGTAATGAGATAGTTGTCCCAACTTGCATCAGCTCATTGAAAAGCATAAAATATATAACTGGATCAGCTTTCTCCTAAACTACGTAATTTAGGTTAGCATAAATGCATTTTTATTGAAGTGGGATCTTATATTGATTTATTATCTGATTAATGTTATCCTTCCTATCCAAAGTGTGTGTTTTCAGATTCCATTTCCTACTGATTTTTAGTACATAGTTTCTCCAAGACTGTAGTGCGGAGGGAGTTTCTCTTGGGATGAAACATTTCTGGAAGAAAACTTCTTTTTGCTAGGGAGCCGCATGTTGATTGGCAATGTTTTCTGAGCTGGTTCAGCCATCAGCATCCACATATTTGAATCTGCAGAGATTTCTCTGAAAGATCAATTATTTTTAACAGTTGCTTTCAGTCCCCTCAGCTTTCATTTTGCCCCTCTTAGCAAATATAAATAATCCCCAAAATTTTGTTATTTTCCCCCTCCTCTTATAAAAATGGATGCAAACCAAGAAATGAGACATTTCTGCTGTAATATTTTGGATAAGCTTCGAGCTTTACTAACCCTATTTTATTTTAATCTTCTGTCACACGCTGTAGATCTTGGCAAGCTGAAAAGTTGCGGTTCAGCTGTTGTTTCCATTTTATTTTCTAAAGATGTGATATGTTTACCCAAATAATGAAAAGCTGTGAAAAGAGCATGATAAACACTTCTCTGCACCTCCTCCTCTCCACTGAAGTGTTTTAGGGGTATATAAAATATTAAATAATTACTCTGCACCTCAGGAAGTACCCAACTACTTTATCATGGTGAGGTAGATACAGCCATGTAGATATATGGGGAACTCCTCTTCTTCTTCAGAACCATAAAAAGAATCCTGACTGTAAGTTACTTAAGCTATTTATCCAAAAAGCTGAAATTCTCCTTGTCTGATTTTAAAATCACTGGATGGCTCTTTATGAGCTTTGTTTTATTTTGTGTCTCTCGTACTTTTTTAATACAGCAAATTGTGGCTGTAAAGTAACTCTGTGCTGTAATATGGAAACAAAGAAGTAGAGATTTTACAGAAATTATTTTTTTCAGAGCAGAATCTCTCAAGCAGTTAAGCTTGTCATTTTGGAATCTAGTGCATGCACCATAAGCAATAAAATTTCCAATTCAGTGGTAAACAGTCTCTTTGAACTGAGCTGGGGAGCAAGCTGTCTAGTTTAAGTCCTGAGCTTGACTGCTGGTAAAGGTAGAAGAACATTGTGCTAGAAGGGTTATTTTCAAGTTGCCTGGTATCACTGAGGTCTCTGAAAGGATCTCAGAGGAGCCTAGTCCTGTTCTTGCTATTCTAGTGTTATGCAAAACTGGTAGCAACAGCTTGCTTTCTTCTGTTGCTAATTTTGGTCTGTACTTATGCACCTGGCATTACTGCAATTGTTTTGTAAGTTTTATAAACTTGCAAGGAAGGAGTCATTAAGCATCTGTTTGTAAGTATGGAAGAAACACTGTCAGTGCTTTCACAGAGAATCGGTTCTTTTTTTTGTTTTGTTTACTTTGGGTATGCACAGATTAGTTAGGATAATAAGTGCAGCAGTATTGGCTGTCTTGCACAGAATCAGATCTTCAAGCCTGGTAGTAACAATATTGAAGGTTTCTAAGAAAGTTTACAAAAATATAAATCAATATATTTCCTCAGTGTGCTAGCCTGGCTGTTGGCAGTTGGTGATTTAGAATAAGAAAAAAAAATAAAATCTGAAATTTAGCTATTGAGAGTCATTTAAAATATTGGTTAAGAATGAGATTTGGAAGCATTTTAACTTCTTGTGATTTTGAGCAGACACTGGGTTTCTTCTCTGTGTGGGAATAGTTCTGTGAATATTTCTGATGGCCTAAAATTGCACAAAATGCTTCTTTTAGTTGCCCATAGGTTGTAAGGCGTTAAAAAACAGAAGGAAAAACTCTCACGGCTCTAGTGAAGAAAATAACTATTCTTCCTATGTGCTTTGCTGTGTCTATGCAGGGTCTTCTGTAAATTATTTCATCTATCTTGTTTTCTTTAGTAGTGGGGATATGAACTGTTCACCACACCGAAGTATGTTTTGATCTAGGAAAAAATGCTATACCATTTCAAAAAACCCTCAACCCGAAGCCAATTAGTAGAAAGTTTCTCATATTCTGGTGGCAGTAAAATTTCTGAAACTATAGATCTTGACACCATTCGAAAAGTAGAGAAAAAGTAGCAGGAGCAGATTAAATATTTAGAATGATATTTTTGTGAATTTTATTCGGAAATTAAAACAGCTGGGCAATAGGATTTAAGTACAAAGTTGGCCAAGAGATTAATAACTTGAAAGGTATTTATATAGGTAATTTTTTCATTTTGATTTTTAAACTCAGGGACTTTCAGTAGTAAGCAGTACTCCAGCTGCTGTGTGGCTTTCAGAAGCTGTTGCATGGATGTCCGTGTTGCTAAATATGCTTTCTTGCAGCTTTAAGAATGTGATTGCATAGCTGACTAGTATGTTGTCTTTATGGCAGGACTGAGATATTGCTGCACTCCTTGTCCAGAGCATTTAAGACCAGTTTTTATGTCCCATAAAGTCAATTATATACTTTAGACTCACAGAAGATTTATTAACAGAGACTTCAAGAGTGAAAATTATGTGATGCTTAATTGGTAGGGTATTCTCTTCCTCACGTGTTATAGTTGCTATAAGCAGGGAAGAGTGAAACTAACTGTCATATAAAATTACTGAACAAAGCAGCAACAGAATTGCGGCTTAATACTGTCTTATATGCGATGTAAGCGATCACAAACTACGTCTTCTAAAACAGATAGGTCGAGTGCAGCTGGTGCTCCAGTAGCCTCCTGGGGCTTTCTGTTGCTCCTTTTCAATTTCCCCTCATCCTGAGTTTCCAGTTTTAATCTGGTGAGGATTTGAAGGACTTTTGCAGCTCGCTGCAGGGATCTTTCGAAAAGATATACATGGGAGCAGCTGAGCCATTTGAGCACCGAGAAAGCTTGAAAATGAGCTGACCTTGAACGAAACATTTTGCTTTGGTTATTGTTAAAGGTAGGAGGGCTTCCTGTTACTTTCTGCCAGACAGCTCACCCGTTGAAGTGAGAACCTTAGCTTGCTCTTGGATTAGCTGTGAAGCTGGCTTACTAAGCACCTTGCTCTAGTGTGTGTACAGGTTTGTGCTTATTAGTACAAAATCAATTTGCTTGCCTCTTCCCAATTCGAAGATTGTCTTTTGGCTAACCAAAGTTTTACAAAATGTTTAGCAAAGATTTCTGCTAAGCAGGGTGGAGTAGTGCTGTTCATTTTTTCCTTTAAAAACAAAATGGTTTTATGTACAAAGAGAAAAATGCTTTTCTCATCAAAGGCATATCTCAAATCTGCAGTTAAAAGAGGGTGTTCCCACCCTCCACTCCAGCCAAATTCCAATTGAAAAGCATAGCTTGCAAGTTTGAAATGGGGCCCTTAGGTTGTTTTAAGCTCCATCATACTGATATTTTTCTCAGCTTTTGGATGGTAAACAAGATCTGTGATTTCCATTGGTAATATAACTTAACTTTTGGCAAGGTATAGAGCTTTGTTCAGAAACGAGAGATGAGCTTTGTGGCTGAAGCTACTGAGGGACACATTTTACATTTAAAGATCACCCAACTAATCTTTGTTTTTACGTCTCTACAAAAGCAGCTCTTTATGGAGCTCAGCAATTTTAAATAAAATCATCTTTGCCATTCCAAAACTTGGCAAAACACTGTGTCCAGATTTCTTCTAAGCAGGGAGAGGCCAAGCTGATCTCTATATTTTGTAATAATATTCTTTCTTGTTCTGTGTTGGACAAGTAGATTTTGGATGCAGTCCATCTGGAATGTTAGGTACATCGTAGAAACATCCCACTGTTGCAACAACTACTCTAATTTCCAAGTGCTACTAGACAAATTTCAACTCTGGTTCTGTCAACATTATCTCTTGGGGGTTTAACAGATATGGGTCACCATCCTTGAGACAAAGGCAAATGTGCTTTCTCCCTGTACTAAAACCACTGCTGTACAAGCAGCATCTATGTAAAAAACACACAAAAAAACCTTTTGCCAGAATCCCAGGGGGGTACTGTTCATGTATTTGTGATTCATTTGTTCAAAAAAATAATAACCAAATATGAATGATGGCTTCAGATGAACTCTGAAGGACACAAGAAATGAGAATGTTGTTTGCTGCTTTGAAAGTGAGGATCTTGGCTTAGGTTTTGTGACCTGGAAACAAGTACTGGCAGTGAAAGGTGAAAACCTGTTTGATTGGCCTGTGGTCTTCTTGATCTGTGAACACAATTTTGCATACCATCTGGGGAAAATATCTTCAACTGGCACAGAGAGGAAGTAGGCAAACCAAGAACAGTGTCCAAATGTACTTTAATTTCTGTTGCTCTTGAATCTGTTCATTTTCATTTTGATTAAGGGACTAGAATTGAACATCTGCAAGGTACAATGTGCAGCTATCCCTGTCACTGGGTACGAGATCACAAGGTTGTATTTAATCGTAAATCTATTACAATCTATTACCAAGGCTTCAAAAATGCCTCCCCCTACCTTGCCTTCAGCTTCCTGCTTCCAAAAACCAACAGAAGCTTATTTTAGATAATTGTAAAGCTGTTTTTTTTTAAAGGAGCACTACAAGCAAGCAAAGGAAATTTAAGGTTTGTTACTGTTAATATTAATTACTTTTACTTAGTCATTACCGATAATGTGTGCATTGCTGTCTTGATTGCATAAGAATTGTATCTGAATCTTTCCTTAAAGTATGTATTAAATTAAGTGGATAAACTGAGTTATTAGGGTTCCTTTGTTAAACTGTACTATACATACTAGCATTGTTTTTTGTAGAACTTTAATTTGTGGAGGTTTTGTTTAGGTTTTTTTGACAAATCTATAGCTGTCCCTGTCAAGAAAGAACAGTCTAATTTAATCTTTAAAGAGACTGTTTTTTTGTAACTGGAGGGAAAATATATCCAAGGCATTTCCAGCTGTCCACCTCATCTCTAGAATCTAATGCTTTGTCAGTAGCAGTCAAATACCAGATCTTTTCTCCCTGTAAAATTCCTTACAGACATGGAGTAATTTAGACTCCTTCTGGTTTTGCACTTGTTTGCTGAGTATACCTGCAAAGCATGAACAAAAAAATTACAAATTAGAGAATGGAGCAGAAACACAGTACAATATAGGTAAAGAGAAAACAAAACTGGCTGTAGAGAAAATGTGGAATATGTGAGAAGGAAAAGGAGAAGAGCCTAAAGCACACTTGAAAAGAGATGGAGCTGAGTCTTCACAAGGCTCTAAAGAAATTTGTTCTTTCAAAGTGCATTCAGAAATACTGGGCAGATGATACATTGTTGAAAGCAGAAAAAGCTGCCAACATAAGGGAGTTGGACATTAAAAGGCAGTTAGTATGGCTTTCTTTTATCCTCTACTGTGTCGAATTAACCTTCTTCTAAATTTTCCTTATTCATTAAACAAATCAAATCTTCTCTGAGCATTTGAGAAATATCAGAGACTTCATGGTTTGTTTTTAGTGAAAGCTCAGCAAGCTGAAGGGATTGCTCCACTAGCTGTTTTTTCTCACTTTGATGCTTGTATGGAAAGTACTGCTGCCACAGAGCTTTTGGGGTAAATGCTCAATTCTTTAGCTCTAACAGTCTGGGGTTTAAAACAAAATCCTTCCAGTAAAGGTATACAAGCCTGCCCTGACTTACTGGAGCCATACCAGGCTGTATTGCTGAAGCAGTGGGAGTGGCATGTGTGAGGTGGGAGTAGCAGAGGGGCCAATCGAGAATGGCCAAGGGTGGGACTTTAAAAGAAATGTTACTTAGGAGTGTGTCAAACCCTTCTGTTTTTCTAATTCAATAATAACAGAATTCTGATTCCAGAATTGGTGCAAAATTGTAAAATATTTTGCCTGGAAAAAAAACTCCTATCTTTTTTAAGAGACCACTTTGTGGTAAATATTTTTCATCCCTGAACCCTACTACTAATTCTAGCATTTGACAATTCCCCAAATTATTTTATAAATAACTTGTAGATCTTATTCCTTCCAAAGGGCAGTCTATAAAATGATCATTTGGTATATTATCCAAATTTTTTTTTCTTTTTTTTTTTCTTTTTAGACAGTCAGGGAAAACCTGGCACTACGATGTAATCCTCTTAGCTCACTTCCTTAAATAACATTCTAAAGTTATATGATTGCAGAATTGTTCTAGTGCGTGAGCCTGAGTGACACAACTGTTACGTGCAAAGTACTATGAACTTATCTTCATAAGTTTATATGTTTGGGAATGAAAGACGATCATGTGTAAAATGGCTTACCAAAGGCAGGGGGAGATAGCAGAGCAGGGAAAGGAGAGGGGTAGTTTATGAAACAATATCATGGTAATTGTTTCTCTGTTTCTCCACATATTGGGCTGAGCCAAAATGTTGATCACTTTAAAATGTGTTCTGTGTAGGACTCTTGTTAATCTTGCATTTGGAGATGGTCCTTTCATGTCTGGGGTCTGGTGTGCACTGAACGCTCGAATTTACTGTGTGTCTTTGGAGATGAGCCAATTTATACAGCACAGCATACGAGGTGTTGAAGGCATGTGCTAGAGGAGGTGGTGGCCCTTGGGGAATATTTCTTGCAGGGGAAACGTTACTATGGTGATGCCAGTAAAGCAAGAAATGAGGTAATACTTTGTGATGGTTGGAGGGAGATGTGAACAGCTCTTGCAGATGACTTGTTTGATACCTTGGGCACTGAAAAATATGTTCTGATTTTTTTTTTAATGTTTAATCTGATTAATCGGTTATGAATTTCTGTCTGCAGAAGTTACATTTTACACAGTGTATTTTCACCTTATGGTCCACTTTAATTCATCATCCATGCTTTCCCCTGGTTGAGAAGTAGTGAAAGACTCCAGTTTCAGGGATTATTGTCTGAAAATAGTGTCATGCTTTGTCAAGGGATGAATTTTTCATATTAACGCTTACAAAGCAGAGACAGTACCCTGCACTGTGGCTCTTTACCATATCAAACAGGAATGTCCTTCAAAGTCTTTGTCAATGATGGGTACAAATCAAAGTGAGAAAAATGGTACATACTGAATTTAACACAGCTGTATTTTTTAACATGTAAGTAGGCTTAACGTTTCCCCACCGTCTTATGTCCATCAAGATCAAACTCAAGTAGGCATTCACATCCACAACTGAAAGCTGTGAACCTTCTCCTTTAAGTTAATCATAGTCCAAACTCTCCCCCACTGCTTTTTTTAATATATCTTTTAAAGGCAAGCGCTAAACTTAGGTTTGCTTTAGTCTTTCTTTTTGTTACTCTTTTTCTTCTTCACAGTTTCAGGCCCAAAGACCTCTTTTAATAGACATTAGTTAAGGCCTGGAATTGAGTGGACATTTGTGAAGGAGACTTGAAGTTTGGGACAGAATTGTCCTTTATAGTTTTTCCATGGAGGAAAAAAATCTTCTTATGAGAATAAAGACTTTAGCTTAATCTCTTGCCATCTGGAAAATGTAGAAGTCAGAGGTTGTTGGCACTAGGTCACATCCCTTATGTAAACTGTCAAATTCTTCTTGTATTAATGGCATATCAAGTTAAACCCATGAGGTTTATCATTGGCCAGAGCTAATTTATTGATTTCTATTTATTTATTTATTTTTAATTCTGATTATGTCTTATTTAGTACTTTATAGTCTTGACTGATTTTTGGTAAATATTCGTCTTCTTGGCTTAGTACAGAATTTTCTAGTCTTTCCCAGTTCCTTAGTTCTGTAGTAGATTATTATGTTTTTTAGAGCCCTTTATGTGAAATCCCCATGAAGGGGAGAATTTTCTCAAGTGACTTTTGCAGCTAATTAGCTTGAAATGAAGCTGGAGACAACTATTAGGTACAGTGAGATGGCCTGACACATGCCACCATATGTAATTCTGGCACTTCAAATTTCTGGATGCATACTGCGACCCAGTGTAGTAGTTATGTGTGGATGGCTCCTCCACAGCCTTAAGTAGAATCAATGAAATTAATGGGGTTTTTCCCTCCTCTCCTGAAGGATTTAGCATGGTGTTTGTTTTTTGCTTTTTGTTTGTTTGTTTGTTTGTTTTATGAGCAGGCAGGCTAGGGGGAGTAGGGTTGCCATCACATCACACTCCCCTTCTTTGTGCTCACAACAAGCACACAGAAGTGACAGCTTTCCTCTGCCGATTACCACAGGAAAACAAAGAGTGTGGGGATGGGACAGAAACAAAGAATGTTTATAATCATTAATTTTTGGTCTGGGAAGGTACCTCTCTCTGGAAATTGGCCCTTCAGCTCTTTGCTATATTGACAGCTTTATTCAAAGATGGAACACTTGACAAGAGCTGCTGTTACCAAAGTTGATATGTATTGATTTTTTTTTTTTCTTTTCTGAATTTTTTCACAGCTTCTCTCCCATCCCCAAATAAAAGAGAAACTATGAACTCTGTTTTAACTCTTTTGATGATAGGCTAAAACATTACACCAGTGAAACCCTCTAAGGCTTGTTATTGCAGAAAGCAGGCTTTAATGTTGCATGCTGAGAATAATGGCCAGTAGATAAAACCATAACGTTTTATTGCCAGACACTTCGTACCCAGCATATTTTGCCAGAAGGTAAGATGTGTCTGGGAGAGAACAGCATACTTGCTTTCACTAGTACTTTATTATTTCGCCTTTCCCATGTGATTAGGGTCTTAACTAAAGTAGAACAGTAAAACAAGACTAGGCAAACAGAAAGTTTTTACAGCTGCTGATTTATTTTAGCCATTATGTCTCCACTTACTCATAAATCCCTCCTTTTCTTTGGGATGTTTGGAGGGGAGAGATGGGAGCAGGGGCAGGGTAGGTGTTCTCAAGCTACACAGCCCATCCTCGTCCCGGGGTAGTTTGTTCTCCCTCAAGTGATGAAGAGGAGGGGTTTTTTTTTGCCCTGGGATAGCAAATCTGAAGTACGGTAGTTAAGAGAGGGGAAACTGCCATGGGCAACAGTGGCAGCCCTTGCAGTAAGTTGCCTGGTGCTCATTTCCAGCATCGTTGTTGCCGTCAGAGCAGGCAGAGCTGAGTGGAACATCTTAGCAGATTTTCTTAAGTAAGTGTTTCCAATTGGTGATGGTGGGAATGTGCTGGTGGACAAGCTCACTGCCTATGTTACACAGGATTTTCTGTCAAAATCCTCAAGTACTACAGGGGTACTGATAAAAGGGGCCCCTCTCTGGTGGTGCAGAAAACTGTTGCTACAAAATACCTTTGTCAAACCCCAGCCACAAAACAATGTGAAAAGGGACGGTTGAATTAAGTGTGAAGGTGGAATGAAGAATAGGAGTGTGATGGAAGCGCGAGAGAGAGATACAAAACTCTCACATTCAGTTGCTATTCTGAGATCTTAGTTTGTAATACATTAACTCCAAACAACGTGCCCTATTGTTGACTAGCAGGATGTCAAATTTGTTTATGACTGTGCCTCATAGATATTTGCTTATAAAACTTCAGCATTTGCTTGACTTCCTATTTTTCAGCAAAGGAAACATGAGTGTTTCTCTCAGTACTATGGCTCTGCTGCCAGGGTGCAGGCTAGTGCCAGCCTAGGTTGTGTTAGCTTTGAAAGGAACTGGGGCTGGAAAAGTATCATGGCTCAAGGTTTTTTATTTTACTAAGCCATTTTCTTTTCTTTTATCCCTTGGTAAGATCTTGCAGTGGCACAATTGGTCAGGATACAGCCGATCAGGTTAAGGATCTTTCCAAGGGACAGTGCCCATGATGAGGAAGACAGCAGGATGTGTCCTGGGCAATTAAAGACAGATGTGGGAAGGGTACCAGATTGGCGGAGAGAGGAGGAGTTCACAAAATCAATCTAATTTTCTCCTCTTTTGCTGAATTAATCAACAGTGAAGCAATTCCAGACTTCTTCCCCGTATTTCCCACCCCTTACCACTCCCTTTCTCCCCCCTACTCCCCCAAACTGCAAAACTGGTTTAGTCTCAACAGAAGCCGGGGAATTTTACATTCTTTATAATATTTAGTACCCTGTGTCTGTTCAAAATGCATTTCAGTAGGCAGGTTCTCTATCGTACTTCTCCCACAGAGATTTTGCTGGGCTGTAGGGAAATTGCTGTGTATGGATAATAAACACCATCTTTAGGGAACAACCGTTACTTTTTAGACAGTAATATTCCCAGGTTATGTTATGTAGTTGCGAAATTATGTCAAGCCTTTCATCCTCTGTTGTGTATTCCTCCACAGACAAGGGTGTACGAACACTCCCTTGACAGCATGAGAACCATTCACTGCCCTTGCATTTGAAACGTGCTCGAAATTCTAGCAGGAGGATCCCACTGAATTCTTTCTTGTAGCCTGCAGAGGAATGTGGATTATTAGTGGTACAATTTTATTCAGAAAAAAAAGTGCAGACGTAGATTTGATTGCTGTTACATTTTAATTGGCGGATGTAGATTTCTCCCACTGCAATTTGTAAGGCGAGTGGCATGATTTAGCATCATGCCCCCCAAAATATGAGTAACACTAAAATAAAAATAAAATAAAATAAAAATAAATTAAATATAAAATGTCAGAACTGGAGATCCCTTTTACTGACTTTAGGTGTGTTATGCTGTACCCAGACAGCAAGCTGTCTGCACAGTGAATAGTTCACTGGTTGTGTACTTCAAGCTTGTAACCACAATGTGTTGCTTTATCACTGAGTGCTGTGGAATGACCGACCCAGTGGTTTCCCATGCATTATCACTCACGTCATAATCAAGGATTATGCGCATCCTTGATGCTGGAGTTCTTCCTATTCTAACTGAGGCAAACCAGAACAGAAGCCACACAGCAGGTTGCACAGCTTTTGATGAAGCTTTTTGCACAGTCCACTTTCTCTTTAACTGGGAATGATCCCTAATAACAGCTGCTACCAGTTTTACTATTAGTTACTCACTTACAGACAAATCTAATCCAGGAAGGTAATGTTAAAAAAGCACGCATACTGTCAGAACAGTTGAAATTACATGCACAGACAATTAGTTACACTTGTAGTGGTTTTTCTTTGTCAGTTTTTGTGTTTTTGTTGTTGCAAATTTCTTCTGCTTTAATTTTTAATTGTTTCTCTTTGGAAATAGTCTTATGAACACTGTTAAGTCTGGGTAAGGTTTACATTTACTGCTTCCTAATGTGCTCACAATTAGTGAAAATGTGTACACTGTATATAAAGTTAAAATTCTTGTTAAAATTCCCTAACACATGAGTTTTTACTGTTTACAAATTAATGACACGAACCCATTTGAATACCAACCAGGAACTTGTTGTAATTGCTCACACATAAGTAAAATCTTTCCATGTGTTTTAATTAGTTGATACAAGGGATTAAAATGATTATATGGAAAACAGTGCAGCTTCTCTCTTAATAAATCAGGCAATGTTGGTGCCAAATCAGCCCTCGATCCCATTTGAGCAGAGTGCTTTGATAAAAGCACCAATCAGACCACTAAGGCTTCCTGTGGCAGCAGCAGTGTAGATCATTTGGTTTGCTGATACTGATGTGCAATGTGGGATATTAATCAGGACTAATTATACGCATTGGCTATGAAACAAACTCAAGGCCGGTGCAGGGCATGCTTCTGTATGTAATTACTGACTTTAAGGTACTGGGTTAATTGATAGAAATTAAGAGGACTTTTCATTTTCTGATATTGCATTTCAGAATACCAGCTCGCTACATTTGCTCCTTCTTTGTAGTTTGGTCCAGTTAGTTTTAAACGTGTGCCCGTATATGGTTAAGTAGACATCCATTACACTTTACCTATTTTTTTGCTTTCCTGTTCTGTACCTTTTAATTTTCTCTTAAACCCTATCAGAGAGGCAGCAAACAATGAAATACATCTAATAACGTTAGGCAGCATGCTCTGGGACTGCTGTGTAGAATGCCATTAGCTTATGTTAGACATTCAGAAGAATTGCAAAACCCTGTTTTGTGTGAATAACACTCAGGGCTGCTTTTTTGATGCAGATTAGAATGTGTACATGTTTACCATATGCATTTGGTGATGCACTTTGTGTGTTAGGCCAGCAAATGTGTATATATTGGGGGTAAAATGTCGGTCCAGTGTGCTCTCATATCTATGTATCTATGTATAAATTTGAGTCAGCGCGCCTTTCTGATTTATGGTACAAGTGAGCTTATTTGAGATGTCTGAGAGGTGAACTTGAACACTTGCCCGTACAGAAGGGAAACTGGAATGAAGAAAGTTTGAGTGTTCTTTGACTGGTGACTACTGATGCTTTTGTAGTTTTACTATCTTAGTCCACCAAAGGTAAGCTAAGATTGATTACAGAATTGGACTGTCGTTCAGGGCTTTCACCAGAATAATGTACCAGACAAAAGAATTCAACAAATATTCCCCTTGTTATTTATTAACTTTACACTTGTGCAACTGTAATCGTAAATGGAAGATGAAGGTCTGAGTATCCAATTAAAACAGATATTTCTCTTTGTGTCTTATGTCCCTGCTTCCTTGAGGCATATTGTTAGGTGGCTGAATCAAAGAAAACGTAAGAATCGGGTTTTGTTTTTTTGATGTGTTTGTTGTCATTTGTGCAGCTGTAAGAAAAATGCTCTTCTGTGTCTATCAATCAGGTCTGTTTTAATAAAAATTGGTGCTAATGGGAAAAGCACTGTCTTCTTTTCACAGAAATATGTGACTGCGGTTTGCTCAGCGCCATCCATAACAAGCAGGAAACTTGCTACTGTCAAAGCCTTTTTCTTTAAGTCTGAACTTCTGTGGCATAAATTGCTTGTAGGTGGGGCGTGAGCCAGTCCGTTCCCATTGTCTGTGCAGAACTAGCCACGTGAATGCCACAAATTAGTCACATCTAGCGTGAGCACAGAAAGCTCTCACCCACTAACATGTTTGTTAAAGCAGCTTTGAATCTGAGGGAAAGAACCTCTCAAATGAACATGAAAAATGTTGGGCTTTTAAAGGCCAGGGAATTGTGCAGCCTGACCAGACCTGCCTGCTACCATGTGGGGATGGGAAGACTACCAGCCTGGGAGGTTTTCTGCTAAATAATCTGCTTTGACTGACTGATACTGGGGTTATAAATGAGCTGCTAGCTACGGCTGGGTTGGCAATCAGAGCGCAGTGCCAGCTGTCTGCCTTGCTGGGGAACAATAGCAGTACCCTTTGGCGTGTAAGAAAGGGACATTCAGGCATAACGTTTTATTAGACTTTGAGATAACCTTTTCTTTTGCAAACCTCAAGATTCTTAGATAGGAATTATACAGTGTCATTTATAATTAATCTTTTTTCTCCATGCCCATTTGTGCATAAGAATTCCTTAAAAATTATCCATGAATGGCCATCATTACGCATTCTGGTCTTGTCTTTCTTTTCCTCTTTTATGTTTCTTACCTGAAAACTGAGGTGATTTTGAATCATTCTCTTCATGTAATTTAGGAGGGGGAAAGAAAACCCAGAACACCCAGAACCCCAGAACAACCAAGTCAGGAGTACAGACAAGAATACTATATTTCTCTGGGACATGCTTGTAATGCTGTGCCTGAAGAGAAGGGTATTAATGTCCTTCCCCTTCCTTCTCCTCAAGTCCTTTGCATATAAAGGGATGATAGATGGAGAACTTTTGAGCTTCTTTGTTTCACAGGATTCTTGGAGTACAAATTCTTTGGAACAGAAACAGTTTCTATTTAGGTACATGCATGAAAGCAGACACATACCAGCCACTGTCAGAACATACACGTAATTATTATATTTATAGTTTATGATAACAGGGCTGAACATGAACAGCAATCGTAGCTAAAGGACAACTTCTTAACTCGTGTTAAAAGCATGGTGTTTGCCTCATCAAAAACTTCAATTGAATGCTGTTTTCCCTAGTCTTTTGTTTAAATATTTACCCTAAGATGCTAAAAAATCTTGTCTAACAGAAAAAGTGTGCTTTTGACAAACAGAAACTTCACTGTGGAAGGCCAGAAATCATATTAGCAAAGAAAAGAAAAGACACCATGACATTTAGATGAAGATTATAATAAGTACGAAGCATCAAGCATGCAAACTTTTTGTGGTTTTTCTGATCACCTGAAGATCCTAGCTAAATCGAAAGTCATTTCAGGTGTGGAGCCTGAGTTCTTGGGCTGCACGCTTTGTATTATTTTCCTCTTAAATCTTCATAAGGCTTGTTTTCTGCATCATGTGTAATTTTCTTCTTTCTTTCTTTTTTTTTTTTTTTTTTTGTGCATAGAAAGCACACAGCCTGCCATGGAAGGTGTGGAGGGGGGGGAATGACGACATACAAGTCTGCTGTGCACTTAGTCCCACCATGGACTTTCTTCATGGCTTTGCCTTGGAATTGCTCTCATACCACTGCTGCCCTTCAAATCTGCTGCAGCATCTGTACTTTTCCTACCTCAAGCCTCAAGTCATGCTGAAGGTCACATTACAGCTAACCCCAGAGAGCAGAACATGAAGTAAAGGGTATACAGTTTGTCAGAGGTGACCCTTCTGCATTTGGCCTCTGGGAAGCTCTGGTGTAATGACAGAGCTTAACAGCTTGCGCAAGCACTAGCAATTTGGGATTAGCCCTGTTAAACAAATGGCTGGCTCATATTACTTGCTTTCTCTATCATATTCATAACTTGATATTCAAGAAGCTCCCTTTAGGAAGTTGTGAAAAGGAGGAAATAGAAGAATTGCACTGTCTTGGTGATTCATTGCTCACAGATGTTATTCAGAAACTTGTCTGTGTATCCTTTTTCGGACCTCTGTCTGAAAACAGCTTGTGAAGACTCCTGTATAACAAAGTTTTACTGAAATGTAAAACAACTGTTTTCTGAAATGCTGAAAGTGCTAGAAAAGCATGTCTTTCAGGTACTCCAGAATTAACTGAGACATAGATCTCTGAAACCAGGTTAGCTTTGAACCACCACCTTTTTAAGTACAGAATCTTTACCCAGATTCAAATGTAGTATAATTTTAAGGAAGAATATAGGAGTCGAAGTTGGAAAAGGCTGATTTTATCACTGACTGAGATGGAGTTAGCAGTATGATAATAACTACTATTAGCTACTCCTTGCTTACCAGAACAAGTTCTTCACTGCATGTATCTTCAGTGTTGTTGACAGCTGATGCTTGCTTTCTATTCATAAGTGATTTTGGATCATTCATATTATTGCACTCTCTTATTAGTCTCCTTGTCACTTCTTGTTGAAAAACCATAATATTCAGAAAACTATATGGAAACCCCGATAATGCTCTAAAAGCATGAAACACTAGCTCGGACACTGACAAACTGCAATTCCTGTTCTCTAAGTAGACTAATAAACAAATTTGGAAGCTATCACCTATTCCATTTGCAGTGATGTGAAGGAATCCTTGACAGGTCAGAAACGTTGTTGACTTATCAGAACATTATCTAGTGTCTGGACTTTTTGGATACCTGTGAAAAGAAGAATCTGGAAGATTGTCACTTGCTAAATAGTTCATGCAGTATCTTATCAAGAATTCAGTGTAGTCCAGCAGAGTAGACTACATGGTAAAGTCTTGTAGTAAAAAATGTTTACTATGAAGGGATGTTGTTACTGCAAAAGGCTATCTGCTCTTCCCCCATCATCTCATTACCTCTTCCTTTGTATCAGCAGAAACATCTCTTTGCAGCAGAATGGACCTATGCCAATTCAAAGGCATTGTGGACCTATAACATGAGTCATGTGGTGTCTGTAATACAGGTATAAATAGATACTGAAAAAGACCGGCAAGGTCTCAAAGGCAGGAAAAGAAGAATGTTTATTATTTCAAAACCCCCTTGTCTAAATTTCAGAATTTGGTTCCCTTAGACTGGAAGATTTGTTTAGGGTGTTTTTTGGTTTTGTTCTGTTTTTTTGTTCTGGGGTTCTGGTTTGGTTTGGTTTGTTTTTTTTGTTTTAGTTGGATTTTTTTGGTTGTGTTTTTCTTTTGTTTGTTTTGGGGTTATTTTGGTGTGGGTTGTTGGTTTTTTTTCCTTAAGTGTGGCTAGGAAAAATGTATAAGCTATGTAATCACTGCATGGCTGTCAGAGGACAAAGTAATTTTTTACAGACCGAGGGGTGATTTATTGCTGTGCTCGTGGGTTTTTTTAGTGTCATTAAAATTGAAATGCCCTTTTACAACTACTTGCATTTGTATGGTTATATTTATTTATATATTATGTTTTGGTTAACTTTCAATGTTTAACTTTACAAAAGTATTTTTACCTCTTGTAGATAACCTAGATCCTGAGGTAGTAGAGATCTTCACAGGTGTGTTTTTAAACTCAGCGGAATGCTGTTCAGCAGTAAGACTTCTTCATGCTGCTGTATTAAAGCATGTCTGTATTATAGGGACTTATACAATATATGAGCTGACTACCTGATTCTCTTCTGTTGCTCTTTATGCAAATATTTCTTCTGTTAGTGCTGTATTATGAATACATTTGTACTGTAATTCATCATGTAAGAAAAATCTTTAAAAAAAAATATTAAATGCAAGGAACTTCAGCCTCAGTGTCAGGAATCTAAGGAATTTAAAGTAAATTTTATGTAGCATCTTTCAGATTTTTTTATATCTCAGAGTACTTCACAATAATTGGTTAGCGGCTAGAACCAATCTGAATATATTTTATCAAAAGCTGGTCTATTTATCTTGACAGTTTCAAAATGTATGTTCAGGTAAGTTATATATATATAGATGTGCATTTCAGTTTAAAGCATTCTGGATTTTTCTATTTTGAAGTCGCAAAACTAAATAAGTTTCTTTTCTAAAAGATAATGGCTTTCCAGATGTATCAGCAACTATCTTTTCTGTTTATGTTTGAGTTATAATGCAACTGACATTCTCTCTCAGTAATTCCACTCATTATACTGCAGAGATCACTACGGAAGCCTCCCTCTTCAGCAAGGCAGAAAGTTGTTTTAAAAAAACTTCTTTTCAATAATTTATTTCCCCTGCTTTGAGAGAAAATATTCTTTCTACTCTTTAAGTTAACTCAATGTGCATGCTGATGAATTCCATGAGAGACAGTCACTCTGCATTTAGTCACAGATGGATCAGTGGCACCACAGATTATTACTAGGTTTTGGACTATGGTGTTGAAGAATTCACTGTATATGTGTTTTCTGAAAAGGACAGATGGCACTGGAACTGTGTTTCTACCTTTATTTTTAAATATCCTTTAAGTAGTGATTGTATAGGAAAATACCTAGTCACATTTGGTTTCATAAATCTTTGGAAACAATCAATCCCATTGATTCTTGTTATTAAAACTCTATGGCGCAGAACCCACACACAGATACATTTGACCTTCTTGTATCCAATAAATCCTTTTTTTTTTTTTCTTTTCCCTTTTTGCGAATAATCTTACTATATTATTTCATTTCTTTAATAAAAGAAGAGAATTGGAGGGGAGTAATTCACTGGCTAAAACCATGGCTTCCACATTCAAAATTACTGTCATACATGGTATTTGCATGCTAAGTTTCTATATATTTGACGGACTACTGCCTTAGTTGGCAATTTCTTTGCAATCTTTTTTATCTTTGTACATAAAACCTACTTAGCATGGGTGGACAGCTAGATGGTTTTGAGTTTTCTTTCCATATCTGTTGTCAAAATTGCTCAATATTAATGCTGTACTTATATTTCTTCAAGAAACATGCAAATGCAAAACTGATAGCTGAGGAGTCAGTAAAAACAAGAGGTAGTTACAAGCTATTTGTCCCAGAGTTTTGTTTTCTTGTTTTTTTGGTTTTTTGGGGGGTTTTTTTGGTGGGGGGGAGGGGTTCCTAGCTGCCTGCTATCATTCCCCAAAATCTTTTCCCATGAGACTGTTGTCTGCTCCTTGCCATCAGCCTGGATTCCACTAAGGTACCTCAGTGCCACAGGCAGAATGCTTTTCAAAAAGAAATTACAGAGATGCTTTGTATTGCTCTGGAGGTATATCCTCTGCCAGAGTAATGTGTACTGCAAGGTCTACTTTAGATGACTCTCATTCCTTTTGGTATGTAGAGAGTGTGAACGGATATGGGGATTTTACCTTAGCAATCCAAGGCATGTGCCCTACAGAGCATGAAACGATGCAGCTATCGTTTTCTAAGTCCTGCTGGATGCAGAGGAATGTTTATATAGGAATAATCAGGGTATAATAGAATATGATGCTTTTTGTTTTCTTCTTTCCCTAAAAAAAAAAAGGAAAGGTGAGTGAATGTGTTAATTTGATTAGTGTCAATCAATCAAATTGCAGTGTGTGCTCACAGCCCAGAAATCCAGTTGTATGTTGGGCTGCATCAAAAGGAGCGTGGCCAGCAGGTAGAGAGAGGGGATTCTCCCCATATACTCCGCTCTTGTGAGAGCCCGCCGCTGCAGTTCTGCATGCAACTCTGGGATCCCAACACGAGAAGGACATGGAGCTGCTTGAGTAAGTTAAGAGTGAGTCAAGAAGATGGTCAGGGGACTGGAGCACCTCTGCTATGGAGACAGGCTGAGAGAGTGGGGCTTGTTCAGCATGGAGAAGAGAAGGCTCCAGGGAGACTTTATAACGGTCTTTCAGTGCCTTAAAGGGGGCCAACAAGAAATCTGGAGAGAGAATTTTTACAAAGGCCTGTAGTGACAAGACAAAGGAGAATGGCTTTAAACTTAAGTGGATTTAGGCAGAGGGTAGATTTAGATTAGATATTAGGAAGAAGTTCTTTTCTGTGTGGGTAATGAGGCATTGGAACAGGTTGCCCAGAGAAGCTGTGGCTGCTCCATCCCTGGCAGTGTTCAAGGCAGATGGATGGGGCTTCCACCTGATCTAGTGGAAGATGTCCCTGCCCATGGCAGGGGGGTTGGAGCTGAATGATCTTTGTGGTCCAGTCCCTTCTAGCCCAAGCCATTCTATGGTGCTATGTTCATATCTTGTATACATTCCTTAGCTCCTTACACACAAGTTCCTCTGAAGGTAAAATCTATAGCTTGGTTTCCTTACAACTTACTTACGACAATGATACTTAGCCAAAATATGTTGAGATGACTGAGCTTGATAAAATAAGATAGAAAGCCTTCAAGTTATTGATACTCATTTTAAATACAATAATGCTTTAGGCATCATCTTCATTTTTGTGACAAGGTTGTCAGACAATTAACTGCCACAGCTCTGCAGGCTGAAATTTGGTTTATTGTGGGTGGGAAAGGCAAAGAAATCAGTCACAATAAAACCAGCTAGAAAGCTAGAAGAGAATAGACCGTGCTCCCTGGACCACGCAGATCTTTTTGCTGGATGTCCTGCCAGACAACGGGGGAGAATAACTGTCTGAAGGTTTTGCATGTTTTATCAGAGCAGGGTCATGGAATTGACTGTCTGGCAGACAATCTGATTTGGGAATTCCAGTCAGCCATACACCCATGTGTTGACTAATAAGTCAGTGGCTTACTAAGCCTTGTTGTTACTTAATATGTTTTTTGTTGAACAACCTGAGGCCTTGCAGGAGAGCCCTGTTTGTGTTGTAGTCTCTCCCTGTTTTATTCCTTTTCCCCTACCTCAGAGCTCTGCTGGGTTCAGAAGCTTGCAGGTAAAGGCTCTTGGCAGGAGATGCACCTGCATTTCTGGTGTGCTTGCGATAGTCATTTGATGATGTTACTGAGTAAGGAGGTCTGAACTGTTGACATCATACAAGTTAATTACCTATCTAGAAAGTGGAGGCAATAATATGACCAGTATCACCACTTTGAGACTTAGTAGTTACTAAGGCAGTGTAATTGCTTGATTTGTGTTGCTGAACCAAACAGATGTTAGCAGTCATTTTTATAAAGCAGGATTCTCTTAAAGCCTTTTAAAAGGAGATTTCCGGCTATCTAAATTTGAGATTTTGATTTAGGTTTCTTGGTATGGCATACTATGAAAATACATATATAATCCAGTATTTTTCAGACCTGCTTTTGTGGCTAAACCTTGGTATTTACAAGCAGCTGTATAGGTTTCGATGGTGTTTTTTGTGCTTTGAAATGCCGGTACTTTCACATCTAAATACTTGTTCTAATGCCTAAGCCTGGTGATTTTAGTAATATGTCACTGATTCATTACAGACAGAAAACTCTGAGAGCAGGCAATTGCTTAGGACATTTAATTGCTTGTGTGTTTGCTTTCTTTCTAAATTCATTATCTGCTGCACAGGAAATAATTTTTCACGTCCTATCAAAAAATTAAAATCACATTCCCTTCCAGTAAAGATTTTTTTCTTTTTACGTGAAATGGTTTGTGTTTTCCCTACCGAAGAGCAAGGTAGCCAACAGAGGGAGCACAAATTCTGTCATGTTCCCAGTCTTGGATGCGGGTGATAGCCTGACTGGTAGGACAACTGGGAGCCATGTCTCATAACAGATGTGGCACAGAGAGCAGTGTTAAAATACTGCATCAGTGCAGTGATATTTGAGTACATACAGAGTGTTGTTATTTTTTGTAGGTAAAATCCATTTTGATTTTTATTCTTTTCTTTTTGATGAATCATTGTTAGGACACAAAGTATTACTAAGGATATAACACTTAAAACCAAGATTCATGGAAGTAGAAACAGCACACATTTACTTCTGAGTTTTGTCCCTGTCTTTATACACGTCTGACTGAATACAACACTGCAAGCATAATGGATGCATTATTTATTAATTATTACTTTTCATGATTTGTGAGGGCAGGGACAAAAGGGTAGTAGCATCTGTGCATAATTTGAATACAGGTTTAAAGGCCGTAATCACCTTTAATTTCTGTATCCAGAAAAGCTGGGTTAAAATGAGACTCTGACTTTTCCATTAAATGGACTTGGGAACAAATACTTCCCATACGTAGATGCTGTTTCTTATCACTATGATTTGTTGTTACTTTGATGTTCTGAAGTTAGAAAGGAGTATATTAGTGTAGCTATTATTATTGCTATTTATTAAATCAATTTTCCTTGAGAGTATAAGGGTTTCCTTTTGACTTTATATTCAGTTGCATGCAGTGTTTATGCACTTGAGTTTTTAAATTATTGTTTTGACAGTTTTCTTCACATTTAGTCATTTTAGCCTAACCACGTGTATGACTGAGCTCATAGGAGTGGTTTCTCTGAAGTGAACAGGACTGCCTGTATGCAAGAAGGCTTGGGCATGTGTAACTTAAGTAGAATTGCTGTACAATTTACAGAGACAAGAAAGTTTTATTAACTTTATTTTAAAATGTGCATTTCCCTGTAGATGTTTTTTTTAACCTCCGAATTTACAGGATGTTATATGAGTTTGCAATGGAGAGCTGGGACAGAGGCTTGCCAAACTCATCTCTCATGTACTTAGACTGCTAAGTATAGAAACAGCTTAATTGGCCTGGTTCAAACTGGGGAAATCCACAGATGTTAAAATCTTTGTAGCTTGCTAGCATTGCTCTGAGACATCCAGCCACCCAGTGTGTGCTACTGTTAAACCTTTGAGAATGGAGTCTGCTTTCTTGGCAGGGAATTTATTAAATCAAATACTGACCTTTTTAAAGCCAGTAAAGGCAAGTGTTTCCTCTATCTGGATATACAAACTAAATCTCCAGCGATGTGGTCTTGCAAGCACACTGCACAGCCCGCTGCCCTACTCTTCTATAAAAGAGGCGCCACATGGTGACAACACAAACATTGTCAAAATCCTATAATGGGCTCCTAAAGACTTTTCTATCCCAAGTATGCTATTAATTTGTACTGAAGGAGCAACTTTTGGCTGACACAATGAAAAGAGGAAAACATTGATGGTAACAATAAGGGTCCCTGTTAGTTGTAGTGAAAAGTGACGACAGTATTGTCTGGCAGGAACCTTAGGCTCTGCATGTGTGAGCAGCGTCGTTTAAGCTGTAGTTTTATAGATCAGTGTGTTGTGTTTATTCTGAAAGGTAGTGGGCATGGCTCTTAGTTGTGCCTTGCAAGAACATGGGGATTTATTTTCAGTGCAATGTATTAGTTTCCTTAACTGTGGATGAAATGTCAGTTTCTTGCCTCCTGAACAGCTGTGAAAATTTTGTCACTGAAACAAAGGTATTGAACTGCACAATGGTTTTTACACTGCTCAGTAGAAGAGATGGAACCAGAATTTCTGTGTAGCGAAGCAGGAAAGAACTATGCTGTAAATGTGTGGAGCAGAGATGCGGTTAATTTTTACCTCAGTGTTTTTATCATAACAGCTTTTTCCTTCAGCTTATTTATGTGGAAGCCAAAGAAGAAGCAGCTCTTTGCCTTGCTAGAACATGTAGAAAATAAATACATTCTGTATTTCTAACTGAACTGGTTTCTTAGGGTCAAGTTTTACTCCTCTGACTTGCATGAGCAATGGTGTTAAACTGAGGGAAACCACAGTACTTAAATTTGACACTTAGAAGTCTACTGAAGTATTTTCTCCTATCTACAGGCTTTGGAAGACAATGGAAATAATTAGTAATGAGTGCTACCGAAGTATAATGGACCACAGATAATGTAGCCTGCAAGGGAAGCTAAGGTTTAGAAACAAGTGATAGCTTTAAGTTTATAAGGAGGACATTGTATGTTTCATCCTCTTTCAACATTTGGATCATTTATTTCCCCCTGAGCAAGATGAGACTGTAATGTGAAAAGGTTCAGGCCCTTCTTCCCCACCCATATTAGTGATTAACAGAGTGAGTAATGACTTCAGGCACCTTTGTGGCACAGTGATCACGGGAACAGAGTCCCACCATAGTGAAATGTGGTAACAAATGTAGTAAAGTAGGAGAAAGGCAATATAACATCTGCTTTGCTTTTTGTTTGTATTTTAAGCACAGCCAGAGCCCAGATAAGATCTCTGTTCTTTTGTTGTTCTTCACTGAAATAGTGATTCTTTAAATCTATCTTGAAACAAAGAAACAAAACTTGAACTTCCCTGTTTTAGAAAAGAAAGAGAACACTTTAAGGTGGGATTCTCAGGACTCTCAAACCTTTCTGTTATTGAGTTGTTCTTTAGGAGTCCTTTTTCGTTTCACAGCAATTTTAAAAATGTTGATCAATTTATTTGTGTGCTAGAAATTATCTTAAGGAAAATCTAAATTAACCTCTTGCTAGGGAAAAGCCAAAACAAACCTGAAAATGTTTTTTTGAGGACTATGAATAGGCAGGATGTTGGGGTGGGAAGAAAAACTAAGTAAAAATGTCATCTTAGAAAAGCATAATCTTTGTAATGGAAATTCCAGTTGTAATTGTAATTGGAGAGAGTTCTGTAACTATGCAGCACTACACACATCTGTTTTAATGACTTTGAATTAACTTCATTCAGCAAGTCGTGTTCAGATTGCTAGGGAAGAGCACTGAACTAACTATGTGGTTGGCTCTGATCAATGCTAAAATACACAGACAGATTGTGAAGAATTTCATGGTTTCCTTGTGTGCTGAGATATCTTTTTAAATGCATCTAATTGCTTTGCCATCTAAACTGCACTTCTTAGTTAGGATTTTGGAACTCAGTTATACAAAACTCTATGCCCAACTTGCAGCCCTGACTTCTGCCACAACAGGAAAAACTTGTCTACTGCTTGTGTGCCTATGCAGATTGTGTGTACAGTTTGGTAGAAGTTAGCAACTGGCATGTTTCTAGAAGTCCTTCTGATGTAGGCTTGATGGGTTTAGATGAACTTGCAAGAGACATTCTTGAATTCTACCTTTTATCCACAGGCTACATTTATCTCAAATACTGAAACAAAAGGTTCAACTCACTGCACAGCTTTCCTGTCTGGCCTTTAAAGCACTTATTTGCATGAGGGAAGTTGAAGATCAGTTTATTCATGCCTTCTTTGCAGAAGACTCTTAGCAACACTTACTTAGGACTATTTCAAAAGTAACGGAGGCTTCTGTGAATTGATACCTGTCTGCATGGATGAAGACCACCAACTTACTTCCTATAGTTATTAAGGTATGTCAATGACGAGACCTTATGTGTTTTGTCACTGTGCTTGAACAAGTTCTTGAAGTAATTTTGTGTTGCTGCTAAGCAGTTCTGTGTCACTTCTGAGCTGTTAGAGCAGCCATGAAGTCTGATTTTTCCATAGCCCCATGCTTTAATAAATGTCAAAGCTAAAGAAAAATATTTGTTATACCTTTATGGGAAGAATGTGTTCATACCATTCCTGAGCATGATAAGTCCTTTTGCCCAAGAAGAACCTCTGAAAGAAGAAATCAATAATTTTATTATACTTCTAGGCACATGCAGTAGTATAATGCAGGATTAATAGCCCTGGAGATGATGCCTTGCTTGTATGTGTGGTGGCTTTCTGTCTTGTTTGTGAAGTGCACTCTGCTGCAGCATATTGCATCACTCCCTCCCTCCCTCCATTCCATGGTCTGCAGTTGCTGCTGCAAGATGTCATCCCAGGCCCTCTGTGCAGGTCAGACTGCAGGAAGGACAACTTACGCAGCCAGTAAAGGAAGCTCAGCCTCTAGGTTTGTTCTGCTTTCTGTTGCTTGACAAAGTTGTCTCATAAATATACTAATCATCAGCACCACTGCTTGATTGTTTTTTTTCCGGCTGATTGGTTTCTTTCTGTGCTGTGCATTCAAGTTTCTTACCAGTAGGAGTAAAATTGAAATGACTGGTGGAATTTCATAGAGATCAGTAGTATATTTCTAGCCATATTTCATTTGATTAGCAGCAACCAGGCCTGCTCCAACCTGCTGGTCATGCTTCTTTTGATGCAGCCCACCACATGGTTGGTTTCTAGGCTGTGAATGCACACTGCCGGCTCATGCTCAATGTTTCATCCACCAGTACCCCCAAGCCCTTCTCCTGAGGGCTGCTCTCAATCCCTTTATCCCCCAGCCTTTATTGATATGGGGAGTTGCCCCAGTCCAGTGGCAAGACCCTGTACTTGGCCTCGTCGAACCTCATGGGCTTCACATGGGCCCACTTCTTGAGCTTGTCTAGTTGCTCTTGAATGGCATCCTGAAGACATCTCTAAGCCTGTCTATCTGAATCCGTTTTAGAGTTAGAGAGGTGTATATGTTTAATGGACATTGCAATCCATCTCCTGGGAAACAGCTAATTGGATCTCATTAGATATTCCTGTTAAATTCATGAAAACTTGCTTATCTGGTAATTGCTTTCTGTTATCCACGGTATGTGAGTAAGTATTATTATGGTGTGGAATATGTATGGCATAGGCACTGGAGGGTAGGCTATAACTCAACCAGCTACCCTAAGAGAGGTAAATACTACTTTGCTCTTACAAACTATTAAATCCATGTGTACTCCAGCATCTTTGTTGACATTACAAGCAGGTCATAACTTGTAAGTCGGGGTTTATGTGAAGCTGCCTTTGTTGAAAGAGTCTTTTTGTGTCTCAGGGTGTGTGGGGTGACCATTTGTGTTATTTTCAATGTGTTAAAATTTTCAGACAGAGAAATGCGATGCAGCATTTCCCATGCTCTATGTTTGCAATAAGGGAGCAAGACTAGAGGAATAATAAAAAGAGCAGCTTTTTCTCAGTCTGATTACAACAATCCTGTTTATATCTGCTAGGTTGTCAGCTCAGGCTGATCTCCAACTCTTTTCCTGCCTTATTTTTCCATTCATCATTCCTGAGAGCACAGAAGGAGGACTAGATAGAGTGTTCTGTGCTTGCTTAGGCCTTGGCAAATAACAATTCATCAACATCCTAGCTTTAAAAAAGACCATTCTTTGGCTTGGAAGAGCATTACAATTTACCCAGTGTCGCCTGGTGTCAAGAAAATCACATGACTGGATCTAAAACAAAGAGAATCCTTTCTATCAATCCTTTTCTCTTGATAAATTCATGGAGTTATTAATAAAAATAACTGCTGTGTTGAAGGGGAAGTGCATTAAAGCTCTTGTTGGGTAACCTTGATATTTCATGGATATTTCTTGGAGAAAAATGTTCAACATAATATTCCCCTCACACAACCCCCAAAGCAAGAGCAAAAAAATTAAACCCCGCAAAATGTTGCTAGAGGGCTTTCTATCTATAGAGGCTCTTTTATTACTATTGTTTCAAAGCTGTTGTTACACTGGGGAAGAGTAATATAATCAAACCAATTGGCTGCTGGAGATCTTTTTTAATACACTGCTTTGGACACAGTACATATGCTCTGCAAATAAATACAGAATTAGTGTTCCTGTTGGAAGCACTTAGTGAGAATGAGTGATTTGTCTTCCTTATGAAAGGTGCATATATTTCTTGTGTTAGCTGTTTATCAGGCTGCTGTTTTTCTGCTTATGGATTCTGAGATGGAATTCATCATTTGTGAGCAGATGTTCTGGAGACAACCAAATTGATCACAAGGGTGAACTGAACAGCAGTACCAATGTTGGAGGACAGCCTTTACAAATCATATCTCTCTTGTTCTGGCTCCTCCATCCTCCTCTTATTTTCAGTCATTAACTGTCCTCCAGAAGGTTACAGGAAGAAAGAAAAATCTCATTCATGTATGCATGTGTGTGCAAGTTTGTTTTTCTTTGGAGAGACACTCTCCAGTACAAAACAAAAAGAACGCAAAGACTGAGCCTGTACTGGAATGTCTCTACTGTAAACCAATTTCTAATTCTATCAAGGAGGGCAACATTTATTATTGCTGGTCTTTTTTTTTTTTTAAGAAAATAAAACAAAATCCCTAGCATGCAAAATGCAGAATTATAACTCTTTAGGAAGTATTGCTTGCTGTTTTATCTAGCTGTTGCTATGATGATTTACTTTAATTGTTGGTTGTCTTGCATGCATATCAATGTTTCAGTGAAGTTGATGGGAAGGGAGAGATAGCCTATTACTTGTCAAAACTGACTTTCAAAAGTTCAATTTCCTCTCAGTAGATACAGAAAAGAACTGCTGGAGCCGTGTTGATACATGGCCATTAAGGACCTTTCTTGCCAAAAAAAACCACCTTTTGTGCCTATGTGCAGTTGAAAATTGTGGGCTGGTGCCAGAGGATTGAAGAGCTAAACACATGCTGCTGAAGAGCTACATGTGGCTTTCAAACCACAGGTTTCTGACCCCAGCCTTAAGTAATTAACAGCAGCCTTTGGAATGATGCCGCACTCAGTAAGAATTGCTGTGAAAAAATACCTGCCCTTCTTCAAAAAAATGGAAAGGTTTGGAAGCAGACAGTCTATTTCATTTAGAGCTGAGGGCAGAAATGGAGTTCTTTGTAACCTTTGTAAATGGATTGATGTGTATGGGGGCGAGGGGTTACTGTGAAATGTCCTAGTCAGAATGGTGGATGAGGAAGCATATTGTGTTCAGTGCTCTACAAACAAGACTGGTGGAAGAAATGTGCTTAGAAAAAGGTGAATATTTTTACATTAGAAACTGGAAATCCCATACATAGTTGTATTTGTGTTTAATACAGGTCTAAATGTTTTCTACAGCACTGGGTTTTTATTTCATAATGGTTTTCTTCATTTACGCCAAAAAAAGGAGAATGAACTGGTTAACCTCTTTGATACCGGTAATGTTTCATGTTCTACTGAATATGCACAAACATGAGGGTTTTGATACAGAAGCTGGTGGAATAAATAAATATGGCTAGCAGCTGAGATCACAAAATGCATGCACCATTTGGCATGTCGAGGCCTGATGTCTTGACAGACAGGTAATGTTTGTGAAAGATGTGGTTTTGATGCATTAAGAAACATGAGTGGTTCAATGCATAGTCTTTATTTCCTTGCTTACTGGTAGGCGAAGAAAAGTTTGGGTGACAGAGAAGAACGTATGTTCCAAGCCTAGCATTTAGCTTGGGGTTGCTGCCTGCGGTCACCTATGTATGTTACCATTGTATTGAAGCACATTCGTTGCAAATACTAAATACCATAGGTAGGCTTGTGTGAAGCCACAATTTTAAAATTAAGAGGAGGTTATCACTTTTTAGGTGTGACTTTTAAGGATTGTGTCTGTCCGTGGGAAAACAGGATCCTTCAAAAGGTTTATTCATGCTGTCTTTACCTGCACTCCGTTTTTTAGAAGGTTAGAAGGAGCTACTTTTGGAGTTCACAAAAATCCGATACTTGCTTTTTTCCAAGCACTTCTTGTGCCTACTTGAAAACTTGGAGTTCTGCAAAAGTGTCTGAGGAACAGACTTTTTCACATGATGAGAGAGGTGGATGTTGTTTGGTACTACATGTTGCAGAGGAAGAAGCTCATCTGTGATCTGACCAGCAGTGAAGATCAGGGAGGCTGCCACAGATGCTGGATTCTAGGAGCTGTGTACTGCTTATTGCCGCACTCTTTAGAGGTAGAAAGGCCTCTCTTATGTACAAGCAGTGTGGTTTTATTCCTTGCCTGCCTTTCTAACTTAACAAATACCAGATTCAGTCTGCATTGACGAAACGGTGCTGACTGGCCATGACTTGGCGCTCTCCATTTCTCCATGCACCTCTTCTTCGTGTTTCCTAAGCTGTTTTAGTTGCCTAGCACAGAGGCTTCATTTAGAGGTTTCTTTCAGTGCTAGCTGCCTTTCCTTAAATGAACGAATATTAAATTCAGTGTCTTGCGTTCAATTTTAAATTAATATCAGGCCCAGCTCTGTCTGACTTGTGTGTCTCAATACCAATCTCTTAAAAAAAAGTTTCTAATCTCTAATGAATTTGTGTTTTTATCACAGTACCAAACTTCAGATATTTTTCTCAGATACCTTTTTCATGAGTAGTGCTGGCTTTCTCAGGAGCTGAGGATCCTCAGAATATCTTCTGGCCTTTTTTTCAATGTCTCAAGTTGGGCACTTCAGACTTATGCACAGAATTAATGGACACTTTGGAAATACAGCTTTTAATCTCTGTGCCCTAGTTTTCTGTTGTAAAATGCAGGTTTATAATACTTGGCTGCATCAGATGGGAATATGGGGTTGTGAGGATTAATTAGTTATTTTTTAGAAGTAGTTTGCATGTGTGAAGAGCCATATAAATGTGACACATGTTCTTGCTGTTGCTGGGTTTTTCCTTTCTGCCTCCTACCTATCGTTAGTTTGACCTGGTTAAAGAGAAAAGAAATTAGTCATCTAACCATATTCTATCTGTGTGTTCCTTCCTATATGTCTTAGCGATCCTATGCCTTTTTTACTGTTCTTCTTCACCTTACTATGTAAGGACTTCTCATGAAAGATTAATAGTCATAGCCAAGTGCTTGGGATTATCTGAAGAGTACTTGGGTCCTTCTTTTTCAAAGTAAAAATGCTGCTTCAGTTAGAAATTTTGTTGTCGAGTGGTTTATTATTTTATTGATTTTCTTTACAAAGTAGAATTAGTTGCAGTGGCATCTTCTTAGCTGGAAAGTACAGTTTATTATACGGTAATAAGATACTTTATCCCCAGGGCCTAATTCTTACCTAGTGCTCAGAATGAGCTGGGCACAGGAAGAATATGAGTTATTGAGTGAAGTAAACTTTTTTGAAGGGTTTTTGTGTGGTCTTAGGCAAATGGATTAACCTAGACTTTTCACAGCTGATTACTAACTGCATGTTCCTCATTTTCTGGTTGACTTGAGTTGAAACTATGGGATCTGATCTAAAAAAGTGCTGAACTCTCACAAGTGCAATTGTAGTCAATGGGAACTATGTTTTGAACATGAGTGACAGACAAAGTGCTAAACACACTGAAACACTGCAAACTGGGAGGGGGAGGCTAAATTGTTGGTCACTCTTAGCATTAACTTTTTTTTGCCTCAATTCCATCTCTGTACAGTGCAGTTAATAATACCCTTCAGCTGACAGAAGTGTTAAAATGTAAGTTTTGTCAACATTTGCAACCTAAGTAAATACTGGAGTAAGAGACAATGAGAAGCTTGTGACATTTCTTATTGCAAAACTTTTTTTAAATAGGGTGAAAAATCCCGCAGTTCTGTTAATTAAAATGTTTTCTGCTGACAAAAATTAACTGTTCCTCAAATAGAGTTTTCTTGTTCTGGCTGACTGAGGCAGAGGTCCCATAGAACAAACAGTACTATAGTCAAGTAGTTATGGACTGCATCATAGGAGATGCAAAATAAGACCAAGGTAGAATGCCAACTTTTCAGCATTTCCTAATTTTGAAAAACTTGATGTTGCAATCAGCAGATGTTTTTAACAGTCTTCTGGAGTGTGCAAGTGCATTTTTTTATTTTTTTATTTTTTTCATAGCAAATCAAGCTGTTGGTGATCACTGAGAATGCTGGAAATTGTAATTCACTCCATAGTTCTCTGCTGTTTGGGCTAACTGAATAAATGGTAACAGCAGCAGGTTGTAATCTTTTGCATAGTAGCACTGTGCAGGGAGGGATTTGCTGATGGGCTTTGATATTTTCTGACAGCAAGGTAGTGGTGGGAGTTGGGAATCTCCGTGCCAGAATCTATAGGGAAGCATTTTCTAATGGACATAGATTCTGCTATCATTCCTTCTGCCTTCGCATCTGTACTGTCCTCTGCCAGCCTCTTTTCCTGTTTAAAATGCCCAACAGAAATTTTCCAGTTGCGGAAAGTTGGGCAAACTAAGAAATAAGTAAAAAATTGAGCTTTGCAAATGAGAAATACTAGATTTATCTTCATAGATGTTGTCTCCAGTACCTCCATTACTTTCAATGTAAATGTTTTTGCTGAAAGATCTGATACACTTTTTTAGTTGCAGAAGTTAGTTCTATATGTTCGTGTTCAGTCCTGGTACCAAGACTGTAGTAATAATAAGGAAAAAATTAATAAAGACACGAACATCCCAGATGTCATGCTCCCATCTACATAATAGTAGCAGACCTACCATTACAGAAGCAGATCTATTGCCCATGTTACTTAGCTTGTTGTTTTGGGGCTTGAACTACTGAGAAGATATGCTCGAATGTTTATGGTCCTAAATTTGGAAAGATAGGCAGAATCCATAGCAAGTACTATACTTGAAGAACATGTTCCAAATTAGCTCTTTAACATAGCTGTTTAAAATCTTATTCTTCCCTCCCCCGTCACCATTTAGATGCAAAGATAAGGTGCAGAGTAGTGCCATAATTTATTTTTTTTAATAGAAATTGGACATATTAAAATAAATTACAGTTGCTGATGCTATTCGTAAGAGATTCAAGAGTAAGAACAATTGGGTTTTTTTCTTGTCTTGTATTTTCATATGTGCAAGTTAGTTTTATACTCAAGAAAGTGGGAGACAGAAAACACCTGTGTTCAAGAGACACCTTTGCCGGTGCATGCTGATTCTGCTCTTCAAAACCCCACCTATTTCCATTTTGGACCTCTTCTGAGAAGAAACTTTCAGATGTCAGCTTACTTTACTTTTTTCCTTTTATTTTTGCTTGCTTGTTTGTTTTTTTCACACAAGGTATACCACTGAAGAATTAAATTTGCCCATTACTATCCTATTCTATAGGATACTATTCTAATTATCTTAAGCCTCAGTCTCTCCAGCGTTTATGTGTGATCTTGAGTAACTTGATTTTACAAATGAGTTCTGCTGAAGTTTCTTACATGAAAAAACTCACAAGCCTTCATGTTTGTGGGATCTGAATGAGAGAGAAAGAGCGAAGGGAGCAGGGAAGACAATTTGAATTCATATTTTCAGTCCTGAACATTGACAGTAAAGAATGTTATCTTGCCCTTCTTTGGGGAAAATGACCCATAGTTGAATTGGATCAAAAAATCCATTAATGACATGAATTTGAGAAGTTGACATCTTAGGAATTTTCTAAGGTGCTGCACTGGTTTCTGAGTCTTATTGCATTAGTATGTCAAGTGTTTTTGAATCACGCTGCCTGTAATTGAAAGGACACGGGACTGGATTTTGTTTTCTTGATCATGTACACATAAAGGCTGTTTGCTGCCAGTAGAGAAGGAATGCCTTTTTATATCTACCCACATGAGGTAGGCTTTTTACGTATATTTGAGTTTAACGTTCCTGTCTTTACAGGACCTGGTCCTGGAACTGTATCTTCATTTTTTTCCCTCTTGTTTGGACGTAGAGACTCCTGGTCCTTCTCTCAGCAAACTCTTGATGTGCCTAAAGAACTACATAAAAGAGAATATTTTACATTCAGTTCTCTTCATCAGTACCATTGATGAAGAGAATGGTACTTCTTCAGAATGGTACTTCAGAATATTTCTTACTTACTTCCTAAAGCCTTTTGTTGTTGTTTCACACAGGTCTCTTCCAGTCATAAAACAAAAACATAGACAAAACTGCTCTTTCAAAAGAAAATTATTAAGAAAATGGAAGAATTCTTATATTAAATACACTCTCCTATGGTGTTTCTTCCTTCTTCTTTCATCCTTTCAGTGATGAGTTGTAGTCTAGGGCCTCAGGACTTTGATTAGTATCTAGTTAAGGCTGCAACCTGTGAAAATATTGGCAAAATCATGGAGGACAATGAGGGTTGTTTACAAAAGTTTAAAAATTTTGAGTATGGTGAAATCACATCAACTTGTAGTTGTTATTACTGGACATCATGTTCACCAGTCTTCACATGCCCAATATTGTATTGAGATTTGTGTAAGGAAAACCTGAGAGAATAGCCCTCAGGCTTAGCCTTGAACTGGGACAAACAAGATTGTTTTCTTCCAACTTAGGAAGGTAATAATAGTAAATTAATGAAACTTTGAGAAGATCCTGAAATCTCTCAAATAAGCCTTCTGTTTGAAGGTGTGACTTGAAAGGATTTATTATCCTCATATGCATACAGCACCTGAATTCATGCTCTTGTGAATTCAGGAGTTATAATTGACAAGAGTAGCTCATTGATAGTATGTAATTGTAGTTCTGCTTATGGCCACATGCATAGGAATTGCATTTCACACAGGCAATATTTGATAGCATAAGAAATGGCCAGAATTTTTTTATTCTTTGAAATTCCCTTGTTCTGTTTCATCTCAGTCTGTCAGACCATCTATCTCAGTGTGCAGAATTTCCTAGCCTTCCTAAAATAGTCTGGAACAAATAGTCATGGCCATAAGATAGCTAATGAGTAATTTAGTGTGAAACACCATGTAGTAGCTGTGGCTGGTACCTGTTCTAACTGTACTACACAACTAAAGGTACAGATATTTTTTTTAAAAGCGTATTTTGAGTACTCGTGGCATGAAGCTGTTTAAATAGCAAAACAGCAGTAGCATAACTATTGCCTGTAGTAATATATCTGTACTCGATATGAGTTTGTCTATATTTAGAGTATAAATGGTCTGAATCTTTTTAAGTTCTTTATGAAGCCCAGGAGGATTTTTTCTTAAATCCCTTTTGTGTACTGGAGTAGTTTCTTTGCAAGACAGTGATCTTGAATTAAGAACACTCCCAGGAAACTGAACTGATGTTCATTGCTGCCTCTTGCCGTTCTGCCATAGCTCTCGAGAGACAGACTTAATCCTGTGTGCGTACAGTGCAAACTATAGTCCCTTGCATTTTCTCTGTAAAAGCTTCAGCTTCCCTAAAAACATATAGTAAATTAGCATGTGTTGCGCCCTTAAACAGTCCAGACGTGTAAAGCATAGTTCTCTTGCTGAGAAAATGATCATGACAACATTCAAAGAGCCTAGTGTCTCCCAGCAATCTCCCAAGGACATCTCAATGTGGCATGACCTTTTCAGGATAAATGGGATTTTAAATTCAGCCTTTTCATTAGCGTCCTCTCTGTGTATTATGTCTTGAAAGTTGGAGGGAGCTTTGAAGCTGTGAATGTTGTGACAGTGGCAATTGTTTCTGTATGTGCATTGTTAATTGTAATAGCAGGAAATGTGCAAGCCAAATCAAAACAAGTGAGAAGAGGGCAGAGGGGGGAGAAGCCTGAAGAGAGAAAACTTCAAAGTGAATGTAAGCAGTAAAGGTGCAAAAACTGCAATTATGTTATAGACAAGTAAAACTGTATAGACAAACCGAGTTGTGCCTTCCCCCAGGAGAGAGCAATATGGAAGCATTAGCAGCAAAACTATTTTCATTCCTGAAACTTGTTTCGCTCTGAAGGATGTATTTCACTCTCTCTGAAGAAGTGAAGAAGAACGAGCCACTGATCTCGATAAGATGCAGAACAATGGTTTGAATGCTGAAAAGATGCAGTGTACATATCTGAAGTAGCTTGTTGGTCTCAGGGTTGCACTGCATACATCTTGTACCAGGCATATTTTTGTAGTTAAATGGGCAAAACTAGAATCATAATGTAAGTAGCTGTAATAGGCCACTAAGCCTGTCTGCTGGCCATATTTTTGAGAAAAGGGGCGTTGATTCAAGAATTATTTCACTGATTCAAATGAAGCAGACCAGAGAGGATCAAAACAGACAAAAAGAGATGTATTTAAAGCACGCCCTATGCTACAATTTTAATTAAGATAAAAGGAGGTACTTATGGAAAAGCACATATTTATAAATGGACTGAAAGAGTAAAATCGTAGCTCAAACATGACATACATAGAGTTGTAGTTCTGTTAAGCTTCTGCTCATTTCTCATCTATGTTTTGATTTCTGTGGGCTCAGAGGCAATGTGGATAATGAAACTTAGGGCATGGTGCTTCTTGAAGGCTAAAGAAGTTGTAAGTTGACTGGGATCTTAGAAATGATCTTAAGGCAATGTAATCAGCTTTAAAAAATGCTCTAATTAGTATTTTTAAGGCCATTTATAACATGCTCATTCGTGGGGGTTTTTCCGCTTTCTGTTCTCTTAGTGAACTACTGTCACAAGGTAAGAGAGAGGGACGTAGAATATGAAGGATGAAGCATATGCCAATGTTGGTGGGCTTGAAAAAACAAAATCTTTAGCTGTAGAAAAAAGATTGGGGTAGGGGAGGGGAAATTGAATTTGGGAAAGGGGTATTTTTAGATGTTTAGGTTGAATATTGTCCAGGTTGGTTAAGAAGGGGGAGAAAAAGTGTGTATTCTTTTTTTCTAATGTGAGCAAGCTTCATCTGAAATTGTAAAAGATTGTCTACAGAATGTCACTTGGAATATTCATTTTGCAAGGTTTAAGTAACATTAATGGTTAAATAACATCACAGCAATGCAGTATTAAAAAGAGAGAAAGAATCAGAAAGAAAACGATGAAGTCAGGATTCCATTCTACCTGATGACAGGGATGCTAGTGAATTGTGTGAACTGGAAAGCAGAAGCTGCTCACATGTAAGGCAAAAGAAAATACATGCCCTGTAAGTTCTCTGGGAATATTAATGCTGGTGGCTGAAGCTGTAAACAATCTTTCTAAATTTAAAATTAACCTATCTGTGCTATTGGTATCAGTATTTGCAATCCAGTGGTGTTTATTAAAGCCATTAACAGCTGCTGTGTTTAGTCCTGAATATGCAGTGTTTTCCTTCATCCACACTATGCTATTACCTCAGCTATATGTATGTGTCCTTCCAGTGCTGAAGAAGAGTTAGGTCCTAGGACTGTGTTCTTGATGTAGCAGAGAGCACATTACATCTTGCCACTTATATGTGTTAAATTATATTCATGGTGAAAGTCAAGGTCTTGATATGCTCACTGTTCTTTTTAATTGGCTTTATTTGCTGCTATCATAACAGTCTTATCTCTGCAGACAGTTGCATGGATAATATTTGGAGATCAGAATTCAAGCCCAGCCACCCAGTGTCATCCAGCAATTAAGTGTTATTTGATAGTTCTGTCTGTGGCTCAGGTGCTGAGGAGCTCTTGTCTCTGGTTGACAGTCTTTATAGCATCATAAAACAGTTCTCAGGGGAAATGTGGATATAGAAAGCTTTCCAAATGGAAATGGGTTGAAAAGCCTGGGCAAAGTGCAGTTCAAGCTCTACTGGCAGTTCAAATCATTGACTGTTGGCTAATGACTATGCAGTTCAGGTCTGGAAGATGTTTAATTATTTCTGTTACTGCATTTGGTGAATGAGTGAAAAAGCTTCTGTCTCCGTGACATGGGTGCTTACGTGTACTATGAGGGAGAACATTAAATGTTTCAGTATTGCTTTTCTCATGGCTAATTTTATCTTTCGTATGAGAACTATGTAAAAAACATGCTATGTTTATTGGAATACTGGATGACTTCAGCCTAACTGCATAAATCGAGTTAATTGCAGTTGCGTTCTTCCTAGGTGATTCACTGGTTGATTAGGTAGACGTTCTGTTATTTTGTTGGGGTTTTGGCTTTTTTTCCTAGTATATGTTGAGAGAAACATTTAATAACAGAGCTGCGAAGGGAACATGATGCAACATAAGTAGAGTTTGCAGCGACTGCAGCATTTCTTTACACCCTTTTTGTTACTAAAACTGTGCTTCCTGCCTGTTGTATGGAAAAATGAGGTAGATATACTAAAGGTTTCTTTCTCTTTATCCAGTGCAGATGAGGGCAGAGACAAAAGAATGACAAATAGGATTGCTAAGTGGAGCACTGATCAATAGAGAGTGCTGTCCATTTGGGTAATGGACATCTCTGTCATATCAACTGTTAAAGAATTCAGTTGAGATGGGTCCCCATAGATCTACAAACCGTAAACCATCTAATACAAGAACCATTACTCTACACCCCTAATATATAGAGGTAAATCTCAGGAGCTCTGTCTTTGAGATGCTAGAAGCTCTCGTTTGCTAAATTTATTAGGGTTTTTGTTCTTTATTTTAAACCATCCTTTGCTTGGAGACAGCACTTCTCTCCTTGAAAGACAAGATATATTCACACACACGTTATGAACATCATTGTGCTTGTTATGTTTAATAGAAGTGATAGCTCTCCAGTTCCCCTGTAGCCAAAGAAAGTAATAGTTTTCTTTAAGACTGAAAAAATAGCTTTATCCTCTCAGAGCAGTTGTGAATAACTAGTACAATAGATTCTAGTGATCGTTCTTAAGTCCCCTTGTGTCCAAAGGTGGCTACGTTCCTACCAAGTTTTGCCACGTAGGATTTCATCATCACCTGTGTGAAGTACATAAGCCAATGACATTGAGATCAGATTTAGAATTAATCATTTCTGATGATCACCACACAAATCCTTTCCTGTCCATGAATGGCCAGATTTTCTGGAACTGCATGCTCTGTGGCCCCTCTCGACTGTACAGGCAGAAGGCTGAATAATACGCTGCTTCTGTCCTGACACCCCTGTCTCTGGGAGATCTTAAAAGCCCATGCTCCAGTAAGGTTAGGTCAGCTCATGAAGGTCTTGCAGGAGAAAGATATCCTTGGCAGACAACTGAAGACTTTTGAGGTGAGAAAACATATCTGTATCTTTCCATCCTGTGTCACCTTTTCGGAATTTTGTATGATGGGATCCTCTTATTGTCTGCTCCTTTCTACATGCTTTTTCACATATGCCTTTACTTCTTCAAGGTGGTTAGAACTCTCATGCTTAGTAGGACCTCTCCTGTCATTTGCTTTCCTTTACTCCAATATTCCTTCAGAGTTAAATACTACCTTTGGTTTCGATCCATTCCTCTATGTCCCCCGTTTTTCCATTCAGCATGCTTCTCTGTTCTGTCATCGTTCATTTCTCAGGTCAATATATTCCATCAATGGCTTTCCTGTAATTGCTTTCCCACAATAGGGAAAACAAAAATTGGTGATATTTTTCTTTCCAGATCTCACTAAGCAGAGCAAATGCAAGAATTCCCTCCCTCCTCAGAAATTAGGACATCAGGATGTGGGGTTTTTTTTGCTAAATTTGGTGGAAGATCAGCCCAAAAGATCTGCCAAGAAAGGGTCCTGAAGCATAAAAACACTTTGAGAAAATCTGAAGGCAAAGGGGGCTAAAATATGCTGGTAAAAGTTTAAATATATTTATAAAGGAAATAAATTAAGCATTTAATTTCAGTGGGAGCGGATTTGGATTAATATTACTACATGCTATCATGCCATTTTGTAGAGGCTTCTTGTTGCATGTGGTAAGTGCTTTCTGTGCTGATTATTCTCACAAGTTCAAATCCGACAACAAAAGAGTAAGGTTTTATTAGGAAGTTATTATTTAGCTATTATTTAGCTTTTGGGGTACACCTTATTTTTAGAATGTTGTTTAATCCTCATATGATAAATGGAGAAGGAAGTGGAATAAAATGGGCTGTGTAACAGTAAAGAACCAAAACTGCACTTTAGCTGAAACCTTTGTTGTAAGTTCTTTTCCTTTCCTTACTTGTTTGCTATTTCATCTATCATCCTTGACTGCTATCTTCCCATCTTTGTCTGATCTATCCACAGTTAGCTTCAGACTACTGTGTTCATGTATAAGAAATTGTTTCAGAAATTACCCCAGAGATGACACTCATAACGTTGCAAATATGATGTTGGTGCAAATTAGGAAAAAAGGGAGGGAAAAGGATCAAAGGAAAGGACCAAGACATTCCTTCTCCTTTTTGAAGCTAGAGGCTAAACTTTTGTGTTTCCCTAATTGAATTCAATGCAATAAAGTTTTTGTGTAAGTCAGAGAAAATAGTTGAAATATTTTATGTATTTTATCCAATTTTTCCTACCTCTATGTAATTTTCACTTTATGTTTTTCTGTATCAACTGGTTCAGTTAGAAGCTTCTTCTGTCCATTAGCTGTAAAATCCAGGTGGGAGGGACCAAGTGAAGCAAAGGTAGGTTAGTAGTCCAAGTACACAGGGTATGGTTAATGAAAATAGTTCTACTATAATGGTTATTTATTTCATCAGTTTGAATCATATTTTATCTGAATGAATTAACTTTATGATTGCATAAAAAATGCTTACCTGTAGGTTAATAGTTACTTTGTACCTTTGAACCTTAAGCAGCTTAAATAGTTTGGTGTCAGCATAATGCCCAAAAGATGCGGTACTATTTTTTGTGTTTAATATAATATGTTGATCTTATTTCCCTCGTGCTTTCTGATACATTTTCTTGTAAAGCATCTAGTTTGCTGTGTACTTCATCATTGACACGCTGTAAAGGCCTCTGGATTGTTGGTTACATGTTAGCTGGTGTATGCCAGTCTATGAGGTGTTGGACATCGTATGTGGTTTTCTGTGTTCTGCACTGAGGAGCTGAGTTTAAGAGAGCTTTCATGAGCTTTATGCTTGCATCTCCATCCAGATCCTTCCATCTTCTGCCTTACGAATTATGGAGTACACAGAATGTAGTTTTTATTTCTTCTGCTTTAATGCTTTCTGGTTAAAATCAGTTATTCTCAAACAGTCCACAGTAACTGCTACCTGCTAAATCCATTATCAAATCTAAACATTGTTGTGAAGAATAGGTTTTCACTAGGCAGTCAGATGCAGGTCGTTAATTTTCAGCACTGCTATTTGACTGCTAATGAGGTCGTGACCCAAATGGCAAGAGTGATTTTACCTATCAAATGTCCTACATATTCCAATAGGCTGCTCACTTGCAGTCAGGGGTGTTCATCAGTAATTGTCCTGTGTTGCATTCACGCTGCTGCTTTGTCTTTTAAGCTTACCTTTTAAGCACTTTCTACATGGTGGAGAATTCCTTATGTTCCTCTTTACAATCATTTATCTTCAGCAGGACCCAGAAAACAAGGCTGTTCCCATACTCCATTAACCTCCATGTCCTGAGCCTAATTGATAGATATACTTCTTTTGTCTAAGGACTGTTGCCATCTGTATATTTCTTAACTGTCCCTTACTTTGAGGAGCATCACTCCGCTTTATCACCTTATATAAGTGTGCTGTTCCCTTGCTCATATGGTTGACATTTATTTATGGCTGACACACTAACAAAAAACAAAACAAAAACCAAGAAAGAAAAAAATTATATGAACAAAATAGGTTTCCTAGCATAACAAATTTGGGTTACATATGGATTTTTAAGACCTTACAGCGCTCTGGGAGATCTTTACTCTGGTGTGCCCTAAAGGTCCATGGATTATGTCAAAGTACTCTCTGAAAAGACGGCCGCCTTGTGATTTTTCTCATGCTGACTGTGATCTCCATCCCTTTTGCTGTGGCACGCAATTTTGTACACTTGATATGGATGGTGCATATTGCACTCTCATTTTTAAACGTATTTACACTCAACATGGAGCAGAAGGATGGTGTTGTTTGTCCTATGGCTAGAACAATGTTGAAAATAATTTGTTTTGCTTTGTATTCTGTAGCAGACCTGCTGCATAACCTTGGTTAAGACTCTTTTTGTGTTCATCAATTCTCTTCTGATACAAATAGAAGTTATTTTAATTCCTTTTTTCCTCCACCAGTAGGGTGGGACAGTTTGTAGATGCTAGCGGTAATTGAATGCTAAGTATGGTACTGGAGCTATCCAGACACCCGGATGATATTAGATACTGAGATCCTGAATAGACAGTCTGAGCAAAACAGCATTCCTTTCCCACAGCAGTAAGCAGTATTCTGCAGTTCTGAACTGGAGCTTTTGAATTTTAAATTATGAAATGTCTTGATTTGAAGTAAAAAAAAAACCCTAGCAATGCACATGCATACCTTCCAAGCCCCAAACCAGGTATATCAGACTTGGCTAGTAAAATCCAAACACCTCCTCTTGCAAAAAAAAAAAAAAAAAAAGAAAAAAGGAGAAAACGAGTTTTAGGCTACTGCCATGATTTTATAATGAAAAGAAGAAGGGTGCTAATGACGCACCAGAATCCTCATATTGACTTTCCTTATTAAAAACATGTGATATCCAGTAAAAACTGCCTTTCGTTATGGTTAAGCATGTGGATTCAATGGAGTATAAAGAAAGAGTAATAAAAGTGAGATATTTGTGTATGTGGATTTGGTCTGTTTTTCAGCTGAAGTACAATATATTTTTCAGCTGAGTAGATTACTGTTTTCCAGTTAATATACACTTTCTTCTTCAGTACTGCACTTGTAAACATCTCTGATTGAACTAGTACATTAAAAAAATGCTTCAGCATGCAAATATGTTGTATTCTAGAAAATAAAGCATACAAATAATAAATCCAAGTATATAACCAGGATTTGACATGTCAATGGTATATATGTATGTTTAAATTATGGTGTGTAATACTGCCTGGTGTTCTATTTTAAGCATATAGGAAAGGTGTTTCCTACAATAATAATTATGGCAAATATTAAACTTTCTTTTTTTTTTTTAATTACCATGAAACTATTACTGATCCCTGTATATATTAAAGAATTTATTTTCTAAAAGAGAATTAGCAAGTTTTAATGGAACCTTATTTGTATTATTAGGATCTATTTATACAAGTAAAAGCAAATTTATGGCAGAAGAGGAAATAAAAATATGACTAATAAAAGCATAAAATCTCCATGTTGGAGATTCAGACTTCAGTTGTCATTCTGAATTTCCAAAGGAAACCTAAATACAAGCATTTAAACCTACAGTCAGTCTCTCCTTAGCTCAGCTGCAAAATAAAACCATTATTATAGCTTTATTACAGCTAAGCTTTCTGGAGGCAAGCTTTCCAGAGGCGAGCTTTCCTAGCATTTGTGTGATGTTCTTCTGCAAGTGCACTTAGAGCAGGCTGCAGATAAATTCACTTGATGATGACTGCAGTACAAAATATATATATATATATAAAAAAGAAGTTTTTTGTTTACCGTGCAGAGCACTCTTGCTCCATGCAGCATATAGTATAAAAATTATGACATGTCAGTATTTTTGCCTTGCCACGGTGTTCAGTACATTCAGTAATTTATGGAATGTTGCAGTTGTCTATTTTTCTGTTTTATCTGTAGCTTCCCATAACAAGGAAAGACTCTATTTAAAATTCAGGACTTTCTTGTGAGAGACCCCGTGTTATCCATTTTCAAAGCAGTTTCCCTGTGGTGATGATTTGACATTATATTGGGTGACTCTAGCGGCTTTGGGTCAGCCAGTTTTATTTGCTTATACGAATATTTTCCAGAATAGAATAAAGTAGCTCTGATCCTGATCCTTCAGAACATAAACCTTTCACACGTTAATAAATACTTTAATAAATCCTGTTTTGATTCCAGTATTTTTATGCCATTCATGCTTTCCCCATTCAGTTTTGTTCTCCTAAGAAAAAATGCTGTTCTTTTTACCTTATACAGACTATTAATTGTAATTTTTAATCTTAAAACAATTGTAAAGGACTGCCAACACATACTTAGCATAATATGTGTTGTTTTGTGAAATAAAATTTTGATAGAGGAGGAATGAGAAAAAAACCCAAGGAAACATGACCCAAAGAATCATTCTGAAGGTGTCACAGCCCCAACATTAGGTATGTTTTAGGGAACTTAATCCTATCAGTGACTGTGAAGCCTGGACTGTTCTGGTATCATGGGAGGTCACTTGTTGGAGTAAATTTTTGCTGTTGTTGGAAAGATGATACTCATGCTGATGGAAGTGAGCAGGGTTTCTTCCAGAATGTGACAAGCGTTTACTCTGCCTGTTGTGTGCAGGACATGCTTAATGAATAATGACTTTTCCAAGCCTTGTTCTTAGGAGTTCCAGTTCAACATATGTGACCTATGGGTTGCATATGCTAACTTCAGAGTTTTAACTTCTATGTTATGTGCTACTGATTTTTCATCTCTTCAGTGCATAGCACAACACTGTGGAAAAAATAAAAGCAATAGAAAATTTTTAACAACAGGTACGTTATAGGTGAGAACAGTGTTTCATAAAAGGGGGGTGACAAAAGCTCCAATGCTCTGAAAGCACAGCTAGTTAAAGAAAGACAGATAAACATCCAGAGAAATTTAGACTTGCTATTTGTGTGGTAAAGGATTATAAACTGAGGAAAAATGGGTCTGAGAATTTTATATGTCTCCTGGTCTGTCAAAACAAAGAGCCTGGCTATTGCCACCTGTGCCCCCAGCATGAAGTGCAGATTAAGCATTGTTTTTGCCAGTGCTTACTGAGCTTGTGGAAATTTCAGCCTCTGCAGGTTTTTCAGGGGTAGGGGGATTGAATGTTTTGATTTTATTTTTTCTTTATATGTCTTCTAACATTCTTTTCTTAACTTCATTAGGTTTATTTTACGCTGGACTAAGGCAGAAGCACACGAGATGTATTCTGAGGGTCTCAGTTTCTGGTAGTCTGTGTTTACATTTGCCCCTCATGACTGTGAAAAAAGGTTTGCCTCAGTATTAGTCTCAATGCAATGGTGTTTGCTGAAGACTGTAGTTGAGAATTAGGAACTGATGCATTCATCTCAGTGATGATACAGTTAAATTGTAAGACCTGCTGTGTAAAGGGAGAAGATGACATTAGAGAAGCAAGCCTGTCAATTAAATATTTTTTTTTCTCCAGTGTCTGCAATACCCACTAAGAACCTTTGCCTTTAAGATGAGAAAGATGCTCCCAAGCACTGCATTTGCTGCTTTCAGGAGGAATAGGATGCTGGTGATAGTTCAGAGGGCCAGTCCTTGATTCACTGTGAAGCAAAAGCCCACCACCCCTGCTGGAAAGCAGGGAGTCCAGGCTGTACTGGCTTTACAGCTTAGATCACATCTTTCAGCCCTCCAGAAAGTTTGCTGTACTGAGAAATTTCATCGCAGTTCAGGTTTAAAATACATGTTGCCAATACGTGTCACACTTCAGAATCTGTTAATATTAACAGTGAAAACCTATTATATAGCAGCACAGACTTGATTGCTTTCATGTCTGAGCTCTTACAAACTAAACTTCTAGGACAGCCCCAAATAATCACATTCTACTGAGATGTTTCCAGTCTAGAAGCATACAATAGATTTTTAAAATGCACTCTTTAACATAAAAAATTATCTATTACTTCTAGACTAATGGCTGTGGGCCTAATTCACCTGCTCTATAAACCTGTGAGTTCTTACCACGTGAACAGTCTGAGTTTGATTGAAGACAATGAGTCAAATTCTCAAACATGTTACTAAATCTGTGCATTAGAATACTGTAATAGATGAGATTCACAGGAGTGTGTCTTTCTTAGATATATATCACCCTACAAACTGTAAATCTGAACAGCTAAACAGATTTATTACAAAAATCATTAGGAAAAAAATACAAAGTTTCAATATCTGGTTTGAGTAATAGTAGCAAAATTAATTCCTGAAGCAGATTCAGTTATATTTTAGTCCACAGAATTTGATTTATTTTTGAGACATAAATGTTACTGGTATGGAACAGTATTTTGTTCTGGTGAATATGGCTAGGAATATTTTTGCAGTTAGTCTGTATGTATATCAACTATTTTATTCTAGAGAGAATTTTTTTTTATGTTTTTTGCAAGTTGAAGAAATGGATGTAAAGAAGGGGCACCTGTTAGATGCATGTATCAAAATACTGTTGCTAAGGACAATCGTATATTACTTGCGTACTCTACGTCTTGATAAGATGTCAGAATATGACTAACATCTAGACCCTGGATTTTCTTTCTGATAATAATCTGTATGCTAGGAAAAGTTGTTGGTTTTTTTTTTACAAAGTTTTTAGGCTGTCACCTAAACCTATCTAACACCTAATTATCTAGGTATTAGATAAATCATAACTAGTATAATTCTCTAAACCCTTTCCAAATGCAGCATGCTCAATATTCAAACAGTCCAGTTGTATCTGTAAGTGCAGATATCAAAATAGAGTGTGTTTGACCAAAAATTTTCAGGAATCACGCATGTACAGAAGGAAGGAAATACCTTAATGCACTAAACTCTAGATAGCACATATGGAAGGTACATTAGATGTGCTGTTCCAACTGAACCTGATTGAAGTTAAAGAGGTTATGCTACTGATATTACTGCATCTGTGGCTATGTTCCAACATAGTTCTGCCTGTCTAATTTTTTTAATATGTATATACTAAGCCAGGTGATATTGAGCCAGGTATAAACTAAGCCAGGTGATACTGAGGAATCGAGGGCTATCTACACATTGGTTTATGCTAGAAGGCTGGAGGAAAAGGTCTCCTATGGCAGAAAGCTGGAAGTGGGGACTACATGATATGTCTTTTTCATTTGGCTCACCTTTAACGTTTTCATCATTCACATGGTCACCACAACAATATTACTGAAAGAATTATACAGGTCCAATTTAGTCATATGAAAGAAGACCATATATAGGTGGGACTATTTGCTGTCATAGTACTACTTAAAGTTGATCCTTTCAATGATAATCATAGAATCATAGAATAGTAAGGGTTGGAAAGGACCTTAAGATCATCTAGTTCCAACCCCCCTGCCATGGGCAGGGACACCTTGCCCTAAACCACGTGGTCCAAGGCTGTGTCCAAGCTGGCCTTGAACACCGCCAGGGATGGAGCATCCACAACCTCCCTGGGCAACCCATTCCAGTGCTTCACCACCTTCACTGTAAAGAACTTATTTTCAGAGAATAATAATTGTATAGAACTCTGGTGATTCAGCAACACAATTCTAGTTCTTCTGTTTGTCTATGCTTTCTTTTCTTTCCTTTTACAAAATTAAAGACTTCCAGTATTTCTCTAAATTTTTTGGAGGGAGAAATAGACTTTCCTATGTATATTGTTGGTGATACATTGAAAAACTAAGAGCAGTGGATATGTGTCATGCGCAGCAAAACTGTGTGAGTTCAGGGCACTGGAAATACACAATTCAGGAACTTCTAAATTGGTTGTTACTTTCTTTAGTTATTCTTCACTTGAGAATCCCTAAGACCTCCTCAAAGGTATTGCAGATGATCAAGTAGATATAAAGGAATATATGCTGTCAGTCTTGCTGTTGGCATGTTTCTGTATGCTGGTTGGGTTTGTAAAGTGTGTTCATAAATTTTTATATGCTATTTTAACTGAGAGAAAATGCACATGTACTGTAGCTCATTATTGAACCTGTTTGCATCTTCTATTTTAAGAGTATTCATGTTAAGATGGACAAAATCCAATCTGATTACAGAGTTCCTTACCAAATGAAAAAAAAAATCGTAAAGAATTTTAAGAACTAATTTATTTTTATTTTCTTTTTTAGTTTCCATGTTATGGTAGAATACATGAAAGGGAATCTTAAAGCTCAATTAAAATTCTTATTCTTTGTAGATAGGTAATTACTGGTTTCACTGATACTGTTACATGTAAGAGAAACCACAGTTTCTTTCAGAAATTAGTCCTGCATCCCACTTTTCCACCTATCCAGTTCTGTTCTCCAGAAACTGGACAGGTGTTGACTGTGAGGTGTTTGCATACGTCTCTTCAATCACAGCTGTTTTCAATCATCAGCCTTGCAAGTAACAATAAAAAAGCCCGAAATTACATAGAAAGTAAAGTTTCTTTCAACTGTGTCATAAAAGAAAAAAAAAAAAAAAGAAGCTTTAAAATATTTTTAGTACATATTATTTCCTGCAGGAAGGAGGGTTGATCAATTGGTAACTCATGGAAGGGCAGATTAAGAAGTCTAATAAGAAAGCATGGAGAATAAATTAAAAATGTTATGTTTTTATTTCACATACATATGATAATAAAGAAGAGTGCTGTTGAAGGTGAAGAAAGGGATGGAGAGAATTTCCAAAACACAAACTTTTTTTGATACCTGCATAAATGCTTAATTTATTTTTAAATTCTGTATGCAAAGTATATTGTAAGAATATTGTAAGAGTAACGTTAAGGTACTAGAATCAACATAAAGAGTGGGGTTTCTACTTTTAGAGAATTCTGAAGGTACTTATGGCCTGGAGTCTTTATTGAGCTCTTTATGATTTCTATGTATGGATCTGTGTTTCAAATATTAAGTCTTTATATAGATACTTATTAAATGCTTGAGAAAAAGAAGGTAAACCCATGTTTATATCTTCTTTTTTTATTATTATTTTTTAATTCTTTTTCTTGACTATGGCGCTTTTATTTATTTAATTGTGAACATACATGGACTGTGCAGAGTGACTTATTAATTTTGAGTTGTTGTTGTGTAAAACATTAAGGCTTTTAAATTGCAGGGGAAACTTGTGTAATGGACAATAATAGACAATTCAGCATTTTGGAACTAATTCTTTATCATCTTTACTCATGTGAATGTCCTCTTTGTCTTCAAGCCCTTCATGATGGAAATCACAGATACAGTCCAGACCTCTGTGCCCTGTTGAATGAAATTTCAGGCTGTTTCCGTAGCTTCTAAAATATTTAAAAATTATTCTTATAGGGGTTTTGTAACTTTGAAACTTCTATGTTTACTGTAAAACACGTAATTTATAAATTGCCATTTAACTAATATGTAAATACATTCAGGAAATCCTTTTTCTATAGCAAGTTTTTGGTCATTCCCCTTCCCCTTATTTCTAACAACTACAATGAACATCTGTATTCCTCTTTACAGCAATTCTTAAAAGCATTCCTAAGCTGGTGAACTGTAGGGTATCCTGAACTCTGTAAGTGGCTTATGTCTTTGAAAGCGTATGGCAGGACTGCAGGAGTTCGAGATGTATAAATAATATGAAACCACTCCCCTCACTTTGTTTCTGCCCACTCTGACTCTGGGAATGTGTTCTCAAAAATCACTAATTTAAAAATAATTTAAATAAAACTAAAGCCATCAAAATTATGTAGAAAGCTGTAGCTTTAAACCACTATGTATTGGAATTACTCTGTTATAATAAGAAGGGTTAAAGAACTTAAGGGGGAAGGGGAAAAACAGGGAGATCCATTTAGTTAATATTGTCTGTAATCCCTAAACAGTTCATGCTACCTGTATGGATTGTCTTTTTCCAGCCAGCTGTAAAAGCAGCTGTGCCCCTCCTCATCTGCATACAAGCTAAGTAGCAAGTCTTGTTTGTTATTACAAATGGATTTATTTCAATAAAGAAATGAAGCAGGGGATTGTCAGATAACGGCACTTAAGCCCTTTGAGCATTACAGCAAACTTGTGGAATATGGGCACTGAGCCTGATAAGCTTTTCCTTCTTTGTTAGTGATAGAGCCTTGCTGAGAAAATACATTGTGGCCTGGCCTGTGGTCTTCTTTCAAGCTTCTCTGGCAGCATCAATCCTTGCAAAAAACTTGGTCTGCAGGTGTGCTACTGAGATTTCCTTCTGTTTACCTTTGAAAACAAGGACATGCTGCTTCCAGTGACATAATCTGTGGTGTATATTTTACATTCAGACATATACATGAAAGGATATCCACTTTTTGCTTCATGTTGCATCTTGGTTTGGGACTTGGAGGACATTTCTTCATTGCAGAGCTTTACATATGGTTGGCAGATTTAGTGACTGATCAGAACATCTGATGGCTTGATCCTTACGAAAAAGTCATGCTTTTTGAGTCTGTTGTAGTCTCAGAAATGTAGTAGCTGAGCTGATATATATCACTTCCTCTACCTTGCCAAACCAGACATGCTGTAATTGACCTGTGCAAGGAACCTTTCCCTATCACTCACTTGGTCATGCATAGCTCCAAAAATTAAAATTTCAAGCTCTGAGAAGAACTCAAAAAATCAAGCTTTCTTGCCTTTGCAAGTGCCTTTGCACTGAAAGTAATTTTTTATTTCCAATTGTGAAAGGAAAAAAACCACAAAGTTGTGTTTGTGAAGGGCATTTTGCCTTTAGTATTTTGTGTTTGCAAAATGGATGGCATCTTCTGAGGGGATGCGCTTAGATGATGGCAGTACAAGAGCTAATATTAAGCATGCTGTACAGAAGTTAGACAAAGGGACTAAGAAAAGGGAGGACTGTCAGGAGTTTTGTAAAAAGATGTTAAACGGAAGTGTATCACACAAGTTTAGATCTACTTCAAAGTTAATTTAGACTTTTAATATATCCCTAAAAATATGTGTATATATCCTGTTCTTTTAAGAGTATTTGTTCAGTTTGAAAATGATGACAGGCTGTTTGTCAGTTGCTGTTATTTTTAGGATCTGAGACCAACATGTGAAGCAGTATGAGCAGATCACTATAACAGATTATGTGGCTTTGCTGTCTTTATTTTTCGGAAGAGCACTGATAAGTTATCTTCATAGATTATATGTCTGTATTTTACTTCAGACAGTGCCCCTGCATTGAATATCTGATAAAATACTTGTGCAAATGTTGGTAAGTGTAGAAATAGGATAAAATAATATCTGAATATACTGTGCATTAAGGCAGGAGTCATTTGCTAATGTCACAAGAATGTGAAACATTAATATCTAATTCAGTTTGACTGCCTCATTTGTTCTTTAATGTGTCTGTTTATTTAACTTTAAACAGGTATGCTTATGTATATGTAAGTTCTATAAATATTATTGTCATGTTTGCCAGCCACACTGCTACCAGAATTGAATAATGGTGTGGACATGGGGAAGCTTCAGATAATGGACGAAGTTATGTAGCTTTTAGTTACATTAAAGAAATTTTGCATAATTTTAGAGGATTTTGTGGTTTCTCATGAGCTTACCATAACTGGATTTGTGACAAATGGAAAAAAAAAAAAAAAATCTAAAATGGGTTCTTTATATTGGAAAAAAAAAAGCAGGGCAGGAAGAGAGGGGAGATGTTGATGATGTTATTTCCATGCCATAGGAATTTCTAGCTGCAAAGGGTTACAAGAAATCAGACCTTTATATCTGTCACTTTTGCAGGATAAAATGATATGGACTATAGAGTAATTTGGAATGGATTTTTTTTTTTTTTTTTTTTTACATTTGGAAATGAAGACAAATTTCTCTGACAATTTAAAGCTACTGTAAGACTTGAAATTCAGGGAAAGATACAATGGCTATGATGCATGTGCGGGCCAAAAAAGAAGTGAATGGTGAATCCAATTTACTTCATGGACATGACCAAGGTGTATGTGCATGTGTGAATAAAGAAATCACCAAGACTTGGAGAACAGCAGAAGTTTAGTGGAAATAAAAAAATAGACTAGAAAATGCAATTTGCAGAAATGGGTGAAGTCCCTTTGTTTTTTTCTTTTCGCCATAAACTTGCCCCAAAATGGCTGTATCATTTGTTGCTGCAGTATGGAAAGGATTTGGAGAGAATTTCTTTTTTTGACCTCATTTATTCTTCTTCACTGCCTCAATAAGTTTAGGTAAGTTTTACTTCTAGACCATCATTTTCTTAACTGGTTTACCCATTAAAGATAGTTAAATATTTTGAAGTGTGTGCTGTGGTGTGGGCCGGAGACCTTGAAGAAGGGGAAACTAAGGCTCTACTTACAATCTTCAAACAACATGCTTGACTGTATAAATAGCCTGCAGCAGCTGATGATTACTTATGCTGTGGAGGTGGAGTAAAAGTAAATTTTCAGAAGTAGTATCACAATGACCCCACCCGTCCTTTATCACTGTCAAACTAAATTAGATTGAATGAAATTAGGTAGAAAAAAAATGTGTTTTAAGACACTTGAAAATGAACGTACTCAGAAGATGACCTTGGTGGGATTGCTCGTGATGGCACAGTGGAGCAGGTCCACGCAGTTACCGTGGTGTGGAGCACACTGGTGAAACAGGCCTTTGTGCCCTCATGAAGGTCTTGTCATTTGAGCCGTCATCTTGAACCTGGTAATTGGGGCTGGTAATACCTCATGTGGTCCGTGTCTGTGAAAGCTCTCTGTAACAGAGCGTATCAAGAACTGAGGAACAATCTCTTGGTTTATTCCATTTATAGTAGTTAGTGACAAGCCAGCTGTGGTATTTGCAAACTATATCAACTAACCCATACAGAGAGGGATAACCCAGAGTATGTTACAAGAGAGCAGCTATTGTTGTAATACAATGACACTGTGATTTATGAAACATCTGACAAACATGCCACTGAAGAAGTCTGTTCTTTGTATCTGTCTTTAGTGCTTACTTGTGTTGTGCTGGTGACATCCTGTTCCTCTACCTCCTCAAATACTTCTGCGCCCTTGTTGGAAATGAATGGAAGGCCCCCTCTTTCTTTCTGAGTAGGAAAGACCAAGCTATGAATGAGATATTGGGAGAGAGTGGGAAAATGAGTCACTGTGCTTTGTCACAGTTGGACTCATTTTATCACACCTGACACAAGCTAAACAGTACTTACAGTTCAAAGGAGAAAACCAGTCCTTACTCTGGTATCATTTAGTTTCAGTTCCAGAGCTGCTGAAATAGTAAAATACCTCCCAAATGTGTGCATGGCCTCTTTTTTGCTTGTTTTTGCTTTCAAAGAAAATATCCAATGAAGTTGTTTAAGCAAGACTCCATTTTCCATCAACCCCAAGCATTTTTAGTAAGTCTGCAAAGTAACTGTGGCACTTACTGAAGATCTTAATTTCACTTTTAAGAGGTACGCCCATATTTTTAATTTTTTTTGTGTGTGTTACATGCTTTCCAGGAATGCTTCTGTTTGCCAAAAATAATTACTCAGCCAAGCTTCCTATCAATATTGAGTTGGGTTTTTTTTAAGTATAAAAACCAGTAGACTTTGCTGGTTCTGGCATCAATTTTCTTGTAGTGTTGAATGTGTTCTTTTTTTCCATGGAACTTTGTTCCTGCACCTATCTGTGTCTTGTTTCCATATTGTGCTTAAACTGCACATGCGGATTTCACAATAGATGAAATGAAATAGTTGAAGAGCCCAGCCCTACCCACTGAGCTCAGTCACACAACACCCGTGCTCCCATTGTTTCCAGTATTGGACCAAGACCCAGATCCTTTCTGGACAGAAAATAGGAAAAACAAGAGAGCCTAGCAGGTCTTTGAAAGATAACTGTGCCAAGGCTTTAAGTTTGGTTTGTTGGTGGGTTTTTTGTTTTGTTTTTGGTTTGGGGTTTTTTTTGTGTTTGAGTTGTTTTGGATTAGTTTGTTTGTTTGTTTGTTTTGGTTGGTTTTGGGGGTTTTTTTTTTAGTTGGTTTGGTTTTGTGGGGGGGTTGTATGCTTTTTTTTTTTTTAATATGTCACAGTAGCACTTGAAAAAGTACATGAGAAAAGAAATGAACAGTAGTTCTTTGTGCAGTAATGGTACCTTATATGTCAGTGGTGATGCTGACTTCCTTTGTAAAATACTATTTACTAGTGAAAAGTGCCAAGATCAAGGTATTATTCTTACTACAAGTGTGGTGCCTAAATTGAATTCAATAAAATAAAATAAGACTGACTCTTTTTTTCTTCCCACCTGTTCTTCTTGAAAGTTTAATCACATTTACATTATTCTTCCTCTTGTCTATGTAGAGATTCAGTAAAGCCTGAAAAGCGTAGTCAATATTATTGGTCAATAGTTCTGTTCATGGAAGGGATACTTTTAAACACTGAATAGGGCTGTTTTTCTTTTGCTAAACAGACACAGCTGTCTTTAAACTGTTAGCTAAAGTTAGATGCAGCTTGAGGTATAACCCAATGAGTTACACCATGCTTTCAAAACAGCAAGGAAAAGTTAAAACAGCTGCAGAAGTAGACAAGCACATATAGAGGAGGACAAATCCATGGAGCCACATCATAAAACACCATTACAAGCATGCCTGTGGAAGCAGTTTGCTGTCTTTAACCATACATAGAACAAACACACAAGAAACTCCACAAGACCCTGTTTAGAAAGAAAAATGGAGAGTCATCATCTGCTTCCCCAGTGGTGTTTCTCTTCCTTCATGCTGCCCAAGTGAAGGCTAGGGACTGAAAGAGAAGCCATCTGGTGATGCGCCGGGTGGTGTTTGTGTATGGTTGCAGTCAGCACATAGGGTGGGATCCGTGTGGAAGGAGCCTTGTCTGGCTTGAGGCCATGGTTTCCTGTCTCTGTCACTCCTTATGAAACCCTAGGCTTAGCGCTTTGGATATGGTAGGATGTAGAAACTCAAGCCTGTGTGCCCTGGCTCCAATGGCTTTCCTAAACAACTTTACTGCCCTAGCAACACGTACAGCAAATTCTCTCGAGGGAGCCCAGGCATGTGTGTGCAGCAGAAAGGTGCATGCTAAGAAGTGGCAACAAAAGTAGCTTTATGAAAATGCCTTGGAGTGGGGAGAGATCATTATTTGCATGGTATACCATACCCTCCTGCTTTCTAATTGTTACTAATCGATGGAGAATGTAATTTGCAATCTTTCAGTCACCCTTAGTTCATGAGAGTTTGCTTGCTACATTGTTCAGCCTACTGGCTGCCCTTTGCTTATTAGGCATGGTCAGTACTCGGAGCTTGCCTCTCAAGCTATGTGTATGCATTAGCAGCCCTCCTACAGGCACCAAAGGCTTGTCAATCACTGTGACCTCCAGGGCCCTCTAACAAACCCAGCAAACAAGGCATTGAGGTCTGCAATGGGTTTTTTATTTTTTCAGTTAGGCTTTTTTGAGTGGGTTTCTCTAATTACTTGAAAGTGTATGCAAACACTGAAGGAGAATTAGGAGCATCAAGTGGGGCCTCTGCTTTTATTAGGAGACTCTTTCTTTTCTAAATAGATGTCAAACATATTCTTTACTCTTTAGACAGTTAACCTTTCATCTCTCCTGTAGCAGAAATTCCACTCTGAGGTATGCTAATTTGCTATTCGCCACATTCTAAAGTAGAGGGAAAATGTCAGTTGCAGTGCCTTCATTAAAAAGTCCTTTATACAGATTGTACACATTTTTTGCATTCTGATTAGTTACATTTTATTAAATAACAACCATCTAGTCCCCTTTCCTGAAAAAATAATAAAATTAAAAAAAAAAAAACCAACCAAACCCACACACAAAAACTGAAGATGAATCCTAGCCATAGATGACTCTTTCCCAGGCTTGAATTCAGCATGAAGTATTCCCTGGCTTCATTTACTAAGAAGTAGGATGCAAATGTCCCCCACCATCTCCTGTCTTCATTCTACCCTTACTTCAGACTGAAACTACAAAACCTTCTTCCACAGCTCTGTTACTGTTACTAAATAAATGTCTTTTATGCAAGACTGGGTGCTAGAAGGGATAAAACTGGGAAGAAGGAGGCACAACAAGGCGAGACTTGTGTGAAAAAGTGAAGCTTCTGTTGCCCCTCTCTTTCCAAAGTGATCTTCACTCTTTTTCCTGTTCAGTTGGTGTGTGTGATAGAGTAAAATGTCTGAGCCAGCTCTGGCTGCAGAAAGGAAGAGATACCTGTCCTCCTGAACTGGTCTGCTCAGACATGCTGCACTGTTTGAGCTAGCATAGGTTTCTCTGTAAGATACTTTGCGCCAATAGTACCAATGCCACGTTTTCAGTTGCAGGGGAGTGAGAAAACTCATTCATTGCAGATTAGCAGTGCTGGATTTCTTATGGCATCAGGAACATCTATGCTGCCTTCTTCTCATTTTAATTTTAGTTGTTTTGAAAAACGAAGGTGAAAGGAGCATGAAAAATGACTTTCTTGTCCTTGTCAGATTGGAAAAATATGCTGTGGTGTCCATCAGGTTAGCTAGTGTGTTACTGGTGGCTGTCTCTAAGACAGGTATTTTTGTATGTGTGTACAAATCTATAGCTGCTGTAGGAAGAGGGAAGCTGTTTAAAGAACTTCCTATGCACTTTATGGGTACTGTGGTTACAAGCTGTGGTCAGGCAGATGGTGGGGAGGAGAATTGCGCTAAGCTGGGGAGATGGACCCTATGCTATTGCTTGTGGAGATGTGCCTGTAGAAAACCAGTAGCTTTTGTTGCATCTTTGAGGTCATCCATCAAGAGATAAATGTAGCAGGATTTGTTAATTTTTTATGCTCTTTCCCTGACATTTTCCATACTCCTCATAAAGAGACTTACATTCACGGGCAGCTGTGAGCTATTCCAATTTGTTTAGTGCTCAGGATTTTATTTTGAGGGAGAAAAAACACCAGCTCCCCAAACCACTGGGCAATTTGAATAACTCTGCCTCTTGGTCTCCTCCCACAATATAGTTATTTTATTCCTAGAACTTCCTTCTTACATCCTTTTTTTTGTTTGTTTGTTTTGTTGTAACTAATGTACACCTTTTTCTATCAGTTTCTGTTGGGAAGCTAAGCCAGATTTCTGTTTTGAAAGCATGTTTCATGAGAATCCTTTCATTTTTTCAGCGCCTTTTGTTTGTTTGTTTATATATGATTTCAATAAATACTTATTCAATGATTTTGTGATGTTTCTAACTGAAGTAATTCTTTTAAATTTCCTACAGATTGTTATGGAAGGCAGTAGCAGCCATATGAGGGGAAAGTAATAAAAAGTCAAATTTTTAAGCATAAGTAGTAAAAAAAATATGTTCTGAACAAGAAAAAGCAGCCAATCATTTGTAAAAAAACCCCGAAAGGTTTGAAGAATTTTTAGGATACGTACTTTTTGTGTTTCATCCTTTTGAGCAAGGACTTTGTTTTCCTGACAAGGTAAGAGTATCTCATTTGGGTTATTTCTGCAAGCACTGAAGGCACACACGTTCTTGAGCAAATTAATTTAGCCATTTGCATGTGAACGGTCATTCCTCAGTACCTTTGCTTTGTACACAGCTAAGTGAAAAATTGAAGCTTTGTAAATGGATTCAGTTTCGGGTGCTGGTATGCTGTTTCATCTGCTTACCCTGGGAATAGGAAGGACGAAAGGGGGAGGAGAAATAATTATGGACAAAACAGTAACCTTTTCTTCTTCTCCCAGACATTCTCATAGGCAGAGAAAAACACACAAATGACTCCTTGCCTATCACATACTTGGACATTTTGTTAAGATGGAACTTTGTGGATTCCTAGGAGGAGACTCCAATTTGTATTTAGTCTGAAGCACCCAGCGGCAGAGGGGAGAGGGGGAGGCGGTGAGAAGGGGCATGCCAGAAGCCCTGTGCAATGGTCCTCCTTTGTTTGGGTCTAGAAGACTGGCTCTGTCAAGGTCTCAACTGGGGGATGTTTCCCAACAGTTTCAGGGAAAGTAGAAGGATTATTATTTTCTTTAATGATGTGGCAAAACACACAGCTTAAACCAGGAAATGAGGACCAGAGTGGCCAGTGAATGCGATGGTCAGGAAAAAACTTAATTTTGCTTTTGTGTTGTTTTGTTGGCTGGTTTGCTCCATGCAATGCAAGATGTGTTATTTTTTTCTCCCTCCTTGGTACTGGCAGCTGTTTTTTGTGTTTGCTGCAGATGTTCAGGAAACTAATTCCATGGCTTGCACCTGTGTGACACTGACCTAGGTCTACCTTGCCACATCCTGCTTTTATTCTGCTGAACAGATCAATTTGCAGTTTATTCCTCATCCCTCTCTCTTTTGTCCACAAAACCATCCATCAACCCTCTCCTGCCTCCCCACACCTCCTAGGTTGGGGGTGCTGCTCGTTTCTGTGTCTCAAGGCTGCACTGGCAGAAGAATGGAGTCCAAAATTCTGTCAGGTCAAGGTGCCATCTATTAAGACAGTGTTCACATTTTCATTATGAGACTCTATTTGAGGGATTTATAACTTGGTTGCACAAAATTGGTGCAGGCTGAACTTGTAATACATAGCTTTTATCTGGGGAAGCAGTTTCTGTTCTCTTCTAGATTCTCAGCCAAACCCCATGCATATATAGGCTTTGCAGCTCCCCCCACCAGGAGGTGGAGACAGCGGCACTTTTAGAGAACATTTTCACTTTTGTTTTGTTTTTAGGCATCGGGGGGAGGGGGGATGGTTCTCAGATGTGCTAATGCTTTTAGCTAAAATTGTGTTTTGGCAGTCTTTCACAGGCTTTCTGAAGCCTGGAGTCAGGCTGCTGCCGTTTGCTTCCTCCTGTTTTTACATTGCTTATAACCTGAGCCTAAATTACCTCTATTTTGCATTGATGTCAAGATAATAAGGAACAAAAAGTAAAGCCACTGCCTGAGGCTTGCTGAGTGAACCTGGAAGTGTGCTGAAGCACTTGGCTGCTGCCAAGTGCTCTCATGGCTGGGAGCCCTCAAAGCTTTTGCAAAGGTGGCTGTGGAGAGAGGGCTCCAAGGAGGACATCTCCTCCCACCCGGCAGCCTCCCCTTGCCCTGCAAGGCACCATTGACAAGGCCAGAGCCAGAGATGGCCACTAAGGCCCTGGCAGGAGCACTTCATATGCTGCATTTTTATGAAGCAGCCTGGTTTTGTGGCATGCAAAATGAAGGGGTAAGCTGTGGGACAGAAGCAAGAGCGATAGAAAGAAGCACCTCTGCCATGCTCCTGCACGCTTTTTTTGTGGATGCAGTTATGTGTGAGACGTCAGGGAATGCAAGCAAGGAGGGATCAGCGTTGCTACGCTGTTCACTGATCCCACAACTGAAGAAACAAAGATTGGGGTCTCATTAGGCAATTCCTTATCTTCCTGAATACCAGCTATGACGGACTTAAGAACACAGACTTCACACTGGAAATGTCCTTTTGAACTTGCCAGAGGCTGCCTGTGTTGCTGGCAGATCCACCTACCAGGAATTTAATAATACACTGGTGATAATTCTTTTACTTCAGATTTTCAATGATCAGCAGCATAGCGGAGCACCTCAAGTTGAGGAGTCTCCTTATCCAAGGCTACAAAGCCAAGCCATACTTCCCAGAGAGAGGCCTTCTTCTTTAATAGCTTTCTCAGATAGAAGCACTTTGTGCTATTTTTCTGACTTCTATATGTTGGCACACATTTTAGTCAAAGAGTAAAAACTATTGCTAATGGTTGCATAGGCTTGCTAATCTTACAGATTTACAGAGTTAAAGGAGAGAAAATTATTCAATGCCAAATTTAGTAAATACCACAAAGGACACTTTAATTTCCTTTTTTTGACTTAGAAACAGAAAAACGGCACAAGTTATAGAAAAATCCACCTTGGACTCATTTATGAAACAGCTTTATCATCTAGATCTTGTAATCAGACACATGGATGGTAGGTTTTGCATTTATAAGTTACATATTCCTTAGGTGGATCTAGTACATGATCTGCAATTTACACGCAATACATCTCGGGCTGCTCTGTGCAGTCTTGAGGTTATTACTTCATTACCTTTTTTTCTAAATAAGTGGTAGGACTTACAGTGTGATGTTTTTACTCCACTCCACTAAATTTATGTGGTAATGCTGGTGCTACAGAGGCAGACACAGCTTGCAGAGTCTTTTCCAAGTATTCACCACTTCTCTTCATACAAAATGAATTTTGCTCTGAAACCAGAATACTAGCTACAAAGTACATCTGATAAATCTAGAAAAAGAAATTATACAGTAATAAATATAGTTCCAAATATGAAACAGAAATCTCTCACGGAAGATGTACATCTCAGCCTTATTTTCTATTATTCTGGAATATATCTATTTTGAAAAGCATTACTGTTACATTCCTACAGTATCTCTTTTCTGGCTCCTTTTCACTCAGTTGGGCTGTTGTTGTCACTGGCTATCAGCATAATGATAACTCTTAATAATTTTAGTGAAATGAATAGAAAACTTTTTGCTTTTATACAGGGACATGTATTACCCAAAGTTGCAATTGTGTTCAGCCATGTGTTGTATGTAGTGCACAGCTAGTTTTCACCTCTTGAACAGTTCAAGTGTGGCAACCCCGTCTGGGGACTGCCTCTGGAAGCATCTTCTTTTCCATAGCTCCCTAGGAGGTGTCGGGTGCGCTTCTGGTATTCATGAAGGACCACAGGCTGAGTGAAGGATTTGGAATGCAGCTCACCTTTTCTGTCACGGTACTTATGAATTTTTGAGACTTTATACTATAAACTGATAAACAATTATCAGCTAAATCGTAGCACTTAGATCTTGACAGTTTTTTAAGGATAAGTTAAAAAAAACCAACAAAACCCCACAAAAAAATCCCAAAAGAACTTATAAGATAAAAAGAAGTCTCACATTGGGTACCTCTTCTGATTTGATTTTAAAGGTGTTTCTGACCTTGACAGATATTTAGATCAAAGCCAATATTTGTTATATAACTAAACTGAAGAAGAATGGAGCTGTGATCTTGGCAAGGATTTAAAATCATCTTTGTAGTTTGCTTAATAAAAAAAAAAAAAAAATCCATAGTTGGTTGCTTAAAAAAAAAAAAAAAGAAAATCCATAGTTATAGTAATTTGTAGTGCAGGTGTGTGTACCAGCTAGATGTAGTAGACTGTAATTATGCAGGAGAGTTTCTGGTCCATAAAGGGTAGTAAGCTCTGAACTGAAGTTTTACATGGCAGAAATGGTAACTGGGAAGGAGCTTTTGATGGCAAGCATTCAGTGCTAACGAGGGATTAAACAGGTGACTGCACAAATGGTGGTGCAAATTTCAAGCCTGATATTGTGATGTATGACCCAGCCCTGAAAGTTCTTTCCTAAACCACAGCTCCATAGTGTGAAAGGTTTTGGCAGATTGTCTGGTTTTAGGTCTAGTTTCTTACTCCTTGGCTAACTGTTGAGATCTCCCTGTAGTTGAGCATTTGTCATTCTCAGTTGTGCTGACAGCTTGCACACTGTGAAATGCATCAAGGGCTAGATCAAGATAAAAAATAACTCTGCAGTGGGCCAGCTATTGTTATTTTATCCAAATCACTTCATGTATCAGAGTCCACCTTATAGTCCCAAGAGTTGTTTTGGTACAATTAGGGGGCAGTACACTGCCTTGACACATAGGCTTAGGCTCCTTTAGTTGAACCACAGTGCTGAAAGCCTTGTATTGCTGGAGAACTACTGCCTTAGGAGGCTGTTTTCATCAGTTGTGTAAATGGCCTGACTTTTGCAAGGTAAACAAAGGTGCTTAATTATTTCAAAACTAGTTTGAAGAAATTAGCTTTTATTGTGCTTTCACTGTTAAGTCAGTTTTTGCCATCTGAAGGCAGGGGATCGCATAAAATAGAGCAATGCTACATTTCGTGTGCATAGCTTTTAAACACAGAGCAGCACTGGCATGACATCTTCAACAATGACACTCATGACTTTGGCATTCCATGTTTTTTGTCACCTGGACAATTTGCCATTCAAGTCATAAATTAATACATAAGATGGTGATTGGTTTTGCTGTAAATGAAATGGGTCCAATCACTGACACACAAATGCACATTATTTTGCATGCAGTCACTGTATGAAATCCATCGGCAAGGTTAATTCTGCAGTTATACTAGTGCAGCCCACTTGCACGCTATGTGTTATTTTATGTATGTATGCCAGTCTGTAGAGGAGAACTGATTGTTTTCTGGTACAATTTGCTAAAGGATTCTCTTGAGGCAGATATGGCTGTGATTCTTATTAAATCTTTTTATATGCAGTGTCACTGCAAGAAGTTAGCATACTTAAAATCTTACTTTTGTCATTAGAGTCCGCAGATAGGTCTTAACATCTCTAGCAATAAAACATGTTGTCTATTATATAAACTTTTGTTTAAAAAAACCCTTCATTTGTTTTCTGCACCGTGGATGTAATTTCAAATATTAAATCTTGATAGAGAAACTTGCATTTGAAATTAATCTCTTCCTTTGGTTCTCCTTGGAATTGCTATTAGTATATTTTAACAGGGCATGATTCCAAACTTAAATGTTGCATTCAACAAAACAGCAAATAACTACAAGGTAATGGTGCTTTTAAAGCATATACACATCCAATCCTATGATATAACATAGTTTTCTGTCTAGGTAAAGGCTTTTTCAATTTTAATAGTAGTTTTTATTTTCTCAATGGAGTAAAAAAATCGACATGTGGAAATACTCAGGAGTTGAAAGTGATGAAAGTGTAGATTTTGTATTAAAACATTTTTAGCAGAGTATATCCTGAGGGAAAAGGAGGACTGTAGGAGGTAAATGACTTAATTAGGATGCAACTAAAAAGTCTCTCAAAATAAGCATCTATTGTATACGCTGAGACAATAAGCAGCATGAGTGTAAGTATGCAACTTCAGGAGAGAGCTGATTTTTGCTGACAACTTTAGATCACTGTTTTGGATGTACTGGTCTTAACACTCTCTGTACCACCCAAGTTCCCAATTCAGTTCAGATTCAGCAAAAGCCTGTAATTGTATTTGTTTGGGGTAAATTTAGCAAGCTGCTCCTGATTACACCTTAGCCTGGGACCATCTGTTGATGGCAAGTCTCTCAATGGAGTCTTTCCTGCAGGCGATGAAAGGGAAGAGTGGAGCACCAATGCTGTTAGCAAGCAGATGCATGCTATCAGTGAACGTCCTTCCTGCCTTTCAAGCTGCCAGCTCTCAGTATTGATGGAGTGTCGTATGCCTGCAAGCCATTGCAGCCGAAGGCAAGGAGAAGTGCTCTCTCAGGGCCCATTCATCAAGTCTTTCTGCTGGGGTTTTATGGAGAGGAGTTCTGAAGGCACAGCTTTGTATGTGAACAGAAGAAAAGACTTGATTCTTCTGTGCTGTCTCCAACTTGCTCATGACCATGTGTGTGCTTTCCAGCAGTGGGCTGTCAAAAGGCTGCCATCACAAATAATGGGATACAGCTGCTATTCATAACAAATTGAGTACACCCCAAAGTGTCAGGGTTGGGTTATTTTAATTTCATTTCCACTACTGAGGTTCGTCCTAGTTGATTTACTTAGGATGAAAAAGATGCCAGATGAAACATATCATTCTAGGGGATCATGTTTAGGAAATCTGTCCTTGACATGCTGGAGAATTTGTAACTGCTTGTGCTGTTGATAGCACCGTTAAAGGTTCTGTAAGTCTGCTGGTGGAATGGAGTTTTATTTTGTTTTGGAGGTTTTTTTCCCTTCAGTCCACTGTGAGCAGCAGCTTTCTTTTGCAGGGAGACTTGGAAATAAGATAGCACGAGTTGCTTCATCCTGTGTCTTGAAACAATTGGAGGAGAGAAGTAGACAGGCAGTGTGATGGACTGGATAATGAGTTGTCTGTTAAACTCTGGGAAGCCTGAAACAAGATCAGTGAAGTGAAATGACTGGTTTACAGTTTGATTGTAAGTGGTGTATGGCTCACTTCAGACAACCAGCAGTGTGCTGCTCATAGAGTTAGCAGCTTCATTTAAACATCTTTTCTGAGTCAGCTAGGGTAGAAGGAGAATTTACCAGTTCAGATAGTGTTAATCCTGCTCAGATAACAGAGTATGCCATAGAAGCTCCACCTGATCTCCGGTTTTTGTTGATGAACCATAGAATCTGAGCCCTTCCATTAGCTCTTAGCTTTTGTGAACCAGGAAAGGCAGGGGAAAGATACAAGAAACAAATTGTACCTGTATCAGAATGTTCCTGTATCATACCCACTACATACAATTAAAATCCATTTATCCTTGTTCAAGGAAAAGGAAAGTAGTGAGAGTCACTAAATCTTATACTGCTGCAAGAAGTTCCTGAAGCCTTGAATTATCAATTTTTATGAATGTGTATTTGATTTAGTGTTATGAAAAAGTGTTATGATTGCATATTTAATATAAGAAGTTAAGACTGCTGATCTGTATTCGGTAGCGCCTTTCAGTAGTTCAGTATTGAGCATCTTGAAGTGGCATAAGAAGTGAAAGTACTTGGAGTTTAAGAGCCTGAGACGGTTCTGTTTGTAATGATGGAATTTAACAAATGTGAGATTTAATCTTCAATGATGATTGCACTAGTCCAGTAAATAAACACAATTTCTGACACAGCACCACAGTACAAGGTGTAATTCCATGCAGAAACTGTACAAGTGCATAGAATGCACAAAAGAAGTGAGATGAATAAAATGTGTTGGTTAGAGCTGATTCTTGCATAGCTTTTTACTTTTTCTAAATGAAATCAGAACTTACATTTAGTTATGGTAGCCAGTGATTCCAAAAACATATGTCGAAATTCAACTATTTCTACAAATTATAAGAATTGCTTGTTTAACAATATTATTTAGAATAATAAGCTGGATTCATTTGTGGTGAGCGTGCTGCGCTGAAGTGAGGGCTGGGCAATGTGCAGGAGAGGCATAAGACAAGGCGGGGGAAACAGAGGTATAAAGCAGCATGACATAGAGCATGCGACTGCTCAAACTGGGATTTGGAGATGGATGACTGAATCTAGTAGCCAATTTGCTAGATCACATGCCTTCCCTGCCAGGTAGTACCTCAAGCAAATAAAGAAATAATCAAAACCTCTGTATTAAAGTTTTACATCTTGCTTGTTTTAGGAACTAGACTTTGACTGTACAACTACATACTGACTCCAAAACAAGACATTGTAAGTGTCACCATTAGTTGGGCTTGTATTTCCTCACTAATCCCACTCTGTTTTCATTGACGTCAACATAAAAAGTCCTGCTGATTTTTGGATGAAGCTGGTCTTGAGCTCTTTGTAGATTTAACTGTGGCTTTTCAGGCCAGTTCTAGTTAATGATCCTCATGAAATGGTGCTCAGTAGTTTCTTTGAAAGCTTCTGTAGGCAATAGCCTAAGTCATAAAACCATCTGAATAAATTTGTGCAGCAGGCCAAGCTTGAAAAGACTCTTAGCTGCATCAAAAGGAATTTTTATTTCCAAGTCATGGCAGCTGGCTATTCATGAGAAAGTTTCAGTAGTACACTGTTCTTCTGCTGTATCTGGTTTATTGATGCGTGAGGAAGAGTTAAATCTTCATTTCTGTTATGGAAATGTTAAGGTTATGTGGTGCAGCATGGCCCTTACCTTGACATATTTAAAGATGATGGTTGTAGCGCAGGAGAGTTTCTCAAATTCTTGACTGTTCAACACAGTGTAAAATAGTAAACAAACAATGCACGTGTCATTGACCTTAAGCATGGGTGAAGGTCTAGCATATCTGAGTTCAGCTTTTATGCCTGGCAGTACCGTACAAAAGAGAAAAGAGATACTTTTAGAAATGTAAACAGCAGCACAAGCCCATTGGTGTTCGACATTTCTTAAGGTAGCCTGTTCAACGAGATGGCAACATACAATAGAACATAACAGCACTTGGTCAGATAGGAAATACAGATTAATGACATCCTGCTTTTTTTCATTATAATGGAAACACATGATAGGATTGCCAGCATGCATTCTGTACCAAGTTATAAATAACAAATTTTCTTTCTCCCGGCCTCTTCTCTGCCATTCCCCCATGTGGCTTTTTTTCAAAGAACTCAACCAAAACAAAGCTCACAAAGCAGACTAATTGTTTATGATGTGCTGTTACAGTCAGGAGGAGATAATGTCAACATCTGCTGATGGGACCTGCAGCCTGGGTCAGGCTGCAGAAGTATGGCATTTGGATTAAGAAAAATATAAAAGGCCCTAGTCAATAGACTGTCACAGAGCCAAGTCACAGCTGCCTCAGAGCTATTGATCAGTATGATTTCACCAGGCAAATTCTCTCAACCAGAGTGGCTATAGAGCACCGCAGAACTGAGTCACTGACCTGTTTTTGTTTATTTAGCTTTCTCCAGATATTCTGTATGGTTTACCTGCTTTGTGATCCGTATGTCATTCCGTGCTTGGAAGATTGATCCATCTGTGTAGGTAATACTTTCACCTTAGGGCATTCATATCTTTTCTTCCATGTTGAAATAGAGTATTACAATAAAATGGCTTACAATGACAGGGAAAGAGTGAGAGTGGAAGAAATAAACTCCCTGTTATGGCAGCTTTAATTAAAACCAGAAAAAATATTTTACTCTGGTGTAGTCGATAGTTGATACCGCTATATTTAGCATACATCTGGGCTAATACTTTTATCAGGCATTTGCTTCAACTGTTAGGGTTTATGGAGTTTTTTTGTCATTGTCTGTGCCTGTTAGTTTCAAGAGATGATGATCACAGCTTCAGGGTGAAAATATATCAGGATTTTTATGCCACAAAAGACATAAAGCAAGGGTGACGTGAACATGTGGAGAAAATGTCTCCAAATAAGAGAAGTACAAACAAGTACTGATAGGAAATAAGCAAAGAGGATTACGCTTGCTTGCTAAATTTAAACTGCTGGTTGCAGATATACTATATCTTTTTAATATGAATTAACCTGAATACTGTTAAGTGCTTCCTAATGATACCCTCCTTGACCCTATAAGTGAATAGTAGATTGTGGGTGAGAAACAGAGTTCTTCAACACTAACAGAATGTGATTTTTGTCAGGGAATTCAGGGGAGGACTGGCTGAATACTATTTTGGGTCAGCAGGTATTCTGAAGTAAAACCTGTATGATTATTTATTTAAAGCAGACCCAGGCATTAAACCAGTAGTAGAGAGCCTGAAGGCTGGAGTTTATAAGCTGCAGAAAATGTTGCAAAAATAGAAAGGCTGTTGTAATATTTTTTGTGGAGCAACTGGCAATCCTGAACATTAGGTCTATTGTGCATGATTGTTGTGGAGGTAACATAATTTATGCCAGCATAAAAAAAGGAAAGGTTTTTCTTCTCCAAACAGAGCACCCTGAAGAACAGAGGGGTGAAGTGCCTTTTTTTCCTGTTGTAATTGTCACTGTTTCTAAGTGATGATGTTTCTGTGACAATGAAACTGGAAACGATGTTTCAGTTCACATGCTGTCTTTTTGGCATACATTTGGAAGTATCTTCCATTGGAAGGAATACTTTCCCTTGTAACACTTTATTACTAACATTTTAACACTTCTTATCTGAAGAAATCTTCTCACTGGGAACAGTCGGAAGTGAACATAAATAACCTTTGCACTGTAAAGTCTATTTGCATGTTTGAATGCATTTTTTTTTCTCCCTCTTTTCTCCCCATCTCCCTCCCCCCCCAAAAAAAACCAACAAAAAAACCCCAAAAAACCCCACCAAAACCCAAACGCCTCTACTGAATACTCTTGAACTGTAGTGTCTCCTGCAGTGTTCTACGTGTGGTTATTTTGGAAGAGCGATAGCACTTCAAATTCATAGCCTGTTGTATTTGGGAATAATTTTTCCATGTAGACAAGACCCAAAGAAGATAGAAGCAGCTGCTCAGTTTATCCATGCGATTAGAAAAGTATTTCTTTGATTGCAGAATTCTTCATGCAGGACAGACACTTTACAAGTATTGATCCAAGTGCAGACCAGAGAAGAACTTGTAAGCTCCAAATGTAATCATCTGAAACAGAGCTTTTTATGAACTGGGGAGGTTCTATTTCCCCACCTAGATCTCTCCCTCATTTAACAAGCCAGGATAGGTAAAATGTACCCAATTGTTTTATCGAGAAATTTAGTGAGAATTTTATCTGAAGATTATGGAGTAGTTTTCAGGAGCTCTGGTTTTTACCTGTGGAAAAATCTTTATTGTTGTAGAAACATCCTTTGGGTTGCTTAAAACCCCCCATATTTAAAATAAGTAGTATATCCTGCTAATATTAACAGTTTTATAGTTGGACCGTTTTGTGCGTGGGCTTTTTTTTTTTCCCTTGGTTTTTTTTGGTTTTTTGTTTTGGTTTTTTTTTTATGGCTCTTCAACAGCTGATACGTAATTTTAACGAAAGAAGTGTTCTGGAAGATTCAGAGTAGTGGTGAGATAAGCCCTCCTTATTTAGAATGTGTATCAGTTTGACATACAGGATTTAGAAAAAGATCAGTTGACGTTAGAGTTCGTTTGTGCAAGATGTTTTACTGATATAACCCCCCCTGAATTTAGGCTATTCAAGAAAACTTAGCTGACTTTGGAGGAGGAGGCACTCACAGTTTCCATTCTGTTGTCTCAGCAGTGAGAGTGACTACAGGGTTTTGACTCACCAGTGCACATTCTTACTACAGAATAAACCAGATCAATTTCATTGCTCTTTTAGTTCATGTTGTTCTAGGAGCAATGTAAGCCAGACCAGGAAAGCAAACCTCAAAATATTCATGCACCTCTATTCTGAAGTTCTTTGTACAGGAATTTCTTGTGATACATCCATAGTTCTATGATTATTCTGATGCAGCTGTATGATTTTATTTCCTCAGATAAATAAATGTGGATGTAGTTATCTTTCTGGATAAGTAACTCCTTCTATAGTGGTAGGCTATCTTGGCAGTGTCGTGGTTTGAGCCCACAAAGAACTGTCGAGGTTTGAGCCCAGCCAGTAACTCAGAACCACGCAGCCGCTTGCTCACTCCCCCCCTTCTTCCTCCCCCTGCTCCTGGAGGGATGGGGAGGAGAATCAAAAGAATGTAACTCCCACGGGTTGAGATAAGAGCAGTCCCGTAACTAAGGTATAATACAAAACCACTACTGCTACCACCAATGATAATAATGATTAGTGAAATAACAAGGGGAGAGGATACAATTGCTCATCACCTGCCGACCGATACCCAGCCTGACCCGAGCAGCGATCTGGGCCTTCCGGGTAACTCCCCCCAGTTTATATACTGGGCATGATGTGCCATGGTATGGAATACCCCTTTGGCTAGTTTGGGTCAGGTGTCCTGTCTCTGCTTCCTCCCGGCTTCCCCTCCTCCCTGGCAAAGCATGAGACTGAGAAAGTCCTTGGTCGGAGTAAACATTACTTAGCAACAACTAAAAACATCGGTGTTATCAGCGTTGTTCCCAGGCTGAAAGTTAAAAAACACAGCACTGCACCAGCTGCTAAGAAGGAGAAAAATGATTGCTGTAGCTGAACCCAGGACAGCCAGAGAGATGCATTTTTAGAGGTTGTCTTTAGATGCTTACCTCTGAGTTGGTGCAGAGCAGATTTGAGCTTTTGGGGGAACTACTTTATATGAGTACGATGAAGCTGTGGTTGAAATCAGAGATTATGCCCTTGCAAATGTGTGGGTTTTCTGAGGAGGTGTTTAGGTTGTTGGTTTTGTTTGCTTGTTTGTGATGTTTGTTTCATTTTGGGGTTTTTGTTATTAATTATTATTATTACTTCTTTTGCTATTTCCAATCTCAGCTGTGATTGATTGTTTAGCAGAGAGACAGGAGACTTAGTAGAGAGAAAAAGAAGTGTGGGAGCTGGGGTCCAGTTACTTAACACATTCTGCTCCTGAGCCCTTTAATTTTTCTTATCAGTTATTCACTTAAGATAAGAATTCTGTAGATAAAGTTGATCTTCAAGAAGAGGAAAGTGGGGGGACAGAGAGGTTTTGGAACTTTATCAGCTTATTCGAAAGAGCATTTTACTGTAAAGGTTTAAAAGAAAAACTCTGAACTATTCTGCCCATATTAAATAAACAAAATGCAAATGAAGGCAATACAGACTGAAGTGAGTTTGCCTGTCCTTGGTCCTATCCTTTCTTTGCTCCTTGTCACCATGGTTATCTTCATTTCTAGCAGTCCAGTGAACAGCTACTTAAGGTCAACCCTTTTTCCTGCTCAGGGCAGAACATGAGGACCTGGTTTGCTCTTGCTCTCATTTGTATTCGCTTGATTTTGTTCACAAATCTGCTCTCAGAGGAGAGCCTTGTCTTAGGAGAAGAGCAGATGAGAGAATCATTAAGCAAACCCAAGAGGTTCCTGTTTTGGACCTGCAATTATGATGATACTTAAGGAATTGAGGAGAAATTACAATTCTATATAAAGATTAATTGTGATTGTCTGCACATAGATAGCTTCAAATAAGAGTACTTACCTAGCTTTCTTTTTTTGTTGTTGTTGTTGGAAAATAATGATTATAGTGATCATGTAATCTTCCTTTTTCATACGATGAGATGATGCTTGTGGTAGTGTAGGGATACTTGGGATGATGAGTGGTGGAAGGATGTAATTAACAAGCAGTTAGGTAATTTATTAATTTACCACATAGAGAACTCAGTACATCTCTTGGAGAGCTGAGATGTTTTTCTTTTACAGGGTTGTTGGAGTAGTTAGGTAATAGAAAGGCAATACAGATTCCGAAGCATAAGCCAGGCAGCTGGTGCTTTTCACCCACAGTTTTGCAAACAGAGGCAGGACCAGAGAAGAGCTGAATTCTTTTCTGTCATTTACCAAAGGTAACAAAGTTTTTTAAAATTTATTTCACAGCCAGTTTCTGCTGTCAAAAGCACCTGTGCCTTGACAGTAGAGATGCACAAGTGTTTCTATGGCTAAATTTTCATTCACACAGCTATTTTCTGCTACTGATGATAGCTGAGGTATAAGGATAACCTCTTTGCTTTAAACATGGGACTGGCTTCTACAAGAAATACCTGTTCAGTATGCATGCTGCTCAGGTTTTATCTGAAAGACATTGAAACACATACAAAAAGAGAAAATTGGATTTTTTTCAAAGTTACCTTAAAGCTGAATCACATACTAAGCCAAAATATTTTTTTATGTACCATTAGAATGCCTTTGGCTGAGATGGTCCAGATAATTCACAAGGTAACTTGGAAATTAAATTGGGTCATGAGTGTTCTAATCTAAGCAGAAGATGCTTAGTGGGTACTTTCAAAATACAAAATTCTTTGTCAGTTGTCTATCATATGTATGAGATATGGTTCAGATCTGATCATATGAAATACTGAGAAAAAGACAGACTATTGAAGTCAAGCTGAATCCTTCCAATTCATGCTGTGACATAAAGAAAGTGAAAGAATTGAATATTCAGTTAGCTCAAAAAGATCTGTAATAATAAGGAAAGAGCATGTTCATGTACTGATGCATCTTTTTTATTGATTTTTAAATGTTCTTAAACAAGAAGGGGAAGAACTAGAGAAAAGTCTGTAGTTGATACAGTCTATGTATAAATCTGCAGAATCAATACTTCAGAATTTTACTGATAAAATACTTCTACAGTGAATTAGCATCTCACAGGGTGCGTGCTGTCATAAAACAGTTCACAGTCTCCTAGTTCGATTCACAAAATATATTTCACTTTTTTTTGTGATAGATTTTAGTACAACACTAAAAGTGCATCCATATCTAAATGCATATTGAATTATTATGAGTTCTTTCTCATAGATTTTTAAGGTAGAAATACTATTTCTCATCATTGTTGTTATTGACCAAAGCCACAGATATCAGCTAGTAGGAATATAATTGTTCTTGTGACTTTTGTGGCTGGCAAAATAAGGAATTTTGAGATATTGTTACTATACTAGGCTCATTAAATTTATGCCATCAAGCATTTCAAGTAAAGAAAATGATTATTTTTTCTCTGTTTCCATCATATGGTTCTTAAAGATTTTTAAGGCTGTTCTTACAGGTATATGAATGTGTGGGTATTTGACATGTAATTATTCAGTGGGTTTTTTAGATAAACCTTCTTTATGTCTCTTAATATTTTTAGCTTATGATACCTTTATTCCTGAGACCTACACTATCTTTTTAGCTACAGTAATTACTACATGAGCTAGTGAAAGTAATCAGGTCCATGCATTATGTCCTACATTAGCCACCACTGGTGTTACGACCTAACAGTTTCCCTTTTACCAAGGTAGGAAGAGTACCAGCTATCACTTATTTGGAATAGTTTGAAAAATCTCAGAGCATCAGCTCAGCCAGAAACACAATTCACAGCAGCAAATTCAGTCTAATGTATTATCTCTTGGGCTCTCATCTTTGAAGAGGGCTTGTGCACATCTGAATAAAGACCTTCACTTTTTCTTTACAGTAATGGTTTTCAACAGAGGGACTTTATGGAAGAGAAAAGATGGTGTGTTACTGAATATGCAGGTGGGATTGATTTTAGAATGTATTTAAAGATGAAAATACAGCTTTGAGAAGCAAGCCTTATTTTAGGAGTACTGTTCTTCTACTGGTAAAAAGCATATTGTTTTCAAAAATGAAGTGAAAAGCTGAAATGAGGCTGTATAGGTAGATAACAAACACCAGAAGACAGGAACTTTAAATTGAGTGTTCAGATTAAAGAAGTTTATTATAAAACATCTCGCAACACTTTTATTTCCATAATCCTTCGGGGAAAGTGTGTGGCATCTTTTTTCTCTTGTAGGCAAAACTGTAATAAGCTAAAGACTGTTACGAGTGTAAGATTTTTTTTAGTGTTCAACAAGCACCTTTGACTAATTCTTGTGAACCAGCTTGGTTAGTAATTAACAATCTGATGCCCATAAACACAGAGTGCAAACCCCAGTGGTGTTGCTTTGTGATAAAACTGCAGCAGGAAAGGACAAGTAGCAGCTACTTGCAGTCCTTCTCAATTATTTCTCAGTTACCTTTTTATTTTTTTTTAATCTTTTTAATAATGTAGCTGAGGAGCTGCATTTAGTTGCCTGTGCCACTAGTGACTAGGGACTAGTCACTAGTGACTAGTGTGTGCATAGAGTTGTGTAAGAAACCACTGGGAAGTGAATTTCTTGGCAGGAGCCTCTCCTGCTGAGTTGCAAAGTGCAACAGTCCTGCAGTGCTAGGGAGAGATTTTCTCCAGTGAATGGCAAGCAGAACTTGTAGCATTTGCCCTCTCAGGCAGAGGTGTGTATATGTCTGAGTGTGAAGAGAGAGTGAGAATTCCTTTGGGAAACAGCATCTATAACACAACATATGTAACACAGTGCTCTGCAAAGGATTTCTTAGGGAAAAAACTGGTGGGTTGTTTTTGGGTTTTTTTCCAAGGGTAATCAAGGCTGAAATGCTTCTTATTCATAATTGTGCTCTACATCATTCAGTTTATGTTGTATTCCCTAACACTGTGCACTGGATAAGAGTAGGTACAATAGCTGTGGGTGGATACATCTTTTATAATAACAGCCCTTTTTGGAATATAATTTCTCATCTTAATCTGTATTTTTAGGTTTCTGTTAGCAATTCTTACTAGAGTCAGTATTGAAGTCTTGTCAGTCAGGTGAGGAGGTGTTAGCAATGGCTGATGCTGTCGTGTGAGAGTTCCTGATGTAGTTCATGCACCATGATTTAAACTATGATAGCATGAGTAGTCAGAGTCATCAGGTAAAAAGCACAATTTGTGCTTTGTAAAAACAAAACAGAACAGAAGGTAGAAAATACTCTCCAAGAAAAGGTAGTAGGATAGTGGGATATCACACACATAGAATCTAGCCAGACTTTGGCTACTGATTTAAAAAAAATGGAAGTGAGCCAGATAGATACTGCTTGAATAGTATTTTTGTTTTGTCAAAAAGCAGGTAGGTTGAGGGGTTGCATCTGGTGTAAACAGTGTTTGATGGATTTCTGTCACATAAACGTTTAATGAGAAGTCTTGTCTGTGGGCATTAACTGCAGAGAAGGAAGAACATGTGAGCTCTTCTAGGTATGCATAGATGTTTTCTAGCCGCAGTAAATCATGCAGCTATTTACTCTTAAATTTAAAAAATCAAAAATGTGTCAGGGTGAAGATGGGAAATAAAATAAAACATGAGATATTGTATAAGAATATTTCATCCACTTGAATACGTTTAATATGATACTTCATAATCTTTTATCAATCACAGGAATAGGTTCAGAAAAATCAGAAAAAAGCAAGATAAAAGACTCATCTGTGAAGATGAGCCTGTGGAGACTTGGCTTTTCTGCTGCAGAATGAATTTTCCTGCTGACCAGAAAAAAAATTCTTGCCAAAAATTCTTATCCAGTCTTAGCTGATGCAGTTAATTCTCTTAAGAAGTATTGCAAACATCAAAACTTCACCTGTTTCATCAGCTCTCATGAGTCATTAGTCATAAGCACTCTTATTTTCTAGGAAGAAAACTTTTCCCTTGTCAACTGACAGTTAAAACTTTCTAGAGGATGTTGGGATACGTTGATGGATTATATTAAGAGTAATATATCACATATTACTTCATGTATTACTTCATATATTGCTAAGTATTAGATGTAAGTTGAAAAAATACATGAGGAACAATCAAACATCTTTCATCCCTCTCCAATCCTCATTAAATTAGTCCAAAACTAAACCATAAAATGAGAAAAGAAATGAAGAAGCTTACAAAGTCTTTCTGTGAATATAGGGTTAAAGATTTATGTACTTATGCAGCTTTGTCACTTTTCGTCTTTCATTCCTCCAAGCCTGTTTACTGGTACCAGTCTGTGTTACCAGAATAGAAAAGCCTGCATATATTTAACGTTACACAGTTTTGGGATTGCATGTGTTCTTAAAAAGAAAATTTCTCAGCAAAACTTCAATCTGTGAAGTTTTAATCCAACAGTTTATAATGTACATTGAAGGTTAATGGAAGTTAATATAGCATTAATATTTTTCACGCTTTTCACTCATTTACAAAGTTTGCTCCTGTAACCTTTCAGGCATTCAGAAATAACACGAGCAGTCTGGAGTCACTGCTAAATCCCTGAGTAGCTGAGGGATTTCGGGTATCTTCAGTTAGGCAGCCTGTGTAGCTGCTAGCTCCCAGAGGAGGTAGAGGAATTAACCTTCGGGGAGAAGGGAGAAGTCCCATGAGCACAACAGGGTGGAGCTCTTGCTGGTGTTCTTGCGCTCGTGAAGCTGCAGCAGTATCATTGCTCTGTACTAATTAAGAATTACTGGGAATCTGACATCTAAGGATAGCATGAACTTTAATGTGGATAATCCGGGGGGGAATGAAAGAGGGGCAAACAGCAAGAGGTTCTAAAGCAAGCAAAGAATCAGAAAGGAAAAGAACGTTGACCACATGGACTTCAACAGTCGACTTGAAATAAGTGTCCAAGTAGAGGACTTGGTCACTATTCACAAATTACACCTCTTTGTGAGAGAGCAATATCAAGGAAAAGGTTTAGGCTCTTACCAACTAAACAGTGAGATGTCTAACATTTTGCTTGGAGATAAAAGCTGTTAAAAAGTACACAGTATTATTTTCTCTCACGGCTTGTGGCTGGAGTATTGGTGTCCTGTTTCCAGGGTGATTTGTGCATTTTATATTGATCAGCTTTTGTAGAAAACCAGAAATAATACCAAAGGCAGGAATTATACCAGTAATATGTAAGTTATTATAAGTAATAATAAGTAAGTAATAAATAAGTAATAAATAAGTAATAAATAAGTAAGTAGAACATGCCGCTAACTTACTGGATAAAAGACGTGTACTACAATTTCCCTTTCCATATTTTAAGAAGAAAGCGACTATGACTGTGTGTTCCAAAAAGTCCAATCCTGGCTGTATGTGTTGGGCATAGCAGACAATCCTCCCATGACCCTGGTAGGAGTCCCTAAAAAGCTGCTGTCCCCGGCTGTCCTCGAGCATATGGTTAGACTTAAAAATCTAACTAGCTCTCTGAGAATATCCTGTCTTTCAATATGGGTTTACTTAACCCACCTTCAACATTGGATCAAAAGAAGTGTGACCAGCAGGTTGAAGGAGGTGATCCTGCCCCTCTACTCTGCTCTTGTGAGACCCCACTTGGAGTGTGTAGTTCTGGTGTGCCCAACATGAGAAGGACATGGAGCTGTTCGAGCAAGTCCAGAGGAGGGCCGTGAGGATGATAAGGGGGCTGGAGCACCTCCCATATGAAGACAGGCTGAGAGAGTTGGGGCTGTACAGCCTGGAGAAGAGAAGGCTGCGTGGAGACCTCATAGCAGCCTTCCAGTATTTAAAGGGGGCCTATAAGGATGCTGGGGAGGAACTCTCCATCAGGGACTGTAGTGATAGGAAAAGGGGTAATGGATTCAAACTTAAACAGGGGAAGTTCAGGTTAGATATAAGGATGACGTTCTTTACTGTGGGGGTGGTGAGGCACTGGAACAGGTTGCCCAAAGAAGTTGTGAATGCTCCATCCCTGGCAGTGCTCGAGGCCAGGCTGGATGGGGTCTTGGGTAACATGGTTTAGTGTGAGGTGTCCCTGCCCATGGCAGGGGGGTTGGAACTAGATGATCTTAAGGTCCTTTCCAACCCTAACTATTCTATGATTCTATAAGTGAGCCTGGCTACCTTGACATGGATGCAGCTCGGTATGCACCTGGCTGTATTTTGCTGATTTTGCTTATCACATGGTAATGACAAGAGGCAGAATGGCCAGGTGGGGATGGTAATGTCCTGGCCTCCTGCAGGTTTCATACTGTTTTCCCAATGGGTCAAGCTTTTCAAAGGACTTGGTCGTGTTTTTGGACCCCCGTGTAAATTAGGGACAGTGGTAGTCAGCTGCTGTGACTGGGACAGCTCACGGTCCTGGACATTAAGGAAGAGAATTAGGAAATAGACATGCTTCCAAGCTCCTGAATAAGGGTTGATTTGTTTGTTTATTTATATCTTTTCTTCTAATTCAAGCCAGTCATTAGTGATGAAAGTGAAAAAATGAACCTGTTTCAGATTTAAAGGTTTGCTTGGTTTATTTTTGACTAATTATTATTAGCTTTTTCAGTATTTTTAAAACAAGTTGAGCAAAGATTGCAAGCTAGGGACATTCTTCTATTACTAGGACCCATGACAGAGGAAAGCCATCATTTTTTTTTCAGAGGAAGGCACACAGAGTTCCTTTCTGAGGGATAGCTAAAAATGAGAAATTAAATAAACTGGATGAGATTAAAAATAAAAAAAAGAAAAGGAGTATAGCATAATCTTGAAGATCTTTGAAAGACAAATGGATTGCTGCTGTTTATATTGTTCTGCCCAAGAAGAAAAAAAAGTAAAGGAGGATAGAGTAGCTTGATGTCTAAATGAAGTAATCTCCAGGAAAAAAAAAAAAAAAAATCGTATTTGTTAAACTGTATAAGAAAAAAATCAGAAGATAATATGGTTTTGTTCACAGTATTACATAAAGAAGATTAAAGACGGGAAACAAGCTGCTGAAACACTGTAAACTAATTAGTTCGACGAATTGTTTTCCCGAGGTTCATGAGATATGAAACATTGGCACCAGTGCATGAAATACACTCTGCCTCAGTGCTCTTTTCAATTTATTTTTCTGTTAGTGTCAAATGTGTATATAAAAAAAGAGCAGCCAAAAAGAAAGAGGTTACAGAGGGAGACCAAAGCCTGTCAGATGATTGAGGCTGACATTTTGTCATCTTAAGCTCCCTTCTAATAAATGTGTATAAATACTAGCTTTATTTTCTGCTATCACAGGCTACACTGCCCAAATGATGTTGTGATGAGGCCCAAAGGGGTTTCTGTTGTTGCCCTGTGCTCAGCTCCATGCTAAGCTATGCACAAACGAGCTGACAAGTTGCTAATTAGCTCACCCAGCATAGGGGTGTTTGGGGGGGAGGCAGGCGAAGAGGGACACTGCATGGGCTTTGACCAGTGTGCGATGCAGGGCGTTGGCTGGATGGGGGAATAGCAATGACAGGTGCTAAGCATGGTAAGTGTTTCATCAGCTTCGGATTTTTGTCTTTGTCAGTTGACACATGAATTGGGTAACAGGCTAAATAATGCAAATGTTCCAAATACTTTCTAGAACACACGTTTGTTTATGTGCTGATAGGGCTTTCCTTCAGGAAGCCAGTAGCTTTAATAAATGTAATTATTGGTCATTATAGTTTGATAAATATAACCTGGTAAATTATATTTAATTTGGTAAGTTATTCTTTTTCTTCTGCACCACACCTAAAGATTTTATGTGTCCAGTATTGTCATGTTTGTAAGAAGATATTCCTATTTCTTAATATTGAACAAAATACCCAGGATTTTGCCACTCTACAGAAATTTATCAATATAGATTCCTCTTTCTTGTCTTTTTTCTTTTTTCTTATTTTATTTTTTAGTATGTATAGCAGAAGGTGAGATATGACTGTATCGAATCCTACATAATCTTTCATATTAGATGAGAACTTCAGAAAGTAGTGCTTGAGTGGGGGTGTGTGTGCCTGCACAAATATAAGAATAGTTTTGCTTAGAGAGAATGAGGAGAGAGAAATCCTATTGTGACTTCAGGTTGTATTTTTAATAGTACTGAAATACTGAGGATAGTGAACATTTCAATTTAGACAATAGCCCAAGAGGTTTTCAGTAACATCTAAGGGGCCCTGAATATATAGCTGAGATAACGTAATAGGGACGTAGTAGATACATCGTTTAGCTGAAGCTTCATCAATTACTTTCTGGAGGTGACGAGAGGAGATTTGTTTTTTCCTCTGGGTTTCATAATGATTTTTGTGTTCCATGGGACACACGTGACATTCTGTTGTATATAACCAGTGCAGAACTTGGGAGCTGTTGATATTTATGCTATTATTTATGTAAAGAAGTCTGCCTAGCTTGTTTCATTTTATTATATTTTTAATGAATACAAATCTTTTTGCAAATGTTTGTTATGTCTTAGGTGGTAATCATCTGTTGTGTTTGAGGTTAAATTTCTTATTAAGTATGCTACTACTTAATATAGGTTTGTAGCTCTACAAACAAAGCAATGGGTTGAAGCGGAAAAATAGGAACCAGTGAAAGGAGGGAGGAGGGAAAGACACTCTCGAAATCAATTACTGTGTCATGTCCTACTTTTTAAAGCTCCCTGGTAATGTCCTGTTTGGCAGCAGGGGTACCAACCCAGTTCTGGAATGACATCTTTAGGAAAAAATAATCTCACTTGAACGCAAATCATTATTTGTCCAAAGTAGCAGAGGGTAGGGGTACATTTACAAACCCCTTACTCCCACTTGCTTTTTCATTTTTTAGCTGTTGAGGTCAGTACTTAAGCCTAAAAAGTGAAACTATCCTGGGAGTCTTGGTAACATGGGTTCTACTGAATTACAGCTTTTAAATAGGCAAATCAGATTCTAATTAGCATCACAGTCAGAACAAAGTGCTATTTCTTATTACCCATTACAATGCATTTGCTTACATATGTATCCTGCAGTTACAGATACAAATTATTCATTGTTTTTTTCTGTTGGTCAGAAAGGTAGCATTTGTTACTTATGATTTCTGAAGTTACCAACCTGAGCAACGCTATAAAATCATTGTTCACAAACACATGAACAAGCAGCACTTGTCGATTTTATGTCAGGCCCAATGAATTAAAAATCTGCCTAGTGAGGAGGATGATTGCCTCCTTGTAAAGGTGACAACATAGCCCAGTCTTTCCCCTGGCAAGGTGATAGAAAAGACATATTTGTAGTCTGCAGTAAAGTAGAAATTTAGAAGTGAAAGCTCTTGGTCTTAATTCGACATTTTCTTCCAAATCTGGAGCTACTATGCAGCCTGATGCCATGACCAATTTTGTTATGTATTTCTCCTAAGAAATACTTTTTTGTGTTATTTCCATTAGGATATAGTATTTAATATTGCTTAGTAATACTCCCTTGGAAGAACATATGGTACGCAGTATTCTATCATAGAATCATAGAATAGTTAGGGCTGGAAAGGACCTTAAGATCATCTAGTTCCAACCTCCCTGCCGTGGGCAGGGACAATAAGAAATAAACCTTAGCTTCTTAAAAGGAGTATATTTCAGTTTAAAATGGTATCTGATGAAGAATGAGCTAATCTGTTGAGAAATAGAAGTGAATAAAACCTCAAGACTTTTTTTCAGAAATAATTAGATACTGAGGGACTTTTATGAGTTCCAGAAGTAAACCTGTGTGACCCTGTTCTATTTAGTAAGACTGATAAACTCTTGTTAGTGTGTTTACCATTTCCCTCTTGCATTACCACTGTTTTACAAGCTGTCTAGAAGTTTGCAACTTTTATGCTACATATTTTCTTACCATCTGACTTTCATGACTTTTTCCATAAAGTTTATTGGTTGTGGGAGTCTTAGAAATTCTAAACTACTTGATGGTTCTGACTGCATCCATTATAGTCTTCTCCCCCCCCCCCCCCCGGCATCTGTGTGGATATCTTCTGAAATTTACAAAACCTTTGTGACTAATCCCATAGGCTGACCAACACACTGAAATCCTACCAGTGTTTGTTGCTGCTAATTATTCTGGGTAAACCTATGGGAATCAGGCCCTTTCTTAATGAGTTTGGGAAAGCAACTGAAAATTTCGTTCACATTCGAGAAGATTACTTACCTCATCTTTGTGACTTCAGTTCAAGGTAAAAACTTGTGTTCTGCATAGAGGTGGTGTGCACAAAACTGCTAGATTAATTTTGTTCCTTGTTAATTTAAAGTGGGGAAGAGAAAAAGAGAGAAGGGACTATGTTTGGCACTGCAGTGTAACAAAAACAGCTGCGTAATGTGGCACAAGTGGGTTATTAGATATGACATAATGTGTACTATTTCTATCTATCTATTGCATTATATATCTGTCAGGGGTTTTGGCAGTCATTTTTTCCTGAGTTTGAAATCCTTCTCATATATTTTTAGTGGATATCAGTTAAAGTGTCCAGAAATCCCTCTGCAACCAATCAGTTTTGCTTCCTCTAAGTATCTGCCTTTAATTGATGACTTGTTAAACTGAGTTAAAAAGCCATGGGGACCTCAACCTGCACTTTGTGGACACAGCTGTAACTTGACACAGAATATGTGTCTGGAAAGGTTTAAGTGGCATGGCTACATCTAGATAATTTTTTTGTAATTAGAAATCTGTGTAATTGAACAAGTGTCAAATTTTTAATTCTTCTGGTCAGGAATACATCCTGTACCTCCATGTTTTGAATATGTTATATATGCCTGTTTTCTAATGACTGTTAAAGAAGAAACACATTAGCAACACTTCTTTTTTCTTGTAATTGCACAGACACTTGATTTTGAAGGCAGCAGAAGAGCCAGCACTCGCTGGTAGTCTGAAAGAGATTTTCTTTTCATTGGGAACACTTTTTTTGCCAAAAGAAGATACCAAAAAACCCCACACTGAACCACAACGCAATCCTCTGGAAAATCTATTCCTACTTTTGCATATCGTTGCTTTAAGTAGCCTATGTATCAACAAATGTCTTGTTTGGGTGTCTTACTAAGTTGCACACTGATATCCTTGTTGGTTTAAGAATTTCTGCGGTGTTATATGATGTAGATATTTCAGATTAGCGAAAGTGATCTAGAAAAATAAAGCATTATTGTGTGTCAGCATAGGCTATTGGATTTCTTACAGGATGTACCTTACATATAATAGAACATAAAAGGAGTGTCCGAATTCACGTCTTCCTGCCAGAGATTTTAGGGCCACACATTCCAAATTTGAATAAACTGGCAAGATTTTACCTATACAAAACTGCTAATGGCAGTTTTTGGATGAAAATGAAACACTGAAAACCATAATCTTTGCATTCTGCTCAACCACTCTGCAGTTTTGCATTGCTGCAGGCAATGCTACAGAACTCAGTAACATTCACACTTGGAGTTACTGGTAGCCAAAATGGGTAAATCTTCACAGTCGTGAGTTATTAGCTTTTCAGCTTTACCAAACACTAGTGTGGTTACTTCCAGCTGTTATTTCATGCAGCTCTGTATATTGCTCTTAAATGCTGAAAGCTTTTCTTTTATTAAAAAAAAAAAAAAAAGCTATTTTTCAAAAGTGTATACATGTAAAAATCTGATAATCGGTTGTTTAAGTACCATGACTATAAATTGTTCCTTGGCAATGTGGTAATACAAACCTTTACAAATTTCCAAGTGGTTGAGCAGAAGAAATTGGGATTGAAAGAAAAAAAGAATAGTGTGAAGAATAAGTACAAATGGGCTAAAGAAGAGCTGGGATTTCCTGAGTTTTGAAACAGAAGACTCTCTGAAGTGGGACTGCTGGATACAAGAGGGAGGGAGAAGGACTACAGTTAGCAAACAGCTATTCCTGTGGAAGTTTGGGGGCGATCTTCTTTTCACAAAAATCCTTAGGGAAAATAGTATTTCTAACAAATTGCATTAACATCTGTAGCTTTGATGGTTTTAGATCTTGCTGCCCACAGCTGGCCATCATACCTTGCTGCCAACCCTTGCGCATCACTGGAGCTGGCAGAAGGTGCCCATGCCCTGGGACTCTGGCTTACCTCATCAGACAGCCCATGAAATCTGCTTTTGCTGTGCTTATGGACAGGCGTGCCCAAAGTGTGGATCTACCGATTCATAGACAAAGTGTTTGCGTATGCCACCACTGGCATGGTAACAGCAGCTTGAGAGGGCTGAGGTGTGCTGGGGCGAGAGTCACGTAAACAGCATCAGCTGGGAGCCCACGGGTCAGCAATGTACCAAATTAAAATTAAGCAGAGAATGAGTGCTTCAGAAAATGCCTGCCAAAAATTGTTTACAGATTTATATTTCAATCATGTGATTTGCTTATGCAATTCTTCATGCTCACTTTGAGGACTCTGCATCCTGTTTTTCTTTAATCATGTATTTTACGGATTAAACAAAAATGATTCTTCTTTTTTTCCACTTTGCTTCTCTTCTCTGACAAGTTTTAATATTCCCAGGAAGCACTCTGTGTGATTGAAAAGAGTAGGGATCAGCCTAAAATTCTGCAGCTATCCCATACTAATTTATTAAAAGGAATTGTTTTCTAATGGGGATAGAGGAGAACAGAGTTGTAAGAAAGTTCTTCGAGTTGTATTTGTGCAAGTGCACAACTCTGCCAAGTTCTGTTCCAGCCGTAAACTTATTTTATCATTTTAATTTCTTGAATTCTGTTTGGTTTATAATATTAAACCATTCAGCCCCAAATTTGGCAAACATTTGCCAATGTTTGCCAAAGTGTAACACATTATCCTGGTTAGACTGAAGGATCTATGCTTTGGGAACGGGAAAAATAAAAATTCTAGTTCCACCTGTAACAGAGGCTTCTCCCAAAGTACATCTTGTTTTGGGAAGAAGAGGGAATTCACACTTAAAGGATTTGCTTGCTAGATGGAGCTGCCGGAACTGTGATTAAACAAATCAGGAGTTTTAGCTTGCCCTAGGGTGCTAAGCAAAAATATAAGGTAAAGGCAACATAGTTTGCTTTTCAGAGGAACATGTGGAGCAGCCTAAACCATTATGTCTGAACAGATGAATGGTGTTTTGCATGTCATTGGAGACCTGTTCTCACTGTAAAGATTCCAGTAAGTCAGTTTGCCAATGTTACAGTTAAGGCTTTTCATCAGTCTTGCATTTATGTTACTTAGGTAGTTTTATTTCAGAAGTGCATATAGCTCAGATAACTGATCAGGTTCATGTAACTGATCTGTATCTGTTTGTGATTCTACCCACTTTGCCTCCCACATGAGTTGTACCTTTCTTGTGCAAATAAGCTGCCGCTACTGCCGCTGCTTGATCTCTACATTACAGATGTTTCTAATTAACTCTACTGTGACAGGCCAGGAGGATATAGTTACAGAGGTTGACAGGTCCCAGAGTCCTTGGAGGCACTGTTCTGTCACCTGACGCATTCCTTGTGCTAACACCTTTTTGGCAAGCTTTCCTAATTATTACAGCCAACCAGTACCTTTGTGTTTAATACGGAGAGCGTGGAGTGATAGTGTCTAAAAGTCACCAAAGAATGCAGGCTTCTGAGAACCGAAAGGTTTCGGTATCTGTTTTGAGATTAAGAGGCATTGGTGCTGCTATTATGCCCGATTTCAGTTTTTTCTACATTGTTTTGTTTTGCACCAAAAATGCACTTAGCCTTTCTTAGCTGTTTAAAATCACAAATACTATATATGCCCCCCTCCCTTCCTGCAGGGCTTCACACCAAGTAATTTATCAAAGCTTGATAACCCACAGGAAGGACTGTGATAGTCTGCATTCTTGGAAGATTTAGATTGTAAAGATAATTGACAGCCAACCATTGGCATGCAAGTTACCATGGGTCATCTCATTGTTTTGCAAATTTTAAGTGGTGATTATGCTATGTAATGCACTTGCACCTGCCTCAGACTGGGTCAGAGATCCATCAAGTGGAGAGATGTGCATACACATGAGGAATCTCTTGTGCTAAATGAGCATGACTGCTCCTTGGTTCTGGGTGAACTTTGCATTTAAAGGCATCTGGAAGTGGTGAGCAGTGTTTGCTAGGAGGATATTGCACCTGCACCTGGAGATAGATGAGTATCCTGAAAATGTCTTTAGCTCACTGCTTGATACCGAACAGAAGTGAAAGTGCATGCACATTTCGTTAATGAAAGATAGGAGATACCTTTCCGATAAAGAAAGAATGATTTTTTTCTTAGACTAGGAAATGAGAGCTGCCTGTCTAATGAATTTAAGATTGAGAATCTCATTCTCTTAGATCTATCACTTGAGAATAAGAGTAATTATTTCCTATTGCTCTTCATGGAATACAGTTATAATTGCCTTATTGTAACAATGTTCACATTAACACTCAATTGTTAATGTCCTCCTAATTTGAGGAAATCATCACCTCTTCATATTTCATCACCAGCAAATGTTCTTACACTTGGAAGGGCATTTGGAATCACTGAATAAAGAAAGAACACATATGACATATCTTTAGCTGGGAGGGTATAATTTAGATATATTTATTGACTTGAAATCTGTTTCTGTTGTCTTTTTGGATAGTGAAACTTCTTTTAGAGCCTAATTTGCACTGACAAAATTGTTTATTGTACAGAAACAGGAAGTCCTACGTAGTATAAATACTACAATGTTTTTCACTGGCACAAAAGTGCAATGGCCTTCTTTATTTTTATCTCTTTTCTACATTCAGTTTTGTGCTGAAAGATACATTAGTAAGGATGGAAAAAATTATACAGGGACCAGGTCAGGCTGACAGTGGTGGCGTGCAGTTTTCCCCTTTCAGATGGAGCAGCATATTCCTCATGGTTTTGAGCCAGTCTGCAGACTCCGAATTGGTGTATTTTGGACCAGCTAGGGTGGAAGATTTGTACCAAACTAGCACCAGTTACAAATGGGTGACACCTTACTAGGTGTTTCCCTCTTTTATTTATTCTTTCAAAAGAACATTTGTAAAAAATATAGTTTGAGTCCTTCTCTTTAGCATGACAGAAGGCCATAGGAGCCTGGAAGGGTAAGTGGGAAGAAAGATTAATAGGAAATTTCTTGACTGGAAAAACTCCTTCCTTCCCCTTATCTTCTGGCTGGAAAGGTTCGCTGGAGGGGGTGCCCTTCTGTTGTGCTCCTTCCTCAGACTTCCTTCACTAGGAGGTTATCCCATAATAGCCCAAGATGGAAAAACTGCAAAAGGAGCAGAGCTTTCTAGGACTGGGGACAAGAAGAAAGAAATGGAGAACAAGGGAGAGAGGGGAATCACCCTTGTCTTAACTTGCTTCTATTCATTTTCTTCCATTGTCAACTGCAGAGAAGCAGACATCATATTGTGAAGTTATTAACTTCATTTAAAAAAACACCATGTTTGTCCACTGGCTGTCTAGAGCCAGTGCTCTGTAATGCTACAAATACTAACATTCAGTTATATTTCAACAATTCCCTTTAGGTCCGTTTTCACTAAATCATGCTGCAAACACACTGCAAGTGTGTTCTCTAACACATGCTGCAAGTGTGTTCTCTTTTGTTGGAGTATAAATGGTTAATCTCCAGTCATGTGGATTTTAGCATATAATTTCAGTTCTTAGATCTGTCAGAGCTGCTGATTCAATGTTGGCTCCTAAAAACAAAATACATTTGTGTGTAAAAGGGAGAAGGAAGAAAAGTTTTATTGTAGGACCCCAGGGAACCTCTTGTATTATAGCAGTGTGATAGCTGAATACTGGGGTATTTCAAAAACACCTTGAGAAAGTGAGCCCACTCCTCTAAATAATGTTGATTGGCACAATTATTATTCAGGAATGTCTGTGAAAGGATCATTTCTAACATGAGCTGATATCTTATGAAGTAGTTTGTTGACAAGTGAAAAACTACAAAATTAATTTTCTTCTCTCATAAGAAAGCAATCATTAGTTTGTTTTCTCATAAACATCTCATCCCCGCCCCCTTCTTTAAAGTACACACTGAAAATATTGTCATTAAAATACTTTTTCTTCTCTGCCTATGAAATGTTGTTTAAAACTTTTTTTTTTAATGTGTCTTGCCTGTTTAAATCTGTGTTATAATCCCATTTATTTCTTTTCCTCCTAATTCTCAATGAGTTGTGCTGTAGTGTTGCATCTGCTGAAACATTTTCTTCTAACATCCATGGAAATTATAATTTGTGCTGGTTTCATGATTGTGCAGGTGACTGTCACAGCAAGTGCTAGATGAATATGCTCTGCATGTCTGTGTGTGTGTGTGAGTGCAATATATCCTAACAACATAAAAGAGAAATAATCTCCACTAAGAAATACTCAAAAGTAAGGATTAGTACGTGCACATTTTGGTTTTCCATATTTGAAGTAACAGATCTAAGTGGGTTGTAGAGTTTTATTTTGGTTATGCTTGGGCTTGTTCACTGCCCCTGACAAGATATGTATCAACTCTTTAACTACGGGGAGTCTGACCTGAGATTTTCTACCACAGCATGTATGCATGAGCATGGTTGCTCATTCTCTCACTGTCCACAACTTCTTTTTCTGGGCTCCAGTTACAGTTTCACAAGTGTTATTATACTCACAAGATACACGATGTGATCTGTTACACTCTCTGCAGCGGATGGTGTGGGAGAGGCAAGGGGTGCAAGGAGTGCAAAGACCATGGCTATGCATTCCCTCCTCGGGAATCTGGGAGGACTGTTTTGCCATGACCTTGGTCTGTTTTTTCTCTACATTCTTTGCTGTCCCCAAGCTGTAAGACTGATATATTTGGACAAACTCATTTTGTTAAGTGGAAATCCCCTTAGAAAACTAGGAATAGAAATTGATTGGAACTCTACATGATTAAGTGTTCAGTGATTTTTTTCCATAACCTATGATAAATTTACTTAGGAGCAAAGTCTAAAAACTATTTTTATTATCTGCTTCATATGCTTTCAGCTGGAGTTGTCTGAATTCTCCCTATACTTACTATGACAGGATAGTTAACAGTGGCTTGGCCAATGTGTTAAAAGCTATGTTTACAAGAAGAATACATCAATGATTTTCCTTTACCAGAGGTTTTGTTTCCAGTTTTAAATAGCTATCTTAAGAGAATCTTAAGTATGTTGCATGTTGCTCTCTCTTTTAAAAGAGGAGAAAGAAGCTGAAGAAGTTATCAAGGGAATACAAAGAGGGAGAGAGGGAAGTGCCAGTTTATGAATTCTTAAGCCTATGAATGACTATGCTAACCTATAGAAGTAATTAAATCAGTAGAAGAAAGAGCTATATTTTTAACAAGCAATGATTCCTTTGTTTAGGGGACACCCTAACTTGCCAGGTCACTTGCTTGCCATGTGAAAATACCAGGCAGAAAGCAAAAATGTGTATTATAAAATGATCACTGAAGAAAACATGGATTGATTATGTTTGGGTCACAGGCACAAACCTTTTGGTGTTGTTTTGCCCACAACTCTACGAATTGACACCAAGCACAAAACAAAAGGGCTTTACATTCCCAACAGATACCATCCCTCAGTCAGGGGCACAGGCTGCCATGAAATGCCATCCCATTCCTGTTAAACAAAAGGGCTTGGAATGAGAAGCACTGAACTATTCTCCAGATGTTTATCTCTTCGATTTAACATTCCTTCATTTATGTGTGAGGCAAATACCTGCCAAGTACAGTATTTTATTTAACCCCAGGTTCTTTTGAAGCAAGTAATAATGGAGAAATTGAGGAAGGAAATTTATTTCAGCTAAAGTTTTTTTCAGTTTGGTTGAGGAGATGTAACCTGCAGCAACTCTCTGAATTTAGGGCAGCTGAGAGTGTGGTGGAAGCCAAAGGTATATTGGCTTGCTCTAATACCTCAGTCAAGAAGTTGAATTTTATGTGCCAGGCAGGGAATGAAAAGCTACAGCATTTTAGGGGTGAAGCCAGGGCCAAAATACCTCATGGTAACTTGCTCCAGTGCAAGAGTGCCTTGTCTCCCTGTGAAATTGTGTGTAATAAATTTCCTGCTGATGCTGTATCAGCAAGTAATTGCTTTTACTGTATCTTAAAAGCTTTTCATACTTTTAAGTTCTTCAGTGCTCTTTAAATTTTATATATTGCTTTGAGTAACTGTCCTTCACACTTAAACCCCCTTCTGCTTCCAGCCTTACTGAAAGTGAACCCTGCATAAGAAAATTACTGCTGTGCTTGGAAGAGGTTTGCTGGCTAAACACTTCATTCGTAGATATATAGCTCAATAACTGCATCCTTTAAAAGAGATCGTGAGTTATGTACCATTTGAAGCATTTTCAGATGAAAGTCTCTTGCTCCCTTTCTTCTCCATATTGCTTCCCTCCCCTTCCTCAAAAGGAAGGAGAAAATGGGATGTGGGGAGGTGTGTGGATTTATTTAAAACTATGTAAAACATAATATTCAGCTGTTTGTGGGGAAACATATCTAGCTATATCATTCATAGATCAATTCTGGCAGGAGTTCTCTCAACCGTATACTCTAGATCTAGTCATTCCATTGGTTACAGTTCCATTTTATATCAGTATTACATTCTTACAGTGTCAGCAGTGTTAAGCCCAAGTGATTTTATTTCTGAACCCTTTTTTAAAAACCATATTTTTAGCTTAATCTATTTCTTCGTTGCACAGTGATTTAAGAGGTATTCAATCCATTTCTCAAATTTTTGGCTGGGAAGAAGCTTTTGGGATTTTTCAGAGAAGGGTCATACAGTTAAAAGCAACAATAAGTCTCAAAGACACAGAAAGGAATCACTCCTTAAGGAAAGCAATTCAATATGAATATTTTCTTGCATTTGTTAAAAAACCCCACTTTTTTTGTAGGCATAATGTTAATATCCAGCTGTTTTTAATGAACTTCTTGGGTTATACTCTTTTCTGTTTTCCGTTCCTTCAGGCTGCTTTAGTGAAAAGAGAAGAGTTCCATTTGTAAAGCGACCTGAGGCTACTATAAACATGCAAGAAAAGAGAGCTTTAAAAGCATGTGTGAGACTCATCAGAAAAATCACAAGTAAAATTCTAGCCCCTCAGATGCCCAGTTTTTTTCTATTATTATTTTATAATGTGCAGCCAGAAAGTAGAGATTTTGTGGAATCTTGTTTAAGATAGTGGTAGATTCCCAGTGACATTAATACAAACAGGTTCAGACCTTCTATATTAAATTGTTGTCTCCTATTGAGCATTTTGGGTGGCTTGCTTGGAACAAAGTTTGCAATTGAATTTACAATACTAACACCAACTCAGCAGTGGAGCAAGTATTTTATTTTCTGTTTATTTGCTACATTCTTCAATGCAAGCCTTGGTGTTTTAGCCAAAAGCTTATTACGTACATCTAAAATGCTTATATCTTAGCCCGTCTAATAACTGCATGCAGTTAAGATCTTGAACACGAAGTACAGTTATTGTAGTTTCATTGATGACCTGATATACTCAAGGTATACCAAGGCAGACCTAAAAAAGAACATTTTGAAAACTTGCAGGAAATAATTGATCAAGTAACTACATAGTTCCTGTATGTAGGACACGCTAGAATTTGTGTAGCCTAAAGCAGAATGTTCCTTTCAAGAATTTTTTTTTTCCCAAACCTCAAAAAGTATTTAATGAAGAATTCAGAACTCAGTTTAGCTTTCTTTGAGTCTACAATATCGCAGGAGCCGTTGCATAAGTCAGATGGTTATTTAAAGGTACTGCCTGTATTAGAAAATTTACTTTTTTACAAATCAGCTTGATTAAATCAGTTAATCAGCTTATTGCTTTATTTGTTTAATGTCTGTTGTGTTTTAAGGTAATTGTTACTGTGGTCTTCTGCGTAAGAAGGCAGCCTCAATTCTATAGTGGCTTACTAGGTGCTACACTATTCAGCTACTGCAGCAGCTAATGCAGTGGGATGAGATGAGAGGTCAATGTGGATTCCCTGGATGATTACCCAGCCAAGCAGCAAGTAGCTGGTGTGGTCCTAGGACCTCCCCTCCTTCCTGGGTGGCTCTGACTGGTGCAGGGAGTGAGAGGGAGAAGCAGCTCTCTGGTGTTGAAGCTGGGTTGGTCATAGTCAACCCAGTTACACAGTGCTATACCATGAGCTGTGCTGGGCTGCACGGTAGGGAGATTCATCAGGAGCTGAGCTACCCTGGACCATCATCACTCCACTAGGTTATGAGTTTCCTTCTGGAGGGGCAGAGAGGCTAAGCAATACTTCCAAGCATGAGCTGCCAAGGGGATAGTATTTCTGGGGCAGAAAGCTAGCAAAAAGACACCTGTCCTGAGTTCAAGTCCATCTAATGTGTCTAAGACCTGAGAGATTGATATAATGTCTGCTGAGTGCCTCTGGAGCCAGTGTAGGGCTGACAAAAGACGTGCAAATGCATAGCTAGCAGGACTTTATGAACCCAAGTAAATATATTGAAGTAAAATATCCTGTGGTATGTTACTCAGGCTTTTCTATTACCCATGGTATTTGTTTGCCTGTTACTTTTGGTGACGGCAGTTGCCTAATTATATTGAACATCTTGAATAGTTAGTCAGAGGAAAATACTGTCTATGAGTATGTAAAAGGACTACATCCTTGACTGAGAATAAATTGGTGTCCAGTGTGCATAGACTGTGAATTGGTCAGAAAGAAATCATGTTGTTTTCCATTCTCACCTTGAGTAATAACGCTGTCTGAGCTGTGAAGAATCTAGATAACTGGAAATTAAAGACTGAAGATATTCAGATGGAGCTGCTGCTTTTTCTGGAGTGTTTCACACCAATAAACAAGCTCTTTTAGAAGAACTTGAATTTAGCTGGTAATAAAGATTATCCAGACAAGCTGGTCTCAGTTTTTAATTTGAAGTTATTAGAGTTAATTGTAAGAAGAATGTGATTCAGAGTAGCTTTAAATACTACTTTTCGTGGTAAAAAAATTTCTAGAAATGCAAAGGAAAGTTGTATCAAGAGTAGATGTTACTTTTTACATTTTTACTTTGGTGAATTTAATGTTACTCAGTCAGCTTTCCAAAAAATCAGTTATGCTGTTGTGCTTCCTATGCGACAGGCTGCAACTGAACCTCATTATTCATACAGTATGTCTGTTTGTGATGTTACCAAATCAATTTGTGCTGTATCTATTTAGCACTTATGGGTAGTTTGTGCTCTTTTATGAGCAGAAATAGTCAGCTGGCAATAGTAGAAGACAGAGCACAAAATGGGTGGAGTCCACAACCTCTTCTTTGTGTGGTAGGTCCTTCTTTCATCCACTATCAGATTTTTCCTTGTCTCATCAGTACAAAGCAGATGCTAAGTCAAAAAGCAAATACACTCTTAGTTCTTTATAAATCAATCCTTTTACCTTGTAACAGGCAGAAAGTTAAATGAGGGTAGGGAAAGGTCTCTGTCTTCTCTAAAAGGCAGGAAAGGGCCATGCCTAGCTGTAATAGCGTATTGGATGTAATTCTGCTCAAAGGCATTGGCTTGGCAGGCCAGTCTTGCCAGAGCTCAGGCTAGTGTAAAACAAAGCATAGGGTATTTCTTGTGTTGCTGTGATGTACTTCATAGCATGAGTGAAGGAGCAGTATGCTGTATCAAGCTTGTAAATAAGGAGAAAAAGAAATCTTGAAGGTGTCACTTGCTGATCTATTGCATGTTTAGGAATTGAGAAGAACATGCTCTGTGATAATTTCATACTCTAAAACTGTCCAGTTATCTCTGGATATTTCATACTCTTACTGTCCTGATTTATCTCAGACACTTTTTTTTTTTCACAATTTGGAAATAAGATGACAACCCAAATGGACAGGATATGAAACCAATCAGAGAAGGATGTCAGAATGACTTCTGCAGTTATGCGAGTACAGTTGGATGCAGTGCAGTTAACTGTTCCTCTCTGCCTTGCCCCTTTTTTGCTTTCCTTGTAAAGCACCTAGGTGTACTTACTGACCTTTGGCAGTTGATGCTATAAATGTATCTACTGAGTACAAATTCCAGTATAGTCCTTCACTGCCAGTTGTTACCTACCTCTCCAATGCTTGCAGATAATGCATCCTTTCACAGGAGTGGGCTTCACTGTTCCTCATTAAAAAGACAAAAAGTTCTTTTCTTTTTTCCCCTCATTGCCTGATGAAACTTGCTCTCTGAAACTTAGTTTGATTTTATTTCCAATTCTTAGCTGTGCAAAATGCACTGGGAATTAAATTACAAAGCTGATGTTACCTCATGTTCTGTAAACTAGTTCCCTGAGGCATTTCATCACTGTGCACACTTGAGACTTTACAGTGTTGCAGCAGAGCTGCAAAGTGCCTAAACGAAACATTATGCCATTATTAAAAACAAAATAATAACCAAAATAAAAATAGGTTAAAAGGGGGAGAAATTCTTCCAGACAGGTCTGTAGGCAGAACTGCCAAGTGCCACATATCCCTGGTGACATGCCTTTGGCAAAGATGTCCTGGAACCCTGCTGCAGTCTGTGGGGAGGCAGCCGGGATTCCCTTGTGAGTTGTCCTGCCCACTAAGCAGTGCTTTCTCCCCGTTGGATCCCAGCCATGGTGCTAAAGCCACAGCTGGGGTGCAGATGACATAGGAGCAGGACACATGCTGCTGCTCTCGGAGGGGTCCCTAGCCATGAAGCAGAAGGCAGCTGGAGCGGAGGCTAGTCCCAGACATCGCTTCTGGGGTGAAACACAGTGCAGAAGCAGGTGAAACCGCGCCTTGAATCCTGTGTTCAGTTGTAGTTGAGTTACCATCAATAGAGGTATTTAAATGAGGTGTAGATGTGGCACTAAGGGACGTGGTTTGGTGGTGGACTTAGCAGGGCTAGGTTAACAGTTGGACTCTATGATCTTAAAGGTCTTTTTCCATCCTAAATGATTCTATGGAGAAAGAGGAGGAGATTGCTTTGGACTCCTCTTTACCATTGAGCCCTTGCCCAGATGAATTGGATCTGGCACAGCAAGTTCTAGTCCTCTGTTAATACAGTCTTATGTTCTAGTTTCTCATTGCTCCTATTATGTATTATGATCACCTAATATGCATTCTGAATATTTTTTATTATTTCTCATGTTAAATTCTTACCCATATTCTCCACTTTATATGAGGGGTTCTGCTTGTTGTGAAAGGAGCTGTCTTCTGTTAGGTTTGGCTCCTGAAGCCTCTGTTTAGAATTTAGTGGGAGAGGAAGAAAATAAAATTGTGTGTTTCACTAAGTTCTATTTTTTAGATGTTTTTCTTTGCATGAAAATACTAACTAAAAATCATAGATTCGGGTGGACTAAAGGTATATATGTTCATAAATCCGTGTTCAATTCATTCAGTGGGTTTAAGGAAAATAGTTGCAAAAGGTGAAGCACTCATTTCAGCATTAAAAAGGAAAATTAAATTTTAAATACTGTAAATGAAATTATGAGTTAAGCTTTTCCAATGTCCCAAAAGCAAAAGTTATTTGCACAGGAGTAATGCTTAGGTATTTATTCATCTTACACACTACAGCTACTTCCTTCCAGCTGATTCCTGTGGTGACTGCTTCAGAGGTGAAATGGTTTTGTGTAAGCCCCTGAATCTTCTGACTGTATGAAGAGATTTGGGTGAAATTCAGGTGGCAGAAGCTAATCCTGGTGTTGGCAGGTCTCATGCCTGTGCAGCTGCTCAAAATTCATTGCAGAAAAAAACCCTGAGTGTTGAAATTGCAGGAATAGCAGATAAATCTGAAAGTTGGATATTCTGCTCATCTAATCTTCCTGATTAGAGATTTATGTGGCCTTATAGTGTCCAAATCATTCAGCCATCAGTGGTTATTTTCCCACAGCAATGAAATACTGCCATTTTTGCTATGGAAAACACAAGGTAGGACACCATACAGGAAATCTCATCTGGGACCTGAGCAACATGGCCAACACTGGACCATGGTGTTCAGGTCCCTAATCTACTGCTTGTTTTCTCTCATAGAGGCTATCTGCCCACTATTTGCTGCAAGCCATAATGGACAAGAATAAGTAGTATTAAAGAAATAATGTAGATAGTCATAGTAAGCTCTAAATTTTAAGTGCTCTTCCAGTGTCCCAAAAATGCCTCGATGAGCTCCTCTTTTTACATGTTAAAATTTTGCAGAAATTCGCTTCTTTGCAGGAGAAAACTGGACAGGGGTCCGCTACAGTAACAGTCTCATCGTGGCACTGTGACACTCTGTTCATCAGCTGTTGGGTCTCAAGAGTAATATGTAGTCAGGTGCTAAGTAGCTGAGAGGTGCAGTCTTCAGTGCATTCGAGTTCTTGATATGAAGCGTGTAGGTGCAGGGAAAGGCTTCTTTCCACTTGGTCAGTTGGTAAGTTAGAGGGGCAGAGGCTTACAAGCTGTCTTCTGTCACTCATCTTTCCTGCTGTGGGAGCTCTGTTTAAGTCAAACAAGTTCTGGAGAATGCCATCTGGATGGAAAATAACAGAGACTTGAGTTGTCAAAGCCTTAGACCAAAACAGAGAAGAGTGTTGAAATGTTGTCTCCATCCAAAGATTAGGACACAGTATCTTACAGCCTTTAGCTGTAAATGGTGAAATAGTAGGACTCCGTGCAGGTTTTCTGCTGTAAATGAAAACGTTGCTGAGCTGCAAAATCCTTCAGACCAGGCTGGAAGCAAATATGAGAGCAGTTTTGCAGATACTAGATGTAGCCCTGCTGGCGCTCTAAACCATCTCTGCAGAATGTCTGTTGGTGATGAAAATCCCTCCTTACTGACAGGGGGGATTTACACTTCAAAAACTTAAGTTATTTCCTGAAGTTGTAGTAAGTCAGTGATGAAGGCAACTCTTCTGCACTGACCCTCATATGAGACTGCTTTTAGGTCATTGGTGGCTTGATTATGCTCATACAAATGTTTGTTCCAAAAGCATGTTGAAATTCTCTACAGTCTTAATGGACACTGAAAGGTCTGGGATATGTCTTTTAGCTGAAGCAGACATTCATGAGATGCTGCTACTGTTAAGAACCTTGAAAGTAGTGCTGCTTCATGCTCTACTTGCTCAGACAAACCCTTGGTGGCTACAGGGCAGTTCTGAGAGCAGCTGGCTCTTCTGCGTCTGTATTGTTGCTGTGTACTCCTCCTACTGCAACCTGCTTTAGGGGGAATGGGGGAAGCCTTTACCCCAGAGACTAATTTTTGGACTCTAGGAGAAAGCTACAAAAACTTTTACAGGAGAGGTCTACTGGCCTCTGTGTGAATACGTGGTAACCAGGTGATAGATGCAGGAGCAAGATCCTGAGCTGGCTCAGATTCTGGCAGTGGCCAGACTTTCTGGGAGCATAGACAGTGCCCTTGACTACTGCTGTCAGTCACATCAATGTAAACCAGCAGGCATCAGCAAAGTTAATAAATGAAAAAAGCAGGGCAATCAAAAGTGGATTTAATTAGCTATTGGTTCTAATTACAGTGTTGTTTTGTGCCCTACTGGATTTCATATCAGAAAAGTAGTTGGAGTTTATATTATATATAAACATATATAGATATGTTTATATGTAAATAAACATTTATATATGTTTACCAAGGTACGATATAGGAGGTGTATGTATACATATGCATTAAAAATGGACTGAAAATCCTGCTAGCAGAACAAAATGTTGCACATGAAATCCACATGCTGAAGACTTGAAACTGGAGGTTCTGCTTCAGTAAGTCAGTGTTGTCATCTATTATGGGAGCTGGGATGCCAATGTTAACTAAACCAAATTGTTAGTTTTACAGTTCATTAGCAGTCTTGGTGAAATGAGCAGCTCATACTGAGCCATCTGAAAAAGTGTCTGTTTCTAGAATATTCTGAACCCCAACTACAATGTTGAGGAGAGACAGCTGATGTTTTGTCAGTCCTTGTTTGTTTGAATGGAGGCAGTTGGGGTTGCAAAAGAGATCTGCTCATTCAGTACTTGTACTTCATTCTGAGAGCTAGGGATGGTTATTGTTTCAAGACAATTTCTATTTCGCAAAGATATATGGTCTCCTGACACATAGAGGATCTATAAACTAGGTCTGCAGTAAGCTCTTTCACACATTTACTCATTCCTTCTTTGGTTAAATGATTTCCAGCAACACACTTGACAGCCGTAGATGTAAGGGTCCTGCACATCTCTCCCTGGACAAGACCCGTTAGCAGTGTGAGCAGGTCTGGGTGCAAATACACACAGCTAGCTGATTCTTGCTTATCCTGACAAGAAGAATGTAAAAAATGTGCCAGCTTTCAAGGGTCAGGGGCTAAAATATGGATGTGTTTATTGCATATTTTGGTTGTCCTTTTAATAGACAGTTTGACACATTCTTTCGGTGAGCTCTCTGGAAGACAAATAGCTCAAAATGGACACAGGAGAAATCGCTCTTGTCAGGAGTCCCATACATGCAATTACCTTCAGGTGTCAAGTGTACTTAGTGACTGTTGATTTTAATTTTTTTTTGCCGTTCAGACATTTATACCTTGTTGGTGAGCTATTAAATTTTTTTAATATGGACATTCTTAGAGGGAGAAGGTGAAAGATCAGTTGTTTCAGACTTTGCTTTCCCTTATGAAATGCCTGGTATCCCATTGTAGATAAATTTTTGAAGATGCACTTTTGGTCTGCATTTTCAGTCAGCCGTGTGGAAGGATGCCTAAATCTCCTTGCATAACTTAAGCATTGAAAGCTGCTTTTAAGCTTTTCTTCTATGTGTAGGATAGCTAGATTGCTTTGAAAAAAATGGAGGTTTTGTTCCTTTGCTTTTAAGCTTTTTGTGTGTGATATGCTGAACAGTTTTGGAAGTTATTAAATTGGCTAATATACCATGGTACAAAAACAGTGGCAAGATGTGCTTCTTAAAATTACTAGCCTGTGAATGTAATTGTCAATATGCTACTCTGCATTCAAATGAATATTCAAATTTTTTTCAGAATCAAACAACTAATGGAAGGATGAAATGATTGTAGTCAGAAATCAAAAGTCTCAGAATACAGAAGAGAGAAGTACCAAGAAAATGCAGTATGAAATCTACTTTGGATATGACTAGTTTGAAGTTTTTCTGGTGTCTGGGAATGTAAATAATGTACAAAAAATGTGGGAGAGATGATGTAGTCAATTACAGAAAGAAAAATGGATGTTTTATTGTGGATGGACATATTTAGATAAAATCAGTCAAAACACTGCAAAAAAAGAGTTTAAATTAATTTGTGTCGAATGCAGTCAGCTCTTAGTAATTTAATCGAACATAAGATAACCATTTGCTGATCCAGAGACTCCTGGAATTTCATGTCTTGTTTTTCAGTCCCAGCATTTGACTGGTTCTCCAAATCCAAGAAAAACTGGAGATCAGCATTTTTTTTAGTCTGTATAAATGCAGTCTCAACATGACAGCAGTAGAATGTTTAAGCTAATTACGAAAGGAATTACTGGCTTTGTTCGTGTAGGAACTCCTTTAATATTTGCAAGAGTGGTTTAATGATGTGATCTGGCATTCATTCTGCAGTGCATCATCATCAAAAAAAAAAAAAAAAAAGCCCTCCGTTGTTTTTGCCTAAGGGTTGCTGAAAGTTGATTATTCTTCTAATCAGAACCATCACAATCAAGGCAGACAATTAGCTAGGTTAGGTCTCTGCCGACTTCTCCTGTGGCCCTAAGCATCAGATGGCCTTGAGCACTCTAGAATCGTTTCAACAAGTATTTCAGTAATACCTGTTTTGATCCACCTGTTGTCATTAAGACCCTCTTTTCTTCTACTGAAGTGCTTAGTTGCGCGTATGCTTATTTATATTACAGTGATCCTGAAGGCATTAGCTGCCCTTCAGAAGAGAAAGCTCACTAGCTTAGACAATAAATACAGAGTTTAAGTTTCTAGTGTATAGTATGAAATTGTAGACATTATTTTGATATACCATGCATGTGTTTGTGAGTGCGTAGCTAATCCTGTATTTTTATCAGTAACATTTTTTTTCACACATATATTTAAACAGTCAGCTACGTAATTGAAGATACAACTTGGGCGTGTCATGTGGTGAACCTTTGTAAATGACAACATACTCCTGCCAGCAGCCTGCTTCAGTCATTAATTCTGGTTTTCCCCAATTATTTTTGCATGCAGCTGATGCTGTTCTGCTTAGCTGGAGTTCATCTACCCAAGTGGCATACTTGATATCTAAATGAACTAAATATTATACTTAGTAGGTCTGATTCTGTTCCTGTTCATCCCATGTATTTATGTGCTGAAGCAAGGGAGTTGCTCCCTGTTTTGCCCTATTGCAGAAGAAGGTGAAACTTGATGCAGTAGCTCTTGTGGGATGGACATTTTTGTCTACAGATCATGTGTAACTGAAGTGAATGGCAAGCTGTCACGTTAACTTGATCTTCCCCTTTCTCTCCTATATTCTTAGAAATCTTAGTGACTCAATAATGCTTTTCTTTCTTCAGTTTCTAGTCTCCTTTTGTATAGTGTGTGGTTTAGTATTGTTAAAAAATGAAATAAGCCCAATATATTTAAAATATAAAAGGCATGTTTAGCTTTTCTTTAACATAGACAAAAGGAAAAGTAGAGCACAGAAGGTGACTGAACTGGTAATTCCTTTCAACACCTGTCATGACGCTCTGAAGCTTGTTGGTAATATTAACGTCAATGTCATAATATTTCTGTAGTACAAAAATTAGTATGGAGTGACAAAAAAGTTTTTAGGGGTTGTTTTTGGTTTTTTTTTTCTTTTTCACAGTATGGATTCCTTCAGTTATTATTGAATATAAGAATTGCTGCTTGGGTCAGATAAAGAGTTTTACACCAAATTTAATACATTCTTTAAAGTAATGATTCATGTCAAGATGATTCTTTTTCTGTATTTCTCGATGAAAAAACACAGCTTAAGTGGCTGTTTTTTAGCTGTGTGATCTTGCTACCACTGCAAACAAAATTTTGAGGACAGAAGCTGTTTTTTATAGTGTTAGACAGCAGTGTGGTGATACATGAGTTTTATTTGCTTTGGAGAATTTTAACAACAACATTCAGCAGACAAAAAAGTCTAATTTAAAGGTATAGCAATGAGTGAAACAATGTTTAGCCAATCAACCCCAACATATTAAGAAGTCATCTTCTCTGTTGTGCCACACTGGAAAATTATTTCTATGTTTCAGGTTGAGAAGTTTAAAATAATTGATTTTGAAGGGAAGAACAGGTTTCAATTAGCTTTAATGCAAGTTTACTCATTTGTAATGCATTTACAAGAGTAGATATTCTATACCCTGTGTGTTATGAGCACAGACATTCGAACAGACACATACAACGCACACATACATAACTGATACTAACCGTTTGAGCCGACTTAGTCTCTTGCTGTCTAGGTATTTAATCAAGAGCATCATCTCAGCACATAAAAGCAAGAAAATTACATGGGTGAAGTGAATTAAGCTTTAATGTTTGAACACATAGGAATTACGTGCTGCCACCTACATTCAGTTTACTGGTTAGATTGATGGTAGCGTATTGATAAAGTCTTGGGTCGTTTTTTATCTTGCTTAGCATAGGGATAGTGGTGGTGATGTCATGACCTTCTAATGGACCAAAGACCCATATTTAAAATGTTAATCCTGGTAAGAATTTTTTCTTTTGTGCAATAAAAGGTGCCCACTCATTAAAGTAAAAGCTTTTTAACCCTTTCCGTCTGTGGATTAAGAGTCAAGTATTGACTGCGAAGATATCTGTAGTTCAGTTTCCCGGAGATAGAATGATTAAATGAAAGTCATAAGAGGAATTACTGTAATAACATTGGTAATGAATGATTCTTAACATGAAGTTATTTGTTACCATGTTTCATATCATAAAGTGCTGTGTTCACACATTCTTCTTTGGCTGAGGTAGTTTTCCTGTGACATCAGCATAATAATGAATAATTTTATACCCCTGTGTAGTCCATGCAGATTCACTGCTTTGTTGAATACTTTCTGCACAGTTAGGCCTCAATGCAGGAAAGCATTTAACCATTTACCTAAATCCTTCGGCTTAGTATGTGTTTAATTCTAAAGCATCAGCTTAATTGCTGACTTGAACAGAGCTGCTTATTAGAACAGAGTCCCTTAATAGTTGCATATCTGTAACCTTTTGGGAACTTTGGAGCTACTGTGTCAGGATGTATTTTTTACATCAGTCACAGCTATTACTTAAATAAAGAATAAATATTCATGTGCTGTTACAGAATGGTTACAGACTATTCTATAATCTAACAAAAGGTGTCTTAACATAAATTTAAGTGCATTTAAATGCCTGAATTAAAACATGCCAAGGTGTAAGTAAGGGGGAAAATGCACTAAAAAGCTGAAGATGCTTGATCATTAACAGAACTAGTTCATAAACAAAGGCAAAATAACATGAAATGGAAAAAAAACCCAACCCAAAACCAGTTAAGCAGCTTGATTCAGCAACTCAGAAAAAAGTCCAATAGCTTAGCAAAAAGCAGTAATTTTCTATTGGCTTATTTCTTTCTGTAATCCAAGGAACTGTTAACCTTTTGTAAAGGATTTGGAAGGTGTAGGCTGCTTTGTTTCTTTGATGTAAAAGCTAAAGTACGTGGACACATTACCATACTTCATTAGTGTCTTAACAAATTAAAACTTATTTTTAATATATCTAAAACCATTATTTGTATTTCATTTGACATATTTAACGTACAAAATAATTGAAGTGGGGTGTTTTTGTTGCTGTTGGTTTGGTTTGGTTTTTCACTTCATTGATGAAGGGAAATGTTAGGAAAACAAAGCAAATGACCTCCAGCTGTTCAGCATGTTATCTGCAAGTTTGGTGGATACCAAAGCCTTAAATTACCTTTTGCTCCTGGGAACTTGGAAGGCATAATTTAGGAGAAGATTTTTCACTTGAGGGAAGGAAGTAGAGGTCTCTACATGTGTTTCTTGCTATGTGGTAGGAAAAAACAGGTGTAAACAAAGTTGTTGGATTACGTTTGCTGTGCTGTGAAGATTACTGCAATATCTTTGGGCATAGATAACCTCTCAACAACCTTAGAGAGCAAGCCTGAGCAGTAGAATAGTGTTCCTGAAGAAATGACCATCTGAATAGGAAGTGTGCATCCTTAAAAGAACAGGACAAGCTGAGCAATATAAAAGTCTAAGATATCTTTGAAGTGCAATGAAAGACTTTTCAGTCGTATTATTTTTGTTATGAGTCAGAACGTACAAAATGAAAGGATAGATCTTGAGGTCTGTATTCTGTTACAGTCAATCCTTAGCTAAACTTGTGTTGCAGACAGTAGAAAACTAGGCAGCCTTCATTTGTCTAGGCTTTTTTATGTGGCAGCCTCCCTGGAGAGCTGGCGAGATGCACTTAAACAGACATCTAGCAGATTCTTTATCTTAAGTGTTTATTTTGATTAAAATTATGAACTGAGATAATAAAAATCTGCTTTTTCTCCAATGAGTAAATTTGTCTCCACAAAATCTTGTGTTTGAAGGGTTGATGAGGTGTGCTCTTGCCTCTGACTGCTACAGGTAGGAAAGGTGAAAACGTTCAATTGATAAACATCTGAAGATGATTGCATTTGATTAGACATTTGTAATCAGCTGTATAATTTATTATCACTCTTTTTCTAAACAATGCAGCATCACATATTATAAATTACTTTCTTAGCTATGAAATTCATAGTACAAATTGTATCCCTGGTAGAAAGATGTGCCTCAGGTGTCAGGCTCAGAAATTCAGAGAAAGGAGCAGGAACCAAACTGTACAACTCACTGTCCACAGACTGTAGTACACCAAATTCCAAAAGTTTCCAGGAATTCAAAAAATCACCAGACCAACAGATGAAGAAACAAGGAGACTGGCTTCAGCCCAATCATTTTTGATTCACGATGTTGTTAGAGACTCCAAACACAAGTCTCAGGCTGCCTGTAGTATCTGATTGGATGTGTTACCTTTCAGATTATGTTACTAGCGTCTTCAACACTGAAGTTTGCCCTGTAAATCTAAGTGATGCTTTTGACAGAATAGTGACTCTTCCTTTACCTTCCCCTCCTTTCTCCCTTCGTACATCTCTGCAAGTTAAACGCCCATAGCAATAGAAAATCGTTAGCCAGGTAGAGTCTGTAATCATGAGGATTAAAGCTATAAGAGCTGGGACAGCTTATAATGAGAGCCTGAACTCTTTGGTAGCACTGCTATGACATGTTGTGCCCCTTTATCACCCTTATCATCCGCAGCATGACTGTGTCACTGAAGCCCCAAGATGCAATGAGTGCTTTGCTTTAGAGGCTGCAGTAAAAGAGAAATACTAAGAGATCAGGTGAAAGTCATTTGTGTCAGCTTTGAACAAATTTTACAAATGCAGGGTCTGAGGAAACAGTCGTAACAAGCGGAATGGAAAATGTCCAGCTCATCGATTAGAAGGTGCAGAATGATACAAAGTTAAGTGGGTGAGGATCTTGCAGTACTTCAGAATCTCTGGAGTACTCAGATTTATAGGTGGGAAATAAATGTTGATTTGTTTATTCCCTCCTTCATAGGAAGCAAGCAATTAGTTTGTATTTTTTAATGTTTGCATTATCATTGAACATATATTTTTCTCTAGTGCCTGCTATAAAAAGCTAATATAGAACCCAGCTGTACAAATAAACACAGTTATGAGTGTAATAGGGAAGTGATTAACAGTAAGTGGAGTAAACACATTTTTGCAGAATTTATTTCTTAAAGAGCTTCTAAAGCATAAAACCAAATAAAAGATGTCTGTACTTTAAATTCAGTGTCATTGTTAACTGTTATGATGTAACTGAAATTTTTGTTTAACAATAACATCAGAAAAAAGATACTTCAGGTCTTTGAATTTAATGGAATTAACATATGCCATTCAAAGAACTCTTTAAATAAAAACTTTACATTTTAAATAGGACATATGCCTTTTCTATTGAAACCTACTCCTTTCCTCCTGTGTTTTGTAGGGGTTTTTTGCCATGATTCTGGTAATTGAAGCTTCCTCCTGAATGTAGGTTTTCTTTATTTTGGAAAGGATGTGTTTCAGATGAGGCGCATTAAAAAATTTTCAACAATCAGTTTTTACTAAGAACCAAACCAACAACAACCCCTCCCCTCAAAAAAACCCTCAAATCAAACCCACAAAAAACCCAAAGCTGAGATTTTTTTTTTTTATTTTTTTTTTTTAGCCTCCCCAGAAATCTAATGCTTTTACCATACTGGTTTTGAGGAGATTTCTTGGTTCTGGAAGTTAAGAGAATTAAAAGGTTGTAAGCGGTCACCTGCAGGATAGCTGTAAACTTTCATAGCAGGGGAAAAATGAAGACTGAGAAAGCAAAGCCTGAGCAGTTACTTTACCAGTGTTATAAAGCTTAGCCTGTTTTATTTAAGGACAGTTTCCAGATCAATTGCTTATGCACAAGTAGGTGCCTCTGACATTTCAAAAGGTTTAGTTTTTGTGTTAGCGCAGAATAAAAATAATTATCATGAGTTTGGTATTTTTTAGTGATGTCTTCTGTTCTGGCCAAACATTCTTTGACTCTTCAGAGTGCTTAATAATTCTTTTCTTTAAAAACCTAGATGCTAACTCAAATTGATTTGTTTCATGTTTCTTCCCATGTTCTAGTCCCTATAGTAGATCACTTGACTCATTTAAATAGTCAGTATGAAGTACCCGATATAATGGTAACTGATCAGAGTCTTGTTATTTAACAAGAAAAAAATGCAGCCATCCAAACAGGAAGGCACAATGTTTCTCTTGTACCGTTGGCTGATAAGAAGGGGTAAGGGCATGAGATTCTCCAGGGAGACAGGCCATGTAAAACTGAGGCTTTTTCTCATGAAATCCAGCTTAATACAGCTCTGTTCTTTCTGATTTTAATTTGTTTGGAGTTTTTGCTTTTGAACCCACCCAAATAGTGTAAAGAATCTCCTAGATGAGGGGGACATAGCAGGAATAAAAGGGGAAGGCAGATCTCTCGCAGATGCACGTGAAGTGAAATGCAGGGATATCACTCAGCTTTCTCAAGAAATGTGATAGGCTCTTGCAGACAGTTGTGAAACTGTAATTTGAAGTCTAAAGAGCTCTTTCAAGTGCAGGAGCCTGATTCTGCTCAGCTGTGTAATTGTGATGGAAGGGAGCTAGTTGAAGACAGACACCTGGAAACAAACTTTAGGGAGGCCTGTTCCAGCAGAGTGGGTGGGAGAGGAAAATGAAGGTTACAAATGATAAGTTTCTCTGCCTGATTGATAATGAACTAGTAATAAGTAGCCTTATTATAGTAATAAGTTTCCCATGGAAGCCCAGTGATTGTGGAGAAGCTTTAGCTGAATGCGTGTGACCACATCTTATTTTGATCAGCTGTAGCACAGCAAAGCTGTGTAATTATCATAATCTAACAATTAGCCTGGCATCCTTTCCCAGTGTTTAATTACTCCAATAAATGCTAATTGAATAGAGGACTTAATGACAAGAGAATAAGTTTCTTTCTGCATTGTGTACTTAACTCGCAGTCTTTTCTAGGCATAATTGTTGAAAACTGGCTTTTTTGAACAACAGCCTTGATTAGTTGTTTCTCTTCTGTTTTGTCAGTCAGTGTTTTTTCTACTACATAGTGTTTTCTCATGGTGTTTTGAACTTGTCTTAACTCGTGAAACTGTAACCTAAGGACTAAAAGGTCATAGACAGCCCCTTTATATTACAGGGTTTTTTTGTTTGCTTGCTCAGGCTAGTAATATCCTGCTAGAGATCTAAAATGTCACTGACTTGCTACTGTTAGTAAACCCACTTCTCTTAGCATCTGGAAAATGTTGAATTTTCTTTTGGTTTGAATAGGGCTAAAATTAAAATAGCTCTTTGATTACTTCATTGTTTGTGCATCAGAATCATTGTTGATGTCAGCAGAGCTATGGGAACAGAGTTTGGGAAATGTTGTGACAAAGCCAGTAAAAAGAGCAGAAGAGCATTAAAGAGATTATTTTTGCATAGCACAGAAATAGCATTTTTAAAATTATCTGCAGTAGAATGGTACACTTAATCCCACGACCCCTCAGATAATTAACAACCACAAGATTTCCCCCATCACACATAACAGCTTTAAATTAGTTGAAATGAGGAGGCTTGGACTGCCTAAAAGAGTAATGAGGCACAAGTTACCCTGTGGTGTTCCAGGAGCAGCATGTAGTAGAACTTGGGATGGTCTAGTGCACTACGCTTGCCACCTAAACAGAAGCAAAAAGCTGTGAGTAAGCTCACTAGTGTGGAATGGTAAATAACTGACATCATCACATCCTAAGAGCAATTAAAATGTCCTTTTAAAGAATGTCAGCATTTTCCAGAAAATGTTTGAGGTTTGTGTATTATTGCATATACAAATACATACTTTATATTCATCTCTCTGTTATTAATAATTTAAGCAAACAGTTTCACAACTAGCTAACAGAAACAAACTTCATTTTCAAGCTATTTCTGAAGCTTTTCCTGAGTGTAGAGCATTTGTAAGAGATGTTTCTATTTTCTAATAACATTTAACCTATAGTGAGTCAGCCTTTGTGGGGATACTTATAGGATCTTTTATAGGATCTGCTTTTTTCATGATACTTTTAGGATTGGACTTCTCTCTGAAACCTGGCTCCATTAAATTTAGTTAAAACTGGTTTAGTGGTTGTGAAAGTTAAAAAAAAAAAAAAGTAAAAGTAAAAAAAGGAGGAGCTGGTTGACCAGCAGTTACTGGGATATGCACATGCTGCTCACAGAAGCCTTTTTTCCTCAGGAAACAGGACAAATAACTTTTTGCTATGCTGTTTCTGAAGAACTATGGGTAATTGTGGTTTGTATTTATCCCAAGAAAGAATGGATTCAGAGAATTTAGTTGATGTTGCTTTGCATTTCAGATTATCATTTGAGAGCAAGGCAGCTGGTGTAAGGCATTCAGCAGTGGTAGTGTCCTCTGCAAATTGATGTTATAGGCTGTGCAGGCTCCAGGCAGCAGAATTTGCATCTGAGCCCTTCTGATGCCAGAAATTCTGAAGACCAGAATTTCATAATTCATTGTCAGAGTAGGTATTTGAAGTCTTGTCCTGCTCACAATGAAGCCTTTCCACGTTCATTTGACAGAACATACTGAAATAAAGAAAGGTAGACATAGTAGAAAGAAAATTTTCCAGTACAGTTATCTTGAAGTAGAGCATCTGGTGTGTCAATTTTACAGGAAGGGTGATGGAATACAACTAATCAGATTTGTATGGGAAGCAACAAGCAGAAGCTATTGCATTTTTTTATCTATCTAAATGATAATGGGCAATTAGTGGCGTTTGCTCTTCTTAAACTGGATTTTTATAGTGTTTATTCCAAGAAAGGAAGGAAGAAAGAAACAAAAACCAAACAGAACTGTTGCTGCATTCTAAATATCTGCTTAAATGAATTGTCATTTGTTTCAGTGACCAGCAAAGTTATTAAATTCAAGATAAGCCACATATGCTTCAGAACTTAAAATTATGAAGAGAAACGTGCACACAGTCTGTGTACTTTCATTTGTGCTAATGGATAAACAGAATACAGAAGGCGTTAATTACTCTGAAAATGTTTTTCTAGTCTTGTATTTCTGTGGTTAAAATTACCACGAAGTTCTTTCTCTGAGTCCTGAATACCTGACCATTTCATCAGTGGCACTTGAGCCAGACACAGAAACATCTGTATGACTGTCTTTGCTGGAAGCAGTATGCAAGTTTTGTGTAGCAAGATGATGTTTGTTGCTTATGGAAATGTTTAGGCTTAGAAGCTACTTAACTATCTGTCTCTGTCTTCAAAATGGCTTTTATGGCCCTACCGCCCAATAGCTAGCTTTGTACTATACACATTTCCAAGACACTCTTTGAATGCCACCTGACAAAAACCAAAGGTTAATTGTCTTTGAAGAATAGCTGTTTTGCTGTGTTTAAGCCAGAGTGCACAGAGACAAATGACATGATTTGCAGAAGGTTTGTAGATCCTGTCAGGCTTTCGGAGAAGCCTTTTCAGTTGGTTTATACCACAACAAAATGTTCTGTTACGTAACATCTAGATAGGACTTGTAATGAGATTTGTATAAAGATCCTGATTACCACATGGTTCCAGAAGGGTGTGCAAGTGCAGATGGAGATCTTCCAGAACAGGATGAAGACCTAGCTGAGTAAAGGAAAAGTACATCAGCAGCATTATTAGAGAAAGCAGGAAAGCAAGTTTTCTATTTTGAATTGAACTGGAAAAAAAACCAAACTTATTAAACCTTAAATGCAGTCAACAGGATATCTGCTATTCCTGTCATCTCTACAAATATATTTGTTAATGGGTTCTACCTTCCCTTCATATGTTGTGCTCCTTAGCATATGTTGGCAGCTAAACATTGATAAATGCTTTCGTTTGAAGTGGAACTTTTGTTTCACTTCAATACCTGACATTACACTACTAATAAGAGGTTTTCAGCCTGTGAATGTTAAGCGTATTCCTCTCGGATGTGGTTTAAAATTCTTGGAAATGTGTTTCTGAAGTGTTTCCTTTAAAAGCTTTGAGGAGTCTCAGCTGATTAATTTTTTTGTGAGTTACTCATGGACATCCCTTGCCTTTCTGTTCAGGTTAGAGGCCTTTGTGTTTCCTCTTCAAGATGGTAAATGCAACACACCTCCTTGCAGCTGGGGAAATAAGAATGGTCTCAGTTCACTCCAAGAGGCATGCTGGAGATATTAGCCTTTTTTTGAAAAATAAAACCAGTTCTACATCTCTTCAGTATACATGCTGAGATTTTGATTACTGACTTCTGTAAGATACTACAAGAGGGGAAATAAATACCTGGCTGCTGCTGCTTAGTTGGCTAATAACCTTTCTTCAGTACTGCTGTTACTATATTGAGTGAAGAGTCTGCACTCAGAGCTGCTTGGTACGTGTTTTCCCTGGAGCCAGGTTCACTGCTGTGGCAGCAATTCAGCTAAAGGCCAGTTTAGATCACTTAAAATATACACCATCTTCTCCAGTTTTTAGATGCATAAATGTAAACACCTTCTGGCTATGAGGAATGACCGTGAAAATAGAGAGCAGAAAAGGAAGGACACTGCAATAAAAAGAACTTGGTTGTATGCTCAGACCTGTTTTGCAGGCAGCGCTTGCTTCTTACTTTCCATGTTTCTGACAAGGCAGCGGTCACTCAACTGCTTCAGCACTTAGGAAGTCAGAAATAAGAATGAATCTACTAAAACATGAGTGATCAAAGAGGATGGTTGTGTTGTGGTTTTGTTTGTTTAACAAGAATACTGTAGGGACTTTGTCAGAAGGGAGTCAGATGAGCTCTTTGTGTGCACTATTGGGTAGAACCACTCACCTGGTGCAGATTACAAGTTTGATTTCATTGCTAAGACGGATTTAAGATGTGATCACAAACGCAGGTGTCTGTCTCTCTGTACTTATCATCTCCATCTCCTCCTGTGCAGTCGGATTCTTCTCTTCAATTTCAGCTGTTCAGAACACAGAGTCTGTCTGGAAAATGTCTGTCTAGACTCTCCTTTTGGTTAAAGGAGAGAAATAGCTGCTTCCAGAGTGTGATCCATCTCATTCCAGTGTACTTTGGGCCTAAACAGGCCAGAAGAATTGGACTCAAGTTCTCTCTACTAATTTCAGAGAATGAGGAGAAGCAATTCATACAAGGCTGTTTGAAAGTCTGATGTTAAGGAGACCATACTGATCCTGGATGTCTTGAATTACATAAGTGTAGTTCTGAAAGCATATCGTTTCTGTCACAAAACTGTAATTAAGCATTATTGTGAAGGCACAAGCTGATATAAGAGGTAGCTTTGAGAATCCCTTAAGAAAGCTGCACTGTCTGTCACCTGCATGGTTAAAAAAAAGCACACATACACAAACACACACACATATAAAAAATAGATATTAATTTCTACTTATTAAAACTGTAATTTAAAAAAAAAATCACTGCCAGAATGTGGCTCTCTTATTCGTAACTTGTTAGATACCTTTTTCATAACCTGTAAGAAATGGCATACTGCTAGCTGATACAGAGAACAGACACCAATTTGAAAACAGTACATTACTGCAAATCTGTTAGGACAGTATCTGTTCAGGTGACAGGTTTTGAAAGCACTGGAGTACAAAAACACATTTTTACCTAATGATTTAGATAAATGTAAATTCTCCTGGAAGAACTGTGGTTCCGAGAGGCTTTTCCATGTTACAGAATGGAACTGTAAGGCTGTGCACTGGCTGAAATTATACAGATATGTCATGCGTTGATGCGTGTTCAGTTTTTCTCCTTTAAAAAGTTATTTTATTGAAGTTAAATTATTGTAAGGGTATGAAAATGTGTAGTTTGCTCTGAATTTATCCTTGGAGGGCCAGCAGATTATTGCTTTTTCTCTGAAATTAGATAGAAGGATCCAGATGGCAGATTTCAAGCCCATCAGGTGTTTAAAATATGCCCCTCAGCTAAAAAGAAGTATTATAGTTAAATCTGTCATGGCCTTTTTATTCCTTTGTGGTACACTTGACAACTGCAGCCATGAAAAAGAGAAGCTACAAGTAGCCCAGTCAGCCTGAAGTGGAGTAGGTCAGTGGTTGGTTTCTTTGGCTGCCCCAGGGAGTTTGATAGACTTACAGACCCGGTCTATGGAATCATTAAATCCATCATGGTGTAAGCTCCCATGGAGGCAGTGAATTTGTTCCCATGGTTTCTTCCAGATACTATGGCAGGCATTAGAGAAGTAATGTAAGTGAAACATGGAGGGGAGAAAAAAGGACACCCTCCCTGTCACCAGGAAAACAATAATCTCACATCTCTAAGAAGTTCTCAGTAATAATAATAGTAATAATAAAGTGTATCTGGGCTGGTGCCTTGCACTGCATTTCTCAGCTGGCACTCATTCAGAACTGTCACATTAGGCTGAGTGCTGATAATTTGTATCCCAGAATCCTTTTATCTGAACAGAGCAATGTCTCCACTGTGTACTTTTGGCAAAGGAAATGCACTGCTTTTCAGTATCTTTACAAAGCGATAGAGGCTTTTCTTTGCATCTTGACAAACTGCTGCTAATCATGAAGATAGAGTAAACCTGTTTGTGCTCTTGTAGTAACTATAAGTACTCACAGTCAAATCAGCTTTCAGCATAGGGGTGATTACTGTCTGATTCAGAGAAGAGGATATGTTTGAGTTATTTATATGCATGCATATGAAGATGTTTATATAGATGCTGATTTGGGAAGGCTGGTACAGTTTTGGCTTCTTCTCTGCTTCTTGCTTGTTTCTTCAGTTAAAAACAAGAAAAAACCCCACAACCAAATAAAGCAGACACTTTGATTTTTTTATTCAATAAACTGTAGGGAAAGGTAGCTATAACTTGGTGAGAATTAGCTCTCTTGTAAAAGAAGAGAGCAAAACCTTTATCCAGAAGCTTGTAAGATCATAGTCTTGCATAAACAGTCTTTGATAGCTCTGGTGAATTGTAAAGATTATTTTTGAGAGTAAATGCACATGGCTGGAGTGAAGTGTCATTAGTGCTGCCCCTTTCATGAGAATGTTACTCTGCAACAACGTTATCATGAGTTAACTGTGCTTACATCTAACCTCTTCCTGTGATTTTTAGATTCCAGCGGGGCGACTACCACATTGATGTCTGCATCAATGACTACCTGGATGTGTTCTGCCCTCACTACGATGATTCAGTTCCAGAAGATAAGACCGAACGCTATGTTCTGTACATGGTGAACTTTGATGGCTACAGCTCCTGTGATCACACTTCCAAAGGGTTCAAGAGGTGGGAATGTAATCGGCCGCATTCCCCAAACGGACCTTTGAAATTCTCAGAAAAGTTCCAGCTCTTCACGCCCTTCTCACTAGGATTTGAGTTCAGGCCAGGCCGGGAATATTTCTACATCTGTGAGTATATAGAGATTTACCACTGTTGCACAGCAGATGCAAGAAACTTAGCTAATTTTTCACCTATGCTGTGTGGAAATACAGGGGGCCAAACGTGGTATAATGCAGATGTCTTACAGTGAATGCAGGCTTAACTATTCCCAGATACATTAGCTAGGAATCTAGCTAGTGAAAGTGAGATTAAATCACAGCTTCTTTTCTCACATGAAATAGCATGTCAGCATGTTCACTGAACCGTGGCTGACTTTTAAAGCAAAACGCACTATTATGTTTATTCCAGCACTCTGAGTGGCGAAGGAGGAGGTGGGGGCAAGAAGGGTAGGATGGAAGCTGTCCACAAATATAAGAAAAATAATTAATCCTTTGCTCAGTTAAAATGCTCTTGCCTCTGTAATAGTAATTACTCAAGCACAGTGAGGTCTGTGTAATTTCCAATTTGTATTGCTACTGGTGTTAGTACTCCAGTGATATTTAAAGTTTTAATTTCTTAGGGTGAATGCTCCTAGCATAGACCCAAGTGGCTCTTTTTTATTTCCTTCACTTCCACCCCCCATTTTTCTTAAACAAGCTGCTTCTGCCAGGGTAGGTGATGCGGGATGCTGTGGGAGCAGGTGGCAAGCAGCAGAGTATGAATGGGCTCACGGGCCTTCACACTCGCTGCCCAAAGCAGTGGGGAGCACCCTTCAGAGCTCTGCCCTCTCCTCTAAGGAGGCCTGCATCAGGCTGCTCCAGGCACCCAGGGTAGCTGTAGGATATCGTCTGGGGATAAGGAAGTTAAAACATCAGGAAGTTGAAAAACAGTGGGTTAAGCAAACTCTATTCCCTGACCCCACTGTGCAGTTGATGCTGCTTCAGCTGTTTTGTTTGGTTTTTCCTCCAACAAAAGGTCTTATTTCATCAATTTGTTTGGTTTTTTTACCTGAATCTTCCACTCCTGACAAGTTTTGACCTCTCCAGCAATATTTTTTTTTCTCTTTTTAGTGCTAAACTAGAAAGTTGAAAGCTTTAGGCAGACTGTAGATCCCAATAAATAGTGCCTTCGTATGTGTAGCTGGCCTTTCTACTGTGAAACAGTCATTCCACCTCATTTCACCAGAGAAACTGAGCATGTATGATCCCTGTTTTACAGCCTCATTTCTTCAGCATTGAGATTTTTCTTTTCCCTTTCCTTATGTACAGGGACATACATTCCTACTGGGTAGTTTTTCATTAATTTCCTTTTCTCCCAGCAAACAAAGACCTTAAATGAATGGTGGTTCAACATCAAAAGAACGATGCCTTGCTCTTACGCTGAAGCACAATAACAATAATAATAATGATAAATATAACCTTAAAAAGCAAACTGGAATGTTATTTAAAGCTGGTTTTTAATATGGTTGTGAGAAATAATGTAAAGATATCAGAGTTAAATGGACAATATTCTAGGATAAATAAATCTATACTGTGTAGGCCTGGTCCTACCCATGTCACCCACAAAAGCTTCCCACTAACATCAACAGCAGGTTTTTGTGATTTGAAATTCTTATATCAGGCTCCCTGGAAGCACTGGATTTTTTTGGTGGTGTTTTTTTGTTGTTGAGGGTTGGTTTTTGTTGTGGGTTTTTTTTTTAGTTCATGTTGCTTTGGGGTTTGTTTGGTTTCGGTTTTTTTCATTTTGGGTTTGGTTGTTTTTTTCAGTTCCTGAGCATCATCAGTAAAACAAGAAGGAATACTTAAGCTAAGGAATGCAATCTTTACCATCACATGATCACAGTAAAATGTAGCACAGGGATGGATGGCATCAGTATCCGCAAGCAAAAAACCCCAGAATAACAAAACCAAAAGACAGTTTTCTAAATTAAAAAAAAAAAAAAAAAAAAAAAAAAAAAGAGGTGTCTAATAAAGGTGAAAACCAAACATGAAAGTGAAGGAAAAAGATACGAGAAATTTCAACTTGGTCTCTCTAGCTAATAGTTTCATTGTTAGATCATACAAAACCCATTGAACTCTCAAGCAAAACAATATTGTTCAAATACACCCAGGTTGCTTATGCCTGGTTTTCCTCATTTGTGGTTAAATTCAATATTTAACTAAAAATCATTATGTATCTTTTATAAGATTCATTCAACTGAGTCATTTAACTGTCAAGGGCTCCCTTCAAGATAATTGTTCCAAAGTGTTTTAAAATATGAAGAGCTTTATGATATCCTACTGCATTTAGATGTTGGGTTTTTTTTTAAATGAAAGGTAAAATAGCAAAAAATAGCAGCAAAGAGACACTCATTTCCTAATAGCTTATTTATTTGATTCACTAAAATTAAATTTTTAGTCATGTTTCAGAGACACAAAAATGTTTTTCCTCCTTTTCCGTATTTTAAGCATTTTTTTCCTTCATCCTTCACTCTGCTGAAGACAGTAACAATATTGACATTGCAGGAGTTGCAGGCAAGCACTGTGCACTAAGTTAACAATTATATACAAGCCCTCTTGGGGAGAGTTGTCCATCCTAGAATGTTTTTCTCTTAGTTTGTGCTGAAGAAACAAGATGGTGAAATGTTGTTCCTTGTTTCCTCATCAAGATTATAAGCAGGCTCTAGTTCAGGCTAGGGAGACCACCTTTGTTACCTTATGTGACTTCTTCATGTTAAAGAAATTCATGCTTTGCTAGGGAAGGTTTCCTTTTCTCAGCAGATCTGAAACCTTTGCCCGCTCTGGAGGAGAGAGGAAAGGCCAACTAGGTACCATCAGTCTGGAATATTCTATTCAAGAGTTACAAAATACGTCATGTAGTCTAGACCTCTGGAAAAACAGAAATATGAAGTGGATGGTTAGGTATTTAGCTTAATTACTGCTAGGTGCTTTTTTTGAAGATCTTCATGGTTTACCTTTTAAGTATGTGACTTGTCTCTCATTATTTTCAGAAAACACAATAATTTGAGAAAAATTACTGTCTTTCTGAACTGTTTGTTTGGAAAATGTCATTTTTCTGTGTTATGCCATTGCCTGCACATATTACTGATGTGATCTTAGATCTTTGCATGCTCATTCTAGGGGAATACAAGAAAAAAACTATCTGATATCAAATTTACATTGAAAAAGTGAATTCACCATTGCAGACGTGATCAACAAGTACTGACTGAGTTCACTTTTGAAAGAAGAAAAGATTATTAAATATTTACAGAGAAATTAACTTTTATTTAGTTAGGGAGTGAACAGTGAGGGGCTGGGGAAAGTAAATAATTGATCATGACCTGAAATATAAAGTTTTACTTAGTTCTTAGCAGGTGCTCACCTAAGGTTAGTGTATGTTAGCCTGAAAACAGACAAAACAGCATTGTTACCGAAACAGAAGCAAACGAAATGTAAAAAAACCATAGAAACTGAATACTTAGTGGTATGACATTAATTTTAATGTCCTTCAGAAGGGAACGTAAGTTTGGGTGTGTAGGTTATGTGGGGTACTGTGCAAAGGAAGATGAACACAAAAGCAAGGAAGGGGAAAAAATTCCTAAAATGTACACTGGTTTATAATTATGTAATTCAAAATGAGGGTATAATTTTCATTATTTTAACTTCATTATCATTATTTTATTTTTATTAATGTGTTAAGTATTGAATAAAATACCAGTAGCAACTTGACAGATATGCATCAGAGCTGTCGAAATAAAAAATGAAGACATATCAAGAACTAGTCTATTAGAGATTACTGCAGAATCTTGACCGTAGTTTCCGAATCAAGATCCCGTGCCAATTTAAGCTAGACCACTTTTCTTGTTCTTTTCTTGAAAGCAATGTATCATTGTTGTAGTGTTGGAAGTTGTACTAATATTAGGCTGTAGCATATGCTGTTTTCTGAGTGATCAGTCCAGTTATTTCATTAAAGAATTCAGTATTTGACATGATTTATCCGTAAGAAATCCATACTATTTTTATCATCTTATCCTCCAAGATTTTATATGTATAGTTTATTTCATCACTTGATCACAGTGAATATTGTCATTTGTATATTCTTACACCCTCTTCCAAGAAAGACCAGGTAGGTTTGCTCTTCTTTATAGTCCTCTTGCTGCTCTCTTTTTTTCTGTGAGATCTTGAAGTCTTTTGCTAGCAATTAGCAAGTTTTAGCAGTTAGCAGGCTTTACATATGGTCTATCTAAACATAACTTGTGGTTCTTTCATTGTTATTGAGAAAAGAGCTCCTTTCATCTTGTAAAAATCCTGTTGTCTTACCTGTGTTTTATTTATGTAACATTTTTTGTTACTCTTTCTTTCTGCTTTATCTCATGCTTGTGTCTTTCTGATGTTATTTCAAAAGGTTTATGCTGTTTCTTTGTATCACCTTTAATGATGTGTCACTATTGCTGTAGCTTTGTTGTCACCATTTATTTGCATAAAGCTTCTGATTGTCATTCAAGGAAGTTTCAGTGTAACCATATTCCTCCTGAATACACCAGGATAGTATGCTTTTATGATTTGAATTCAGTTATGGTTATAAATAATATTTTTAAATAATTCTTAAATTTGTGATTAAATTAAGAAACTGAGTTTGTAAAGCTCTGCTTACAGTTGTACATACACTTGTTAATAACATCCAGCTCTCCTGTACTCCTGTTCCTCACAGAATATATTCCCAGAGAGCCTGCTGTTACCTATTTCCTTGATTTTCTTGATGCTTGCCTTTGTACACCAACATCCTTGTTCCTCTGCACTAATTACTTCTTTTCCTGAAATTTCTGACTTTTATCTCCTTAAGGCTTTTGTTCAAATGATATTCCACCTTGATGGTCACAGCTGCTGCTTCTATAAGAAAGCTTGTGATTTTCATAATTTTGAATATAAAATTGTCTCTGTTCTGTTAGCTTTTTCCATCTCTGTGACTGGAAGTTGTCCTCACCATGTTCCAAAAACTGTGAAATTGTTTGAATCCTGCTGTAATTTTTCTCTAACAGCTGCCAGATAGTCAGACCATCTCTCTGCAACCACCTCTGGAGGCTTCTCTGATTCAAAAGATCTTAAGGAAATACAGTAGTACAAAAAAATGTTTATAATACCTTCACTTCTTTTTTTTTTTCTTTCTTTTGTCTATTAATTAGGTAGTTAGCATATCTTACTAATAAGGTTTCCATTTGAACTCTTATTGAAGCAGTAAGTCTCTGATGACAGTTAAGCTGAGCTTATTCCCTCTTCTCCCTTCTGCCATGTTTCATGAGTGTGTGGTTAAGTGTTGAGTGTTTGTTTGTGCTATTTTTTTTTTTTTTCAGTCTCTCTTGCTGTCCTCTAGCTGTTAATTTCTGGGAGGCTTACTGGTTTTTTGTCTCAGAGCTGTAAAGATATCTTAAAATCATCAGAATATGTTTTTTCTGTAAGAAGGCATACTAGTAAAGACAAATCTTTTAACCAGCAAACTGACCTTGACGTAAGAGGCAAATTATACCATTTGGGAAACTCAGAGAAAATAAAGTGAACATTTTATCTGTGCATTTACCTATGTAAATGCAAACACACTGTCAGCCTGATTTTAAAGTAGCCGTTATGTAGGGGAGAATTGCATCTTGATGTTCACTAGTGCACTTAATTCTGATTCTTTTTCAGAGTGTCCTTACAGTTGTAGTGAAGAAATTAGTTTCCATTTTAATAGCAATACTTAATTTATTGGCAAATACAGTTTCTGGGAGTTTCTGTTCTTCTGCTTATAGTTACAATAAAGACTAGACATCTCTTGCAGTCAGCCATTTTGCACCTTGTGCGTCTACTTGTTCAGCCAGTTGGACATTTTGTACACTTCTAATGCTGCTTGTCTCACGGAGTCCTTGGCTAAATCTCTGTGGCTTCTTGACCAATACCCATGGAGCTGTTTTCTGTAGGACAAAATAAGACTATTCGTACATGAAAACAGATTATTTTGCTTTTTTCAGTGAGCACAGTCTGCAATTGTATGAGAAGATCTTTCAGCAAAACCCCTATTTGGGTGGGTTTTTTCCTTCATATATATAACTTATTTGTTGTAAAAGGCCTGGTATGGATATTTTCCCCACTTTAATCTGTCAAAACTGGGACTCAAACTCAAAGATTTATCTTAGGGTAAAGTTTGGACTTTAGCTTTAGAGAGTTCTACGAGGTCTAGAGAAATGAGTAGAACAGATTGACGGTAAGTCTTGTCAAGCCATACTCAGCTTATACTGTGGGCACTAGAGTCCCTGTATTAACTCTGTAGGCTAAGCTTCTATTAAGAATTGTTTCTACTTGTGGAAATGGTTGACTTGAATAGCAGATATTTTGCTTTGAAAGTGAAGACTGGATTTGTCTTTCAGCAAATTATAAACCATTTGTCTTCAATTTGACAGCTGTTACTTAATGCAGGTATTGCCAGTGTTCGTGTTTTCTCATTGCTTTTTGAAGACTTGAGGTCAGAAGATCGCTTTTGGAACTCTGTCTCTGGACATTCTGGTGCACATCAAAAACTAAAAAATGAAGGTTAACTAAAGAATGTTATTAAAGGATGCTGAGGGAGTTACAAACACTTTTAGTGTGTTAATTGCCCGTTTCTTTTGGGGAAACATTATTTATTGCCAGGTAACCCATTAACCTTTCAGTCAAGATCTGATCAGCATAAACACTGATGCTACTTTTACAACAGTGGGCTCAGATATGCCACTCCACTATGAATCCTGCTTTGATAGCTGGTTTACTAGAATCACTCAAGATGTTCCGAATGAAATCAAAGCATTTAAAAGGGTTTGATAAATGCATACTTAAAAAAATATTTTTGTGTGATTAGACAGACAAGGAAGGTGACCTTTAAAGGAGATTCATGCTTAGCCTAGTGTGTAGATTAAAGGACTAGTTTCTGTTAGAAAGCATCAGAAGAATTAAGTGCTGGTCCCGCTAAAAAGAAAACAGAAACAATCACCAGTGTCTAATAGATTTTGATGCTGGTAGTGTTCTTAGAATCCTCAAAGGCAGCGTTAAAAACTGTTGAATAATTTGGGACTCAGGAGAAATCCATAAAAGAAAATGAAGAGAAAACTCACAGAAGTGCTGGTGTCTATTTTTTGAGTATTTCAAAAGGAACGAAAGTCTTTCAGATAACAAGTTGAAAGATGGTTTGGATTCATGTTCTTCAAAAATTCATGAGCTGTTAAGCTCTGACAGCAGCATAAATATAAAAACTTCTATTTACATATAAAGAAGGATATACTGTATAACTGCAACTTTGAAAGCTGTCTCATGAGCATATTTTGTAAGGTTTTTATCCCTGTAGGATGACCACTGACTTGTGTTGCTTTCTACTGAAGTACTGATTTTAGACATTTGAGGAATGAGGGAGTGCCCACAGACAGAAAGGATGAGAGACAGGATTTCTTTCCTCTTGTCTTTTTTTCTTTCTCATCTAACATACTAATGAAGGTCAGTTCATTCTGTAGGAAAATAGAGCATGTATTGAATGTTGTTATTTGACCATCAGATCACAAGCATTAAAAACATAGATCAGCTAGATTGTGGGTAAAAGACCACCAAGAAGCATTAGGAACTTGGTAAGGCCATATGTGGCACACCTGCCTTAAGGCAAATAGTGACTAAATCTTCCAGGCTAGTGGCTGTGGATTACTGTGATTTTTAACATTGATGATTCTTGTAAAAATCCCATTACAAGTTTCTTAGAAGTATTTATATTCCAGTGTTCTGCTGGAGGTACAATTGAATGAAATACAGCCCTTTAAATCATGATGGACCATTCATCATTCCTTGCTTTAAATCAGTTTTTGTGTTCAGCGGCTACAACTTTAACATCTCAGAGGTGGCTATGGGTGAGGCTTTTTTGCAGTGGCCCTTCACTGGGATGTTATGAAATTAATAAGGTGAAGCATGCGGATTCCTTGGATGGAAGAACTCATAGAAGTGGAGAGTATTATTAATAATTATATGCGGACTTATGACTCTGTAACTGTTCTAATTTGATTTCTGAGCAAACTGAAACCTGTTTAATGAGCTGTTGTATTAGAAGTACGCATTTTGTAACATGGAGCAGATGCCAACAGAAATGGAAATAACGTAGCAGTGACATTTGGAATAACAGTGTTGTACTTCATTGCTTCCATGTCATCAGCATGTTAGTCTCCCTGTTCCTCAGACTAACTCACCAAGGCAGCACTTTCTCTGCTGATACTGTCTGTGTCATGATACAAACTGAGTGTATACGCATGCCTGCAATCAATAGACCAAACCCAAGCTCCCTCAGTGAGAAAATGCTTCCACATGCTGAGCAATTGGTTAATGATCTAGTTTCATAGGTTAATATTCAACATTAAACTCCATATTTTCATAAATAATACTTGGATTTAAAAGAAGCAGATATGTTTCTAAGCTACCTAACCCTCTGATATTATAGGAAGCTGTAAAATAGAAGAATATTATGGAATTCTCAATAACTTTTCTTTTTATTCCCTAGTAATGCATACTACTCAGACAAGGTGGACAAGACTCTGGGCCAGAAATGGCACATGCAGTTAATTATGTTATCTTCAAGATTCTTGACAAGTAGAATAAATCATGTAGAATCAGATTTTTCACAGAGTATTCAGAAATGCATAGATGTGCTTTATTCTGAAAAATTACAGAAAAATCTTTTCAGTCATTGAAATGTTTCCACTTTCCCTCAGGAAAGCAGTAGGTCATCCTCAGATCTACATTATTGGCCAAATGAGATTTTTACTGTCTCTAAAATCTCCCTGGTTTCTCTTTTACATCATGGATATTTAATACTGTAAGTATCAAGAGGTATAGCCACCTTAGATACAGCACTGCTTTAGGGAATTAAGAATGGCTTGAAGGTGTATCAGGATCTCACTCGTGCTGTACCTTTGTGCACGAAAGTAACCAGGCTCCTGATGATGGATATGGGGAATAGCGTTGCTGTTGCTGATCTTCTGGGGGTGAAATGATCTTAATTATTTGAAGGATAATCAGAACAGCAGTATATTAATCAATTCAAAGAGCTCTGACAATTCAGTAGTGATGGCGTTCAAAATGTGTTCAGGGAAAAAATACTCTAGAATGGCTTAACATATGTTTTAAGAGCTGTAGGGGTGGATATTGTTGAAGATACGAGCTTAGATTTCCTTTTATGTGTTTTCTGACGCATCTGTTTTTGGTAATACTGGTCATCTTCCTGTATCTTGATGCCTGTATCATTAAAAACTGCATGTGGACTACTTCTCTCTAATATTTTCGGCTTTTGCAGAAGGCGTTTAGCTGTGGGGGCATTGAAGAATGCACTCTCCTACAGCATAGAGCCCTGTATTGGGACTGAAGTCAGGATCCCTAGTGGCAGCTACAGCAGGGCATGCTATCTGTACATAACCGAGAAATCTTGAGCAGAAATAAACTAGCCTCAGGCTGAAAAAGTTATGTCTTTTTTCAGCATCCTGGGGTCTGTAAAAGAATGCAACCTCTCCTCTTGAAGAGGGCTTAATATTAACACCTCTTGGCTTCTGGCTGGTGATGCACAGAAAAGACATGATTTTTTTTTTTTTTTCACCAGAGGAATGGATTTTTTTCTCAGTTTTTGCCATTGGTGCTTCATGGAGGTGGCATCTGACCTCCTTAGGTCCTTCTTATAAACAGCATTAAGAAGTAGTAGGAAGGAATGGCATAGTCGAAACTCCATAGGTACATCAACAAGGTAGAAAATGTATTTCTTTCTCAGAGAGAAGCAGAAGCAAAGCATATGTTTGTTTAAAATAAAGGTGCATTCCAGTGAGTATGATGAGTGTTGTGTAGTTCAGACATGCGCAACTGACACAGGTAGGTTATTGTTTAGCAATTTCTTCTCAAATTTTCTTATATTTCACAAGGCTTTTAAAATTATTTTATTAGCAGTTGAATATAAACAGGCAAAATATAATGCTACTGGAGGTTCAAATGAATAATCAGGTATAAGAATACATTTAAAATACATTTAGAACATGCCAAAGTTATTAGCTGTCGAAACAGGTGTCTAAAGCCTTGAAATGCAGGTATTATTCATTTTCCACCATTGATCGTGCTGTATCTCTTACCTGGTTCTCACTAGAGTAATAACTGCAATCACAAGACTGCCTCTGAGGAATGAAACTTCTCCTTGACAGCTGTTTGATGGTATGCTGTGAAGTGCCCACACTGCAGCCCACGTTCTTTGCTGCAATACTGCATTTCGAACTTAAATTGGGAGGACTTTAGCTGTCTCCCATTATGACACTAAAAAAACCACTGCCAATTAGGCAGCAGAAGCAACAGCCGCCTCACAGCTTCACTGTTGTAACTGGCCTCTACATTTGTACAAAACATGCCACACATTCCAAATTACAATAGGAGGGTGTTAGGTAGCTTTCGCTGCTGACCCTTTTTCTCTGGCCTGAGCAGAGTGATAGGCCAGCATGGTTAGAAACTATTGCCAGAGATAGAGTTCCTTATCTGTGGTGCTGCACCTGTGGTAGCTTTGCTTAGAAACGTAACCAGTGCAACAGCATATTTTGTTCTTAGTCCTACTTGAAGTACTCAGTGGCAGCTCAAGTGAAACTGTGTAAATTAGTCACTGTCACATTTAGGCATTAAAAGTGAATTAGTAATTTATATTAATCACAAATGTTTCTCCAGGTTTTATTAACAAGCAGATTGGCTGCCAGAATGCTTTCTAAAAGACAGTTTTTTCGCCTAACTGCCACAGACAACAAAAGGGTTATTATGGGCATTTAGATAAAGATTAACGGTTTCAGCAATTCATTTGAGGAAAACTGTATTTTACTATATATTCCACTTCAATGCAGACCGTCACAGCCAGCATGATTTGTTGCCTCCTTGTTAAAATTATACAGTGGAGACACAAGATGGGGTAATTAATTTTAAGAGCAGAAACAGGTTAATCAACAAAGCAGAATGAGGTTAGAAAACAGACCAGACCCACATTTCTTTATTTTTTGGCAAGTCCAAATTTCCAATAGGAGAAGTGAGATGTCTGTCTAACTGCCATTTTAGCATGTTTTTGTTCCTTTTGTCTTGATGCTTTCTTTTTTCTTTGTCCACATCATGGCTTTTTTTCCTAAAGATGGCTTCATGTGCCCTATTTAGATCTCCAGGAAAAGGTAGTACAGGTGACTGCTTCATATTCTGCGCATCTGCAAGTAGTTCTGTGGAGTACTGTAAGAGTGGTCCATGAACTCAGTACAGGATGTAAAGAAATGACTAGAATATAAGAAAGAGGTCAAAATGAATATTGCAGAGTTTAACAGCAATGCAGGGCAGACTGCCAACATGACCTTCACACTTTCATGTGTTTTGGACAGACAAAATCAGTTTCCCAGAATACTACTTTTTGAGCTTATCATGTTCAAAATAGTTGAAGAATAGACATGTGTCCTGGGTTCAGCTATAGCAGTCATTTTTCTCCTTCTTAGTAGCTGGTGCAGTGCTGTGTTTTTTAACTTTCAGCCTGGGAACGACGCTGATAACACTGATGTTTTTAGTTGTTGCTAAGTAATGTTTATTCCAACCAAGGACTTTCTCAGTCTCATGCTTTGCCAGGGAGGAGGGGAAGCCGGGAGGAAGCAGAGACAGGACACCTGACCCAAACTAGCCAAAGGGGTATTCCATACCATGGCACGTCATGCCCAGTATATAAACCAGGGGGAGTTACCCGGAAGGCCCAGATCACTGCTCGGGTCGGGCTGGGTATCGGTCGGCGGGTGGTGAGCAATTGTATCCTCTCCCCTTGTTATTTCACTAATCATTATTATCATTGGTGGTAGCAGTAGTGGTTTTGTATTATACCTTAGTTGCGGGACTGCTCTTATCTCAACCCGTGGGAGTTACATTCTTCCAATTCTCCTCCCCATCCCTTCGGGAGCGGGGGGGAGGAAGAGGGGGAGTGAGCGAGCGGCTGTGTGGTTCTGAGTTACCGGCTGGGCTCAAACCACGACAGTTCTTTTTGGCGCCCAACGTGGGGCACGAAAGGTTGAGATAACGACAGATCTGACCAGAGTGTGCTTAATCATATTTGTGATAAGCATTCATTGTTACTACTCGTCACAATGGTGATTATTTGGCTCTCAGACTTGTTGCGCTTGATCTCAGAGTTTCAGCATGTTGTACCTTACTTACAGCCACTATTTGCTGTTTTAGCGTTTATCGGCTGGGGGGCCTGGGCTAAGGTTCTTGTTTCACTGTACTTCATGGTAATGACTTGTAATACAATAGACTCATTGATCATGAAACTGGTCTGGTTTGTGCTTCCAGCGTGGCCATCACCTCTATACATTGGGAGGTATATAATGAAATATTTTAGCAATTGCATATCTTTTTTTTTCTCCTCAGGGGGTAAACTTACGAAGGAAGCATTCTCTTTCACCCCCCGTTCCCCCACCAGCCTATTTGCAACAGCAGTTGAGAGTTCTGAGTGTTTTAGATGGCCTTTGAGTACCCTTGAAACCTGCCTGCTGATTGTGCTGGGGATCAGCATGTTGGCAAACATACGGAGTGTGTTTTACCCACGGCCATCCCGTTGTAGGAACATCCTATTTCGTTTAATCTCAAAAATTCAGCAGTATCAGGTTCGAATCTGGTCTAGGATTAGACGACGATATAGGAGGACCACCAGGAGATTTTCCCTGAGGCTGGACAGTCATGAGTGGCAGGGTGTGTGGGATAGTATGGGCAAGTACTTAGGCCAGTGGGCCCCTCCAGTGCTTTGGAACTTCACCACTGAACAAGTGCAACATCCGGAAAAACTAGTAAAACACTTAAACGAGGTGTGCTGTCGTCCTGGTTATACCAGAGAGGGACAAATCATGGCAACGTGCTGGGGCTTGGCCTACGCCTACAGAGCCCTGCTCAGCACTATCCAGCACCTTCAAAGGGAAAAAAGTGTCTCTGGATCTGATGGCAAAGCAACAGACAACGCAGCTATGCCAACTACAAGCACAGCAGCTACTCAGACCCTGACCACAACAGACAACACAGCTACTCCAAGTACAGCAGCTACGTCAACCCCAGTGAGAAGCACAACAGCTACTCAAACCCTGACCACAACAGACAACGCAACTACTCCAACTTCAAATACAGCAGTTACACCAACCCCAGTGACAAGCACAACAGCTACTCAAACCCCAACAGCAACAGACAATATAGCTACTCCAAGCACCGCAGCTACACCAACCCCAGTGACAAGCACAGTAGCTACTCAAACCCCGACAGCAACAGACAAGGCAGCTGTTGGTGTTACTCAACTCCCAAGCACAACAGCTGCACCAACCCCAGCAATAGACATTGCAACCACTCCAATCCTAGTGGCAGGCACTGCAGCCACTCCAACCACAGTGACAAACACTGCAGCTAAACCAAATGTCCAGTTTGTGACAATGTCTGTTGCCCCTGTAAGCAAAAGCCAACAAAGAGCAACCCGCGAAGTGAAGAAAGATGAAGACCCAATGCCATTACTACATGCAACAGCATCTGAACAAGAGTTACTACTACGTGGGTCAGAGGAAGAGGAAGAAGAGGAAGAGGTGACTTCTCGACCCCGGACCTCAACCGAACTGCGGAATATGCGAAAAGGTTTCACCCGTCTTGCAGGGGAGCACATTGTCACCTGGTTGCTCCGATGCTGGGACAATGGGGCCGACGGTCACGAACTAGAAGGTAGGGAAGCCAAGCAGCTGGGATCACTTGCTAAGGAAGGAGGAATTGACAAAGCGATTGCAAGAGGGAAGCGAGCCCTCAGTCTTTGGAGGCGGCTCCTGGCAGCTGTGAAGGAAAGGTTTCCCTACAAAGACGATATTACGAATCGCTCAGCCAACTGGACCACGATAGAGAAAGGCATCCAGTCCCTGAGGGAATCAGCCATTATAGAGATGATCTATCGCAGGCCGGATGCCAGGAACACATCCGTAGATCCAGATGAAGTCGAATGTACACGACCCATGTGGCGGAAACTTACACGGAGTGCGCCATCATCATATGCCCACACATTGGCATCAATGAGCTGGAATGACGGAGTATCACCAACAGTGGATTGCCTGATTCGTCAACTCCGAGAGTTCGAAGACAATCTCACCCCTTCCATCATTTCAGCTGTGGAAAAACTGTCCCAGGAGTTCAAACAATTGAGAGACGATTTATCCGATCTATCCAGCTCCCCACGTGTACCAACCCATGTCTCAGCTATTAACAGAAGGCGCCCTACTGCTCGAGAAAGAAAATATAGGAGGTACACTCCACGGGCCACCCTATGGTTTTACCTGCGGGATCATGGAGAAGACATGAGAAAGTGGGATGGAAAACCTACTTCAGTTCTGGAGCAACGGGTGCGTGAACTGAAGAGGAGAACAATGGTCAAGGATGATCCTCCCAGGAAAGCTGCTGCTCCAGTCTCTGGCGAGCAGTTTCCCAGATGGAGTGAAAGAGCTGATTTTACTCCAGCTCCTGTGATAAGGAATACTAATCCCTTTCTACAAGACAGAAGTGGAGAATTTTATGATCACTATTAGAGGGGCCCTGCCTTCAGCCAGGTGGAGGAGAGGGATAATCGGGTTTACTGGACTGTGTGGATCAGATGGCCTGGCACATCAGTCCCACAGAAGTATAAGGCTCTAGTAGATACCGGTGCACAGTGTACTCTGATGCCATCAAGGTATCAAGGGGTGAAACCCATTTATATTTCTAGAGTGACAGGAGGATCCCAAGCGTTAACTATGCTGGAAGCTGAAATCAGCCTGACTGGGAGGAAGTGGCAAAAGCACCCCATTGTAACTGGTCCAGGGGCTCCATGCATCCTTGGCATAGACTATCTCAGGAGAGGGTACTTCAAAGACCCAAAAGGGTATAGATGGGCTTTTGGTATCGCTGCCTTGGAGACAGAGGAAATTAAGCAGCTGTCCACCTTACCCAGTCTCTCAGAGGATCCTTCTGTTGTGGGGTTGCTGAAGGTCGAAGAACAACAAGTGCCAATTGCAACCACAACAGTGCACCGGCGGCAATATCGCACCAACCGAGACTCCTTGATTCCCATCCATAAGCTGATCCGTAGACTGGAGAGCCAAGGAGTGATCAGCAGGACCCGCTCACCCTTTAATAGCCCCATATGGCCAGTGCAAAAGTCTAATGGAGAGTGGAGATTAACAGTAGACTATCGTGGCCTGAACGAAGTCACACCACCATTGAGCGCTGCCGTACCGGACATGCTAGAACTTCAATATGAGCTGGAGTCAAAGGCAGCCAAGTGGTATGCCGCAATTTACATTGCCAATGCATTTTTCTCAATCCCTTTGGCAGCAGAGTGCAGGCCACTGTTTGCTTTCACTTGGAGGGGCGTCCAGTACACTTGGAACCGACCGCCCCAGGGGTGGAAACACAGCCCTACCATCTGCCATGGATTGATCCAGACTGCACTGGAACAGGGGCAAGCTCCAGAACACCTGCAATACATTGATGACATCATCGTGTGTGGTGATACGGCAGAAGAAGTTTTTGAGAAAGGAAGGAAGATAATCCAAATCCTGCTGAAGGCCGGTTTTGCCATAAAACGGAATAAGGTCAAGGGACCTGCACAGGAGATTCAATTTTTGGGAATAAAATGGCAAGATGGACGTCGCCAGGTCCCCACAGACGTGATCAACAAGATAACAGCAATGTCTCCACCAACTAACAAGAAAGAAACACAAGCTTTCTTAGGTGTTGTGGGGTTCTGGAGAATGCACATCCCAAATTACAGTCTGATTGTAAGCCCTCTCTATCACGTGACTCAGAAGAAGAATGATTTCAAATGGGGCCCTGAGCAACAACAAGCCTTTGAACAAATTAAACGAGAAATAGTTCATGCAGTAGCCCTTGGACCAGTCCGGGCCGGGCCAGATGTGAAAAATGTGCTCTATACCGCAGCTGGGGAGAATGGTCCTACCTGGAGCCTCTGGCAGAAAGCTCCAGGGGACACTCGAGGTCGACCCCTTGGCTTTTGGAGTCGGGGATATAAAGGATCCAAGGCCAGCTATACTCCCACTGAAAAAGAGATACTGGCAGCCTATGAAGGGGTTTGAGCTGCCTCAGAAGTGATCGGAACTGAAGCGCAGCTCCTCCTGGCACCCCGGTTGCCTGTGCTGGGCTGGATGTTCAAAGGCAGGGTCTCCTCTACACATCATGCAACTGATGCTACATGGAGTAAGTGGGCCGCACTAATTACACAACGACCTCAAATAGGAAATCCCAGTCGTCCAGGAATTCTAGAAGTCATCATGGACTGGCCAGAGGGCAAAGATTTTGGGATGTCACCAGAAGAGGAGCTGATGCGTGCTGAAGAGGCCCCACCATATAATGAACTGTCAGAGAGTGAAAAGCAATATGCCTTGTTTACTGATGGGTCCTGCCGTATTGTGGGAAAGCATCGGAGATGGAAGGCAGCTGTGTGGAGTGCCCTGTGACAAGTTGCAGAAACTGCTGAAGGAGAGGGTGAATCGAGTCAGTTTGCAGAGGTGAAAGCCATCCAGCTGGCCTTGGACATTGCTGAACGAGAAAAGTGGCCAGTACTTTATCTCTATACTGACTCATGGATGGTGGCAAACGCCCTGTGGGGGTGGTTGCAGCAATGGAAGCAGAGCAACTGGCAACGCAGAAGTAAACCCATCTGGGCTGCTGCATTGTGGCAAGATATCGCTGCTCGGGTGCAGAACCTGGTGGTGAAAGTACGCCACGTAGATGCTCATGTACCCAAGAGTCGGGCCACTGAGGAGCACCAGAATAACCAGCAAGTGGATAAAGCTGCTAAGATTAAAGTGGCTCAGATGGACTTGGATTGGCAACATAAGGGTGAATTATTTTTAGCCCGCTGGGCCCATGACACCTCAGGCCATCAAGGCAGAGATGCAACATATAGATGGGCTCGTGACCGAGGGGTGGACTTAATGATGGACACTATTGCCCAGGTTATTCACGAATGTGAAACATGTGCTGCAATTAAGCAAGCCAAGCGGTTAAAGCCTCTCTGGTATGGAGGACGATGGCTGAAGTACAAGTATGGGAAGGCCTGGCAGATTGACTATATCACACTCCCACCAACCCGCCAAGGCAAGTGCTATGTGCTTACCATGGTGGAAGCAACCGCCGGCTGGCTGGAAATGTACGCTGTGTCCCACGCCACTGCCCAGAACACTGTCCTGGGCCTTGAGAAACAAGTCTTGTGGCGACACGGCACCCCAGAGAGAATTGAGTCAGACAATGGGACTCATTTCCGGAACAACCTCATAGACACTTGGGCCAAAGAGCATGGCATTGAGTGGGTATATCACATCCCCTACCATGCACCAGCCTCTGGGAAAATCGAACGGTACAATGGGCTGTTAAAAACTACACTGAGAGCAATGGGTGGTGGGACTTTCAAACACTGGGATACACATTTACCAAAAGCCACCTGGTTGGTCAACAGTAGGGGATCTGCCAACAGGGCTGGCCCAGCCCAATCAGAACTTTTACGTACTGTAGAGGGGGATAAAGTTCCTGTGGTGCACATAAAGAATTTGTTGGGGAAGACAGTCTGGGTTATTCCTGCTTCAGGTAAAGGCAAACCCACTCGTGGGGTTGCTTTTGCTCAGGGACCTGGATATACTTGGTGGGTAATGCGGGAAGATGGGGAAGTCCGATGTGTACCTCAAGGGGATTTGATTTTGGGGGAAAACAGCCAATGAACTCAATTGTACGCTGTTGCCTGCTCTACAACACTTTTATAGCCCACCAGCTAGATACCTTCAGGTCGCCAGCAATTGACCCTGACTTCCCTCTGATCATCACCTCAACAAAGAATGAATTTTGAGGAAACCAGATGAGCTCAGCAGTGTCCAGACGAGTTTGGCAGTATCATCAGCAGGCAACAACCCAACACTACATACCGTCCCTCCTGCCCTGAAAGGCTATTACAAGAGATGGAGCCTGACATCATGGACTGGATGAGTTCAGCAATTTTACAGGGATTGGTCCATGGACTAGGGAATGATATCTTTCTCTGTGTGTGGGTGTGGGTGTATATATATGTGTATATATGGGACAGGGGTGATGGTGTGCTGAGAGATGTGGGATCTGAGCATGACATGAATGATATGGAATAAGGGGTGGATACTGTCCTGGGTTCAGCTATAGCAGTCATTTTTCTCCTTCTTAGTAGCTGGTGCAGTGCTGTGTTTTTGAACTTTCAGCCTGGGAACGACGCTGATAACACTGATGTTTTTAGTTGTTGCTAAGTAATGTTTATTCCGACCAAGGACTTTCTCAGTCTCATGCTTTGCCAGGGAGGAGGGGAAGCCGGGAGGAAGCAGAGACAGGACACCTGACCCAAACTAGCCAAAGGGGTATTCCATACCATGGCACGTCATGCCCAGTATATAAACCGGGGGGAGTTACCCGGAAGGCCCAGATCACTGCTCGGGTCGGGCTGGGTATCGGTCGGCGGGTGGTGAGCAATTGTATCCTCTCCCCTTGTTATTTCACTAATCATTATTATCATTGGTGGTAGCAGTAGTGGTTTTGTATTATACCTTAGTTGCGGGACTGCTCTTATCTCAACCCGTGGGAGTTACAATCTTCTGATTCTCCTCCCCATCCCTCCGGGAGCTGGGGGGAGGAAGGGGGGGAGTGAGCGAGCGGCTGTGTGGTTCTGAGTTACCGGCTGGGCTCAAACCACGACAACATGCTATATTTTGTTTCATTATGGCTAGCTCCCTTTTTTAATTCCACTTTGGCGCTTAGGATGGTATAATATGAAAAGAATCAAAACACACGTGAAAAATCAGCTGTTTGCTACAAAGGAGACAAACAAGGGTTGAAGGAGAAAAAAAACTCATTACAGAGAGATTGGAATATTAATTGATTTGTGGCTCTGACAGTTCCCTTTGGATATCTAAGGATCCTGTGAAAAGAAAGTGTAGTCTCAAACATAAAATTTCGTCCTGTTATTTCTTTCTCTTGCGTAGAGACTCTCTGAAGCATCATTAAGTTCCAAATACTTTCAGTGAAATAATTCACAAGAAAAGGGCATGATAAAATCAGTAGAGGTAGTGTTATTCCCCTGAGAAACTTACTGTGGCTGATATTAGAACTGTAACAGGAAGGCTTCTGTTCAGCACCAAATTTAAGAGATTTCTGCAGGGGTGATTCTGTTTTGTGGAGGTTTTGGAACTCCTGTGACATGAAGTTAATGTGACCCGTTTTTTCTCCAAATTAGCACTTGGCAGCTGATGAATTCAGTGGGGTTTGAGAACTTGATCATATCCATGGCTTGATATAAGCATGTGTGAAACTTGCAGTGGAACTATTTAGTGACGGATCTATTACATTTCCTTTTTTTCCCTGAGGTCAAGTGTTAGCTTAGAGGTACTATTCTTTCAGAAATGACAAAATATTTGTAGCAATGTTTTCTTTACTACCGGCTGGCCTTTTTTGTTGTGTTTATCATGTATTTATGTAGCAGCTATATGTTCTTACATGTGCAAATATATCATAGAATCATAGAATGGTTAGGATTGGAAAGGACCTTAAAATCACTTAGTTTCAACTCCCCTGCCATGGGCAGGGATGCCTCACACTAGACCATGTCACCCAAGGCTCTGTCCAACATGGCCTTGAACACTGTCAGGGATGCAACATTTACCACTTCTTTGGGCAACTCGTTCCAATGTCTCACTACCCTCACAATAGAGAACTTCTTCCTTATATCTAACCTAAATTTCTCCTGTTTAAGTTTGAAGCCATTACCCCTTGTCCTACCACTACAGTCCCTAAGGAAGAGTCCCTCCCCAGCATCCTTGTAGGCCCCCTTCAGATCCTGGAAGGCTGCTATGAGGTCTCCACGCAGCCTTCTCTTCTCCAGGCTGAACAGCCCCAATTTTCTTAGCTGTCTTCATACGGGAGGTGCTCCAGCCCCCTGATCATCCTCATGGCCTTCCTCTGGACTTTCTCCAACAGCTCCATGTCCTTCACACACATATATACACACGTATATTAAAAAAATAACATTAAAAAGTTAAATCTTTGATTAAAAAATCTTTTTGTTTTAAAGACTTTAGCTATTGTAATTACAAAAATGCTTATTTTGTCAAACTAAATATATGCATAATTCTAACTCCTGACAGATGAGATCTTTGCAATATAAAATGCCAGTGAAGTGCCTTCTGGGCATTGTATTACACTTTCACTAGATTATCATTCTTCTCTATGGGCTGGGCTGGCCAGTTGTGCTTTCTTGTCCTGGATGTAACCATGCCATTATCACTACACATCACTTACACTTTCCAAAATGAAAATGAGGGTAAAGATATACAGCCCAAGTTTAGATCAGAGACTGCTTGCCATACTTCTCCAGGTAGAGGTGTGACTGTTGTCTCTAATAACTTTACTTCCCTGCTATGCTTATTTCCCTTTTAATTCTTCCTGGTGACTAATGTGGTAATGGATATACATTGGAGGAGAAACATTTCCACTGAAGTCTTTCCATGTTGAAGAAAATTTCAGAAGGAGCCATTCTCTACAAATGTGATCCAGCTTCCATAAGGAATTATGTCCACTTTTCAGAAAGTTTTCAGATCCACCAAGATCTGTGAGATGCAAAATATAAAATGTTCATTTTCACTGACTCTCCAAACTATGTGTCATGCTATGCTGTTGCTGCCTCCTTAGTTGAGGGAAAAACTGTCTTTTCCAGTAGCTTTACAGTTACCTCACACTTAATTCTGTGTAATGGTCAATGTTTGCTATTCATTCCCAGCCCCTTGATCTGCTCTCTGCTCAGTCACACCTACTGCTTGTTAACATCAAAAACAATAGCATTGCTTCTAACCAAGTTGTGGGATAATTTCGAAATCCAATAATCTGTTCTACTTTTTACACAGGTCTAAAAGATGTACATTAAGAGTTAGCTTGGAAAAAGACCTTATAAAAGACTATCTAAGGAGAATATTTCTTAATATGCTGACCTAGCTGAGAAGAGTTATTTCTGCCTAGGACTTTTTCATTTTAGTGATCTAGAGAAGACTTTGAGTGAAAAATAGTCTTAAGACAAAAATAAGTCTCTTGGAGAATCTGGTGCCACATCTAATTTGTAGACAGAAAAGGATGACAAAGTTTTCGGAACTGTATTGACTATGAGGATGAGAAACATTGCGCTTTAGAGATGTAAATTAAATTACACTTCTGGTACTTGTGCGGGTACAGCTGGATTTTCATAAGGATGTATGCTATTCCGCAGAGTGCTTGTGAACAGCATATGGTATTCTGTGTACTAATATGTACATGTAAATCTGCACTCCACCCTTATAAATATGAGGTGAAATTATAAGCACATGTACATTCTACAAGAAGTCAGAAATGAAAGCCACACAAATAAAACAGCACCAGAAAGACCCGTGACATAGCCCTAGCTCTTCATCAACTGTATTTTAGGTTGAAGAAAGAAGACCCTAAAATAATAGCTTTCTGTAAGGGGAGTGGGGAAGAAAGTCTAAAAGTAGTGGTAAGTTCTTTTCTGTGCCATTTCATGAAGAAACAGCTTTATTTATAGACATAAATTTCCCACTGCTGGTTTTGCTTTGGATTTGAAAAGTAAATAGAGATTATGTATGTACATTGAATGCTAAAAATCATTAATTTCATTCACTTTAACTGGACTTCTGAAAAAAATCCCTGACAACTGTGCACACAGATTACTTGATCATCATACTCTTTTTTAACTTGACCATCAGTGAAAATGACATTGATTTTGGTGCATCTGCATTTAAGTGGAACCTTTATCTAGGCTTTAGGGGACTGATGAAATGCACCTGACCACATAGATTTTTTAAAAAAGAACAACAAAACACCAACAGCTCACCTAAACTTGGGGTAGAGACAGTATCTGTAATTTATTCTATGTAAATTGCACGTTTGTGTTTTCAGTCCTGTTCTTCCTTGATCCCAGTCCAAAAGTAGGTAAAATAAATAGCTTGCATATTACAGGCCGTATGTCAGAAGTGCTTAGCATTCCCAGTTAGAGTCATAATTTTAGAAGTACTTAGCTGTCACTTAGGTATTGAAATAGTTGGCCTGATTTCTAAAATGCTTTGCACATGAACCACTGAATTCTTCTGAAAATGTGATCTCTATTGTGGATTGTAAACATCTTGAAAGCTTGTCAGCAGGTTCTTTTGAATGGTGTGTTTGTATTTTACCAGGTTTTTTTTTTTCATTTGTGTGGTTTTTTTCTGTTGTTTGGGTGTTGTTTTTTTTCTCGTTTATTTGGGGTTTTTTGTTTGTTTGGGGTTTTTTGTTTGTTGGGGTTTTTTGTGGGGTTTTTGTTTTGTTTTGTTTTCTTAAGTGCGGATGCTTGAGCCCTGTTTCTGCTTTTCCATAATCAAGGGCTAAGATAGATAGTCTAGTATTGTAAACTGTTCCTTCCTTTTAACATAAAGTGTTAGCTTAGAAACACTTGAAACACAATGAAAGAATCATTGTAGCATTCATGTGGATGGAAACTGACTTTAAAGTACAAGGTTTCTTTTATACTTAACTACAGTTTTAAAGAGCTATCTCAAGAGCAAGTGTGTGTGTCTGGACAGGTATGCTTTAATCAGATGCAAACATCTAGATGAAGAGACCAAAAACAGGGAGCTGGAGCATTGGGCTGTCTTGGCCTTTGTCTCAGGTTCCATGCTCCTCGGAGGTGGTAGAAGCAGGGCTGATACCCTCTTCTGGTATGAAGGTGCTTCACTACTCAGCAGTGGGATTTCCTGTAGAGCTTTTGCCATCTGTGGAAGTGTTCAAAAAATGCGTAGATGAGGCCCTTAGTGACATGGTTTAGTGGTGGACTTGGCAGTGCAGGGGCAAAGGTTGGACTTGATAACCTTTAAAGGTCTTTCTCAACCTAGCTGACTTCTGTGATTCTAAGTTATGTAGCAAAGCCCTGACATTAAGCGGATGGGATTTTTGTTTGTGAGCCTGTACATGCATATTTTGTCATCAGTCATGTCTCAGGTGGGAAAATTTTAAAGAAAAATCATTAAACATCCCCATCCCCCGCTTTGTCATGAGCCGCTAATGACTGTAATCCGTGAATACAGCCGTATGAACATCCTTCTCCTCCAAGCAAGTGCACACAATTTCTATAATTAGAGATGATGGAAACTTGTTTTTACAAACACCATCTCCTTCCATTGGAGGTGGCTCCCACATGTCATTGCTGAGGCTTGGGCTGAAAAGCAGAACTAATGAAGGAGTTTTCCAGCCTTTGATGCATTTGTGGCACCTACTCTCCCTGCTGGGCTGCACAGCACACCGGCCATTTGTTGGCAAGTTCATATTTCACACTACAGGGAATTGAAATGAACAGACAGGAGAAGAGTTTTACTTCCAGTAGCCTGTGTATCCCTAGACTCTGATTTGGCATAAAATGTCTGCTTCATGATCTGTTTCAAGGCCAGTTCCCTTCCGCCAACAAAGGTTATGACTTCAGGCAAGCTGTGCTTTTGCTGGCAGGGTGAGATTTGCCTGAAGGCTTGATTTAGTCAGAATCAAAGCATCCTGCCACAGAAATGCTTTTTTCAATTACTCCTGAAGAAGCAGCCAGACAGTAAATGTATTAACATATTGAACAGTGAGTAAAGGAGGCCATTGACTTCTGTTATAGGGGTTTTTGTGAGAAGTTGATATAATCCATGTCTGTGTGCATGTGTAGCTGGGAATAAACATTCATTACTGTTCTGATAGTAAGAGAAGTGACAGATGTTCTACATGTACCTGCTTAATCAGCAGAGTCAGTAAGTAAATCTGTTAGTTTCAGCTACAATTTATGCATATTTTCCATTTACAAAGTTAATTAATTGGTGTAATATTGATGTAGTTTCTGTTGAAGTCTTGGGAAATAGGCCCTATAAGATGCAATGTTTGGAGACACATTGATGCATTAAATCTTTTTTTATATTCATGGTGGGCAGCAAATTTCAGAGGGTTTTATATCCTTCAAAAAAAGTCAGTTTTTGAACGACTGATATAGATTTCTTTGTGGAAGTGTCATCTTGATCTACACTTACGTGTATACAAATAAAATCCACGTTCCTTCTTGCAATAGCATAGTTAGATTCAACCTTTATTAGAACGAGTAGCATATTAAAATCTATGTGCTTCACTGCCATTGATGCACAGTCTTTGCAACATATGGCTATTTTTCCTCCTCAGAAAAAGATCCTTTCTCTAAGTTAAAGAAATTAGTAATTGAATATTTGCATATCTCCAAGGAGCCGTGCGGGTTAAACTCTGCATTCATCTTCTGCGGTTCTTAGGCCACTTTTGGTTTAAGAGTAAGAACTATTGCCTTTATGAAGTGCCTTTTTCTATAGAGTCAAAACCTCACAGCAGTGCACAGAAAGCCAGTACTGTAAAGGAGCTAAGTAGAGTCTTTAATAGAGCAAGCTATGTTGTAAGTGTTTTTGTTCCTATGGAGCAGATAGATTTGGTTCCATCTGTTCCATATTCATTACAAAGGAGCTCACTTGCAGGAGGACTGACTTCCCAGGAGTAGCATCGTAATGATCTTTTCGCCACAGATTGAAAGGATCGGAAAATGGTCACTTCAGCTCAGCAGAAAGCAGCTAGCACTGATAGTGCTTCCAACCTGCTCTTTTCTGCATCTGGTTCAAGGTGCATGTTTTTTCTGAATAAAACAAAACAAAACCATAAACCTTGATCTCCTCCTTCCCTCCCTGCCCCTCCCCCTTTTCCCCCCATGTCAGTCCTTTTTCTGAGGAGTTCAGGATATTTTCTCAAACAAAAATGGAATGACATGTTGCAAATAGAGGGTCAATTTTTTTTCATTTGATCTTGGTATTAAAGGCAGAAGTGAAAAATGATTTACTGCCAGTCTGGGGTCTGTCTCCTGAACTTTTCTCATCATCTCTACTGTCTCAGCAAGGAGATTCTGTGAACGAGAAATCTGAAGTCCACAAAATGTGTGTGAAAGTTCCTTGCTGGGTTTCGTAATTAGGATGCTTCAGTGCCAGCTTTGATTACACACCTTGTGGGCTTTCAAAAGAAAACAAAAAAAAAAAAAAAATCTGCTTGATCCAAGAAAAAAAATGTTCCTGTGTCTGCAGGATATTTCACAAGGGGAGAAGAGAAAAATGCAGGAGTGTACTACAAGTGCTCTTACTTGGCTAAAGAAAAATTACTCAATGAACCTTGAAAGGTAAACTGGAAGTTTACAGAAATATTAAAAATTACCTAGGAACACAGAACAAGAAGAATCCTTCTGTGTCGTTGGTTCTGGCTATGCAGACCTGGATTTGCTGTTGTCAAGGCTGGAATTCCTGCTGCGGCATGCTGGACCCCTGTGTCTCCATGCTCCAGGATGGGTTGATGCCTGAGGCAGCTGTGAGAGTGAGATGCGCAAACATCAGGCATGCTTAGCCTGCCTTAGCTGGTACTGCAGCATCCATGTAGATGCTGCATACCCAGGAGTTTTCTGGCCTTCTGGCCAACAATACCATATCGTGTCATTCATGTGTATGAAAGCATTCGCTCCCCTTGTTGTTTAAGACTCCAGATCAAACAGGACATACATATTTGCAGATCTGATGCTTCCCCCACCCCAAAGTAAGAAATCTGATCTCAGATTGAGGATTTTGTTTGTTCGCTTGGGAGGGTTTTTTTGAGTCCTGCATCTTTGCTGCAGTAACTCATTTATTATTTAATATTTAATGTATATTATTATTATATAAATAAACTCATTTATTTATATATTATATTATTATTTATAGTTTATAAACACACATTTCAAGTGTCTTTTTCCTGACTAAGGTAGATGAGAGTATATCCAGGCTTCTTTAGAGAAACTTGGTACACTGAACCCTCTTTAAAACATGAGAGGAAAGAAGCATCTGATGCACATACTCATGCATCTCTACATAGCTACTAGAACTATATCCAGTGCAGATGTTTGTTGATGTGAACCAGTCAGGAACTGAGATACAAATGTAAGGATATCTTCATGGTTACAGACTGTTGGTTAGGCATTGTACAGTTCACAGCAGGGTTGCTCCAGTATTACCAAGCTTGAGGTCTCTATCCACTGAGGAGTGGGGACACTACGTTAGGTTAGAGGCACTTAAATTGAGTAGTGATGGTCTCAACTGTGTGGTTGAGAGAAGTGAATTGGCAGAGATTTTGTCCATCTCTTTTGAACTGAAATATGCATCAACAAGATGGATTCAAGCAAGTGGATTTGTGTTGTCCCATATTGTTTTCCATAAGCATGATCTTAGATTAGATACACATCGGAAGCACCCTTAGAAACTGCTCACAACTCGGTTACGTGAGTTCCCTGACTGGTTCACATGTAAAGAATAGAGGAGCATGCTTGCAACAGGGAGGTGCTTGTTTAGATCAGAAAGTAGCAGGTGGAATATAGAGATCAGGATTTCCCAATCTCTTTGGGAAGATTGTTAATGTGAAACAGAGACTATTCAGGAAGAGAGATGGAGAAATACTTGAGGTCTGAGAGGACAATTGTTGTAGCATTCAGGAAGATAAAAGCTTGAGAGGTACCTGTGTGTTTCAACACTTTGATGTGGTATTCATTGCTTTTAAGAAATGGTTTCCAAACCACCGGGGCTTTTGAGTCCCAGTTATGGAAAAGTGTACACATATATATCTAATTTTGAGTTCATCTGCGAATGATTACTGGAAATAGGGCTAAACATCTTGTGTATACATTAATCTAAAAAAATAAAAAAAGGCACAGAAGGAAATAATTTGTGGCAGAGTAAAATGAAAGGTTAGCTATCCTATGGGTGTTCTAGACTTTCCCACAGTCATAGTTATGACAGTCTACAGTCCTTTTTTTGGTATAGGTGAGACATGTCAGATTCCTGACAAGGCTGCTGTTATTCTCATGTATGTTGTCTTTTTTTAAATAATGATTTCAAAGCATGAGTGTGACCTGTGGCATTGAATACAAGTTAGACAAGTGAAATAAAGAAGCAGGGATCACAAAATTTTAAATAAAACTGCTATTGCCTGATACCCTGAACAAATTTTGGCTAAAGAGAAAACTTCAGCTTTCTGTGCTCCAGAATTTTTAATGGTAAAGTTGATTAAGGGTTAAGGAAATCCCTCTAAGGACTGGATAAAATTTCTGGTTCATATGGTGGAGTGATTGAAGGTTCAATAGTTCCTTTGAAGGACTGAAGCAAATTGGGAATTCACCTGATAAAGATGTACTGTTATAAATATAGTGCTGGAATCTGTTATTGTATTTGTATTCTACTTGTTCATGTTCCAGGACCCCACCATAAGGTGTAATGAACCAGAAGGTCTCTGCCGTTACGATCTTTACTGGTCAGAATCAGAGCTTGACTTACGCTGCACTATCATGTGTTTTGCAAACTTTACCTTTTTTATTTTATATCTTGTTTCCATCCTGCACAAATTTGGATTTATCTGTGTAAGAGCTGACTGTGTGCGTAACGGCTTTCTTTGTAAAGGCTGTGCCAAGGTGCTATTAGAATTTTGGCAAGAGAAAAATCCCTTCAGAAATCTTTTGGGCAATGGTATTCTCTCTAAGCAGTCCATTTGCAAACTTCTGGGCATGCATATGCACTCAAACACATTCAAACTTGCATTATTCTGACTGTTTGCCTTCATATTAAATAACAGCAAAATACAATCCCTAGTCTGTGCTTTTTTCTAAATTTTCCCCGATCTTAAGGCAGCTTCTTGAAGATCTCTTCCTGCCTTTGCATCTTCTTCCTTCTCCATGAGACATAAACAAAATATTCTGTTGCTTTGCTTAGGTGAGTCAGCAGAAGTAACTTTTCATGCCTTTGTTGATATGGTTGGATGGGACTTTGAGCAACTTGTTATAGTGGAAGGTGTCCCTATCCAGGACATAAGGGTTTGAACTAGATGATCTTTGAAGTCCCTTCCAACCCAAACCATTCTATGATTCTATGTATGTGTCACACTCCTAACAGGATACATTTCTAATTGCTTCTGTATTTTTATAAGCTAACAATATTTACAGGCATAGCATAGAAAGTTAGAAATGTGTCTAAATATTTTAAAGGTAATGGCAAGCCCCTGAAAATAGAGTTGAATTTAACACATCTCTCTGCATTAATTATAGTTTCAGAAGTAGGAAAGCTAGACATGGATAATATGAAGTCCATTAAAATATATGAGGTTTAGTAACATGATACAATACCCACAAATTCTGTGTGGGTGAACATGTTGCTTTAAAGATCAAAAAGAGAAGGCCATTATTAACAAAACTATAATGTCTCTTCAAAAGATTTACTTATGTCTACTTCTTAGAGATGCAAATTAACAAAATGGGTAGCCTGCTTGAAGAAAAACATTCTATTTCTAGTGATACCAAAGGAAAATCAAAGTACAGAAGTGCTTAGGAAAAGTATGAGGATATATTTTTCTCTAAGTGCTCTATTTGATAGTATTAACTTGTTTTGTTAACAATTTACTCTAATACAGTCTTAATGTTGTGCAATAACTGTATTTGGTTTTGTTAATGCCATTGAAAACCGTAATGAGATCTGAGGTTTTTATTTCATTCAGTTAATAAGTGTTGGTTTGTTGCAGTACAGTAGTATGACATCAGTCATTTATATTGTGCTAGTGCAGAAATGTTAGCCTTTATGGTATGTAATACAGTTTGCCTTTATGAAAGAGAAACCTTCTTATACTAGAGAAAGGCCTGTAAATATTTCATGTATGAGCAACTATATGATCTATTCTTCACCTATACTTCCTTATTTCACAGGAGCTTATATGCAACTAAAAGTCCATTCAAAGTAGGATATGCCTTTCATTTATTTCCATCTGAACTTTCTTTGGTTTTTAATGAGAAGAAGCACCAGAGAGGCAAGATTGATTCTCTGGGAAGCTCAGGTTGCAGTTAGATAACAGCTTTGTCCTGGTACATAAACAAACATAACTGTTCTTGCTTTTATTAAAAAAAAAAAGTCTTTGCAAAAACCAGCCAAGCTTGGTTCTTGCTTCTCACTTTGGTTCAAGGCTTAGTTCAGGGCAACAGCTCAGTCAGGATTGGGTTTTTCTGGAGATAAAATAGCTGCTTTGTTGTCCTCCTGAAGGTGTGAAGAGTACAGGCTGCTATGCATTAAGGTGATTTTGTTTTTTCCTGAACTCAACTGGACTCAGTGACTTGTTAGGACAGATAATAACAGTATGAGTATAACAAACCTTTGGACTGAACCCAAAGTGATGCTGTCTGCCTCATATGAGCCCTCAGCTGCTGCTGATGTCCAGAGATACACAATGCTGAGAAGGACTGGGCTTTGGGATGCTTTGACGTTCTGATGTTTAGTCAGACTAAAAAAGCCTGACTCCAGTGCACCAGCCAGGCCAACAACAGAGGTGTTTTGTCATTAAATCAGCCTCTAGGACAGATAAGGAACCTTCCTGAGAGAGATACAAGGGTGGCCATGCTAAGAGGAAATACTGGACTAATGGTTTAATTAAACTGGAAGTCCATCTCTTACCATAAATTACTTGATTTTGTTTTGTGTGACTTTGAAATGAAACCTGCTTTCAATCCATGCAGCCTTCAACCACATATACAAGCTGCAATGGATTAGAAACTGCAGTAAAAATTATATTCTTCCTGGCCAAGCAGTTGTAATGGGACAGTTAATTCATCATTAAGTGCTAATGCAGAAACAAGGTCTATGTATTACTTTCTTCCAAGAACTCTCACTAAAATAGCATTTGTCTGACAAGTTATTTCCATTTTGTAGGCTCTTTTTAGAGGGTCTGAGAAATATAGTCACCGGTGAGATAGGCCATAATAATCCAGTGTTTTTACAAGTCCAAAGCTGGTGAGGATTAGGTATAAAACATTAGAAAACAAAAGTAGTATTTCACAGTTTGTTTGTTGTTGTGCACACAGCTTTTATCAAGTCTTTTTCTCCATTGCTGTACACTTTGTGATTTGTCTCTTACATGAACTGCAGAATATAAGTTTGTGTATGTGTGTAGGCATGTCTATACCTACATACAGAGATGAGTACAGAAATACTATGTGATTGGTTTTACATTCACTTCATAAAGATGTAGCTGAGCATACAAGAGTAAAGCAAAATACGCATTTGTACTAGGTGCCCTTTTAATACTGTGGATTTTTAAACTTCATTTGGAAATACTAGTATCCATAGTAATTTGCCTTTATTAAGCCATAGGCATCTGTTCGATTGTTTATTTATTTTTCTTGTTAGGTAATATTTCTTAGTTTTCAAGTGTTCTTGGCATTCCTAGATCAGGTGGTTTTCCAGATGAAACTCGCGGTCTGTTGGCTTGAGATTTCTGAGTCTTTAACTTGCTCAGAATTTTTTTTTTGTGAAATCTCATCTTGGTGATGGCTAAACACAGACACTTTGCAATAGCAAGGGTACAAAAAAGTTTAGTCACAATTTATTAAGGAAATGTGCTTAATTTTTAGGTCTGAAGAATGAGTAAGTCATGGACATTCAGTATTTTAATTTTCTCAGAATAGAGTTGTGTTTTTACTACCAGAACAAAACTTTTGCTAGTATGTTGAAATGAAAGAGCAGACATGCAAGAACTCTTTTTTAAAATTAAACTCATGAATTAGTGAAAGGTGGGATTTCTGTAAGACCAGTATTTATCTATTTTTAATTTTTTATTTTAGCACTTACAAGGAAAAAATGATCAGCAAATCCTTTCAGGTGGCTTCTTTCTTAATTAATAATTTTGAAGACCCTTTGTTGTCCTGATATATGGGTCTTACTTCATGTATGGACACAAAGGAATGCTTTATTAATTCATTAAATTCTAGCCGACTTTTTCAGTTGTACCGTGTATGCAGATTTGTAACTTTTTTCAATCTATCTAAAGTGTGATAAGAATATTAATAACTAATTCTGCATTTACCTGCCTAATTTGCATACATTTGTGTTGTATAGTAAATCGCATGAAAACCTACAGGGGAAAGGCTCAGCTCTTCTAACAACTAATAGGCTATTTTTCCTTTTGACTTACGCAAATTGAGAAATATTGCCTGTGGCAAACATAATAGAAAACTGCATTTTTAGTGCTCCCACACATACTCATTTCTTTACAAAGAAAGAAGCAGATGACTGTTCTTAAAAATAAAACTTTCTAAAGGTCCGTAGCTGACACAGGATATTGGATGCTAAAACACTTCAGGTTGGTGGAATTATGATTTGCGGGCTATGTAAGGTTACCTGGATATTGGATTTGACTAATGGGAGTAGTATTGTGCCTGAAAGGAAGAGAGGCAAATCATAGCTATAAATATTTTCTCCTGAAGAGATTGTCTGTAACTTACAGGACTAAGAGAGTGGAAAGACTGAATAAACATGAGTTTCTGATTTACAACATGCAGCATCCTGTGTATGGGGTTGCTGCAAGTTCTTCCTTTGTGGTGTTTTGCCAGGTGATTACCAAAGTTACACGTGCAACCCTTTTGACTGGGAAGTGTTAGGTGTTTACTCTAGCTATATGCATGTGGCATCTCAATTTAGTGTGCTAGGGAGAATTTAAAAATTAGTTCCCTATTCACTTCCTAGTCTGAACCAATACTTATGGTCAGTGCTTGTGGTTGGGAAGTACTTATCAGTGCCAAAATTTGTGTAACACACACAGAGGGTGCTGGTAATAGTATATCTGCAGTGAACTGAGGTGAGATCTTGGTGTGATATCTCAGATCTTCTCTACAAGGAGCCCTATTTCTGGACATCTTAGCAGAGGCCAGAAGACAGTTTCTTAAAATAGTGAGAACAGTCTTGTCTCCATAGTGTTTAGCGAACACTGCTTTATAATTCTTCCGAGAATACTCCGAATGAACTGGTAATAGAAACTTGAAAAACAAAATAGCAAGAGTTGTCATCTGCACAATAGCTGCAGCATGCTATGTCAGGGCTTGGGGATGTTGCAATTCTGTATAAGGAAGAAGTTTCTGCTCCTTTACCAGTGTCTGCCCATTCTAAAACAGATGTGCTATCGGAGTGACTTAGGTAAATGGAGAGCTATTTGTACATTGAATGGTTCCAGTTTTGCTGTCTAATAGGGTCCGTAGTGGATTGTGCCTGGGATATTAAATATATTTGTAGTGCTAAATGAGAACTTGAGTTGCATTTAATGATTTCTTTTTTTTTTTTTTCCTATATCAGGACTTGTGTTTTAAGAAAAGGTGCAACACTGTAGAAAGCTAAGAATGAGTAAGGAGGCAAGCAGAGGAAACCACTGATTACATGTGAATATCAGTAAATGGGATGGTTGAGACACTTTCTGTATGTGGCATCTTAATAAATTGCTCTTAGGTTAGAAACTGAGCCTCAGATAGTAGCCAGCCAAACTGCTGCCTGTTTTAGGAAAGGAAATACTTAATTACAGCTTTTGTCACATGACTAGCAGGTCCTTATAACCAAGTTATTTTTGCACTTTTAATAGTTTTTTCTTTTTTGTATATTTACTTTTTAATTACCTAACTTTGTAGGTTATTGGGCCATATCTTGATGTCACTTTTAGGAGTTTGGGCGATTTAATGTAGTAAATTCAATTCTAGTACTGTTGGGGGAAAAAAAAAAAATCCCATGCTGTTTTCTGTGTGTGTTACTTTTTGTTCTCGATCTGTGACTTCCTGCAGTCATTGAATAACCTCGCTAAGCCTTACCAGGCTGAGGAAGGACCTAACCTGTTATTTATATCTAATATATTAATAATGTGCCATGTGTTTGCTAGCAGAGAACTGCTTAGGAGTGGGATGAAGGGAGCTGTATTCTCTCTCACTCTCTCCCCCTCCCTCTCTCCCCCCCCCCCCCGGTATTTAACTATAGCCAACAAATACTGAAATATTTATGGTTCGGTTCTAGATATGGAGAGATTAATTTTCTTCACTCTCCTTTCCTTACAGAGTATAAAAATGGTAACCAGAAGTAGTTCAGAAAAGAGAAATTTTCTCATCTAATTTGGTCTTTATGGGCCATTTTTGGATGCAGCTTAGATCTAGTCTTATGTGCAGCAGTTCATTGCAAGGGGTTTTTTTGTAGTTCAACTAATGGAGGCAGAATATTCATCTCAAGAATACAAACATCATTACTTAAATTTCTTCTAAATCATGTAATTTTCCTATTAAAAAAAAAAAAGACACCAAACCAGTTATTTTTATAATCATTGAGGTATTTTCATGTATCTTGTGATTTCAGAGGGATTTTTGCACTTCCCTCTAACCCCAAGTCTTCGTGTAACTGTAAAGTCTGAAACATATTCTTTAAAAGAGAGAGCTAGGAAATTGTCATGAAGTTGCTGGTAAAGTTGAGGTAGAGCCAGGGAGGACTGAAGTATCATAGGAATTGTAATGGCATATAGGAACTAGTAACACTGAAGAGTTCCTTTTCTATTTTTCATTGTGATTCTTCCTGACACAAACTAAACAGTCAGACCTTTTCTATTCTAATATCATTCATTTAAAAAAAGAGGATGTAACCTCTTTTGCTCCTTATAAGGGATCCTTTTTTCAAAGGTGGGCTTTGGGTTTTTTTGTTTTGGGGTTTTGTTGTTGTTGTTGTTTTACAGCAAAGTTTCAATTACATTTTTTTAACGTGGGAATTTTTGCTTTTGAAATGGAGAATGTTGCTTGGAACAGGTTCCATTAGCATCAGAGCTTCCTGCTCCCAGAACTGGCCTCCGTTTTACAGCTAATATCACCTTTAAAATGGGCAAATGGAAAAGCCTCATACCAAAGCCTTAGGGGCTTACCTGGTTTTGTGCAGAAAGGAGAATGAAGTTTCTCTTTGTACCTCCCAGAAAGGCCATCTTTTCTTGTACTACAGCTAATTTCAGTGGAATGTAACAACAGCGATACTTAACCTGGAAAGCAACTTTTAACAGATCCCAGATAAAAAAGAGCAGCAATCTCCTGCGTTTCCTGACTCTTCCCTGTGGGTAATATATCTGATCTTAAGACAAAAACTGCAGTTGGTCTTTGTTTTTTCTTTTAAGATGAAAAGAAGAAAGGGAGAGAGGGAGAAGGAGAAAGGAAGAAAAAAACAATTGATTGCAGTCATGAATCTTAGCAAATAGATATTAATTTCTTCAGGAAGGCCGAAGAGATTGCAGTGTATTCCTACATCAGCCTCAGTCTTGGTTGTTGAGGCAGAGGTAGCAGAACAATATGATGTCACTTGATCATTTATTTTTTTAATTCATTATTATTCTTTCTGAAGGAGTAAAAAAAGTATTAAAGAGGAATCTTTCTGGGTTTATTGCAAACATTGACCATACATAATTTCCCTGGAAAGTCAAAAAACACCTTTTCACACTTATTGCTAAAATTGTCAGTTTCTGGGATGATGATTTAAATGCAACTGCTATGGTTGCAGTAGGACTGTAGTTCCTGGTATAGTCTATAGCTGCAAACCAGAGGACTGGTGGAAAAAGGTTTAAGCAGGGAACGGATTTTAATATTTTCATTCCAAAAACCATAGAATCATAGAACGGTTTGGGTTGGAAAGGACCTTTAGATCATCTAGTTCCAACTCCCCTGCCATGAGCAGGGATGCCTCACATTAGACCATGTCACCCAAGACTCTGTCCAGCCTGGCCTTGAACATTGCCAGGGATGGAGCATTTACCATGGCCAGTCACTAGCGGTGTTTGCTCTTTAGTGTGTGCAAATATTATGTACACATATAAACTTAAATGTACAGAACATTAATTTTCTGGTTTTCCAGACAGAATATTATTAGCTCCTAGCTATCCTAGCTAGTCAGTGGTATCCTTGTTAGTCACTGTCTAACAGAGTATTCTAACATACAGCAGTGAGCAAAGCATGCTTATCTTAGGGACATTAACAACAGCATGTAAGCATCAAAGCTAAAACTTCCTTTTAAATAAGTGTGTTTCATGATGCACTTCTAAAATAATTTCTGAACAGAAGAATCTGTTAGTGATAAAATTGTTGTAGGGACTCTATTTTGGCTAATGTTGGAAATGTTATTTCCACCTTTATGCTAGTAATGTGGTAATGACTATAGAATTCTTATCTTTCGAGATCTACAACTGTCTGTTTAGTCTGAGCAAAGTATTTAGCCAATTGCATATATTCAATCAAGGGCACAGAAAGGACACAATTTCCTGAATATAACCTCAGAGTGCAAATATTGTGCCCTAAATAACACACCAGTTACTGTAAATGTCAGTAAAGAGAGTTTTTCTGATTTTGGTTTAGTGAGAACCTATAGCAAAGCCAGCTGTTAACACTTCTTAACTGCTTGTCATTGTGAAGGGGAAACACCATTTCTACACACTTTCGTCTTTTGATTAAAAGAGGGAAACAATTTTTCAAGCACTTTCCAACAGGTGCAGACCCACAGCATTAGCTGTACTGGACTCTTTACTTTGCTCCTTCTTTGTGTTTGTACTGAATTTTCTAGTTCTTCTCAGTAAGTTATTCTAGGAAAAAGCTGATGTCTATCTTGGAAGCACATCATCAAAGACAAAGAGAATTTATTTCTAGCTGGTTAAGGAGCCCTTCAAGTGTAAGATTAACATGAAGACAATGAGATTCATGTCTCTGTAAAAAACATTTAAGTTATTTGTCACAAACTGGACAGAATTAAGAAAAAATGGATGAAACAGTGATAAATAGAACAAACTAGCATCTTGCCAGCCCAATCGTCTTTTGTAAATCAGGATAGTCTCCAATAGTTGCCATTTGCTGCAAAAGGCAGCTTATTCTGCCTTAATACATAGGGTTTTTAATTATGGGTAAGACTATGCAATGAAAAAAAATTAATTTGCAATGCCGCAGGCAACATTTTCAGCTATAGCTTTTGAGGGTTTTTTCAAGGGTAAAAAAAACATGGATGTGAATAGTTTTTCAGAAGTGAAAATCTGTATGCCTGAGTCAAGCTGCTTGGATGCCAGCGTACATGTTGAACTGCAAGCAAATGTACAATTTCAAAATTGCAGACATTGGTGAAAGTTACCAGTGTGTTCAGACTGGCAGATAACACACTAGGGAATCCAGTCTGTGGTGACAGGCAGGCGAATTTCCCTATAATCATGTCTTTTGAGGCAAGCATAGTTCTAGAAAGGAAGTTTTCACAGCGGCATGTGTTCCTGGGGTGTGGACAGTAGTCTTATGTGTATGATCTTTTCATTAGACATCATGTTTCCACTTACTCTTTTTCAGTAACTACTCTTAAAATGAAAAAATTTCGATGGGAAATTACAAGGTAGGACAGAAAGAAGGAATAAGCTGGTTTTGGTTTGTTAGTTATAGAACACAGGGAATCACGTTTTGACTGAAGCAATGTAGGTCTCTTCTCAACAAAGGCACATGTATTGGAGCATATTTTTATATATACAGGTGATTTTCCTGTATAATTTAATGGTGTATATGTCTACTTTTGTAGTATATACGTATATACGTAGTTCTATTTTTAGCATTGTCACCTTCAGTGTCCCTTTGTTTTTTCATCTCTTTTTGGATTGCTGAAGCCCATGGCCTAATGTTTCAAGACTAGCTTTTCTCTAAGTCATCTTAATTATTTTGAAGTGTAATTTTTCAGAGCAGACACCTGCATTACAGCAGAAACCATATTAAACAACCTCTTGAGAAAAAGGTGTGGAAAGGTGAAAGGAGATAATGAAACATTGAAAATACCATGTGCTTCTCTTCTTCCATGTAAAATAATCAAAAAAGGGACTAGAATAAAATCTGCAGTTCTTTCCCTGCTTTTGCATAATCAAAATACTTTGTGCACTTGAAGCCCTTACCATCAGAGTCTGAAATGTGTCCAGGCCTTCAGGTAAAGGGGAGATAAAGGATATTTTATTTTAGCACAAAAAATGATTTTAATTTTCACTCTCTTTTCTATTTGTCTTTCCTTCTTCCCTGTTTACAGCTTCTGCGATCCCAGATAATGGAAGGCGATCCTGTCTAAAACTTAAGGTCTTTGTGCGACCAGCAAGTAAGTTCTTAAGGTTAAGCTTCTGAGGGTGGCTTTGTAGCACATGCTTTATTGTGTGGTCTAGTAAACAGCAGTAAATCTTATTTTACTGTTCAATCTTGTGTATCTGTTCTGTACAGCAACATTTGTGCTATGATTTTCATCGTATTTTCTTATCATTTTTCATAAAGTTTTGTTTTAATTATATGGCAGTTGCTAACTTGTTGTTTCTTAAACTGTTGTGCAAATGGAAGGCTATACTGGCATTTGGACAAGTGCCACAGACTTTAAAATATAAATATGCTTAACTATATAGACTAAATAGAGAGACAAAAGAGAGGAAAGAAGGAAAGTGGGGAGTTTAAGGGTGTCTCACTAACATATTTGGCTGTTATCTCTATTTTTGTTATAGACAGCTGTATGAAAACTATAGGTGTTCATGATCGTGTTTTCGATGTTAACGACAAAGTAGAAAATTCATTAGAACCAGCAGGTTAGTATGCTTAGAGAATCTCTTTTAACAAATGTGTGTATCCCTCTGGTGCTTCAATACTTTTTCTCCTCTTCTCTCTGCATGCTTTCCATGGTACAACTGCTCTGCTTTTGCACATTTCTAGCAGTGCTAATATCACTTATGCTTTCCTGTATCATTGTTTAACACAGGGGAGAAAAATGTTGCTTTATTTGTTTTTTGGGTGACGTGTTTAATAAAATGTGTGTGCCAGTGTAAAATTTTTTTCCAGTATCCTGAAGTCACTGGCCCATTCAAGCCGAAACCCCAGCTCACTGACAAAACTCTGTTTACTAACTGAGCCCAAAGTTTTAGAAACAGTCAATGGGCACAACTTCATTTATTATGTGCTTTCAAAAGACTTTAAGAAAAACAGAACCACTGCTTGTATGACACAGGTATGCATCTGACTGAGTTAGTGTGTAAGTAAGCAACTAGTCCTTTAAAATTATATATATTTGTATGTATATTTGGTTAGGCAATGTATAATTTTTTACACACATGTATGCACACAAACACACACACACTCTGATATCTATAAATTCCTATACTGTTTTTATTGAAACAAATTTAAGTTTTGGGGGGCTTTTCTGTCATTTTTTGCAAAACACTGCCTTAGGAATAAGAATAATACTTGCTATGATAAAGCCCTTCAGTAGCCTAAAGCAAATTTACATTAACCTCCACCATCACAAACTGATATGTTTCTGTGTGGAAAGTGCGTGTGTATTGTTTGTATAGCTCAGGTTTATCACAGAAACATTTTTAATTCTAGGGGTGTGAGTAATCCCACCAGGTTCAGTGGGATGGCTCATGACGGTAAAATTAGGTGGATATGTAGGAAGAGTATTTACAATAGTGGTATTACCTGTTCATTTTATATATACCTACACATTACTCACATGTTGTAGTCAAGCCTCAATAATTAATGTACACAGTTAAAAAACCCCAAAAATATACCAGAAAAGAATTGCACACATGCCATTTAGTATCTCGGTTTTTTTCCCTTTCCTATGCTATTTGAAAGAGACTTCCTTTTTGGTGTGAAGCAACATACTTTTTTTTTCTTTTTTTTTCTCTTTGTTATTTGCAGTTTCTTTAGCTAAAAGTTGTTATTTATACAGAAGTATAAATAGTGCTTCCACAAGTCATCCAGTTCGAATGATTTACCTATGGGTACACAATAGATTTTACTATTTTCTTTTTAAGAGAATTTTTGGAACTCTCCTAAAAATTTCAGGTTTTAGAATCAAAGATGTTCTCTAAACAAAGTTAGATGCAAGGAGAGTACATTTACATTAAGATATATTTGTACACTTATTAACAGCATTCTTCTACAGAAAGCATTAAGATAATTTTTCCCTACCTCTAGGTAACCTATGAATCTAGAAATTCAATTCACTTCTTTACATTTTGTGATTTGGTGAACTTGGGCAAACTAATGTGCATTTCGCCTGCTACTGGTTTGCAAAAGAGATCATCTGAGTACTATATGCCTGATTTTAGTGAACTTGTTAAACATTTTTCTTACAGCAGCGCTGCTCACTTCCCATTGAATGTCTATACCTAACTAGCACCATCACAAAAGCATGTTGTTAGAAAGCAGCAGGCAAACCAGTGAACAAAAACCATACAGAGAGCATCTTGCAGTCTGAGAAGAAATACTGGTTTTGTTATCGGTGGGAAAGAATAGATTTAATGAGAAGTTTTGGTAGCAGAACGTTTCCACTCTTGACATCAGTATATATTTGCATTATTATTTGGACCAGTCACCATTAGATAATCAGTCATTCCTAGATTTGCCAACTGCTGTCACACTTTTCTGTTATTAGGCTGTTAGACTTGCCACTACCTTGGTGGATCTTGTTGCATGTGATCTGTGTCATGTACTAATTTACCTGCCTCTGACATGCATCTTCTGCTTCTGTGCTCTCCCCTAGCCTGCCACTGTCTTCTTCCACAGTAGACAGAAGAACGGGGAGGCAAGAGGGTCATGTTCAGCAGATTACTTGCTGTCACTTTTCTTTTAAAAATCACCATTTGTGTAATTTTTGAACACTTGTAATTACATTGGTCAGTTCAGAAACTTGTAGGAAAATGATCTATAGAGATTACACTTGTTTCAGAAGAGGTAAAAGTAATTGGCCTATTCCTGTCCTCCCCCTCTCTTCATCCTTAATAATAAAAATAAAAAGTCCCTAAACAAAAGTTGCAGCTGTGCATATATGGAAAATTTATACCTGAAGCAGATGATGTAAAGCTATGTGATCAGGAAAATTCATGGTAATTGAAACAGTTTTTTCTAATTTCTGCTGGCATTCCTAGTCTTCAGTGGTGACCTTCCAAATTTTAAGCACAAATTTTGTGCTCTTCACCACTTGCCTTCAGTGTTAAAAATAAAGCAAAACCTTTTCCCCAAGCATTAAACATTGTGCAGTGTTATAACTCTGTACCTCCAAGGAAAATTGTATTTGTGAAGTTATTTTGAGAATCACAGATTAACCATGTGCTCTAACATACGAGTGCAGAAACCTTGGGACTGCGCTGACAGAAAACCCAGATGGTTTAACGGAAGGAACCCATTAATGTCACATGAAAATTAATTCCTCTGCGAAGAATGGCTTTATAAAAATGGCACCATAGAAGATCTCCATATTTTTCGTGTAAAAGAAGTAATCTTTTTAGTTTAGGGCTTTTTTGTTGATTTTTTTTTAGCAGTAGCCAGTGTTCCAGTCATGACAGTATCTGATAGTCAAAGCGAATGAGAATTTATTACTGCTCTGCACTAGTTTTGCGCTATTGTGTTTTAGTGCTGACTCATGGATGTAATTAGGACAAAACTGTTGACATTCAACATTGCAAATTCAGACTCATTTGCAATTCTGTTGGTGATGCAAGAGGTGGAAGGTAGTGCACATCATTCTCCTCTGGAGTTTTAGTTCATCAGCAGTGAGTAAATGTTTCCAAATCGGGAACAGCTGACTCTATATATATGAAAGAAGAGTTAACAGGTACAATAGGGATATTTTTTCCCCATAGAATAGGGATATTTTTTCCCTGTAACTTCTTAGAGTATGATTTAATTAGGACCTGCTTTTGTGAAATGCTGTACTCTCGTTGCACTGTCACCAAAGTACAGAAATGTAACTTAGAAGTGAAATGCGAGACAGCTTTTGGTACTCACAACCACTGGAACTGGAACATTTCAGAGGCCAGCATTCACTGAAAGGGCCTTGTTCAGGGCTGAAATGCCTGGTAAGGTCTCCCTGCCATACATGGTGAAAAGCTGTAACCAAAGTCGTTCCAGCCAGCCTTTCCCACTGTCATCTGTGGGTCTGTCATCTGATGATGTCCCTTTCTTACAAATGTGAACATATTTGCAGGTAATCAGTGCTTGCTTTTCATACTTTTGCCTTGAGCAGCCCTGAAGACCTGTTGGTAAGCTTGACGTGATTGAAGCATCAGTTAGGACTGGGAAAAAAAAAAGTTATAAATTGCTAATCCAGATTACTATGCATCTTTCTGTGCAACTGAACTGGGTCTGAAGAGCCTATTAACCTAAATTATGCTAAGAAGTGCTCTACCTGCTTTTGTGCTAGGTGTCAAGGTTATGAAAGAAGGGATCTTGTTTCTAGCTAAAGTGAGGTAACGTGGAAGGCTCCACGCCAAAGCAGCATGGTGATCCCACTGTCCTGACTCCTGCCTTTAATTGGACTTGCACAGCTCTCACCCAGGATCATGCTGGCAGTGCAATTTGTTGAGACAGGAGCTATGAGACAGATACATCATAGATATGTCAACATATCTCACAAAATGGGGGAGCTTATTACACTAAGTAGTGAGATAGATACTATTAACTTTTCTGGAAACTTAGGCACTCTAAAATAACTTAAGAATAAATTTTGAGGCCACTTCATACTTCCTAAAAAGGTTTAGCCTATTTAATTCATTTGGTACTAAGAAAATACAAATCCAGAGATGAGCTTTTATGGCAAGCCTCAGACAGATTACTTTTAAAATAGCCAAATTAGATAGCTATGGATATGGAAAACTTTGCAGAGGAAAATACCAGACCTATAACAACACTGAAGTTGAATTTTACTTCACCTACCTACATTTATGTTACAAGCTGTGACTTTAAGGCTCATCTTTGGTTTACAAAAAACTAAACAGAACTTTATTTGGTATCATAAATTTAGTATTCGCTACTGTGTTCTCTTCTGCCACTAATGTATAAGCATGTTTACCTAACTCAGCTGGTTCTTTTTCCCATTAGTTTTAGCAGTGTATATGTAAATCTGGGGGGTTTTTTGTACCATAAAAGGTAGTCTGTTACCTGCAAGGTTTCCCAGATTGAGTATGTGTTCTAGAAAATTGGAGATTATCATGTGTTAGCCTTTAAAATTCTCTTTCAAGAAAGGGAGACTGATCTTATACCCCGTGTACATCCCCAGATGTGGTACACTTCAGTGGAAATTTCATGCGTGGAAGTGGAATATATGCCTGGGTTTACAGACTGTCATTTCAAATTCAGGAGCCAAAATCTGTAACTCAGTAAGGGGATTAACTGTGAAATTAATTCTGAGCACGTGCAGCTCTTCTTCAAAGCCTTTTGAAAATTAGGTGTTTTTATTTAGCTGCCTCCCTATTGACGTTGCTATCTAATAAGCCATCCAAACCTAGAGCTACAGTGTTTTGTTAGAAGAGGAATCATTCATTCCTTAATGTGCTGAAATCAGACTTACTTTCTGCTGCTGTGGACTTCAGTGGGAGTTTTGCCAGTAAGAAATGCAGGACTTGGCCCCGAGTTGGTTACATAATGAGGTATTACACGCTTGTGAAAGTCAATGACAGCACAAGGTTCATTGCCCTATTTCATAAAGGCACTGAAATCTACTTACAGTTGTCGGCTCAGTGAGAGTTTATTAAGGATGCAAAATCTCATTGGAATGTATGCTTTCTGTTTGAACAGATGATACCGTACATGAGTCAGCCGAGCCATCCCGTGGTGAGAATGCGGCACAGACACCAAGGATACCCAGCCGGCTTTTGGCAACTCTATTGTTCCTCCTGGCAATGCTTTTGATATTATAGCACAGTATGCTCCAGCAACCTGTTGCAGAAAATACCAGGGTCTTGGAACATCAAAGATCCACCTAACTTGTCATCCCACAAAAGGGACTTTATTGTTTTTGCAGATGTCAAATTGTTATTTTTCCCTTTTCTTCTCCCTTTAGCCTGAACTCAGCAAAAATTTGAAGGGGATAACTAGCTTCAACACCCACCCCTACCTACCCTTGACTTTCTTAACCCCTCCATATAAATAAAAGGACTCCAAATGAAAATGCCAAACTATAATAGTGACACTAGTGATTCTTATTTTCCTCTGCATTCTCCTTTAAGAAGTCACCTCTGTTAGCTCACTGTGTCATCTGTATGTGGACAAGGAAGAACAGTGGCAGATGCAGTCAGTGAAGGATAACGAAAATGTGTTAAAGCCTAAGAGAGTTTTTCTCTCTGATACAATATTTATGCCTTCTCGTTCAGCATTGTAAGATGATCATGCAAGGCGTCATGTCACCATGTCAGGACTGGAGGGGAAATATTAAGAATAGATATAATATAACACCATTTCCTCCAGGAGTTTCTAAATGAACAGGGTTCTGAAAGGGAAAAACCATGTTTCTTGTAGGACTGTCTTGAAACATCTTTGACAGTAGAATTTGTGCTCATGAGTAGAAATGCTGTCTTTGTTGAGAGGAAGAGGTTCATATTTAGGAATGTTAGCACACAGCAGGCAAGGTCGGATTTAGAAAACTTCACTGGGGGTGTGAGTGCCTCTGTTATTTCGTTTTAAGGGGATATTGCACACCGGATTATTTTATTTTAAAACAAATCACCGTGGTGCTACAATTTTTTTCTTGAAATGCAGAGGCACTTTTGAGAATAAAGTGACCTTCCCCAGCACTGACTTCGTAGCTGATAGCCTTGGATGCTGCTCTGGGTGTCAATACATGCTAAGAGAGGACATAAGTGGCCTGAGGAAACATGTTTGTGACACAGGATCTCCAGTGTGCTCTTGATCTGTCTCTCCTGCAAGTTCCTCAATCATGGGAACCGACCACATGTAGAAGAAGCCAGGACAGTAGTAGCATTGTTTGGTGGGGGGAAAAAAGTGTGGACTATGAATTCAAGTGTTGATTTTTTATCTTTTCCCCTTTCAGCACAGTTCGAAGAGTAGAGGAAACGTGTTTATCAGCCAGAGATAAACTAGATGGGCTCCCAAAGACTTAACAAAATATTTTTTTAAAAATCCACTAGAATAGAATATACATTATTTAGATATACTTTATGCTGAGAGTAAGTATATATGCTTGTCCTATTTAAACATGTGAGAGAAGTGGTAACCCTTGATGCAATTAGGAAATAGGACTGTCTTTCTTGATGGAATTAGGAGTGACCCTGTTTAAGGAATCTGAGCCTTGGCTAACGTAGAACTTTAAAAAGTCATTTGCCAGGAAGTGCGAGCCTTGGGATATGTTTTTGCTAGGCTGCCATGAAATTTGGACTGCTAAGCATAATCAGGGAAATATCAGACCAAGACTGAAACAAAGCTTTTCTAACAAAAACTGTGATAATTATGTTAAATGAGAAACAAAACATGGACCGGGGTCAAGCAAAATAAGAGTTTTCTATGTTTAATTCTGAAGTCTGCTGTAACAAAATTGAGTAATACCATTAATTGACAGCTTTTTATGTGCTTTTTTCTTTTTAATGAAGAAAAGCGTTTCAGAAGTTGAAGCATCCCACTATCCAAAAAAGGAGGAAAGGGGGAAATAAATTTAAGAAGTAAAGGGAGGTTTGTGCATGCTAAACTATGATCTGGGCTTGCCTGATATCGTATAACATTAGTGTAGGGCCTGTGCTTATAGGAGGAATACAGGAAATTTCTTCTAGTATGAGGTGCACACAATAAGATATGCAGTCTAAACAATGGGGGAAGTCATCATCTCATTACAGGCTATCTGTCTGGTACTTTTCTTTCTTTAATGTGGATGTGCATGGTACACACACTAATATTTCTTGTAGGTAGGAATTAAAAAGCTTTGGATGAGGTAAACTTAATCAAAATGCACCTTATCAAATGGCTTATTAACCAGAGTACAGATAATATCACATTATAGGTAACCATATTAAAATTATTCATAGCTATTGCAGGCGCTCATACCAGTAGTGCCAATTTAATGTAGAAATGGTGACTTTATTTTTCATTCTTTGTCTCTGAAGGATGTCAGAGTTCAAGACATATGTTTATCTACAGCAAAGAATTGTCACTAGTGTTGCTCCTGGTGAAAATCATTCCTTTGTTTTATCACAGAACCCTGTAAGGTAGGTGAGGAACACTGCTAGTGATGCAAGGCAGATCCCTGTGCTGTCTGATATGGTGTGGCTGGGAGCATATCAGACACTGGCAGTTTGGTACTCGGTGGCATCAGGCAATCCCAGTCATACCAAGTACATAAACACTGATGGGCTTTGTGTTGCATTTCATATCTCTGGATGATTTAAATGCAGATGTTGGTGCAAATTAATGGAGATTTCTGTTCCTTTCCGCTTTATCTGCCCCGGTTCAAGTCTGAGGGACTGATTCTCCCTCAGCCTAGGTGGCTTGCTTATCTCCAAGACTTGTACTCCTGGCTGCCAAGGACATTGCAGTGTGAAGCAGGGAAAATAGGAATCAGTCAGTTTAGTGGATACTGTGTATCCTTTAATAGACAAGATAACATTTTGTGTTAGTTTAGAATATTGTTTTGTACTGTACTTACTTGGATGGCGAAGGAAAGACAAGTAAAACTTTAAGCTATGTTCTTTAAATTCTGTATTATTAGTAACCTCTGTTGTACATAGTGTTTGATAATAAAGTATTAATTTGATTCTTATGTCTTTTGTAAGTGAGAACAATAGACTTTCAGGATATTAAAATCATGCGTTAATTACAAGACAGAGCTTTGAAGCATCAAGTGTGATCATGGCTGAGAACTGAGAGACAAGCGGCCATGACACTGCAGCATACAGGACTCATCTTTGAAAATCATTCATCTGTTGCAAGACTTCACAATGTCAAGACCTGGAACAACATGACTTGATGATCAATGTTTTGTCCTCAGTGTTTAAAGGTCTGATGTTGGAGCCCTATGGTTTCTGTGTTATTTTTTGTTCTTTTGTATCATGTTTGTTTCAAAAAGGCTTTGGGGATATAGAAACTCTTCTGTTGTTTTATTTGTTTGTTTCTTTTTTCTTTTCTGTTGGGTTGTTTGCTTTTTTTTTCCCTTCTGTTTTCTTTCTGGTTTTGTTTCTATGAATATTTTTTTCCAGAAAGGAACTTGCCAGTGTCATGTGCGATGTATGTATGTACTTGGTTCCAAAAGAACTAGAAACAAATTTGGGAGGTACTCAGAGTAGATGAAGTAGATTGTTTCCTCTCCTATACAATTGTGGAAGGAAAATGGTTGTATTTGTACCTGTTGATTCCCATCCCTAGCCCTCAAAATTGAACTTAATCCATTGCTTTGTGAGAGCAATGGTTTAGTCACTTTCAGAGGCTTAGAGTGTTAACTCTTCTCCTCCTTTCATTATGCTTGGATTTTGTAATCACCAGTTTCAATGTACAACTCTCCACACTTCTCTTCCCTCTTCCTGCCTTTCCTCCTCTCCCACCCTACTCCTTTTTTAATTTGGAGCTATGAATGGGCAGATCTGTTTCTGGTCTGGCATCACTGAGTTTTTCCCATGCATTTGCCCTCGAGCTTCTCAGATGTGAGACAAATCTCCCTACAATAGGCTTGCTGCCATTGTCTGTACAGTTTAATAGATGCTGGCATGTTGGAGGTTACCCATGAGTCTGCGAAATCTGCTTTCCATGCTTACTCTTGACACCCCATTGAAGGCACTCATTGTGTATGCATCTGGGTATGAAAGTCCAGCTCAGTGTGGTCCTGTGCTTGTACTGCCCTGCTTTGCAGTTTCTTTGCACTTATTCATTGAGTGCTGGTTTTGAAATGCTTACATTATATGAACTTAAAAGAAAATGTTAAAAAACAAAACAAAACAGAACAAAAACCCCAACAAAAACCACCGAAAATCCCCGCCCCATAAAATCTGTATTTGTATATACACGTGTCCGTACAATTATACTTAAATAAAGTTAAAGATTTTCATCATTTTAATTGGTTCTCTTAGGCTGTGTTTTTGTTCAATTAATTACATATTTATTTTGGGGGCTTATCGTACCTACCTTACATAGAATCATAGAACAGTTTGGGTTGGAAGGGGCCTTTAAAGGTCATCTAGTTCCAACCTCCTGCAATGAGCTGGGACATCTTCAACTACATCAAGTTGCTGAGACTCCTGTCCAGCCTGACCTTGAATGTTTCCAGGGACGGGGCAAGCAATGAGGAGTATGAGTGGGAAAGTGTGAAGAATACAGTGGACGCAACAACTGACTATCCAGAGCTGTTACTACCAACATCCTGGCTGATCTAAAGCCTGGCTGCTTTTCATGGGTTTTTTTCATGTGTTCATAGCTCTTCCAGATACTTAGGAGTGTAAGGAATTATGCCAACCATGTGCTGAAGCATTACGTGGTTTCCATCATCACTTTTGCCCTGCTCTGGGCCTCCTGAGCAGTCATGCTTTCTCCCCTGGGTGTGGCATCATCTAACTCTGGATTCTTGAGGAATAGAGCCAGCTCCAAGGGCATGCAAACAGGGCAGTTGCATAAGGTGCTCCTGTACCCAGGATGCCCCTCAGACTGACAAAGGGGTGGGGTTGGAAGTGGGTTTGAAATCTCAGCCGTGTTTTTCTTTACAAAAAGGATGAAAAGCGATCAGAGCAGTGGGAGCTTTGTGGATGGGAGAATTTGAGCAAGGGTGCCTCCTGAAGAGATAAGGAAGAATGGGGAAGCAAGCAACTGGCTGGCTGTTTCTCCTCTTCCTTACTTCCACCCTCACCGCTACAGGCTGACGGTGGTGCCTCTAAAAATGCACAAGACTGATTTGGTGTTGATTTGTATTTAGGTCTGAAATGGTTGTCTTTGACAGTGTCCACTTACTAATCATATGATGGGTTTAACCTGAAGATTTTGGTTGCAGAAGGTGGGGGGCACATACCAAAACCTATAATACATGCACCATGCATTCAAAACTCAGCTGTAATTACACCATGGTAGAATTAAACTCACTGAAAGCTTTTTATTACATTTAATTAGTTGACAGGGCAGCAAGTACTAATTATAACTTACTCTAACCTTCTTTACAAATGAGAAGTGACAGCTTGCTGAGAAGAGAAGTGTGAGTATTTGATACAAAGAATTGATGAACTAGACTTTTTTCCTCTGGAGCTGTGATGTTACAACCAGGGCAGAGTTATAAGTGACACATGTTCAGTATGTCTTAACATAATAGCCACGTCCAGAAAATATCCTTCAGTCTGACATACTTAATAGCCTTTGCTCAGAAGACACTCTGCTTTTGCAGAGAATGGTATTTGATTTCATTTTTCTGCATCAGCATGCACAATAGGCCTTTGTGCTCCCTCATCTTTCCTTCTGCAGAGTAATACTGCTCCCAGAGTACCACTGAGGGCATTTTTAGGAATATTCAGACATGTATTTTACCACTATCATATGGTTGTATGCCAAAGTGGTTGTATTCATTCAAGACAAACCTTTGATTTATATACGTTAGAGATGTGGCAACCAGCTAGGATAGTTAAATTTTTACAGGTTTTAACAGCACAGAATTGAAAAGTGCCCCCTTCCTTAGAGCTCTTATTTCTGTTAGCATTTACCCTTACTAGGAAGTTTAGTTTAAAACACGATTTAACTTTGGTTTACAGTGTATGCCTAAGAGCCCAAATCATGTCTCTATCTTCACTGTAAGGCCTGCAAAACAGGCAGCTCTTGTATGAGACAGCTATTTATGTTTGTTTGCTTTCAGCACCATTTCGATTTGCTGCTATGAATCAAAACAAGCTGAAGTATCACCAATTTAAAATTTTTGTTAACATTTTCTCCTAGACCACATAGAAGCTTTTAAAACAAAATGGGTTTTTGATGCAAAATATCCTTTGAAGGAAATTCAAATTGGAAGTGATATTGCAAAAATGTTGAAGAACTAAGCAGGCTTTTTTGTTGGTTCCCTCCCCCACAGATAAATCTGATAGCTGTCAGATGTCAGTCATATTTAATTTGGGAGAATTCAGACCACAGGATAACTCTTGCAGTCACCAGCACATCTTGAAACACTCATTTTTCCTATGATGGTTCTTCAAGCAAGTTCTCATTCTAACTGCCTCATGTCAGTTAGTTAGTTACACAAGGAGGAATATAAATACAAGATATTGCAGGGCAGCAACCTAGATGTCTTCTTGGAGGGAAAGAAGAATTTTGTTTTGCCTAGAACTTTATGAAAGCATACTGCATTCAAGATCAAGAGGATAAAGTGATTTCTAGATGCTTGTGCACACTGTAATGTATCTCTGAAGTAAAGGAAAGAAGGAAGGTACCTCTTTCTGTATATACAATCTCGAGTAAATTCTTACACACATCTATGAGTTCTTATGTTCAAAGCATGCTCTAAGTGCTATATTGTGGGACACACTTGCCCACTTAGCAATATACATTTTCCAGTACTAATTTTAACATTTAAACACATTTCTTTATCCTCAGACAAAACTGCTTTTTCAAAACTGAAGTTTTTGTCTGAGTGGTATTTGTAAAAGGAAAGGTCAAATAAATGAATAGGATACTGTAGGTATAAACATTCCTCTGTTCCTTCTATTGCTGAGAACCAATTGTGCCTTTCATTTTCATGTACTGTTACTTGCAGAATTTTAAGTAAACGTTCAACTAATCTCTGACCACCTAGCCCAAGAAGTTTAGGAAGTTTCTTGGTGGTTTGTTTTTGTTTTGTTTTTTTTTTTTTATTGTTTGTTTTGTTTTTCTTGCCTCACTGTCACTTCACCTATTGCAAAACAAAAGAATAAGAAGTCTAGAAACTGAATGCAACAAAAGTAAAGCACCTTTAACCCTAAATTCACAACCCTAAATTTCTGATCTTTTTATACTTGGGTATTGGGAATAAATTGAGTGCTACATATTGCAAATGGCAAGCTGTGGTCCTGCAGCAACTGCTCTTGCCTGAGGAGGATCAGAAGAATCAGGCCCTTGGCTGTGTGTGAATGCTTCAGTGGAAACTTGGCATGCTGTGCTTTACATTGCGCTGCCTGTATCCCAGTCCTTCTGGTACAATGGCGATGGAGAAAAGGGTGGGGAAGAAAGAGCTCATTCAGTCACAGATGGCTAAGCAGCAGTGGGAAGTATACAGCAGACTTTGAGCCAAGGAAATGGCTACTGGTGTAAACTGCCCACGAGTAAAAGTCTTGCTTATTTGTTGAAATTCATATAAGCATTAAAAAGAAAACCTGCAAGGTGACAGATTGTGTTTTCTAGAAGTGGTTCTCTGGTCAAGCTTTGCTGTGGAAGTCAGGGAGACAGTTACCGTTCAACCAGGCCAACATTGATCAGTTTTGAAAACCCACTAGCACTTAAAAACATGCACCCCATCTTGCCATTCTAACACAGGAAAAGCTTGGAAACTTTGCAATTGCCAGGGCTTCTCCAAGGCTATATCTGGAGCTGTTTATGCGGAGCTGGCAGCTCAGGATTTTGAAGAATCGGGCCGTTGTGAGAGGTCTCCCCCTGTTGCTGAGCGCTCTGTGTAGCGAATCCTTTAATGGTGGTTTTTAAACTTGGGTTTGGGAGTAAGTTTTTGTTACTGTATCTTTGCCATCAAAAAAATCCTGAAGCTGAATCAGTAATGCAAAGCACAGATAAAATGACTTTTTTAGCTACATGTCAGTTTAGGAGGACTGCAAAAAAGAGGGATGGCTGCTCTGCTTTAAAATGGGTTGGTGGATCATGCCCAGTATTAATGGTTAGACATTGAATGTGAGGAAAAGCCGATGAACCCATGCAGCGATGCTTATCAAGCTTTGTACATTAGTTTTACAATATCCTGGTTCTTTCACATGCTTCATTACAAGAGGCCTTGTGTTCCGCTTGAAACAAAAGCCAAAACAAGTTTGCGCATCATTCTTCCTAGTGAATATGTGCCCCTTTTTTTTTGTTTATTTAATCAGTTATTCTGCATTTTATTTGCAGGTAAAAAGAAAGGAAAACCCATGCACACTTCCTGTCCTCTGGTCTCATTAGCCAGATTTCCTTGAAACTCCTGTACTCCAGTGAAGTTTTGCCAGGTGGCTAAATTAAATGCACACCATATTAATATTTATGCTGGTTTAATGATGGGATTTTTGCATCCATGAACGATAAAGTGTTTAAGAGGAACAGATAAAGAGATTGGTACAAAAGAGTGAAGTGGTTAATATAACAACCTTTCCTAGCAGGGGACTCCATTGACAGCAGCAGGCAGTGCATGCCTCCCTCCCCTTCATTTTCCTTTACCACCAAAATTTGTGTGATGGGACATGCAGATCTTTCAGATAGCTTTGCAGAAAGCAGGTGTTTTATCTATGCTTTGTGCTACAGCCACCTCTTACATGCTTCATTTAAGGAAGCTCAAGGTTTTTTGCTGCGGACAGACCTTCAACTTTTGAATACTGATCGTTAATTCATATACTCTCCAGCAACATTTCCATTTGAATCTGAAGCTGCCACTTTGTTTTGTCCTTTAGGGACCAAGTGACTGGCAAGTATTTACAAGGTACCGAGCACTGTGGGCTTTAAGTCAAGGCAGCATTGTTTTCATGAGCTGAGGCAGGGAAGGACAATCCCCGCTCCTTCCTTCTCCGGTTGAATGGTGCTGAAGGGAGATCGCTTTAAGGTCTCACTTTTGGCGAGGTATAGAGAAGCTGTAAGGTCCTGAGGACCAGAGCCCTCTTTGTACTTGTCTGTAGCCACAACTGCTAAAAGCCTACTACTCTTTAGTGTCAAAAAGTGAAATGTTGTAAGGTCACGATAATGGCACTCTTAGAAGGAACACTGAGCATTTTACCCTCTGATGAATTTTATAGCAAGGGTTTATTACATGTTTACTATACCTAGGAGTGCTGGACCTAGGTAGGGAGCAGGTGTCAGGCAATGCCCATGTAGATAAGCAATGTAAAACAAGTAAACAAAGAAACACCTGCTTAAAAGACCTGTGTGCTCACCTTTTCTCTCTTAGCCAACACCTTCCTGCACTGTCCTGTTGTCAGATTGCTGGCATTCTCAGTAAAAATGCTCAGTTCGAGCTTGGTTTGGATCCTGAGTAGCTGCTATTCCTTCTATATTTTTTTCCACTTGGAGATACCACAACCCATTTACCTGAATTTTGACCTTTGTCCAAACCTGTCCTTCAGGGCTGTGCCCCACTGCTCATTGTGAGTTTGCCTGCCACAGTTCACTGCACACATGGTGAAGATCAGGCCTGAAACTGGGCCATTGACAGCAGCCTTGCTCTCAAAGTAGGAGTTAAAAGCTGCTTCAGGTAAGAAGGACTGGAACCTTGGACTAGTTACTGGTTTCTATATGAATCAGACAAACAGATGATATCACATGCATTTCAGGCAAAATAAAGGAATTTATTATAGTAAAACTGCTTTTCATTAAAAGAATGAAATAAAAATTACAACAAAACGGTGATTTGAAAGAAGCCACAGTTGAGTGCTTTTAAAAAGATTTATTCTATTTACATGGATGGACAGTCACGGAAACAAAAGAGGACCTTTGATCTTCAGTGCACACTAAAATAAATCAACATAGAACTTATGTGACTTTCTTGCCATCTTCTCCATATGGTAGTTTACTTGGTGTTATGCCTAATATTGTCAAAGAGAAGAGAAGAGAAAAAAAATTCTTTCTGATTATAAATGACCAAGCTATTTTTAAACTATTTTTAAAATTTTCATCAAGGGGTAATAACCTTGCTATGAAATTGGTAGATCCTTTTTTATGTGGTTTTATACCTGACACACAAACAGTATCATGGAGCAAGTTATCCGTGGCAGTATTATGTCTTGTCACTGTTCTTTTTTTTGCATCCTTTCAGTGAAAACTTATCCAGAAGCCATCACAAAAGCTGTTTACTTTGTTTCAAACATAATTAAAACAAGAAAATCACAAAGGAGTAAATTAAAGATCGCAGCCACTACTCTAGTTTCAGCTCTCTCAGGCAATTGATAACTCTCTTAAATGTGTGGTTTAATACACTAAGGAATAACAAAACTCTTCTATTTTGAGATGTAATGCAGCTTTCTAGCTGCTTGTGCTTCAGGAGGCTGAATACATTAAAAGATCTCTGTATTTCCCTATTGCTCTTCCGAATAAATTGTGAAGTCTGAAGAAGTTGCTGTTGACGAGACAAGAATGAAAATACACACCTCTGTCATGCGAAGCACCTGCTGTATCTGCAGGAGCAGGGACAGCTGTAATCCAGGACAAGTACTCGGAATATGTATCCCAGACACTAAATCTGTGATTGAGGAATTGGAAAACATGATGTTTTCAGAAATGCAGAAAGAAAATAAGTGCAATCTTGTGACACAGTTTGGGGAAAACAAACAAACAAACAAACAACCCAAAACAAAGAAATGTCTTAATTGGGCATCCTACAGAGAAGTGGAAAAAAGAAAGCCATTCTTGTGGTACAGCATTAGGGTGTGAAGACTGCCAAGAAAAATCTTCTGAAGGAGGGAGAAAACACAGAATGACTCACTGGGCAAGCAGTTTCCGTTTAGAAAAATTAGGCAAGAAATATTAACACACCAGATTTGGGAGCTGTTTACATCAACATAATAAACTGCTTATTGCATATACACGGTGAGTGATACCAAGCCGGGAAAACACCATGTCTCATCTAACCTCAGAGTATCTACTGTTAGTTGTAAAGGGTAAGTAAGAAACAATGCAAGTGTTTGAAATCTAGCAATAAACAGAGAGAAACTTTATGAATTGGGCACCTGATGCCATGCTGTGATCCCTGGCTTTTAATTTCTGGTCTGTCTCCAACTAAATTAAAAGAGAAGGTAACATATCTAATAGCTGTTCTGTCTGTAGGGCATGCTGAAAAGAACAGAATTTAAACACTATGTTATCACTCAAAGTATGTCTTGTAGACAGTCCTCTAATCCAGCTACTAACAAATATACTCACACACTCACACACACACACTCACATACTGTGTTTTATGTATCAAGCTGTGTAATTTGCTTATGTATTTTCAGGGTATTGTTAACTCCACCATTAAGAATAAAAATGAAAACCTAGGGGCAGAAGTTGAATCTTTTGAAACACAGTTGTTGAATGGAGTGGGAGCAGGAAAGGGTGGGAAAACACGGTAGAATGAAGGAAATACATTGGCTCTTCCTAGTGATCCAGGGTACTCTTTCCCTTTTGCCCAGCCCTAGAAGCCAGTCATTTCTTAGTAAATAAACTTGAAAGCATTCCGTCATTAGGTAGCAATGTAGGATAAGTGGCACGGAAAGATACTGTGACAAACTTGTTTGGGCAGAGGGCTAGGTGTGGGTACATATATATGGTTGAAAAGCCTTTGCACAGGCAAAAACCCATATGATTGATATGTACTATTTTTAACAGAGGAAGGTGACCATGACTATGATCAACTACATATTTGTGGCTAAGAGTGAGCAAGGCCCTAACGAACGCCGTAAACAGATTGTCAGTCTGAGCCTGGCTATTGAACACAGGAAACAGAGCTCCATTTTGCGCAAATGTATTAACTGCTGTCGTGGTTTGAGCCAAGCCAGTAACTCGGAACCACGCAGCCGCTCTCTCACTCCCCCTCTTCTTCCTCCCTTGGCTCCCGGAGGTATGGGGAGGAGAATCAAAAGAATGTAACTCCCACGGGTTGAGATAAGAGCAGTCCCGTAACTAAGGTATAATACAAAACCACTACAGCTACCACCAATGATAATAATGATAAGGGAAATAACAAGGGGAGAGGATACAATTGCTCACCACCGGCTGACCGATACCCAGCCAGACCCGAGCAGCGATATCTTGCCACAATGCAGCAGCCCAGATGGGTTTACTTCTGCGTTGCCAGTTGCTCTGCTTCCATTGCTGCAACCACCCCCACAGGGCATTTGCCACCATCCATGAGTCAGTATAGAGGTAAAGTACTGGCCATTTTTCTCGTTCAGCAATGTCCAAGGCCAGCTGGATGGCTTTCACCTCTGCAAACTGACTCTATTCACCCTCTCCTTCAGCAGTTTCTGCAACTTGTCGCAGGGCACTCCACACAGCTGCCTTTCATCTCCGATGCTTTCCCACAATACGGCAGGACCCATCAGTAAACAAGGCATATTGCTTTTCACTCTCTGACAGTTCATTATATGGTGGGGCCTCTTCAGCACGCGTCACCTCCTCTTCTGGTGACATCCCAAAATCTTTGCCCTCTGGCCAGTCCATGATGACTTCTAGAATTCCTGGACGACTGCGATTTCCTATTTGAGCTCATTGTGTAATTAGTGCAGCCCACTTACTCCATGTAGCATCAGTTGCATGATGTGTAGAGGAGACCCTGCCTTTGAACATCCAGCCCAGCACAGGCAACCGGGGTGCCAGGAGGAGCTGCGCTTCAGTTCCGATCACTTCTGAGGCAGCTCAAACCCCTTCATAGGCTGCCAGTATCTCTTTTTCAGTGGGAGTATAGCTGGCCTTGGATCCTTTATATCCCCGACTCCAAAAGCCAAGGGGTCGACCTTAAGTCTCCCCTAGAGCTTTCTGCCAGAGGCTCCAGGCAGGACCATTCTCCTCAGCTGCGGTATAGAACACATTTTTCACATCTGGCCCGGCCTGGATTGGTCCAAGGGCTAGTGCATGAACTATTTCTCGTTTAATTTGTTCAAAGGCTTGTTGTTGCTCAGGGCCCCATTTGAAATCATTCTTCTTCTGAGTCACGTGATAGAGAGGGCTTACAATCAGACTGTAATTTGGGATGTGCATTCTCCAGAACCCCACAACACCTAAGAAAGCTTGTGTTTCTTTCTTGTTAGTTGGTGGAGACATTGCTGTTATCTTGTTGATCACATCTGTGGGACCTGGCGACGTCCATCTTGCCATTTTATTCCCAAAAATTGAACCTCCTGTGCAGGTCCCTTGACCTTACTCCGTTTTATGGCAAAACCAGCCTTCAGCAGGATTTGGATTATCTTGCTCCCTTTCTCAAAAACTTCTTCTGCTGTATCACCCCACACGATGATGTCATCAATGTACTGCAGGTGTTCTGGAGCTTGCCCCTGTTCCAGTGCAGTCTGGATCAATCCATGGCAGATGGTAGGGCTGTGTTTCCACCCCTGGGGCGGTCGGTTCCAAGTGTACTGGACGCCCCTCCAAGTGAAAGCAAACAGTGGCCTGCACTCTGCTGCCAAAGGGATTGAGAAAAATGCATTGGCAATATCAATTGTGGCATACCACTTGGCTGCCTTTGACTCCAGTTCATATTGAAGTTCTAGCATGTCTGGTGCAGCAGCACTCAATGGTGGTGTGACTTCGTTCAGGCCACGATAGTCTACTGTTAGCCTCCACTCTCCATTAGACTTTTGCACTGGCCATATGGGGCTATTAAAGGGTGAGCGGGTCTTGCTGATCACTCCTTGGCTCTCCAGTCTACGGATCAGCTTATGGATGGGAATCAAGGAGTCTCGGTTGGTGCGATATTGCCGCCGGTGCACTGTTGTGGTCGCAGTTGGCACTTGTTGTTCTGCAACCTTTAGCAACCCCACAATAGAAGGACCCTCTGAGAGACTGGGTAAGGTGGACAGCTGCTTAATTTCCTCTGTTCGCAAGGCAGCGATACCAAAGCCCATCAGTACCCTTTTGGGTCTTTGAAGTACCCTCTCCTGAGATAGTCTATGCCAAGGACGCATGGAGCCCCTGGACCAGTCACAATGGGGTGCTTTTGCCACTTCCTCCCAGTCAGGCTGATTTCAGCTTCCAGTACAGTTAACTGTTGGGATCCTCCTGTCACTCTAGAAATATAAATGGGTTTCACCCCTTGATACCTTGATGGCATCAGGGTACACTGTGCACCGGTATCTACTAGAGCCTTATACTTCTGTGGGACTGATGTGCCAGGCCATCTGATCCACACAGTCCAGTAAACCTGATTATCCCTCTCCTTCACCTGGCTGGAGGCAGGGCCCCTCTAATAGTGATCATAAAATTCTCCACTTCTGTCTTGTAGAAAGGGATTAGTATTCCTTATCACAGGAGCTGGAGTAAAATCAGCTCTTCCACTTCATCTGGGAAACTGCTCACCAGAGACTGGAGCAGCAGCTTTCCTGGGAGGATCATCCTTGACTATTGTTTTCCTCTTCAGTTTACGCACCCGTTGCTCCAGAACTGAGGTAGGTTTTCCATCCCACTTTCTCATGTCTTCTCCGTGACTCTACAGGTAAAACCATAGGGTGGCCCGTGGAGTGTACCTCCTATATTTTCTTTCTCGAGCAGTAGGGCGCCTTCTGTTAATAGCTGAGACATGGGTTGGTACACATGGGGAGCTGGATAGATCGGATAAATCGTCTCTCAATTGTTTGAACTCCTGGGACAGTTTTTCCACAGCTGAAATGATGGAAGGGGTGAGATTGTCTTCGAACTCTCCGAGTTGATGAATCAGGTAATCCACTGTTGGTGGTGTTACGTCATTCCAGGTCATTGATGCCAATGTGTGGGCATATGATGATGGCGCACTTTGTGTAAGTTTCCGCCACATGGGTCGTGTACATTCAACTCATCTGGATCTATGGATGTGTTCCTGGCATCTGGCCTGCGATAGATCATCTCTATAATGGCTGATTCCCTCAGGGACTGGATGCCTTTCTCTATCGTGGTCCAGTTGGCTGAGCGACTTGTAATATCATCTTTGTAGGGAAACCTTTCCTTCACAGCTGCCAGGAGCCGCCTCCAAAGGCTGAGGGCTCGCTCCTCTCTTGCAATCGCTTCGCCAGTTCCTCCTTCCTTAGCAAGTGATCCCAGCTGCTTGGCTTCCCTACCTTCTAGTTCATGACCGTCGGCCCCATTGTCCCAGCATCGGAGCAACCAGGTGACAATGTGCTCCCCTGCAAGACGGGTGAAATCTTTTCACATATTCCGCAGCTCGGTTGAGGTCCGGGGTCGAGAAGTGACCTCTTCCTCTTCTTCCTCTTCCTCTGACCCACGTAGTAGTAACTCTTGTTCAAATGCTGTTCCGTGTAGTAATGGCATTGGGTCTTCATCTTTCTTTGCTTCACGGGTTGCTCTTTGTGCCTCTCGTTTGCTTTTGCTTACAGGGGCAACAGACATTGTCACAAACTGGCCATTTGGTTTAGCTGCAGTGTTTGTCACTGTGGTTGGAGTGGCTGCAGTGTCTGCCACTAGGATTGGAGTGGCTGCAGCATCTGCCACTAGGGTTGGAGTGGCTGCAGTGTCTGTTGCTGGGATTGGTGCAGCTGTTGTGCTTGGGAGTTGAGTAACACCAACAGCTGCATTGTCCGTTGCTGTTGGGGTTTGAGTAGCTACTGTGCTTGTCACTGGGGTTGGTGTGGCTGCGGTGCTTGGAGTAGACACATTGACTGTTGCTGTTGGGGTTTGAGTAGCTACTGTGCTTGTCACTGGGGTTGGTGTAGCTGCGGTGCTCGGGGTAGCCACATTGTCTGTTGCTGTCGGGGTTTGAGTAGCTGCTGTGCTTGTCACTGGGGTTGATGTAGCTGCTGTATTTGAAGTTGGAGTAGTTGCGTTGTCTGTTGTGGTCAGAGTTTGAGTATCTGTTGTGCTTGTCACTGGGGTTGGTGTAGCTGGTGTACTTGGAGTAGCTGCGTTGTCTGTTGCGGTCAGGGTTTGAGCAGCTGCTGTGCTTGTAGTTGGTATAGCTGCGTTGTCTGTTGCTTTGCCATCAGATCCAGAGACATTTTTTTCCCTTTGAAGGTGCTGGATAGTGTTGAGCATAGGCGTAGGCCAAGGCCCAGCACGTTGCAGCGAGTTGTCCCTCTCTGGTATAAACAGAACAACAGCACACCTCGTTTAAGTGTTTTACTAGTTTTTCCGGATGTTGCACTTGTTCAGTGGTGAAGTTCCAAAGCACTGGAGGGGCCCACTGGCCTAGATACTTGCCCATAATATGCCACACACCCTGCCACTCATGACTGTCCAGCCTCAGGGAAAATCTCTTGGTGGTCCTCCTATATCATCGTCTAACCCTAGACCAGATTTGAACCCGATACTGCTGAACTTTTGAGATCAGACAAAATAGGATGTTCCTACAACGGGATGGCCATGGGTAAAACACACTCCGTATGTTTGCCAACATGCTGATCCCCAGCTCAATCAGCAGGCAGGTTTCAAGGGTATTCAAAGGCCATCTAAAACACTCAGAACTCTCAACTGCTGTTGCAAACAGGCTTGTGGGGGAACGGGGGATGAAAGGGAATGCCTCCTTCGTAAGCTGACCCCCCGAGGAGAAAAAAAAAGGTATGCAATTGCTAAAATATTTCATTATATACCTCCCAAAGTATAGAGGTGATGGCCACACTGGAAGCACAAACCAGACCAGTTTCATGATCAATGAGTCTATTGTATTACAAGTCATTACCATGAAGTACAGTGAAACAAGAACCTTAGCCCAGGCCCTTCAGCCGGTAAACGCTAAAACAGCAAATAGTGGCTGTAAGTAAGGTAGAACATGCTGAAACTCTGAGATCAAGCGCAACAAGTCTGAGAGCCAAATAATCACCATTGTGACGAGTAGTAACAATGAATGCTTGTCACAAATATGATTAGACACACTCTGGTCAGATCTGTCGTTATCTCAACCCTTCGTGCCCCTCATTGGGCGCCACAAAAAAACTACTAGCAGTCTAAACACACGTGAGTATGTGAGTCTTAAAGGTATATTTTTCCAGTCTGCAGTGTCTTACATAATTTGTTATCGGAGATTAATTTTTTTTTTTTTGTCTACCTGCTCCCATCTTGCATGTAGTAGCAGAGGTGCAAGAAGCAGATATGTCATATGATCATAGAATAATTTTGGTGGAATAGTCCTTTCGGAGGACACCTGATGCAAACCCTGCCCCTCACTAGAACTTGCTGGGGAGAAGTACTTGTCAGTAGAAATGAGTATTAATTCACAGCATTAAAACTTGGATGAGTGCAAGCCCTAGCACTGAAGTGGCAGGGCTGATGTGGATGTGACTGGCTTCTCCTATGCCTTTGTGATAGGGTTGTTTGTGCTATGCTTTTACTATTTTTGGGGTAAAAATTTTAATGTATTTAAGTCTCAGGTACATGGTCTCACCTTTTGCATTTCCTTAAGAAGGGGGGGAGTGAGCGAGCGGGTGCGTGGTTCTGAGTTACCGGCTGGGCTCAAACCATGACAACTGCAAAGGCCGTGGGTCCATTGGGGATGTGCTGGCAGGGTAAAGATATAGGCAGTAGGGACTCTGGGGACTGCTGAGTTTTTAATTCAGCCCAACCTGAGATTTTCCCCTGTGAACCCTGCCTGGCCCTCCACACAGAAACTTGGAGACAGGAAAGCCCCCTAAGATAAACATATTTTAGCTTTAAGATCTGGGGTTGGCATTGCTCCCTGGCTGGTTCCCCAAATGTTTTTTAATATACTATTTTTCTTCTCTCTCCCTTCCCCCCACCCAGCCCTGTTTCGTTGGAACTCTTTATAAATAGTAATTAACTGCCTTGGCCAGGCATTTGAAGGTGGAAGGAAAGACGAAGCATTTTATCTGCTGGGTAGATATTTCCCAAATCATGAAGCTTTTTTTGTAATACATATGTCACATGGAGTAGAGGACAGACACAGCTAGAAAAGGACAGTGACAAGTAGTATGGTCTCTTTAAATGGCTCCTAGGCACTGTCTTTTGCCAGTCCAAAGATCTATTGGTTTTTTTTCTTAACCAGAATTCATTTACCTCTCACTAAATTTGTTTACCCATTGTGATTTCCATCAGATGGATAGCGACCTTGTTTTCTTCTTCAAACCTTTTCTTTAAGTGTTGTTTCAAACTTTATTCTGTGCTGTCACATCACATGCAGCTTTTGCCAGCCAAGAAACACAGCTGGGAGGCTAAAACCACTTGTGATGCCTCACACTCAAGAAACACTCATCTTAAAACAAATGTCTCTAAAATATTCTGCCAAATGGTATCTGTGTAAATCTCTCTAATGTCACAGAAAGGCGCAGACACCAGAAGCTCTATGTGCACAAGGAGAAGATATCACTACCTACCCACCTGAAGCAAATCCGAAAAATTCTGTAACTTTGAGTGCTTTACAGATCTGCCCAGATCTATTTTTACGTGGCAATATAAAAACTTTTTTAATGGTTGTTAAAACTAAAAAACTTGGAGTAATAAGAATGGTTTGAAGGGGTCAAAAATTAACTAAGAGTTTGAAAAATGCTGTATAATTCTTCACTCATTCTGTAGGCAGTCAGATTGGGTTATTTTAAAATCAGCTGTAATTTGCATAACATATTTTACTGTTATAATTCACTGTTTGTATTTATAGCCATGTCATAACAATGGAGGGTTTTCTTTTTATTTTTGCTTTTGGCTGGAGTTTATGATGTGTGTGAAAACTGAGTCTAAGAAGTCATGCACTGTTCCGAAAGCGCAAGCCAGATGAAGAGACATTGGATTGTTGCAGGTTTAAGCACTGTTTGATATGATAATTCCAGCCTCCAAGAATTAGCCTCACCGACTCTTGTTTTTCGCCTCTTAACTAAACAAAGTAAACCTTTTGGAGTGACTGATAGTTTGAAATAGCCAACTATGCACACACACTCCAGTTTTAAATTAAGGTTGGCCAGAAATCTGTTCAAACAACATGACACTTTTGTTTTTACATATTCATCCAGAAACAAAAGAATGCCAGTGAATGCCAATGTCTTGCAGAAACAGTCAGCTACCAAGCCTGAAAATCACTACATGAACACACTGCTGCAACAGAACAAACAGAAGAAAAGGTCATTTCACTGCATTCTATATTTTGGGGGGATTTGAATCCTCACAGTACATATAGCAGAACTGTCATTTAGAAACAGTTTTGAAGGTTATATCAGCAAATACGACTGGACAGGAATTGCCAGAACAAAATTCTCAGAGGCCATGTATGGAAGCTTCAAACTGTAAAAGCTCTATCAGGGAGACATCTCTGTCTGTCAGGACAGGAAGCGTAAGCATATGTTGCTGAGACAGATTAAAATAGCACACTTCCATGTGTTCAGCATGAACCCATCTTTTAATACATGTTTAACACAAATATGGTTATTAGCATTTCCATAGCTTGTTGTTCTTCAGCATTCTTCTGCCTGCCTACAAAACATATTGAAGGAGAAATGTGAAAATGTTCCTGAGAAGTTTTTGGTATGTCTTTTCTCCATTTTTCTGAGAAGTTGAGAAAACTTAAGTGATGCAAGTGCGAAGCTAGCAGGTTGATTTGCCCAACAGCAAAAGTATACATCAGGGTTGCTTCCAATGGAGAGAAACATTCAGGAGGCAGCAAGTTTTTCAGACTGTCTGATAAACACAGACCTTTGGTCTCTCATACTTTTTTGTTCCCTGTTGCCTTGATCATTCATGAAGCAGAGAATATGAAATAAAAGCAAACAGAATGACAAACTGAGATAAATAGGTAGAACATTCCTATTTTGTCAGGCTTTGTCATTATCTGACCAATTAGCACTGATCCCTCTGATAACACTGATATTTGTGTGGTATGATTCCTGGCTCTGTGCCACTTGGCTGACTGCCAACAGCATAGCTGTGTTAGGGGAGCAAAAACAAATCACCTGAGCAAACCTTCCCAACAGCCAAGTGTGTCAGACTGACTGCTGTGTTAACACATACTACTGGCTAAAATTGTCCTGTTCACAGTTAGTTTTGATGTTTTTTCATGACGTTGTACTTCTACGAAGACATGTTCTCTGTTCTCTGCAGTCTGCCATCTTTGGAAGAAGCCAGATTTGTTCTGGCAGATAAGCCTTTGGAAACCAGATGAACAAGGTTGCTTGCAGGTCATCATCCTGCTGTATTAGATGATTATTTACATGTACTAAGGTATATATGTTTTTGTGGAAGTAGTCAAGCAGGGGAGGAGATGATAGCCACCTCTAAGTCCTCCTTCACTACTATTTTCTTACCCAATGAGGTATGTGGGGAGAGACATTAAGTAATTCCTAATGTACAATTCAAATATTGGGCTAACGTTCTTCCTTCCTTCCTTCCTGGCTGACACCCTACACCCCCCCCCCCCAAATAAATAAATAAATAACAAACCAAAACACAGTACGAGCTCCAGACCTTTACATACCAAGAGATGATTGGGTAAAATCTTAAAAAACCCACAAACAAACAAACAAAGAAATCCACACCCTCCCTCCCAAAAAAACCCCAGAAAACAAAAACCAAAAAAACCCCTAAAACCCCAACAACAACAAAAAACAAGTATGTAACACCCTGTCAAGTTTGTAGAAGCCCCACTGGACATTAGCCAGTGGATGCAGTGCAGCAGGCACCAGACCTTTCTAAGAACCTAGTGTCTCCTATGATCTAGTTATAGTGTGCAAAACTCCTTTGGGATGATATTACCAGGTGTGGTGGGATGACGGTGGCTGGACCACCAAGCCGCTCTATCACTCCCCTACTTCAACTGGACATGGGAGAAAAATAAGATGAAAACCTCATGGGTTGAGATAAGGACAGGGAGATCACTCACTGATTACCATCACCACCATGGGCAAAACAGACTTAAATTAGGAAATTTATCTAAAATTTAGCAGTCAGATCAGAGTAGGATAAAATGAAATTTTAAAACACCTTCCCCTAACCCCTTACTTCGTCTTGGGCTCAACTTCACTCTACATTTTGCCACCTCTTACCCCTGAGCTGTGCAGGTGGATGGGAAATGCAGGGGGATGGACAATGGGGGTTGCCATCATTTCATCATGCATTGTCTCTGCTGCTCCTTCCTTCTTACACTCCTTCCCTGCCCCAGTGTGGGGTCTCTCCCATGGGAGACAGTCTTCCGTTAGCTTCCCTAATGTGGGTCTATTCTAAGGACTTCACTTCTTCACAAACTGCTCCAGCGTGGGTCCCTTCTATGGGGTACAGTCCTTCAGGAACAGGCTGCTCCACTGTGGGTCCCCCAGATTCCTCCATACTCAGGATGACTTCTAGCCATTATATCTTGATGTAATTCAGGATGAAACTCTCCCACTGCAACTGTGTTAATGGGCTTATAAAAATCAGATCAGGTTTTGGGGGTGGAGTCTTCTGTGAAATATAGTGCCTAGGCCATTAAATTGGTAACACTGATCAATCTTGCAGATAGTAATTTTGATTTGATCTCATGACCACTGAATAGTCAAGCAACGCACAACAGGTGTCATTAAGCCAAATGTGACCATTTCATCATTGTTTTGGACAGCACACATGTTGACTGGGTAGGATATTCAGAAATTGGGGGTGGCTGGGAGTAGGAGCTTGAGTACAATGTGTCAGTTCTGCATTGTTATATGGGACACACTAAAAGATCTAAGGAGGTCATGTTTAAAAACAGAATAATAAAATTAGTACAGTGCTGTCTACCCTGAGGGGCTGACATGACCTGGCTTGATGAAGCTGCACATGCAGAATGGCTTTTATTTTTATGGCACTCTATCTGGGATAACAATGACTTTGCTGATAGTGAAGCAGTGGGTATCGTTTGTCTTGATGGTTAACACTTGTGTTTGAAAAGAACAGAATAGCGTATTTAAACTGTCAGGCCTTATTTGTTTCATTAGATGGTGGTACTTTTTACACAAAAGGAGCAAGGGAACTGCTGAAAGAAAGAATGACTATCAGCAATTCTAGAAAGGCACAAAGGTGCTGCAGGAGTTACTTCTCTTTCTTTGTTTCTTCCCAGTTCCTCTCTGACACAAGGAGAATTTCATTTTTTAACATAATGACTGTTACTAAAATCAGCTTGAAGAATTTCATGGCCACTGTGGTGTATATGGCCCATATTTTTAGATACAAATGAAACTAAAAAAAAAAGTTCATGCTGCTGAATTTGGCTTTTGTGTCTCCAACATCCAATTTATTGATGATAATGATGACTTGCATTTCTAAATGTGTCTTTTACCCTGTAGTGTATCCCAAAGTGTTTTTAGAGACATAATATATATTCATGAATCACCTCACCTAACGTGAAATTTAGCCCCTACTGGGGGGTCAATTGTGTGACTGTGTAAAGCAACACAAGAAAAAAACTTGAGCTGGAAACTAAAGAACACTAATCATAGTCAAATGAAATTGTTACAGAGCACCCACACATCTGAGAGTCCTAATAACACAGGCACTAACTGACCATTAAAGCTCTGAATTTACATACTGTGTGAAAGGACAGCTTAAGAGTATACTTAGGCTGCAAGCGGTCTGTACATATTTCCCCTTCTGTTGCTGGAAGGTATCCTGAGACAGAGAGATTTGAGTCGTTCCCACTGTAAAACAGAGAAACACAGCTAACTTTCCACTTACACAGACACAGGGATTCAGAACCTCTTCAACAATGTAGTAGTTATATTTAATCAGGAAATCTGATCCCAAAGGTAGGTGTTTTTTCTCAGTCATATTATGCCTCCCACAGAGGTTTTTTTTCCCTCAGATACAACAGGTGAAATGTGATTAATGCCTTCTCAACTCCTGTGCTTGCTATGCTGGAAAAACTGAAGGGAGGACTTTTCACAGATGTTCTCTTTTATCCTCTGGAAGAAGGATGGTAGTAGTTTGGCTGCTTCTCCTGCGTGGGCTGTGCTTCTCTGCTTTTTAAGATGAGTTAGCTGATTTATTTTGCATTCCATTTTTTAATTAGCTCTCTTTAAGTAGGGAGGTATCTTCTCAGTCCAGTTTCACTCTTAGTGAAATCTTAGTGCATGCAGACATACGCACAGCTGAGTTATACAAGATTGAGAGATCTCATCGATACTTGAAGGCTTGAATACATTGTTCTGACAGTGTAAACTGGTTAAAACTATCCCTAGCATTCATCCTACACATGCCAGAGGTCTGGAAAGCCCCTGCTTGTAGACAAAAGTTTGGCTCTTTGATTCTTGGAGAATAATTTTACAATCAGTTGTGTTGCTTCTGGGTGGTGTTTCCAGCCTAGTTTCAGTACTAAGTCTCAAAAAAGACACAAGGGAAGAAAATGTTATTCTGTAGATCAGGGTGGAGGAGAGGTGGATGGATCCTGCAGCTTTCCACCAAATACTCAGTTTTCACAGACTCAAACTCAGGGAATCTGTTGAACTCAGTTTTGTTGCTCACAATTTAAAATGATGAGAGAACTGAACACAACAGGAGGGGAGGAATATCCTAGGGAAGGTGGGTCAAATGATTTAAGAATGATTTTGGAAGCTTCCTCTGAGAGTGCTGGGCCTGGAAACTGGAATTTTCAGGAAGCTGCTTCAGAGAGCAAAGCAAATAAGAAGTGAAAGACTGCTGCAGAGAGAGAAACTGTTCACATGCTGCGGTGGTGTTACCTGTTTCATTTGCATTTACATTGAAGGAGAGCATAGGAAAAGAAGATGAGTTGCAAGAGTCCCTGGATTAGTAATACAAGATACTGGGCAGGGTTAGCTTTCTATAATGAGCTTGCTACATACAAAAGCTGATGTTAGTATTTTATGGCTCCCTCCACCCAGAGGACCAAGCCACTAATTTTTGCTTTGAAGTTGAGTTGCGGTTTCTGCCAGGTGATTCATAATGATTCATTGTATTGCCTAGACCAGTGTGATGCTCATTTACTAATTTAAAATCTTCACATCCCTTTAGATTTACATTTTTAATGCTTATAGTATTGCACCTTAGTAAAGTTTTAGATTTCTGTCTAAATAGGTGTGAGCATTATATGGTAGTCAGATTAATCCTAGTTAACAGAATGATTCATGTTGTGCCATGATTAGGAAATGACACTGTTATATATCTTATATAGCTAGTGTGTGAATCAACCTATAGGAAGACCAAAACAGCTGATAGGCTTACAGATGCAAGCCCATTGAAGTACACAAACTGGAAAAGGTTGAGACACATGGTGAGAACTTGATCTTTATCAAATTATGCTTTTTGTTCTTGTGTTCTCTCATTCTCCAGTGGCACATGGTTTGTTCTGTTTACTTCAGTAGTTTTGATTACTTATGATTTTCAGGTTGAAAACTATTTATTTATTTGATCTTGGACAAACTCTACTTCTGTTCTGTGCTCTGAATTCTTATGAGTTAGTTTCATATGTTTCTGACTAAGTTCCCGTACATTTGCCTCTACTGTCTTTGCATCTTTTTCTTTGGATATGTAGCATGGGAACAATATCCAGATTCAAATATTTTAATTTAGGAATATGCAGTAGCTCTTCTACAGTAGATCTAATGTAGGTACCAACTTCAAAGTGTGTGTGTGGTTTTCTAGACTCTGCTGACTAGATTCTCATTGACTATAATGGGATTTTGGACAATAAGGCTTCTGCATAGCTGTGGCTCACACTTCGCTGTGTGTATGTACTTTGTGTCTTGCAGCCAAATTGCACTCTTAGATGAATGAAGTTGAATATTTGGGGGTTGATTGTGTTGTGTAAGCATAGGTATTTAGACACCCTAAAGTATCTAAAACATCTGCCTGCAGTGGTATATACAACACATGATGAGGCCTGCATCCTTCCGGAAAGACAGATGGAGGCCAAGTAGGATACAGCATCACATATGATGTGACACCAGATATCTAAGTGATGGTAACTGAATCAGGGACTTGGAGACAATTGAAATACCCTCACTCAGCTGGTACTCTTTCTGGAGCTAAATGCCCTTGGTCTTCACATTTAGGTCCACCATTTACAACTCATCCAATGGTAGAAATAAGGACATTATTATTTTAAAATACTTAATTCTAAGACTAAAGGCAATCAGTGTGGCAGAGTGTTGTGTTGAAGACATTGCACAGACCATACATCTATACAGACCACAACTCACAACTGAATCACTCAATGGAGCCTGTCAAAATTTGAAGGCAAAAACCTGTAAACAAGTAGCTAATGAAAAATCAGCCTTGAACCTTACTTAAAGACACAAACCCTAGAAAGGATTTATACTCAGGCAAGGTGCAAGCACAGAAATATGTGAACTGGCTACTTCAGGTAAGATTTTCCTCTTTGGGTGTTTTTATATTAGTAATGTATTTCTTGGTGTTATCTTTCTTTCAGTCACATATATAAAATACATGTGCATGGGAGTAAATGGGGTTTGGTCCCTCTCCAGCAAAGCCACTTGTCAAGGCACATGGCACATTCCACATGATGCAATAATTCCTTCTTCCTTATATGTGAATTGCGCCTGCCTTTCTGTAAATCATGCCAGCTTGATCTCTGCCAGTTTAAACAAAGTTATTACCTTTAACACCAACATGAATAACCAGATACAGCCATTGTGAGAGGCAGAATACCCTCTGCACTGTGGGTTAAGGCTTTCAGAGAGTTTGGAGTTGGCAACTTGCCCTGGGAAAGAGTACAGCTTCTGGAGCTGCTCCATTGGGATTTCTCCCCTTGTGAAATTATTCTGCAGTCAGCTTCAGTTTTCTCTTTTCTTTCTCTAGATAAGTGATGAACTCCTGATCTACAGCTCCTTATATGCTGCTCTTAACCTACCGTCCTTATCTTAAGTTCACTGCGTCACTTTCAATTTATCAAAACTTTTCTTTCCTATATAGTCCATTAGTATTTTTCTCACTTTAAGTACTTCAACATAGACATGCTGAAGCAGAAATAATCCTACAACAATTCTGCCTGTTCCAAAGCATCAGCCTTAATTTTTCTGTTTTCTCTAAGTTCTTACATCTGATCTCTACCTCATCTATTTGCAAAGCATCATCTCTAGGGCTTGATAGAAATTGAATTTGACTCAGAATTTTGTAACCTTGACAGATATTCATTGTTTAACGTGTGCTTAGTGTTTTCTTTGACAGCTTCATTCTACTTTGAAAGCGAAATTCAAAAAAACAAGAGAACAATAAAATTCAAAGTTAACTACAAGGACCGGTAAGAGCTCAGGATTTCAAATATGTGAAGACATCGCCATTAAGTTGAAAAGTTAAAACTGGAAAAGGTGCAGGAAAACATTTTGAGTGACATTACAGGAGTACATTTTTTTTAAAACACAACATACAGTGTTAAACCTAATCCTGATAGTTTATTACATTGTGGAGATGACCTGATACCTAAACAACTGGTTATATATGTAGAAGAGAATTGCTGTTCATTTTTCTTTTGCTTCTTAAAAGTCAGCAGAAGATAGCAGTTCAAAACAGAGCAAAAAAAGAAAAAAAAATTTGAGAAGTTCTTTGAGTTTTTAAAAAATTTGGATGAGACATCATGCTACAATATATTCTTATTCTTGTGGTTGCTTGTGATGAGTCCATGTATAGGCATTTTATATATATATATATATACACTTTTCTACACAGTGCACTGTGATCATACAATATTAAATCCAAAATTGTTAGAGGTGAATGAAACAAGGTTTGTTGCTTAACTATACGTGTAAATTACTGTGTTCAGTGTACTTTTAAAAGTCCTCTCATACAATTGCCGATCTGATAAATTTTATAAAAGTTGAGTTGAACTAGAACTCTCATGGGAATTCAGAAACAAACTGGACAGCTTAATCTAAGATGCTAGAGGTGTTAGAAATCTATGTGATTTTTTGTCAATGTATTCACTAAATCCTCTAAATTGTTGTCTTCTTCTTTCTAAGAGGTAACTAAGGACTAGCAGAGATAGACTTTCTCTTTCTGTAATAGAAAATGGAAGAAAATGTCATGCTGGGAAGAGACAATCAGGGGACACTAATTTATGGCAGAGAAACCCAAGACAGCGAGAGACTGGATACTTGGATCACTTACATGCCCCATCTCTGCCTTACCTGGCAGTGAATGCTTGGCTTTTTCAGCCATTGCAGTATTTCTGACTCATTTGAAGCATCCAGCAAGACTCCAGGATTGCATAGCTGAAGTTAATTTCTGTGTCTTTTCATATTAGCTTAAGATGGACTTGTCAGATTTAATTGCCAGCATCCATATTTTTCTAATGTTTGGTCATAGTTTTCTATTATTGTTCATTTAATATTTTCTGTAAACTATGAGTAGTTTACTGAACACTTTGACTCCAGAAGAACAGAAATTTAGAACAGCTTTGTGGTGGAATATGCATGAAAAAGAGAAACCTCTCAGCCACAATATACTAGGCATTGTTCTTTACGTTTTAGTCTGGATTTCATACCACCTCTCTCATCAAATCAAACTAGTCTGAAAACTGGATGGCATCAAGGTTCATTGCCTTTTCAGACTGTAAGAAAGAGCTTGTCTGAAAGACTGAAACTACATCATGCCAAATTGAAACCCTTACCTAGGTCTTGAGCAAAGAAAATTCATACTTACCTGAGAGGATTTTTGTCTTAATGAGAGCCACGTAAAGATCTTGAGATTTGTCTCTAAACCAACACAAAGAATTACAGGTAACCGTAATGAAGTTCCTGGTTGCCTGAGTTTAATTAATTTGTGACGTCCAGTTGCTTTTGCCTCCCCATGGTTAAAACTGGAAAAGAATAACCGGCTTTTCCAATACTAAAATGCTGCAAGCAAAAGTTCATTTCCTGTAAGATCTATTTGCAGTTATGAAGAGAAATACTAACTTAAGAATTTGAATGCAGCCAGCAGCAGAACCGTTGGAACACACATACAAAATAAAGGCTGAGGCAGTAAAGCCCTGAAATAACAAAAGTAATGTTTCTGTGAAGAAACATAAATGTTAATGCAAATAGTAGTGTTTTCTCAAGTAGCAAACCCTATAGAAAAATTTTCTTTTCTTCTCTATTCATTTTTTTTTTTTTTCCTAGCACTATCTTCTTAGCAGTGGTAAATGAAAATTAAAAAATGTGCTTGAAAGACTTCTCTGTCTATACCATCATCTGCAGTAAGCTATTAACCAGCCTATACAGGCAGTTAGGCAATAGTAATGGTCAGATATGAGCCAGCCTCTTGTGAACTTATCACATGGATGTGACATGAATCTCCACAACAGGTTACATGACATTCTTTTTTTTTTTTTTTCCTCCCTTACTTCTTAAAATTAATCAGGCTGAAATTAAAAACAAACCAGCAAAGAGTCCAGATTAAAACATCTAACTGCCCCATGCTAAAGATTTTCCTTCATGAACTTTTATTCTTTGTGTTTCTTCAAAAACTTCTTGGTTGTATTGGACAAGGAAAATTCAATATTATCTCTTTGGAAGGAAAGGTAAGCACATAGTTCCAAAAGATGATATTTTACTGGATTATTCCGTACAGTGTTGCTGAGGTGTACCTTTAGTGTATTATTGCTAACCATAAAACTGTCCTAAAAAGCAAATAAGAAAAAAACCTGATGTGTGTAGACCACAAACAGAATTCCACACAGAAAAAGCTTCCAAAATGTAATCTGTCTCAGATTTCAAGCAAGGCCCTGGGGAGACGATTTAGCTGACAGTATGGTTCTGATTTTCAGAATTGTCTAATGTTAAGCCTCGGGTAAACAATATTTTTCATCCCTGCTTATTCATTCATGCACCCTGAAATTCTTTAGTATTCAGGTATCATCACTTCATTTGAAAGCTTCTTGTGGTTGAATGTTAAAGCACTCTAAGACCTGAAAGGTATTTAGATGCTGTAATGATTCCTTATAATTAGATCTATTATTTTTAATCAAGGATGCAAAACAGTATTCCTTGCTGTCAATGAAGCTTCGGTTGAGACAGCAAATGTGTAAAAACAGCTGAATTTGCTTTTACTCATTAGAAACTCTGCATCTCACTTGAGTAGTTCTTCTTATTCCCTAACATTCTTCTTGGTTAATGACTGTGTGTAGGTATTATTACATACCTACCTACACACACACAGAGGCACAAACACAAACACACACACATATATATTTGTGTATATGAACATCTCCTAGCAAAAATTTCAGCTAAGAAGAATGTCAGCCTATCAACAATGTGGCTGCGTACCATGAAGAAAATGATCTTTAAGCAAGCAAAGAGTGAGGAAAATGCTGGCAAGAAGAGCAGGATGATGTTTTTGAGAAATTTGGAGCAGCTTCTAGCCATTGCATTTGCAAGATTCAATACCAGTGACAGGGCAAGCAGCAAAAGCAGGATATTAGAATGCAAAATTCTTGTTTCTTTTAGAGCTGTTACAGACTCAGTAAATATCTTTCCTAAAACATTTATTTTAGCTAAAATAAATTTGTCAGTTTCAGAAACCAGTTTCCATCTTCAGATGAAAAATAATCTTGTTTTGATTTATGTATTCAATATTTCACACTGAAAATGTAAAACTGCAGCAGTTATTTTATAGTGACTGGGATCAGGAAATATTGAGGTAATTTATTATATTTATTATTTTGCTTTGTAAAACTATAAATCAACATTATTACAAATTAAATGTACGTGTAGGTATAACGATGCTTTACATATGACTTTTGAAGTTCTGATGTTAATCTGAATTATTCATGAGAACCTTAGATTTTCCTTTAACTTAATCAAATTAATAAAAGAATTTCACTTCTACAACCTATTAATGCACTGCAGGAGGAAAGCAACAGTAATGGATTTATCTTTACTATGTTCGTTTTATTTTGTTTTGTATAAGATTGTAAACAAACAAAGGAAAATGCAGTAATCATAGGGACTTTATACTTTCCTTTGCAGGAGAACCCAACCATAAGGCTATTGTTCAGGATCTGTCACTGGTCATGTTATAAGATCTATCATTTAGGAATTATTTCAGCTGTCAAAATTCATCTGGACAGAAACTACAACGGAGGTTTCAGACCAAGAGAAATTTTTAAAATCTATTGCTAAAACCCACATTCATTTACAAATGTCAATATCTACTTACCAGAGTAGCTTGGTTGTTTCAAGTGTTCCATTGCTCTTTTTTTCCCTTTTTCTTTTTTTAATTCTGCTGTGTTGTTTTTTTTTTTTTTGTTTGGTTTTTTTTTTTTTTTAGTTTGTTTTGTTTTAAATTGTAGGAGTGTTTTTCTATCTTAGTAAAAAAGTGATGTGAGCTACAAAACCAGCTCATCCTGTGCTGTCCCAGACTTAGGTGCAGTATTGCCAATGTGTTTTCAAATCTGGCCTGTAACACTCAGGCCATTCCAGTGACAAGTTTCTTATACTTGCATGCTCAGACATGTTATTTTTCTTCCCTGTACATCCTACACTGAAGTTAGATCAAATCTGCAACTCTCTAAAATGGATCTCTAAAAATCTCTGCAGATGGAGCTTTGCTGTATTGCCTCTGTCATACGTTATCCTGCAAAAAAAATGGCATATTCAGGAGTGCAGCACATGATCTTTTGAGCTTATTTTAATTTAAAAAAGATGGTAGTCTACCTTGGGTATTCTGTATTTTTAAAATTATTAATACAATTAAAAGTATCATGTACAATTAGAGGCAAGATTTAAAAAAAAAAAAATGTCCCCTGTTAAACTTCAAACTTTACACTTTGGCTCCAGGACTCCTATTTACCTAAATATGAGAGCTGTTGGGGATTTAAATACTGGGGAAAAAAAGAGTATTTTTAAGTAAGATTACTTACTTAGATTCTTTAGATTCAGTTTTGTGACCACACAGGGAAAAATGGACTGAGCAAGAAATGGATTCTCCAAATGCCTTCCTATGCTTTAATTGACTTCAGTAGAAGAGAAACTAGTCCTCAGAGGCAATTTGTCAGCTGTCGTTCATCACATCATCAGTTGCACTCAAATGTAAGGTTCCTTTTGGCACAAAATCTGTACTGCAATCTCTGAGCTGATAATTAAACTTTCATTTCCGAAAAATTTCCACTAGTTGCAGCACATTTTGTAGTTTTAAGGTACTTATTTTAACTTCTGATCTTGGCATGGCTGCTGGAAAACATGAGGAAATGAATGATTAGCTACAGTCTTCCCAGTAATTTAAACGCATTGATGAACACTAGTTCAAACTGTAGTGAGTACTAGAGGAAGAGTAATATATTGAAAACTTGACTGTTACTTTCAGTGCAGGTTAGAAAAACCATAAGTCTTCTAGGCTAACCATTGCCTTTCTTTTTATATAAATCAAGTTTCTAATACTTTAAAGAGTTTTTATATTTCTGTGCAAAAAAGAAATCATAACAATATATTTAGAGCAGATAATGTAATCCACCTCTACAACTCTCTTGTGGAGTCTTGAAAGAGAATGCTGACAAGCAGAAGTTAGTCTAGGTTTGCTGGGATATGGGCAGAACTGAGTTCTGGAAAGTTACAATGTGTAAGGGTCAGTCTCTTCTGGAAAAACACATGGTCCTGGAGTCCACTGGTGGAGAAACAGCTGGCTTTGACTCTTCCAATCTTTTCCTTCCAGCTACAGATGGTGGCTTGCATGCTGACCCAAGTAGAGTTGTAGGAGTCCAGGCTGAGACACAACTCTTAATTTCTTCTCATGTCTATCTCCTCTGTCAGCACAAGTGAAGAAAGCAAGAGCCTGTGCCTTTGCTGGGGTTATCTTGCCTCTGCTGGCAATATGCTGCCTAAACAACTTAATTTGCCTGCACTTTTGCTTTGTTTCATTCTTCACTGAAAATGAAATATTTTTTTCTGTCTTGTGGAATTAGCTCTCATTACCAGAGGATATTGTTGAGACCCAGAATTCAGAAACAATTTGGGATTAAACACCTAATCTGATATGAATACAAAATACAATTCAAAAGCCAGGGACTTAATATTAACAGAAAATCTTATGTGTCAGATTTTATCTCTGGGTATCCAGATTAGAATATAATCTCGATTGCCAGGAGGAGGTGAAGAAGATACTCTGTCATGGGGGAGATACTCTGACAGCTGCCTACCTCTGAAGCTTCTGGTGTTGATCACTGCTGGAGACAGAGTACTGGGGTAAACGGACCACATTTCAATTTTTTGCATGAAAGTTCCTAAATTCTTCTGGTATGACAGATGAAAATTTAATTATCTGAATACAGCTGTATCTAAATAGTCAAATCTTCATCATACAACAAAAATACACTTTCATACAGTTCTTTAAACAAAATTTTTTTCCCCTTTTTCTTCTCCCAAATGCAATGAGATAAATAAACCCATTTGGTTAACTATTATCACTAGTCACTGTCACAATGAAACAATTATTTGTCAGTGCCGTGCTCTGAAGTAAGATCGTGGATGGAGTCCTTCTGTGTACTGTAATACTAATATTATCGTAATAATAATGTCACAGAATATTTTCCAATCAATGAGTTGTAGACATATTTCTGTGCATTCCAGTAGTAAGTCTTTGCTTTTTTTCTCAAAACCAAGTAATTGGATGACTTTTGTAAATGGCTTCTGGAATTAGTCAGCATTTTCGAAGTAAAAGCATTTCATACTTCCATTCTGTAGGAAAAAAAAACCAACCAAAGAACAAAGCAAAAAAATATAAATGAACGTTAAATTCCTGTAAAGTGCTTGATGAAGCAACAAAGTGAGGAAACTCCTAATTGCCTCTCTCAGCTAGTCCAAGCATGCTTTGGTATTACAGCATGCAGATTGCATTAAGCATGGTTCCAAGATTTCAGACTACATGGAGGGAGTCCAGGCTCTTTGTGTGTATATATGCTTTACAAGCAAATGTTGAGTAGCTTTGTTGTGGTTTCATGCCCTTGTTATGGCAAGGAGAATATTTTCAAGTACACACTGAAATAGAGTGGCAAACTGCAAAAGCTGCAAGTGGCTTTTTTTTTGTTTTATCATTTTACCCACAAAGTAGTCTTCTTAACCATAGCTAGTTTAATTTTAATGTAGGTGACAGAACAGCAAGTTTGCATGGCTGTGCTGCCATAGGCTCATGAAAGAAGGAATTCAGAGCAGGGTTTGGAGGCTGGGATTCTGCTACGCACCTTGTTCATTCAGGCTCCTGAAAGATTGCTTGTGGAGAGATTCCTAATGACTGTGTTTTGCAACTATACTGCTGATTTTCTCCCTAGATATGTTTTCAGTACCAAATACCGACGTGTGACAGCTATCCAGATTTGCAGTTCAAATGAATGGAGAAATGTTATTCCTGCTCCTAGCCTTTACCCCACTTACCAGAGTTCAGATGAGACAGAGAACTTGCTACCAACTTTCTGAACTAGCTATTTTTAACTCTTTAAATATCCAAATAGGAAAATCCATGTGCATTTCTCAAAAAGCAGGCTATTCTTTTTGGCTGAAACTCTGGATAAACTACCAGCCATGAAAATGACATTGAGGGAGCAATATGAGGCAGGCAAATTTAACTGCAGCCTAGGTGAGGGATGAGGTATGTAGGGTCTGAACAAATGTCTTAGCCAATAACCCTAGTCATGGGTTATCCATGCCTCCGTTTGCTTGTTCTTCATTATTTATATTATGTGCCCTAGTCCCATGGCAATAGGATAATGAAATCCTTGTATTGGATTGACTGGGGCAAGGGAAGCATGAGAGAGCATCTAAAAATGCTCTTAATCAGAGACTCATGACAGAAATCCCCAAACTTCTACTGCTCCTCACAGGCTCCCTGTCCGCAGAACATTAGGAAGAGAACTTTTCACCAGGATACTCTGGTGCACAGTAGTGCTTCTTATTGCACATTAGGTAGATTTTAATGAAGTTGGCCTGCTGCACCAATGTAACTGTCTACCTGGTTTAGTTTGAACCAGATAAATATAATTATATCAGATTTGGAACATTTATCTTCCCCTCAGAGATATGTATTTTTTAAGGAAAATGCTAGAGTATGGAGAAATCTATCTTAAGCCATGACAAAAAACACCAAGAAGAAAAATATGATAGATCAGCTATCAAGTAAAATATTGCACAATGATTTATTCTTTTCTTTCAAGCCAAACTGACTCCCTCCATTTCATCTCCTATTCATGTGGTGCTGAACTTTTGGGCCTGATTTTCAGTTTTCTCTAATCACGGTAAGCACACGGTGATTTAAGCCAGATCATCTGGTCTTCTTAGTCTATATAATTTAGTTAGTAAACAACTGATACTGAATCATCTTCTTTAAGAAATTAATGGATTTAGGAAAAGCCAGGGCAGAGCAGTCTGGCAGCTCTTGGAAAAGTGTTTCTTAAACAGTAAGGGACAATTTGCTAACTGATACACCTCCACTGGAGGAAGGTGCAGTGTTATTGATTAAAGTCCAAGAATATTGAAAAGTCCAAGTATATTAAAGTCCCCAACATAGAATGGCATGGAACTGTTGGAACAAGTCCAGAGGAAGGCCACGAGAATGATAGCGGGGCTGGAGCACCTCCCATAGAAGACAAAGAAAACTAGGTATGTTCAGCCTGGAGAAGGGAAGGCTGCATGGAGATCTCGCAGCAGCCTTCCAGTATCTGAAGGAGGCCTACAAGGATGCCAGAGAGGGACTTTTGATCAGGGACGGTAATGATAGAACAAGGAGTAATGGGTTTAAACTTAAACAGGGGAAGTTCAAGATAGATATAAGGAAACCCTTTACTGTGAGGGTGGTGAGGCACTGGAACAGGAAGTTCAAAGTTATTCAAAGAACTGCATGAAAGTGCATGTTTGTTTTATGCCCAAGGAAGTTGTGAATACCTGGTCCCTGGCAGTGTTCAAGGCCAGACTGGACAGAGCCTTGAGCACCCTCATCTAGTGGAAGGTGTCCGTTGCCCATGAGACTAAATGATCTTAAGGTCCTTTCCAATCCAGACCATTCTATTATTCTATGATTCTATAATATACTTGACTGGGTCTTTTGTAAATTTCACTGCTCTTTTGTTTCGCTTTAACCTTAGGAGGATATACAAAAAATACTATTTTCAGGGACACTACTTGTTCCTTAAGGGTACAAAGAGAATGTCGTCTTCTTTAGCCTGATTGTGTATTTCCAGAGGGGTATATTTTTATCTGCTTTGCCAGATTAAATTACTGACTGTCCATTATATTATTAAGTAAATGATCAAATGCCTCAGTAAAAACTTGACTGTGTTTATTGCCTTCTGAGCTTAGTAAACCTGGTTTATTTATGTCATGTACAAAAATATTTGGTCAACAAGTAACTGCTAAATAATTCTTTACAAACAAGTAACATCTCTAATTGTTTGTTTCCAAAGCCAGGCTGTTTTACTTGTTTCTGGTATTGGTGCCAGGAAAGACAGGCTGATCAGGAGAATGGGTGGGTGTCATTAGTAGTAACAAATAGGCTGCCAGAACTGATTCACCTTTGTCAAATCTGTACTTGTTCATGTAGGGCAAGGTATTGGCTTTTTGTTTGAAAACATATGGTGAGAAATGGCAGGGAATATAATCTTCCTTTCTCTTTGTTCGCTCTATTTTTTTTCTTTTACAAATTTGAGCTGCAGTGGACTGGCAAGGCAGATACAGCTATGCAGTCTGTAAGACTCAGGGCTGCTGCAGAAGGAGAAGGAGAGAGGAGTCTTGTTTTTCTTTCATTTAGATTCGTTGCATGTTTACCAAGGTGAAAGGATTAGTGCCTTGGAGATCATTTGCTTTCATATGCTTTAGACTAGAGTAGAAAAAGTTTCATGTCTTGATTCTCTTCCAACAACTCTATCTCTCTCAGCACGGCATATAGGAGCAAGCTGAGACATATTGATTGCCAGCAGTCTCTTCCAAAAAAATTGCCCTGTCTGAATCAGTTAAACTGGGTGGGAAGAGATAACTTCTGCCAGTTTTCTCCCATCATCTCTCCTAGTATGTGGTGAAACACCCAGGGCATTCCTTAGGGTTTTATAATCACATTAAATGCCCCAGATTTCTCTATCCAAATAATGTCAAAACTCCCACCCAAATGTAGCCATACTTCACATACTTTGTAGTCTGTTCGTGTTTTATACAGACTTGCTGTGAAATATTGATTCTTTTCCTATTTCATGGATGAAAAAAGGTTTAAAACCAGACATGAAATAGGAACTTTCATTTTCATATTTTCCCTATTTAAAACAAGATTAAGTAACGATGTTTAAAACCTTGCTTTCCTAAAATATACTTCTGGTGGGATGTTCCTGTGTTTGTGTGACCAAGAGCAACGAAAAAAAACCAAACCAACAAACCCCAATCACAAAAACTATCTGACTCACAAAACTAACTCCATCCAGAACACACTGAACCCCAGAGCAGCAAATTTAAAACTAACTAAATTTAACCAGATTGTTTTCTCTAACATTTTCAGAAAATTAACAGAATGTTTTTTCATGATGGTGTTTTTAAAGCAACAGTCAGTAATGAAGATTTATTTACTGATTTGGAACAAAATACCATGAAAGCATTTAAGGAACAATAAGAGGAATCTCCTGTTTTACTAGGGAATAATCTAATTTCCAGTTCCAAAGAGGATTAACTACCAGTCTGAAGGTCAGATATTTCACCTAAGCAAGGTTACTTGATCGCTGCTGAGGAAATCAGAGCCATCTTTCTGCTTTTGATGCTGAGGAAATCAGAGCTGCCTTTATGTTTTTGGCACTGTATAACAGCTCAAATTCTTCTTATTGAAAGCAAAATTAAGATTCCTTGCAACCAGCTTGTCCACTGCATTTTAAATGCTCAATGATAAAACTAATTTGGTTTTTCATCCACTGTGGCAGAAGGAAAACCCCAAGACAAGAGATCTGAGCAAGGAACAACCTTATAAAAACAAACCAATGCAGAGTGCTGTTCATTAGGCAGCTTGGTCCTGGCAGCAGGGAGATAGGAGTTTCCAAGTCCTGGTTACAATTTTGCCACTAACTTGCTGGGTGCCCTGGGCAAGTCGTTGCCTCTCTGCTGCTGTTTGTGTCTCTCTAGAATAGCAATAACAATGCCTAACTGTCCCTCCATAATGTTAAGAAGATTAATTAAATGCTGTATTAATCTGCTGCAATGACTCAATCTGAGCAGTTCTTTCCTATACCAACAGTCCCAAATCACTACCTGATTCAAACCTGGAGCAGTACACTGAAAAATCTTGATCTCTGTAAGAGACCTGTGCTACCATTTGGTAGCTTCTCGCAGGAATGGCGGATACCTGCCCCCTACGTTCTAGAGTAAAGGAAAAAGAGTATTGTAGAAATTAATGAAAATTTTTTTTCTAATTCTATAATGATGATGGAGCACCTTTTCCTATGAGGAAATTCATGAGCTGGAGATTGCTTAAAGCCAAAATTTGAATGGTGTCCTTTTTCCTGTTTTGTTCCTTATTTGCTATATTTTTAGTGCATTCTGATTTAAAAGTGATCATGGGAGAGCTTCCACAGCTTCCCAGGTCAAAGAGTATTGACTTTTTGTCTAGTATGTAGTTTAGCTTCTTCGTTACTGTAGAAACCTCAAAATTAGCCTACTAGAGAAAGATTCTTCCGAAAGCCCATGTAAATTATATTTATGCTGAGCAAGACTAACATAGCTGGGACAAAGCACATTACTGTAGACACAATATGGTTTTATTTACAATTACTCATTGTGAAGACCTCCCCCACCACTTAATTCTAACTAGATTTCTGTGTATCAGTGTTGCATTCTGAATAGAGAAATACAATAGGGATTACATTATTGTTTTATGTATAAGAATAAATACCAGAGTCAGCAGATATTTAAACACAGGGAGATGTTCTCCCTACAGAGAAGTTAGGTGCTGCAAATACTTCTTTAATTTCTCTTAAGAAGATGCTAAATGGAAACTTCATGCTGACAATTATTTGTATCATGGTGTAAACTGTGCTAGACATATTAGTGGATTAAATGTCATTAACCTATTACTTAGGTGGCAATGACTCTCCAGGTGTTGAAATTTCAGGATATTGGATTATTCAGAGTTATTCAGCAAATATTGAAGCATAGATCTGTATTTAAACCTCCGTATTTTTTCCTTCAATGACTGTGAAGGTAGTCTTTACTCTGTAAATCAATATGCTGTGGTTTTGTTGGTTCCACAGTCAGGAGAATGAAACAAAAGGTGTGAATTTACCCTATTCATCTTAATGGGGTGTTAATGACTTCAAAGGCTGGTTGTGACCATTTAAATGTGAATGCTATTAATCAACAGGACAAAACACAAACACCCAGCTTAAGTCATGGAAATGTAATTGCGTAGGGCAGAGGGGTCCAATTTTGGTTGCTAAATGAAGGTGCATGTTTAGAAATAGAAAAAGGGGGGAGCTGGAAACCGCTACTTCTGTGCTTTGACAAAATTAAGGGGAAAGCTAATGCTTCACTATGGTTCTAGAAATCTATTTCTATCAAAATCACAAATTAGGTAGTCTGCAGGAAATGAGTAACTCTCAGCAGTGCTGTCATTTTAATTATTGCTACAAGACAGCAACTTACAAAATTAAATTTCCTTCTAAATAGTTCTCCTGTGTACTTCGATTGCAAAGTTCATTTTAATAGCCGACTCCCCCATAGCCCTCCTTTTGGGATTGGTGGGGAAGATTTTACCACTCATTATTTGTGTGGTAAATTTTTATGCCATACAGTCTCAGTCACTCCAAGCTGTACTATGCTTGCAACATCATATGATTTGAGGGAAGGGATGATACTGATATTTTCTCTTTGTGAATTTGGATATGCAGGATGTACCAACACTTACTTTTCAAAAGCAGCAGTATTTGGAAAGTTTTGAGGAGGGCAGCAGAAGTCAATTATGCTGTCATGGTTGCTCAATGCACTTACTGGGACTATTCCATTCTATTTTGTGGTCCCCACTCCTGATGCTACTTCTTGGGCTGTCTCTGCTGTAAAGGGGCCCTTTCTTCTGTGGCACTGTCCACTGGCACAGGGAGAAGAGAACTGACTGGTCATTGTGAGCTGCACAATTGTGTGACTAATAAAAACAGCTATACATTTCATCCTTTTTCCTGCCTATACTCCTTTCCTATGTAAACTTGGTTGAATCATGTAACTATTTCAACTTCACTTGTCTTTAAGCATAACACAGCTGTCACAGTTTCAGTATTCTGCTGAAACACAGCCTTTTTAAAGGAACAGAATTACAATTCATATAATCTGTGAGTGGTGAGGTGTGTATTCTGCTTGCAATTTTAGAAGAAAAACAAGAAAAAGCAGAATCTCTTACTCTGCACAGATTATAAAACAGAGTTGCCACATGAAGTGAAGCTAGTACAGTAGGGTAGAACAATGCCTGCTTTATCCTCCTCATAGGTTTGTCTGAAAATGACAGAATCTGCTGCAGTGCTGAGCCATGAGTCTTCTGCAGCAACAGTTCCTACCTTTTTTTTTTTTTTTTTTTTTTTTATTTTTTTTCTTCACGGACAGGATTTATTGTGGGAACTCTCCCTCCCTGAGTTCCTCAGTTCACAAGGTAGCTGGCCTATACACAACTGTCTTTCCCACAGGCACTCAGAGCCTCTGCTGCTCTCTGTGGTTACTTGTGTGCCCTGTTTAGTGGGTGCCTTCTCAGTCCTACTCTGTTCCCTGCTCTGGCTTTTCTTCAGCCTTTGGATGAGGTTTCTAGCACCCGTTTTTCCAAGACACTTCTGTTCTGACATGCTTCTTGTTTCTCTTACTACTGTAACACTCCTGAACAAACACTTGGTATTATTTTTGGTCTGGAGCCAGGGGTATTGCATGAGGGATTTGCCTGAGAACTCTGGTGTCATCCTCCTCTTGCCAGGTTTCCACCACTGTCAATATTTCTCTCCATTAATCTGGAAGTCCAAAATCTATCAATACGCTTTTTTTTTTTTCTGTAAACTAAATCTCAGTTTCAATCTTATCAAATATTACACTAATCTGTCTGTAATACTAAATAAATTTTCCATTAATGCTTCCTACATTATTATATTGATCTACATGAAACTGGCAGGCAGTTCTTCCTTTTCCTTTCATTAAACAATCTGCCAAGTCCATTAGATGTTACTGTATTGGACATAAGCAGCATGGCTGACACTCCACATCAGGGTAGCTGGAGGATGGATGCTACAAATTCAAGTTCAGGGGTTATGCATAGGCAATTTTTTGTGACTGACTTTAGGAAGTAGGAGAAGTTACGAGAAAATTGTCTATTTTGTAAAACAGCAACAACCAAACAAAACTAGGGGACTGGTTGAACTCCGAAATAATCCATATAAATAAATGCCTGCAGAGCTTTAATTGGAAGGTAAAATGATCCACAGTTTAGTCACAGAATCCATCTAAATTCTGGATTCATGTTTTTTGGGTCTTCAGCAGAGCAGGGATTTCTCATAATTTTCTTTGGCTTTAACTTTCACTAAGGTGTGTCAAGCTTAAACGGAGGTCTTCCATGGCAGGCAAGATTTAAAAGACTAATGGCATTAAGGGCATTCACATTGCCAGATATCATCAAGTTGGTAAAGCTGATATGATGTACTTCCATCAGGATCTATTGCCTTTTCAGCCTAGCACTGCATAGTTTCCTCTCATCTGTCTTCTCTGCTTCTCCCACTCACATCCCTGGAGGCGTACTGAAGGAGTGGAGTGGGAATATGGTCACCTGTTCCGCCTGAGCTCGTCCCTGCTTGACTCTCCCAGTCAAAAGGCTGCCCTGAGATTCCAGGGTGGTTAATCAGCCCAGCCTCAAAGCCTTTGAACTAAAGCTCCTTTACACATTAGTTCTGAATTTGGCCTTATGGTATTGTCAGGTAGGCTTAAGGTAAAGGACAGTCAAGCTGGTACAAGCTCTTGTTGAATTATAATCAGATGGAATTTATTATTATTGGGTTTTTTTGGCATTGCTGACATATTGGCTTTGCATGCCTTAAAAACATCAAAGCTGACAAATGGGCAAGAAACAGCAATGCCGACAGCACCACAGAAAGGAACAGGAAAAGGCCAAATTAAAGAAATCATGAAGGAACTAGTACCAGAAAGCAAGTCAGCAAAACTCATTGTATCTGACAGGTGTCCTGCTTCAACATTGTTCTAGAGAGCTTCCTGCTGCTTGCCAGGCTGGGAGTAAGGCAATTCAGTAACCCTCCACATTACTGTCCCTCCTGTCCAGGGTATGGTTCCTTGTTACTGCCTTGCTGCTGCGCTGTATGCAGCTGCCAGTGAAAGCAATGGAGGCTTTCCGTTTTAGGTTGCAAAAGACTTGTTTCAAATGAAAACATGGAAGGAATTTCTAAATAAGTTGATCCATTATTTTGAAAGAATGTGCTAGGTGTTCAAGTATAAGAAGAGCATGTGGAAACAGAGCTGAGTAGTTCTATTGTGGGCCCAAACAGCAGGAAGTAATAAATACTTGTAGTAAAGTGATAAAATAAATAAGGTAGGCATAAATAGGAAATATGTTTTCCAAAGTGTAACTGCTTCTTTTATTTTACAAGAAAGTGGTAGAACAACAGTTTTTACTTTCCGTGTCAGTCTGAAGAATGATGAAAAATTGTAGTAAAGGTTAAGTAATGACTCACACTAGTGACCAATCTTGTGAGATTTACCATAAATAGAGCTAAGACCATCAACCACTATTATAAAATATAATCTATATGTCATGAACATATATTAAAACAGATAAAATGAAACAGGAGGTTGAAATTAAAAATGTCCACCAAAGCTCACAGGTATAAATGTCAAACCAAAGGCTTGCGTGGTGTAAGCAGTTGAGAGCTCAGAATCTGGACTTTTTATGATCAAGTGATACAAAAATGCCTTTAATAGTCAAGATATAAGTATTTAAGATGGATTCTGGTAGTATTTTAAGGAATAAAAATTATCACCGTTGTTGGAGGCTAGAGAGCTGTGATCAGTTGGGCCACCAGAAGTCCTATCTTTAAAAGAAAGAAGAAAACTTGTGTAGAGATGAGCAGCCATCTCTGATCTGAAAGTTAAGCTTTTTTTAACATGCATGTGAAGAGCCCTGGTTTTATATGCTGTGACTTGGTTGTGCCTTACTATAGCTGACTCAGGAGGTTGACGGACAACCCCCAGTGGCAGTTGCATGCATGACTGCAGCTTCCCTCTGCTGCTGTGAGTGCCCCTGTGGGAAAGGCACCAGGAGTGAACCTGTGACAGACTCCTCAGCTGCCACTTCTTGGAGGCTGGTGCCTAAATCATCTTCAACTTCAGTTCAAGTTGATATGTTGAGTTGTAAGCCACAGTTGCTGAGACCCTGGTTCATATCTGCTTCTGGTAATTCCAGCAGAGGAGCAGGACAAACATCCAGAGGAGGATATTAATATTTATTTATTTATTTATATATATATTTATATAAATATATAAATTTATATGAATATATAAAACTGGCAGTTCTTGTGGCAAGACTGTTGGTTCCCGCAGATTTAAAAAAAAAAAAAAAAAAAAAAAAAATTTCACGCATAATAAATAAATAAATAAATAAAGCCCACAAACCCATACTCTGTTTGTCCATCGAGAAATCATCAATTAACTAGAGGCTGATGAACAAGGTTTGAAGAGAAGGCGGAAACCCAACGACAAGGCTCCACTGAGTTAAGCACACTCAGTGGCAGTTACTAGGTTTCTTCTTTCTCAGTTTTATAACCCCATTTTCAGATTGTAGCTGAAAGAAACTACTAAATTTATGAACTTATGCATTTAATAAATTTATTATGAAATCATAAATATGTTGGATGAAACTTCAGGTCCTATTATTAACCTTCAAGACCACTGAAGATTTCCCTGAGAGGACCTCTCTCTATATTGATGATATCTTTTGACAACCATGTTCTTTCATAAACTATGAGCTCATCAGCCTCAAGGGTGAAGCTCATGGGAGCTGGAGATGGGGCTTCCTTGGCACCAAGGCAAGTGGTTTGGATCTCATTATTGGAGGAAATAAGAAAGACCACAAATCTCACTGCCTTCAGAACAAAGTCTAAGGCTCACTTTTTCAACTTCACTGTTCCAAAGCTGCTGCTAAAAATACCTGGGAAGAAGAGACAAAGACACAAGGAGAAAGAAAAAAGAAGGAGTATCAAGGGATTGTGTCTCTAGCTGCCTGTTGGAAGTAGGAAAAGAATTTTATTTCTATTGTGGTTTACTGTGAATTTAGTTATAATTTGTTGTGAGCTGTTTTAACAGTTGATATGGGCAATTTTATAAGAATCTAAGTAGGAAATTGTGTACAGGTCCATAGTGATTTCTTTCTCACTTTCAGTTCCAATGTTAAACACCCTTATCAACAAGGTAGCTGAAAAGTGATTAGTAATAACAGATTAACTACTTGAAAAATTACAATTTGCATCGTTATCTATGGAGACTGAGGGCACCTTTTGTTGTTGGACACTTCGTAATTTTTCACCTTACTGACACATTTCTGTATTACTGCCACTATAAAAGTGGCATAGGCATGGCAAGCTGGGAGATGAATTCCTGAGCACGTAGCCTTATCATCCTGTCTCATTGTAGCAGTTCTTTAATTATTCCAAAACATTGTCTTGGTTGCTGATTTAAAGACATCTTTCAGCTTTCATCTCTCAAACTGAGAAGTTTGTTGAGCTACTGATCATACCTGGATTGATATCTACTGGATTTAGTTACAAAGCATCTGTAGATGCTTGGAACATACCTACATTTCTCAGTGGATCCTGGTCCAGTCACACCTGAGATAATATGATTAAACTAGGACTGTATCCAGAAAGAGGGTAGACACCCCCCCGCCCCAGCAGTGCAGCATTGCACTAATGGTAATTAAACCTGCTGAGCAGTAGGGCTGCTGGATTTGGACATGATACCACATAGTTTGTACAGAATCACACCCTCAGCAGGTGTCTCTGGTAGGCCCTGTGCCCTGCTTCTGCAGATGTCTGCTGACATCTTCAAAAATATGGGCATCCTCCCATCCAACCCAACAGGTTCCTGAACACCTTTACATGTAACTTTCTACTTCTTGGCATGTGGACATGAGAAACATTCAGGTTTCACGTCCTTATCTTTGCTTGCTCAGTGGCCTCTCCTCATGGCATTTCCTCCTGTCAGGATGAGATGATTCAGCTTTCATACCTTCATGAACTTCATTCACCCGGATTAGACTCAAAGATCCTCTCAAAAATGGAGATTCCCAAGGCAAGAATCATAGAATACCAACTTGGAAGGGGTCCTCAAGGATCATCTGTTGCAACATTTCCTGGCAAAAAGAAAATAGCTAGAAAATGATGGCACATTTTTAAAATTTATTTATCCCATCATTGGGACAAAGTTTGACTCTTTCTGGACATAAAGTCTTTCTGGAATAAATATGTGCTTAAAACTAGTTGGGCCAAATTTCATTTTGGACACATACGTAGGCTTCCTTGATTTCACATATTTGAATAAGGCTTTTAGACATTGTTGGCTATGTGTGCATGAGTACAAAATAATATTAAGTAACAGTTATTTGTTTCTATAGTAATTTCCTTCTTTGTCTTTTTATTATTATGAATATCATGAGTTGCCCCAGCAGGAAAACAGCTTTGCAGAGAAGTATTTAGGGGTTCTGGTAGACACCAAGTTGAACATCAGCCAATAATGTTCCCTTGCAGCAAAAAAAAAGCTAATAGTATTCTGGGCTGCATTAAAAAAAGCATTGCCAGCAGGTCAGGGGAGATGATCCTTCCTCTCCGCTCATCCCTGTGTTCAGTTCTGACCACCTCAGTTCAAGAGAGACATGAACATACTGAAGAAAGTCCAGTGAAGGACTGCAAAGATGATCAAGTGACTGGAGCACCTCTCCTATGAGGAAAGGTCCCAGCTGAGAGAGCTGGGACTGTTCAGCTTGGAGAAGTCTCAAGAGGAAGATCTCACGAGTGTATATAAATATCTGAAGGGAGGGTGCAGAGAAGACAGAGCTACTCTTTACAGTGGTGCCCACTGACAGGACCACAACAAGTACACACTGAAACACAGGAGGCTCCTCCTCAACATCAGGAAACACTTTTTGACTGTGAGGGTAACTAAGCACTGGCACATGTTGTCTAGAGGGGCTATGCAGTTTACCTCTTTGGTGATATTCAGTAGCTATCTCAACATGGTCCTGGGCAACTGGATCTAGCTGGCCTTGCTTAGGCAGGGGGCTTGGAGCAGATGGCATCCAGAAGTCCCTTCCAACCTCATTCACCTTGTGATTCTGTGAATCTATGAGTGTACCTGTGTTATATAAATCCCACATTAAAATCAGTCAATTAATTTTCTAATGGTGCATAGCGACCTAAAGAAAACCTTTCAAGGACTATCTGAGTGGCTAAAAAGGTGTGATTGGTCTTGGAAGAGCAAAGTGTTTCTCAAGCTTTTGGCAGCTTTTACTGTCATTAACCTACTTTCTTTCTCTGAACGTAACTAACTAGTATTTCTGCATTTATAGCATTATTCCTCTAAATGGCTAGTTGTTTCTGCCAAGAATCAAGCCTTTGATGTAAAAATCTATAGCCTTTGGAAATATGGCTTTGGTTTTGGTATAAATTAGAACTTTAAGATGAAGGTAAATGTATGATGAAACTGAGGTATCTTGCTGTAACCTGATTTTATTTGATATTGCTATAAGCTGCTTAGGGGCATGTCTCTTATTTGCAACCAAGCTTAGGAAAGATGTATTAACTTTACTGTGGTGAAATTCAGGAAGTTTATCTAGATTTTTTAAAAGCTACAGTCCCAGAATTGTTTACCTGATGTTTAAAGAGATAATATCAGTTGAATATCTCCATAGTTTTGGTGAACGTTGTATCTGTCTTTATCTTAACCAAGACCCTGTAACTCCTTGTGAACTGACCTGTCATGTTTCCCCTTATGAGGAAACCATTTAGCAGAGCAGAGAGATGTTGTTGTGGGTCTATCATTGCATCGGCCTCAGGAAAGTGGGTGGGTCTGACAGAGATGGGATGCATATGTGCACAGTTTCTTTTGGGAACAGCTATCTAGCAAGCAGGGAGGTGATCAGTAAGGTACTTTTCCCAAGCACAGAACCTACCTGACACCTCGTGCTGAGGTGGAAGCTCCAGTAGCCCAGTAGACAAACTGAATTTTAGTTACAAAATATTACAGTCTAAATTAAATACAAATTTTGGGGTTACCAGAAACAAGACACTGACAGTAAACTTCATATTAATATCTGATTCGACACAAAAACTTTCATCTTTAAGAATGTGTTTCTTCTGTCAGTCATGACAAATATGTTTCTTAACAAGGATCAGCAAAAAAATTCTTTCAGTATTAGGTATTCTGTGTATATAGAAATTATCTTCTGAGGGTAATAACAATGTTAATACTGCATTAATAAAGACATAAAACACAATGTTGCAATAAATATGTCTTGCTAGTTGCAGGGACACTAGCTGAAGATTGTCTCAAACAACGTTAATGCTTTCTGTTGTTATGGCTGCAGAATTAGTAAAAGCACATTGCTAAAGAGACATCTATTAATGAGATTTATAAGAACGTTAATAAGTAAATCTAAAGAAATGGCAATGCAGATTAATACAACTTCAACTCTTTACAATTCAGGATTATAAATATTCATAATTGTCCTGTAATCTCTTAGGTGTAAGTATTTCTGAGTGTATTTATATATTCAATACTTCTATCTGTTTGCAAAGAAAAATATGTCTAAATATATGTCTGTCCTATACCAATTAAGGAGATACTACACCAGCTCAGTGTACAAAGGCTAAATCATGTCACTTCAGTTATTGATAAGGTAGACTTTGTACTTTCTATGTATAAGTAATGCATACTTATGCCCCAAAGTGGTATTAGTGCAATTAAAATATTTTTCCACTTGCTGCACACAGCATTACTGTCTTTTTGTGTTGCCTGTTTTTCTTTTTCTTGTGCTTAAAGAGATGAAAATGAAAAAGCAGCTTGATGTTACAGACATTAGAAATCAAAATAGTATTAAAAGACAAAATATTTAATGGTTTCATGTGGTTATAATATGGTAGATTAATGCAAATTTTATGGCGATAATATCAATGTGTATAATATTATGTTCATAATATGTTGTAGTGTTACACAATTGAAACTGATCTAGTTTATAAATATCAATTGAATATCTGCAGTATTACAATCAGCTTTATTGACCTATATTTAAACTTACTATCTGCTCAAATGACAGTGAGTGCTCACTTTATAGCTATTTCAGAGCACTGCATCTGATGACTTGGGGTTTTTTTAAACAGCACTAGCTGAAGGGCTAATTTTAATCCCATTTTTCTCTCTGTGGAAGACCTTATGTATCAGGAAAATAGGTGGGAATTTCCATTGTCAAGACTCTAGTCTCGGTCTAGTTCTGATCTCACTGAAGCCATTAGTAAGTAAAGTAATGCATTTTTAGTGCTTTTGTTCTGTTACCAATTTCAGATTTTCTCAGAATTATGTTCTTATTTTGCAATAGGCATCTGGCTGATAATATCACTGCAGAGGGCTTTTTCTTTGACTTTCTTTCATTACCCTTTTTCCAGAAAAACTCATTTTTCATCTGCCATTTGCTCTCCTACTTTGTGCACTTTGAGTTTCTCACTTTTGTCAAGGTCAGCACTCTCTGAACTCCTAATTCTTCTAAACATTGCAAAAGATGGTACTTCAGCTTTTAGGATCAGCAGCTTTGCCCTGAGAATGCTTAGCAAGATAATGCAGTAGGACACACATGATTACTTCTTTATAATTTTATTGAATTGAGAGCAAGGAATATATTCTACTGCAAAATGACAAGGTTTTTTATGGGTTCTTCTTTTTTTTTTTTGAGCTTTTTAGCCCCTAAATAGCTTTAAGTGGCAGCTTCTCTGAACCTCTGCAGAAAAACTTGGTGTCTAGATGGAGAAAGATATTGTGAAGACTGTCAGCCAATGTGTGATATCCCCAGACCACTACTCCCATACATCACACATCTGCTATCGTCTGAATAATCTCAACAGTACACACAAACAATTTTAATCATTTTCTTTGACTATCTTTAACTATTTCTGCTAGGGTCCTTTAAGCAGCACACAGACGCAACGCTAAATCAGAAAAGAGCATGGGGGAAACCAGTAATGAGATACAACAAGAAAACTCACAATCAGCACCAGCTGTTGCCCAATTAAACTCAAGAGTTCACAGGTGTTCTCAAGAGGATACGCAGTTTTACCTATGCCAAGGTACCTTTCTAAATAACCCTTATGAGAACAATACAGAATGAATTCTGTTTTATTGGCCACTTTGCATATTTTTAAAGCTTTAAAATTTTTATGTGTCAATAGTAACAATTTTATAAACTGAACATCTCTGTTTCTATTTTTGACATCTTCATCAAAAGAAAAAAATGTCGAAGTTAGTAACTAAAGTGTCTATTCCATCACTCTGGTCTTGGCTCTTCCCAACTACATTCTCTTTTCTATTCTTATTCTTAGTTAATTCATTTCTAATCAGGCTTTATGACTTTTGCTTTGTATTTATAAGCCTGGTCCTGGAAGTTCACAATCCAGCTGGATTTCTGAATATGGAATGTGACTTAAATTGATGTGCTACTTATGTCCAGATACAGCCTGGATTTTTGAAACAGCAAATCCATGAACAGTACAATTCTGTCAGGCCTCTGCACATGAGCGCTACATGATGATTTAACAAGTATGCCTTGATGCTGCTCTGTGATATGTTTGTTTTGTGATTACACAGAGGACCTTGGTCTCCATGGCTGGCATTTTTACACATTTAGTTAGCGTTTTAAAATACAAAAACCAACAGCAAAAATCAGAGACAAAACTGATTGTTCTGCTCCTTCTATTAATTCTTTTTCAGCAAAACCTTCCAAGTCTTGGAATTTCTCTATGGGAATAGACTGATATGAAGGTCATAATATAAAATTATGGGCTTCAAAACTAAGAGGCTTGTACTTGATCCACGCAGCTGTGTATTTACAATTGTGTATCCTTAAAACAAAACAAATTTAAACATGAAATTATTATTTGCTTCCTTTTTGTAATCCAAAATTGCCTTACAAAGTTCCTTGGCAATTACAACATTTTGGCTGTCAACTAGCTGTTTACGCCATGGCTGGGAGGTTGGAAGGCCCAGGGGAGTCTTATCTCTCCAGTGTAATTGAGATGTATATGATGTTGGTGCTCTAAAGGTTAAACTTGAGCTACAATGCAACAGAGCCCAGTTCTCAGGTTTAACCTACAGAGAAGCATGTATGATGTTCTCTGCCTCCAATTTATTTTAATAACACTTAATAATACTAGCTTGCTTTTAACCAAAGTAATGCCTTTCATGCAAAGATCTCAAAGTGCTTTCTGCATAGGAATTAATTTTCACCACACCCTAATGAGAACGAGAAGCAGCATTTTACCTGCTTGCAATTTCTCTTTATTAAACTTACCTTTAGTCTAATATTAAGAGCTTTAAGAGGCCGTGAGAGTTTGTATTTTTATATGTTAGGTTTCACTAGCTCTGAACTGGATATAGTTCTGATGTGCTTTTGTGTCTGGAAATTAAGATGGGTCTTCTTTTCCAGAAATAATCAGAATAAAACTTGAAAGTTTGGCTCCATTGAAAGAAAGTAAAAATTAACAATGAAATACCTGATAAAATAGAATGGAATAATTTGGGTCTTAGATAGTTTTTTTTTTTTTTTTTAATTAATTACTTTACTTATTTTTTACTTTCAAAATAAATGGTTTTTTGAAGTCTTTCCATGCTGAGCTTCAGCAAGTTAGCTTCGTGGTAGCTCAGTTTTTAGACATGCTTTTCAGTGAAAATATTCATGTAATTCAAAGCATTTCAAAAATACAGTACTGGGTATTTAAAATCCTGGTGTGATACATGCAGAGCACACAGTAGCAACAGCTAACAAAAATGCAGCCTATTTGCAAAGGTGAAAAAACAACCTTTACAATGTAGAAGAAAATTATTGTAGTTTCTTGTCAGTTTTTCCTCTTTTTTCTCTCTTATTTTTGGCCTCTAGTCACAGCAAGGTAACATCTGTTCTCAAATAGGGGACAGAAATTTGGCCTATAATGCATGTATACAAAAACCATTCATGTAGGGTTTGGTATTCCCACATGAAATACTTTGCTTGAACAGAAAGAGTGCTTACTGTCAAGGTGAGGTAGACCCCTGTGTGGGGTTTTGAGGCAAAATGCAAATTCCTAAAACAATTACTGTTCAGCCCCTCAGAGGGATTATTGTACCCTATTGCCTAAGTAATACTGGTTACTGCTTTTCTGCATGGTCAGGAGGAAAACAGGTCAGCAAACATGACATTTTTTTACTGTATCTGTGCTTATGAGTAAACTTCAGCTCTTGTCTATTGTCTACTTTGTCAGCCTACCCTGAGCTATCTTATAGCTGTTATACATTACAACTGGGCATTTTCATTTCTCTAGCTGAATCATAGATTTGATTAATCCATAATGGTTATTCTCTGCATTAAAGGAGATTAAGGAAGGCCTTATTGCCAAGAAAGGAGGGGTTTGGTGTTGAAATAAATAAAGAAAATGTTGAGGCTTGTCATTTATCCAGGCTAAATAAAATTTCCCACATCTCTTGATGCTAGTTCACTGATGATTTGTGCTATTAAAATAAAGTCATTTATTATACATATATTCAACACTCAAGTAGGGCCAGCAGGTAGTATGACAATCCCCTGTCTGTTCTCCTGTTAATGAAAGAAGAGGCTGGTGAACAGGCTAGATGTTTTCAAATTTGGTAAGAACACAGACTAAGGATCCCGGAAAAGACATGCAGAGGACAAAGGCTGTGAGTAGGACAATATCAGATACAAGAACAGAAGCACCAAATTGTGCTCTAATCTCAGATGGGCTGCTGGTTACAATTTCTCCATTTGCTGGTGCTTCCTGACTGTGACGTTGAGCATGAATTGTTTCTGTTTTTTCCTGTTGAAAATTTTCCTGTTCCTTTTCTCTTTCCTTTTCCCTTTCTCTTTCTTTTCCTCATGAATAAAATCCTAAAATGGCCAAAGAAAGGCTGTGCTGTCTTCCCTGTGAATTTCTGTTTTTAACGTATGCACTGACACAGGATAAAATTTATGTCAATGAAGAGACCCTGACCACTGCTGGAATCCCATCTAAGCTGCTTCTTCCCCTTCAGGTACTCTGCAAGGGAGTGAATTATTCTTGCTAGTGCTGTGGTGAATATACTTAAAATGCACACAAGAGGATACAGTTTTCCCAAGAATAAGCAGGACCAAAGTTTTTAAGTGAAAATTGGCTGTGTCCTAAAAGATGTTCTCCTGCTTCATTAAGTGTCAGGTTTTATTCAGGCCTCACTGGGAGACGTTCTTTATAGCCTGTGGTGGATGAAAATGGATGATCATAACTAATGATCCCTTCTGGCCTTAAAAATCTATGAATTTACAATAATACACTAAGGTTGGATACACCTGAATAGATCCTTTAAAACATGATCCAGGTCCCAAGGAGACTCAGTAGCTGCTAAGAACTTTCTTGTGCTTTTGGGTTTTGCTCTTTCTTCCTTGTAATTGTTTCTTAGAAATCTGAAAAAAAAAAACCAAAAAACCATTTCATTTGCTGCTACTTATTTCCTTTTTGGTTTGGCAGGCATTCAGGCTTTTCTTCCATTTGTTTGCATACAAGTATGCAGAGCTACAAGCACCCACACAAACAACATGTCACTTAAAATGGTAGAGTGAGATTACCATAATTAATGCAGTTGCTCTTTCTTAATACAATTGTAGATTCAAAGATTGCTAAACTAAAGTGCTAAATGCAAGAACTATGTGTCATTTGGAGCCAGAATCAGATTTTTGCTTTTATTTCTTTTCCTTATGAGGAACATATGGATGGTAATCAAATTAGTCTCCCTGACAGGGCTAAGTGTCAGTCAATCACGGGGCATTTGCCCTTCTTTTGCTGCTAGGTTAGGAGTATGGTGATTATCCAGGTGCCATCCCCACATGCTCTGAGTAGCTGGAGGTATGGAAATCTTCCAAACTGGATGGGTGTTTGATGTAAAATTGGTGCAAAGCTTTTGGTCTGTTTTATGCTCAGCTGCAGCATCTTGCATTTGCTCATTACTCTTTGAGCTTCAAACAGTAATAGGTAGGATTTTACTCTGTGCATTCAAAATGGCATGAATGTGTGGGCTTTTTTCCTTCTTACATTTCAGTCCTTTGGCTCTCACAGTAGCAGTGTACTTATCTGCTTTAATATGAGCTGTGATTCTATATGGACTACAGATCTGGTCCATTAGTTGTTTAATAGTCGTGCTTTCCTGTGGACAAGTATTTAATTCAATTGCATGGCTTTTCAGTCTTCTTTTTGTTTTGTGTGTGTTTACTATGAAAATATAAAACACCAAAAACACCACTAAAAATCATGTTGTGCAATGCAGGGCACAAAGAGCAAAGTGATTCCCTCTCCCCTCACCTCCACTTTGCCTATATTTGGAAGAAATACTGCCATTTCCAATTCAGAAATCAGAGCATGGACTGACTCTTCATAGCTGCATATAAAGGCAGTGGTGCCATGCTCTCCTGAACACTGTAATAAATCTCTCTTCTCTGCTTACAGTTCTTAAGTGACTGCTTTTAGATGCTTTTAGAGTATATCCAGTGGCCAAGGCTATCCTCAAGTCCTACTTATCCCATTCTGTTTCTTTGATGCTTGTGGCATAATCGAATGGCTCATTTCAATGTGAATCTGATGCTATTAGCTTGTCCTTTTAATGGAACCCCTTCCACTTGAAAGGTTAAGCTGTGGAATTTTTCTGTGGTTGAAGGTTTCATGCTTATTATGAAGAGAATAGTTGTGTTCTTGATGCTTCATCTTCACTATTAGAAGGAATCAAACACATCTCTAAATTAACTATAATTCACAGAACTTTATGTAACTCTTTCATAGGTTTTATAGCTTGTGCTGAGCAATAAAGTAATATATAAATTATAATATATATGTATATGCATGTTTAAAAATAATTGTGATAGCTAGCAGAGAAACTTGACATATGGGGCTGTATTTCTCAATGTCTTGTGTAGAATTTCCTGCTGTCATAGTCTTTGGTATCAATAGGAATATTCCCAGCAAGCCTCAAGTGGAGAGAGGTAGCAAAGTGCCTCTTTACTCCAACGGAGGTCTCTCCACATTGGGGGATAGGAACTAGAGATAGATGTACACAAGAGAGCATCCAGCCATAATTTACAGCACCCTTTCCCCATCTGGCACTGAATTGTTCTCATGTAATATTTTGGGTTTGATCTGCCTCAGTTTATTTATGAAGCAGATTTTTGGGAGAAGTACCTTAAGGCTGGCATTGTTTGTTACATCTCTCATAATATCTCTATTTGTTTTTGTTTTTAATTCAGTGCATTAGCTGCAGAAATAAAAAAAGTGAAACCCTAGATCTTTATTTAGACTACAGCAGCTTCCAGGAAGCACTTATAGACATGACTGTAATGCAAATAAAATGGCAAAGATAATGTTATGGGAAGGCATGCTTGCTGCTTTCTGAGCACTGCCAAAAGATGCCAGCTAAGAGTCCCCAGCTTCTTTTGCCTGAGCAAGTTTGTTTTGTTATGAAGCACTTACATCGATGAAGTAACAGAAGTGTACCTCAGTAAGACATTTATCTGGACTGTATCATAGTCCAGCTTGTGAATGACACAGCTTTACACCAGCAGAAAAGTTAGATAAGAACTCCAGATCTCTGAAATACTCATATAAGTAGGAAAACTAAAATCACTTGGCTTATTATTTTATTACAAATTCAGGCTAGATTTTAATCAAGGTTCACAGAGGCTCCTGATTTCTTCCAGTGAAACTTTGAGGGTTTTGCATTGAAAAGGGGGATAGTCTTGAAGCGTTCTTAATCTATACTTCATTTTTTCCCATAATACAGTCAGGGATTAGCTGCACATGTGATATTTTAAACTTTATTTTGCCACAGGGAGAAGATAGCTTTGTATGTGAGTCAAGATGAGTAAAATCTCCTTAAGCCCACACAGTATACAGTTTGTGACTTATAAAGGTATATTTGTGGGGTTTTTCATCTGCATTTCAGCTGTAAATTATGGATTAAATGTTGGTATCTCCAATAAGAAAAAATACTGATTTACTAAAGAACAAAAATGAAGTAAACATGCCAATTTTATTTTAAATGAAGGTATTAAAGATTCTGATGACTCTTCAAAGTCTTAAAAATATAATTTTATATAACAGAATAGGTGTGTCATAGCTCACTCATTGATGAATGCTTCCTGTCTGTCAAGTATGTTTCACCTTTTAGTCTCTCCTTTTCTCCTGTTTCTTTCAATTGGGTGAATAGCTCCTTAAAAATTTTACAGTCTCCCTTATTCATTCACCTCTGAATGAAAGGATTAATGTGTCAGCACTACTTATGTAAATGCAAGGAAGACTGGGCTTGTATTACCTCTTTTTTTTTTTATACTGTAGAAGAGGATTGTAATGCTTTCAATATATTTCAACATGTGTGTATTCTTAATTACTGCTTGTAATCAAGTGACTTCTCTGTGAAGAAAAGACAGTAAAGAGTCCAGCATAATTTTTTAATCACTGCATAATTCTATTTGTACTAATGCACATAACCAAGTCTTTACAGTGTGCTCTAACTGTAAAATGTTGATAGCCCTGTGGTAGCTGGTGCACTTGTGCTCTTTTAATTGTGCCTCTGTCACACCATGTAGGTTGGCTGGGGTGTGGGACTGGGTTGGTCAACTGAGCATCTGACACGTTATAGTTCACTGTATGCTAGATGTCTGCCTTTCACATTTTATTTCCCCTCCAAAGCATAAGGAGGCCAAATAGCAAAACCACTTAGATACGTCAATGTAGCACAGTGCTGTGCCCCACAATAATACCCCGAATGAACTCAGTGGGTGTCGGGAAGCTGCAGCCTTGCGCTACTGTGGTGCCCTGCATTGGCATGTAAAGCCTATCCCTGGGAGCAGCTCTTTAGCCCCCGCAAACCCCAGCTAATGCAGCTGGCCTGCTGCCAGCCTCCAGCATCCTTAGAGCTAACATCAGTAACCTTGCCTGGCACTGCAATTTGTTATATAGACATATCTCAACTGAGAAACAATAATGCACTCATCATCTAGCTCTCTATTAGAAAATGAAATCTCTCATTCTGCATAGTACCATTTCTGGAAATGTCTGAGACACAATGATATCTGTGATTGCCTGTTTTTTTCATGTGTTTATTTTCAGAAGATCTCACGAGTCCTAGTTAGCCAAGACTCTCAACTCTGTCATAAATTATAAACCCAAGTGAAGTGGTGACAAAACACTGTGGAGAACAAACCCCGCTCTGTACTGATGTGAGTATTTATGATTATTTAAGTTTTAATGCACAGAATATGACTGTGCTTTTAAAATCAAAGGATTTGACCTTCAGGTTATGTTGCTGGCATGAAATATAGCTTACTTACAAAAAAAAAAAAGTTTAAATAACTGTAGACACAGCTGCTGATTTTGCCAGAAAAATGCTGTGCTAATATGTCCCCTCAAAAGTTGTCCTTTTTAACTCACGGTGTGAAAAGAGCAGGGAAGGTAAGGCAAGGGTATGAGGAAAGGGAGAAACAAGCGAAGGAAGGATATTTGAGCTTAGTATCTGTAGCTTCACAATTTTTTTAAAGAAACTGCATTTGTTATACACACAGAGTTTGAGTTGTGGGTAAGGACGCAGATAAAAATGTCCATTAGACCTCCTGGTACTGACTGGGTCAGGAGCAGACCTAAGATATCCTTGGCCCATGGGGAGAAAGAATAGCATGAGCACATATCTGGGACTTGTCCATTTCTTTGGGTGGCAGGAGAAGATTCAGAAGTTAAGAAGTGAGAGAGGAGTCAATAAAAAAAAAATGCTTGTACCAACCCCACCAAATGACAAGAGCAGTTGCTATAGACACACAGAGCTGCTGTTTCTACTTGCTGTTTGAGTGAATGTTTAAATGTAATACTGAAATACAAGGAAAAGTGTTAACAGCTTTACACAAATGGAGGGTTCTTTGGAGGTAGGGAATAGAAGATGAGGACCTGTGGATGGCTGAGCTGCAACCAGAGTAAGAGGCGCAAGAGGCACAAGAGGCAAGGAATGGGAGAACATGGTACTTGTTGCTGGAAGCATAAACTTATTCATCTTTCCACATGCTCCCAGGTGCTTTATCCTTCCTCTTTACCTTGTCAAATTGAATCATGTATGCACTGGGAACAAAGTAATTTTTTTTAAGTGGCTAGAAGATACTTTAAGAACAGATACTGGCAGTATGATGCTACTTGCTCCCCTCCAAATCTTCCAAAGGACCACATAAGCAGTGAAAAAGAACTTCCAAATTATCTAGTAGAAGTTTTGTATGTATTGAAAGCATGATAGCATAAAAATTATGCAAATGGAATTTATTACTTTCAAAATGAAAAAAAAAAATGTCAAACAAACACTTTCGGCAAACAAACTCATGGGCATTCAAATTAAAAATGAATCAGTTACTTAAACTACATGACTTTGCAGAAATAATTTTGGAAAATATATTGGAAAAAAATTTCTGCACAGTACACATAAATCTTGGTAAAAAATAGAGTTGTCAGGCTAAAAGAGCTTAAGCTGGGATAAGTAATCTAACTAACTGCAGAGCAGAATTTGAGAGAAACTTCTGGTTTATTTTAGCACAATCACCCTTTGTCTGCTGGCATAATTTTGCTGTATCAAACAAGCTTTTTGTGGTTTTTAATTTCAGGAAAACAAGCTCTGTTTTACTTTACTGGAGAAAAGACTTTTTGATGTTGCTTTTTAATAAGGTCTGATAGGAACATCACTGTGAAGAGGCTGGCAATCTGTGACCCCTACTATGTCAGAAAACTTGGAGGTGCTTCAGGTTTCCCATGTTCTTCGAGTATATTGAACCCTACCTACATGTCCCCTAATATCATATACTTGATTTATCATTTCCGGTAAGAAGCTTATTTAGCTTAATAAATGAATTGACCTTAAATAGCAAAAGCAAGAATATATAAATATATTGTAATAACATCTCTGTGGACACAGTATTCAAATTCTCATGCATTCTAGGAAGTGTATTTTATAACTACAGTTTTTGTGGCTTTCCTGCCTGTCTGAAAAAGAAAGGGCCAGTGTTGCTACAGCAGTATGTTAGATCAGTGCAGATATCCTAATGCAGATGCAGTTATATTAGGGCAAAGAAGATTTTAGAAGTTAGAAAAGCGCAACACAGGTCTCACTGAAATTGCATTACTTCTTGTGAGATAGAAATAAATAAGCCTGAGTAGAACTATGAAATCCTCATTTGTACCTGGAGAAGAGAGGTAAGAAGTGGGCTGATTAGTGAGGTGAAGAAGTAGGAGCCCAAGGGGAAAAAAGAGCTTAAAAGGAGTGAAACTTAAGCAGCTTCCAAAAATTTTCCATAGGCCCCTCACTGCCAAGCCCTCTCTCTTGTGTTCCCACAGGAAATAGCTGCTCTGTTACTGCTGCAAGATTGTATTTTCCTTCTACCTTGGAGGAAGCACGTGCCTCAAGATGGTTCTGCTGAGAGAAACTGAGAAATAATGGTTAAGCACATTTGATTCAATTAAATCTAAGTAAGTGTTTGTTACAAATACTGGGAGGTGCTAATAAACAACCAAACTAGGCACTGCTTGGATTTTGGAAATTTGGAAAAATCTGAATGCGATGGTTTGCACCCAGTGCAGCATATAGAGACTATTCAAAAGTGTTCATCAGAATTTGCAATACTTTGTCAGACAGCTTGTTAGTTTAAGTGTCTGTAGAAGGTGAGCATCAAAGTGCAGTGCAAACGCTATCAAGGACATTTAACTTCCTTGCACTTAGGTGAATATTTCTGGGGTTTTTTTGAAGTCCCTCAATTTTAGTAATTGTGGACCAAGTGCCTGGTTTTATGAATGTAAATGCAAACACAGGAAATGCTCCCATAAGGAATGGTATGCACAGACTTTTGTAGATCCAAAGAAGTTGTGGGGTGCAACTCCACCACCACATAATGACAAATTATTTAGACTATTCTATGGAAAATATGGCTCACAGCCGTGGTCTTTCCCTTATACTCCAAGTATCCTGATAGTAAGATATGCATGGGCTGGAAGGGACCTTAAACATCATCTAGTTCCAACCCCTTGCCAAGGGCAGAGGCACCTTCCACTAGATAAGATTGCTCAGAGCCCCATCCAACCTGGCCTTGAACACTGATAGGATGGGACAGTCACAGCTTCTCTGGCAACCTGTGCCAGTGTCTTGCTACCCTCACAGTAAAGAACTTCTTCCTAATAATACCTGATATAAATCTCCCCTCTGCCAGTTTAAAGCCATCCACCCTTGTCATGTCACTAAATGCCTTTGTAAAAAGTTCCTTTCCAGATTTCTTGTAGGCCCCCATTAGATATTAGAAGGCTACTTTACAGTCTCCCTGGAGCCTTCCCTTCTCCAGGCTGAACAATCGCAACTCTCTCAGCCTGTCTTCCTAGGAGAGGAGTTCCAGCCCTCTGATCATCCCTGTGGCCTTTTTCTGGACTCATTTCAAATGTCCCTCTTATGTTGGGGGCCCAGAGCTGAATGCAATACACCAGGTGGGGGGATACATCAGTAATAACGTACTGTCTTTTTCTTGTATGCTGGTTTACGAAAGGCTCTAGTCTGCCAATTGCCACCTTCATATTACCCACAACTTTGTCATTACTGTTCAGGAGCATAAACAAGCCTGTTCATCTTCACATAAATTTTGTTTTTTATTGGTTGGCATATAGTAGATTCATACTACAATGCTGTTCAGGCAATGAAGGCAGCAAACTGAGCACTGCAGTTGGCAGTCCACAAAGTTGACAGGGAGAGATATTTTACTGTTTAAGGTCATCCTCTCCATTTCAGAGCTGCAGGAAAAATAATGTTTGTTTATTTTATTTTATTTTATTTTATTTTATTTTATTTTATTTTATTTATTTTATTTTGTTTTATTTTGTTTTATTTTATGTTATTTTATGTTATTTTATGTTATTTTACTATTTTATTTTATTTTATTAATTTATTTATTTTACTTTTTATTAGATTTAAGAAGTTAATTTGTCCACGCCCAATTGGTAGACATTATCAGGAAACTCTGGGCAGCAAAAAGAACCATTAATGTGATTTTTGGCAAAAGCAGAGCCGGAAAGTGGCAAGGATATGCAGGCAGCAGAGCTTGCCCTGTGGGTGTTGGTTTACAAAAATCTCAAATGTTATATGAAATTAGTATACTTACATTTAAAATGGCTACTACATGTCATCTTGTAGCTTGCCTTGTAGACAATTCTTTCATTCTCTGGCTCTTCTTTGCCTTTGCTATGCCAGGATTCTTACTGATGGTTTTTGTGGTCATCACTAATTACAGACTCCACATTCTCTTCTTTTGATTTACTCCTACCTGTGGCTCTGGCTGACATCTGTTAAGTAAGAAAGAATGCAGTCACTCTGCTGGGTGTGCTCAGAGGACAACTTTTCAGGCATGTCAGTGCCTAGCTGTCAGCTGCTCTTGCTCCAATTGAGTGATCTGTGATGTTTTTTCTAAGAAAAAGGACTGCATATGCTTGTATAAGGGAAGGCAGAAGGAGGAGAGCCAGCCGAAGAGCAGTTAATTAACTTATAACTTTTAAATATTAATTTAATTTTATTTAACATTTTGTGAACTTGTACCTTAAATGATGCCTAAAGATGATAGAGCTCATTGCCATTGGCCTCATGCCACAAAATTTTGTCAATAAACTACAAGACACTCATCCATCATTAAAAAAAAAAGGAAATAACATATGGAGTTTTTTTAGTCAATTATCAGAAGTTTGTATGTTTCCTTCTAACTTGGAAATGAAATCTCCTAGTGAAGCAATAGTATGTTTATATTATTAGTTTTTTGTAAAAGCAAGCAGATGTACCACTCAGCTTCAAGGAAGAAATAATCATGCTAAGAAAGGGCCTATGTGAACACCCTTAAGGAAAGCTCTTCCTGTATTTCTCACTTAAGACAGGTGGAGAGGAGTGAAAACATGTCATTCAATCTGGAAGTTATTTGTCTTGTTTCCAAACCTAATGCATTCTGGTCTGATGTACTGAAAGGACCTTAAAACTGAGTTCATCTATTACATTTTTTAGTGTGAAAAGTCTAGACATAAAATCAAGTTGGATTATAGTAAAAATATATATACAACTAGCTGTGGATTTATGAAATGGTGAAGTACAAAGACTCATGACAGACTTTAGTTTACTTTAGGAGCACTGGATTTGCACTTAATCTGTTTTTTCACATATGTTTAAATAATCTTCAACTATCTGCAAAAATCTCCTTTTATAAACCTCATAATTTACCAGGGATTAAAAGAGCAATGTTTTGACAATGTAGCTGTTTTAAGTGCAACTCATTATTTGTACATCATTAATCCGAATTGATTAGCATCCAAATTTTCTGACCCTGGTAAATGTATCCCAGCAGTTTACATTTGGGGAAAATTATATTTCTTTTACCATACATGTTGAAGTTCAGGACTGTGTTATATCAAATCAGCATGTTTTGGAAACTGCTTTTGTCTGTATCTTGTGAGAGTCAAGGTTTCATTGCTTTTTTAGAACAATTATATTTGAGTGCAAATCAATCAGCGTGCTGTGACTGATTTCTGAAATCAAAAAGAAACCTCCTGAAAAATGAAGTGGCTGCTTACCCTAGAATTACAGGTCCCTAGGAGACAGGGAAGTGATATGGCATTATTTACTCAACAGGCTTACTAAATAACACAATAAAATAACGCATTAAAAAAAAGACGTAGAAAAAATCCTTCTAGATAATTATAATTTTCTTTGAAGCCAGCATTTGGGAGCAGCCTGTGTTTAAAGAATTCTCATTTTCATTTGTTATAGGAACTTGAAACTAGCAGGTAGAAAGAGACTTTTCCAACTGTGAGCTCTGTCCAGTTATTACTTAAAAAAATTCCTTAGCAAAGAGGCTTTCTTCAGAAGGATTAACAAGATAAAGTTTTGAAGGATTGCTTATGATTTCTGCATTTTAAATTTTGAAGTTTCAGCTTAAGAGTCCTGAAAAACTTGTCAATGTTAAGTTTTCAACAATCATGGAATGTTACTTAGTATCTTAAGTTGAACATAAAGAAACTGAAGAACTAAACCTCAGTGGTTATTTTTGCCCATGCAACTCACTTCTCATATATATATATTTGTGTGGCTTTTTTCCCTCTGACTTTTATTCTGTAAGGAAATAAGTGTAACAGATGCACTGTTTCATTACATGAGGTGTAAGTGTAAAACACATGAAGAAAATTGTGCCAATCATCAGCCTCAGCTGAGGATTCTTTCATCTTTCAACAATTTTACTGTGAATCCAAACAGATAACACATTTTGGGACAACAATTTTTTAGGATATTAGGAAGATAGAGTTATTTCTATTATATTTGAAAGTGGTGTATTTTCCCGTGCAAAAATAGAGACTTAAGCAATATTCCATATAACTTCTGGTTACCAAAGCCCCTGAAATCTACTGTTTCCCAAATTGGCAATATCATCCATAAAGGTTGATACAGCAGGGATCCAATTTTATATAGAGTCTACCTTCCCTGGTTATTCATTTAGTTGCCCTGTGCTTTCCCAATGTTTCTTATGGAGCTCTCTGTGGTTTTCAGTATCCTGCTGGCACTATTTTTTCATATATGGCATACGAAATTTTAGATAACAAACTATTATTTCCAAAAGATCAACTTGTCTAACATATCATACCTACTTAGTGTTTTTAGTATAAGTGATGTTTCTGCTTTTTGTGATTTTAGAAGCATTGGTAAGTATGCTTTTTGTCTCTGAGTGTTCCAAAGATTATTCAGGCATGAATATGATGACTAGCTGGAAGAATATTCAGAGTACTGTCCTACCTGTTATTACTTTTACAGTTTTTGGTGTGATATGGAGAAATTAAAACATATTCCTAGTTATTATGAGTTATAATACATTACAAGCAAAGCTCAAGGTTGTCCTTTCATCCTGCTAGTGAAGTCTACCTTTGCCTGAAACTTGTTGTATGTATGGTACCCTGTCTAGATGGATGCCTTTGGTAGCCAGGAAATCAGCATAGCACAAGCAAGTTGAACTGGCAGTAGGCAAGAGCAGAGGTATCTGGAGGATGGTGTTCTGTCAGTACCTGGCATAGAATAGGCAACGGCAGAGGGCAGGTTCAATTGCTAACATATCTGAATTTTGTTTGTGTCCCCCATTTCAACTGCATCAATTTCAGTTTTGCATTTTAGAGTACTTTCTAGATTGAACAGTGATGACATTGATACCTTAACTTAGCAGACTTGCAATATGCAGGGCAAAGTATTAAATTCTGTAAATATACTCCTTGTTCTCAAAAATACTACTCTTTCACTGATATAGCTGTAACATTTATTTAGAACATTTTAAATTGTGGTAGCATTTCAAAAAAAGATGACCCCCCCCGACTAAGTATTCAAATCAAAGTTCAAATTGAGCCAGATATCTTGGTATAGATTTTTGTGAAGCATTGTAATAGTATATAGGCTATTCTGGTAATTTTAGTGTGTTTTTAAGAGTGAGAGGTTAAAGATCTTGTCACTATTCAATTAAGCAAAAGGAAACATTAAATTAGTTGAAGAACAGCTCCCACTAGTTGTGTTATCTCTTGTATTGGTCACACTAGTTCAACTTTATTAAAAATAACTGTCCATCTTAAAAGCTTAATACAACAAAGGAAAATATCAAACATTAAACCAGAAAAAAGATATAAATGAAAGATTCAAAGGGAGTGAAAGAAATATTGTTGAAGGAGTGGTGAAAAAAAGGCACAATGAAGTTGTTTTAATCTTTGAAATAAAAAAGATGGAGGGGAAGCTAACAAGCAAAAAGAGACAAAAAATAAATAGTTAGCCAAAACCAGCTTGATAGTTACAGTGATGCACAGCACAATTAAAAAAAATGTCTCTCTGCCCTGCCATAGTCCAATCTTTAAGTTCTTGTTCATCAGGATAAATTCACTGAAAAGCTGCAGCATCATGGAAGTGACTATAGAATGAAGTTCTTTTAGAAAAAATACTGTGGAGGCTGGTGGAACAAAGAATGTCCTGAAACATTTCAACTTTATGGTAAGCAGAAACATAAAAATTGTCAAATTAATCATCCATTCTTCCTGGTGACCTTGTTCTGATAGCAGCCGGTGCTGTGCTATAGAGTAAGGAATCAGACGTGGTATGCATTACTATGAAATAAATGGAAACTTCTGCTAGGGTAGGCTATCTGACCTTCACTCTAACCATCTCAAACTACATTTAAATATGAAGACCTTACTTCCACTCAGTTTGCAAAGAAAGTTATGAGTCACAAAAAAAGAGAATGCAAGTGGAAAGATCTGTGCCTTAAGACATGCTCACATGAAACTGCACTGGATAGTGATGTTTCACAAATGATATTATTTGACAGTGTGGGGGTTCCAATCATCTAATACTAAGCCCTGAATGGCAGGTTCTTTGGGTTTAACCAAAGTAGGGCCCCTCCTACAAAGCCCCTTCTATAATGCCCAGGTGGCAGAGAAAAAGATGGCTTTTTGCAAACCTGGAAGCACTCGGACAGCCACTGTGTCCTCCAGTGCATTCCTTCAAGTCCCTGTAGTAGTATACAGAGATCTGTATAATGCTCTCTTCACTGTTCCAGATGAAGTAGTTGGGTTTTAAGCACCTGTCACACAATCCAGACTATAGGCATACTTAATTTTTATGCCCTTTCAAATGCAAGCTTGTAATGTAAAACACGATTTGTCAGTTATGACTGGTGGAGATCATCAACCATTTTCCACTAATAATAAAAATCTGTCAGGAGAATGATCACAGAAATAGTGACTTTATCAAAAGTACAAGACCACTCTGAGGGGAGGAACAGGATCAGCAGATGAGGAGAAATTGAACTCATCTTAAAAAAAAGAGGCAAAAATTCTGCTGGTTTTATTATCATATCTTTTGACACTAGTGAGTGATTGCAACTGATAAAGTCACTGAATTCTCACATCTGTTCTTAAAACATTCAAAATGTGTTTTGAAAAATGTTTCTATTACCCATTTCTCTGTACTCTCCTAAATCTGCCTCATGGTATCTACTTGTGCTCTTCTGTAAGCTGTTTGGGGTAGGGATTCAGTTTTGCTCTGTGTTTATGCAGAAAATACAACACTAAAATTTCTTATTCACTGCCAGGATCTCTATCTAGTCCAGCAAAAAATCCTATATAATTCTTCATATTACTTTTTATGGTTTATATTAGTTTGATGTAGAAATACTGCAAAATGGATATAGGATGCTATGGTTCCCCTGTCCTGAACATTACTGTCTGAAAAACAAAACGAAAAAGAAAAAAAATCTTGCCACAGAGAACTTAGGATAACTGGTACATATGTACTTGGGGTATGTGAACGAGAGAATTACCATTGCTGCGCCATCATTTCCTCAAATCCACACAACCTGGAGATGAGATGTATCTATGCCTTGGTATCCATGCACAGCAAACCTGGGATCTCCATTCTTTGTACTTTTCCAATATTACAGGGACTTCATCAAACACTAAAATAAGTTAAAATATTTTAACCCCTTGGAGACTGCTGTAGTTTCTCAGGATAACTAAATACATATCCATGTCTTTACTGACAGGAATTTCCAAAAGAACTAGGTATAACAGGGAACCCAAAATTAGACATCATCCCAGGGAACACTTTGATGAACAAGAATAATATATCTGTATCTAAGTAAAATAGTGACATAACCGATGTCCCTACATCACCTAGTGATTCCCCAAAACAGCAAAACAGAAGTAATATATTAGACTTCTTTCACATTTGTACTATAAAACATACTACTTGATGGGGCCCTACAGCGGGACCATTTTCCCAAATTAGAAAAGATGGATTGGTCCATTTTTACTTTTTTTTTTTTTTTAATTGTGAATCTAATGAATTAAGAGCTGCAGGAATTCATGTTGGCTGAAAACATGGGTTTTTAAAGGCTGGAAATGTGTGTATGCTTTGTGTAGCTTAGCTAAACCTACTGCTTCATAGGTAGATGGACAGGAATTCTGCTGTTCTTTTGCATGTGGCTGAATTTGGCCTGAATTGATGTTAAAGTGAGTCACCTTACTGCATCTATTCTTTTTCCAACATCTTTTTTCCCAGAAAGTATCTCAAAAGTATTTTACATTTCAGGGATTAGTGTTCCTCAGAACCAATGAGAGAGGTGATACACCTTGTCCTCTATTATAACAGGGCCCAGATACATGTTTAAGAAGGGGAAAAAGTCTTATTATTTCTGCTACTCGTAGCAGTGAATATATAATTAAAACTGCACAAAATTACCTTTGTAATGTTCCCAGCTGTATTTTATCAGTAGGCCCTTAAGGATTTGATGAACAAAGGATTTCAATTCATTCCTTAGCCCTTAAAATGGACTAACAGCTATTGGGTATATTTCAGCCCAGTCCTCCTCTTTTTGTGTGAAATCCCTTGTCTGAAACCAAAAGCGGGAGCAGCAGCTCCTCCTGATTCGCAGGTACTACATTATCGTTGTGATGGTGATGATGATTTCCTGGTGTTTCACTGAGTGTGATACAAATGAAACTATACCAAAAATCACTCTGTCCTTATGTCTTAATCCACACCTTTTGTTTAGCCAAAGCAGTGAATATCATAAGTTTCTTGAGAAAGAGAAAGTCCTCTGCATGATTAGACAATCGATAGATCACCAGTGCATCCCAGAACACTAAACTGTGACTCTTAGCTGTACAGCAAACTTGATGTATTAAGATTGTGCATGCATCCTTGCCCACACAACATATAACAAAGCAGCAGAAACCTTTTAGGCTTTTTGCTATTTCATAAAAACTTTTAGAGATTCTCACAACTTTGAAACAACTATGGGAACTGCAAAACTATACAAAGTTTGCTAGCTCTTCTTCAGGAAGGGAGTTTCTCAGCACAGGTTTTTTATTTGAAACTATGGCTCCATATTAATATTCTACATTATCACATAAATACAACCTTTGCTTTTCATTAGTGTAATGAGACCATCTGTGCTCTGAGGACTAGTTATGCTGTGTGTTCTTTCAGTCTGCACAATGTGTCTGTGATAAGTCAAGGAAGCCTCTACACCTTGGAATATTTAGGCAACAAAACAGTGACAGCAGAATATTTCTTTTCTGGTCTTGCTGAGTTCAAAGTTTTGCTTTTTTTTTTTCCCACGACCCATTTAGCTATCTTTTTTATCGTTGGATTTCTGAAAAATCTCTCACCCTCCATCTGCAAATCTCTGGCACTCTATCAACACGCACATTAAATTTTATTTTTTTTCATTAAACAGGAGTTACCTCTATTGTAACTAGACTTCCAAAATGCCTTCCATTCCTGTAGTAAAGAATCTCATTTTGGTTGCTTACATGTTGATTGTTTGGAAAAGGTGGAGAAGTACACTAATGTATTCTTTATGTTACCTAACAGCTTAGAAATTATATTTTCTCTTTTCTCTTTACTGACTTGCAAAAGAATTTATACTGAAGTCGTGAAAACATTTATAGCAAGTTAACTTTCACTTTTTTTTTTAATTTTTTTCTTGCATGAGATTTAACCGTACTAAATAGCAGTGTATTGCTCATTAATTTGCAGGTTGACTTTGTGAGTTTTGGAAGGTCTAATCTTTGATTTGGTTTGCATAAACCCAAGCTGTATGAATCACAGAGCTGCATAATTTATATTGGCTTCTTTTGTTTCTTAAAGTATGCAGGAAGTATTGCAGGAAGCATTAGGTGGTTTTAATTACTAATCCTGACTACAGCCATTCAGTTCACTTCTGTGTCAGAGCTCAAGTAGCCATGTATACATTAGCGATGTTCGTATTGCCAAGTAAGTATATTGTGTGAACAGCTCTAGAAACCTAACATTTTTGAATATATTTTATACCTAGAGGCATATTTCTTTGCTCCCTCCTATGTCCTGAAATACATATATGATAGATTAGAGACTTCTTGGGCTAAAACAGACACTGAAAAACAGTGTCTCCCTGTTGAACAGTGAATCTGCCTTAAGAGATTCAGGCATAAACCATGTATTTCATGTAGTACTGGGCTATTGAATTTACTTTTAAGTATGGTAGGGTTCTTTAGGGTTCTTTTTGTAGTTCTTAATTGGTGATTTTAAAAACAATATATCTTCTACCAGACGGGTTCTTTTACTAACAGCACATCTTAGAAGTTTAGGACTGAAATAGGAAAACACAGTGGCAATGCAAGGTGGAGGTGTTTTGTAGGTACCAATTAAATAACTATGGAATACAATGTAAATTCTGGTTCATGAAATAGGAAAAATTAGAGTCAGTTATCAAAAGCTTAGTTACTGTGTTGTAGATGTTCATATTCATTAGTGATTCTATGAAAAGATCAGCCATTCATTGCTTAATAAAGATCTTACATGGCATCTTTGTATTTCAGAGGTTTTTCTCTGATGCTTTGTGTATGGCAGAAATAAGAGGAAAAGTGAACCTGTTCTTTCCTTTTATGTACTGTTGTTTAACATTGTTTTTTGTTTGATGAACATACATTTTTGGTATCTTTGATAGTGTCACTGTGTACATAAATGCAATTTCAGAAGTGGTAACCTAAGCCTTGCATTTAAAGTTTCCCTTTCATTTCACACTTATAAGTGGTTTGCTTATGTAAGTAAGTAAGTGAGGTAAATGAGTAGAATTGATTGAAGTATGACCTACGGCAGACTCCAGGCCATGTTATGCAGTCCGCTGGAAGGCACCCTGAGAATACTTTGAAATCTTTTGCTTATTTGACGTGTGGTCTTCTCTTGAAAAGAAAAAAAACCTGACAGACAAAAGTGAATGACAGTTTTATGATGTGTTATAAGCAGTTTTTCCACTTTTAAAACTTGTTGAAATGTTTGTAGAACAGCATACATGACTAGTAGGATTGCGGCATTGGAGTTCAGTCAGACAATCTGAAATACGATTTATTGGAGTTCTTAAGTATACTATAATCTGTGTAGCTTCAGAGAAAAAAAAATCTATATTTGTATTGATATGACTTTATAACTTTATTGTATCAGTATTGATGTAACACCGTAGTGGTGGTCTGTAGCATTTCCCAAATACTTACATGTGGCCTGACTAGATTTGTGTATTGTCTGATGTTTCTTAGGTACAGATTAGTACTATATATAAAGACAATTATATATCTGTCTGAACTAATGTGTGAAAGTAAATAAGTGTGTTCTATTTTCTTTATAAGCCGTCAAAGTAAATATCGAAACAAAACAAGAGCTGTTTACCAAGTTGTTATGTGCCAGCATGTTCTATGTAACAATGTAAAGGGAAAAATATACTCATTTTTTTGCCTCCTAATAAATGTTGGTTTTGATTAAACATTCTAGCAAAACATGGTAAAATGTCCTTAAAATAGCATGTAACTCTCTCTCTGGGCGGAAGCAAAAAGGATTCTGACTGTGTACATGGAATCTAATATTAATTGACCTTAGTGGGAATTTAGTAGTTGGAATATCAAAGTGTAGTATAACACTTTTTCAAAGCCTTGTTTTAAGTGGACATGAAAATGTAGGTGACCATGAAAGCTCACATTTACTGTGAATTCAAACAGAGGAAAGATTAAGAAAAAATTTTGGCAATTGACATGCACGTACAGTTTAGTTTCTACTGCTCTGAGTGCTCATCGTCCCTCTAAGTCTGTATATTATTCTGAATAATGTAAGGAAACAGTGAAAGAAGGCATAAAGAATAGAAAAGGAAAGGTGTGAAAAGACTGCATTATATATGAAAAATATTTAAAGCTCCAAGAATGAATGTAGTTTAAGGGATCTGTATCTTTCTATTCTTTCTGTATCTTAGGTACTGCAATGCTGTCAAAAGTGCTCTGTGCTTGCACTAGTCAAAGCATCCCCATGCTTGTGCAGTGACTTTTCACATCTACAGTTTAGGTGAGGACTGGTTTGGTCTCCGTGATTTTATGGTGAAGGGCAAAAAAACTTGTGTGAAGCCATAAAACCACCTGTTGTAGCAGAAGCACTGTTCTGGCTTGGTCACAGCTGGATTACTGAGGTGTGGGGAAACATTTCCTTTGTTTTGTTCTGTTGGACAGGGTCCTATTTCACATCCTTCCTTTGTGCTGTGCCTTCTGCCTCTGTCTCAGTTAAATCTGTCTCCCATTACACCCCTTTGTCAAAAAGGCAACCAAGGATCAGAAGTGAGGTGAGGGGAAACATGAAACTTTCTCTGGATCTTTGCACTATTTCCTCTGCTTGACCGACACTGTTCCCTATATGTGGCCTTTGACCTACAAACTTGAAAGAGTTTCCTATCCCTTGATATATATTAATGAATTCCATAAGGGTTTTGTGAGTTTTATTTTTTCTTCTTTTTTTTTATCCTTTTTGGTGGCTATTTTGATAGACTTTTCTCTGTGAACTTTGTTGGGCAAATTTCATTTTCTAACAGGTTGTCACAAATGTTTCGTGTCAACAACCAACAAAGTGGTTCTTCACAAACCAGCACAAATTAATGCATATACTTGATGTCCCTTCTGTATGAGCCGTTCATAAAAGCTTAGGCAACAATTATAGTGGGAATGGAGGGATGTGCTAGATATAAAATGTGAAGGACAAATTTAGGAGGAAGATGGTTTGCTGAACTGCCAGGCAAACTGAAATAAAAAGAAACCTACCCATGTAACTGGGTAACGAAACAAGAAACAAGATTCTCTTTCTAAGGGCTAGGGTGGTAACACATTTATTGTTAATTAAATATTTCAGCCTTGACGCCAAAAGGATCCACTTTCATGAAACCAGAACAGACATATGTCATTATTTCTGCCTGTTAAGAAGACAGCATTGTTCAGTTTAGATTCACACAATGCACAGTGGGAACTAGTGGTGTGTAGAAAACACAAGTGAACCAGATCTTGATTTCTAAATTGATTAATATATCTTTATTATTAGGTCCTATGTAAGTGTTTGATGAGATCATAACTCCCTGTATGTTTAAATTGTGCATGGACTTGTCAGGATTTACAGGCTTTGGCAGTCTGCTGAGTAGCATACCACTATATACTTAATGAAGGGCAAGTCTGAGAAGATTCAGTCTTGATTTGATTTAGAATTCACATCTTGAATCTCATTTAGGGTGACGTTAAACTGGGAGGTTGCCACACAGCTGGGCAAATAATTATGTATGATTAAATTGATTGACAAAGACACTTGTTTGCCAATTGCTTCTATGCAGCTTGTATTTTTCACATTTATTCACAGAATAAAATATTAGAATATATTTTCTTGGAAGGGGTGTACGAAAATAATCTATTTCAACCTCCTACTCAAGTAATGGCCCACTATACCTACCTGCCTCGGGCTTTTCTGTGTAAAGTTCAAATATCTCCCAGGACTAAAATTTCACAGCCTCTTTTGACCCCTGCTTCAGTGTTTGACTAGCCTCACTGTTAATCAGCCTCACCTCTAACATCAAAACAGTATTTCCTCTTTTGTAGCTTGTGTCTGTTGCCTCCCATCCTTTCAATATGCATCTCTAAGAGGTGCCTGGCTCTTTTCTTCTTCATCTTCTCCCACTGAGTAGTTTCAGAGACCAATACGGTTCCCTTCAGACTTCTCCTCTCCAAGACAAAAACCCAGTTCTGTCAGCATCTCTAAACCGCGCTCCATAAACATATCTGTGGGCTTCTACAGGACTAGCTCTAGTAAGTGCTTCTTCTGCTGGGGAGTGCAGAACTGTGCAGAGCACTCAGGGTGTGGCCTCATCCATGCCAAATAGAGGTGAAAGATCATGTCCTTCCACTGGCTGGTTGTACTTTTGCTAACACAACATAGTATGTGGCCCATATTGATACTGTCTGTAAAATAATTTGCATAATCAGTATCAGTTTATTCTCCTTGGTTGTGGCTGCTTCCCCCATCTTTGTGTCACAAAGGAGCTAAAATAAAAATGCAAATTGATGTTCATATAAAAGTTCCTACTGTGTAGTGGAAAAAATAGCTGAAGTGGCTTACACTTTAACTGTTGGGCTGTAGATGCAAGGGGTAAGTCAAAATCCACCCATTAAAAGTATTTTGCCATAAACACTCTTTCTACCAGAAGGACTGCTGCCGTGTTGTTACTCTAAACTGTCTTTCTGGATAGGTATTCAGGCTTCATTTTTTTGTCACAGCAGAATAAATGGTACTTTTCTGGTCAACACCTTTTCTTAATCACTACTGGCCAATGTACGTTTTCATTGTTTTGTGCACACTATGGCTGCCCACACTGGGAATGAAAGGAAATAGGAATAAAATTCTTAATATTTTAGTAGCTGAAGTGTCTGTTTCCAGAAGGCAGTTCAGTCACATCAGGGCTTTTACTTCAGCACTTTTTCATCCCTCATCTTTCTTCTGAAAAGCAGAAAAAAATAATCAGCTCTATAAAGAGCTATGTCCAATTAAAGCATTCCATTGTTTTTTTTTTTTTATAGTGACTCAGATTACCATGGAAAGTTTCCAATCTACTTTCATTCTGTTTGATTTATCTTTTCATATATTTTGTTTTCTTTCCTTAATTCACTGCCTTAAATGGCTTTTACCACACTGGCTGCAAGATTTTTGTAAAGTCATTCACAAACTGTTAGACTAATCCTGAAGTTGTCCTATCCAACCCTGGCTGATGCACATTGGACAAAACATGTCTATTGATTAAAACCTTGTTTAAGAAAAGTCACAAAATCTTGAGTTGTTTTGTTTAAAAGGGCACATGTTTTTCAGAGCAGGAAAATGTAAGGCAAAACCACCTCACCTCATTCAAAATGAATTAAATTTGGCAGGCTTCTGTGTTTAGTGTTAAGTTCTGGCACTCCGTGCTAAAATGTAGATCCTTGAAATAATTATAATAAATTAAAGGCATTGTTAAGAGGCTGAAGACATCAAACTAGAGCAAAAAATGTATTGTCAACTCTTAAATTCTGTGTTGTAAAAAGAATTTCATTCTTCAGCAAGTTGACAGGAAAAAGACACAAACCCAGTATTTTAGGATGTCAGGCCAAAGACCGTATATGAAAGCCTCTGAGTCTTGCTTTAAACTGTAAGTTATAGTTGCTTAAGTTATAGTTGCTCAGTCTTGAGGAGTGAGAAATGGCATATTTCTTGAAGCCCTTAGGATGTACAAGCTATACGTTTTCACTGCTATTTTTCTGAATGACAATGTGGTCAAATTCTTCAGCCAGCAGCACGTTTGTCTGATTTGTATTTTTTCAGTTGTCTTTTATGTATGATATAAAGTTGTTATTAATTTAAAAACTGTCACTCACAGAATGTGGGAAAGGAAGACCAACTCAGACAAGTGCTCAACAGCAGCTGAAATTGGTATCCTGAGACAGGTGATAATTTGGTACAGCTAATTATCATTTTTCCAATATGAAATAATGTCAGAAACATAATAAATTGTTTTTGATAAGGTATATTTTAAAACCTGCCATCAGTGATGACTTTGTCATATAACCCTCCTGCTTTTTTTAAAGAGAGAAAAGGACCAAACAAAAAAACACCAAAGGCAGTGACTGTGCATTTTCGCAGCCATGATTCATTCTTGACCTAGCCCTGACCTTGTCACTGATATTTAGAATTCGTCCCTTGTATTAACGGTAAAGATCTGAGTTTGCTAAGCTGTCCAAATGATATAGTTTGAACAGCTTGCTCTTGAGTTTGAAGGGAAGAGTAGCTATATATACATTTTTTTAACAGCTCTTTCATGTTTGCTGGGTGTAATCGTGTCTCGTTTTGTATGGGTTTGTGTTTAACCTGTTTCTGAGTGTTATTGCTGCTCACCTCCCTCTCATATTCCTCAGTTTATCTGGTGCCATGTGAGTATGCTTTCTGAACAAGCAGGCTTCAGGGAAAGGGAATGGCTCAGTCTTTGTACTTATTCCTGGGGATGTTGGAATACAAGTCCTTCACTCTTTAGCAAGGTGCTCAGTTCCATACGTCTTCAGGACCTTCATGATCTTACCAACATTTACTGCTGAGATAAGTTTGGATGAGTTACACTCCAAAGTTAGTGAGTGGCACATGGATATCATTCATACAAACAACTAAAGAAATGCTAAAAATGTTGTAACTTTATGACTCTGTGTTACCAACTTCACTTCTCAGTTATTTCTTTCTTCTCTACTATGCCTAGAATCCACAGAAACTTGCTCTGAACATCTTAAGAGATCTCTTCAACTCTTCTGACTTAAAACTGCACTCCATTTGGCTAGAAATATTCACCTGTGTAAAATTCTGCATGAATTTAAAGGATCAACTTGCTGGTGGAAAGACTCATACAATTGATGGAGTCCTGAAGTCCTCTGAGTTCCCCCTGTTTTCTGCAAATTCATGGAATTATTTACTTAAAAATTGTAGGTCTTGTTTTTCTCCATTCAAATTTCTACCAGTGTTGCTATAAATCATTCAGGATGATTGATCAGTTTAGACTTTTGTGTCTTTGAGTTGTGCTACTTCAGGGTGCTATATTACTTGGAATTACTATAACTAAATAATAAATGTTCATGTCATTCTATATGAAGAAACAGTTCTGTAACTTATCAGTGTCAATTAAAAAAATAAAACAGTTTCATGTTTCTGGTTTAACATCAGCTCAGCATCTGGGGTTATGTTATAGTATGAGTAGTGGCAGAATGCTCACTTGTGTGCAAAAATTTATTTAATTGATGCTTGTCACGATTATCATAAGCTTTCTTACAGCCCTTTTACTCTAGGATTGCTTCTGAATTTGCCTCTGGCAACATTCCAGCAGTAAAAAGTGTTATGAGGAGAGGCATTACATAGTAAAGTATGTATTTTTACATACTTTAGGTGTGTAAACAGGTATTACATAGTAAAGTAATGCAAGGATTGTATCAAAACATTTTTTTCTTCTCTCAAGCAATCTTCTTATGAACACACTTGCTTTGACACTCTTTATGTCTGATATTGCATAGTTGCACATTTTCTGTAGTTTGCAGGTTAATGTCAATTTCTGTATCTTTTTCCTCTCTTGACATTTACTAACTTGTGATTTTATAGGTCTTGGATACTGACCTATTTTTATACATAGCTTTTTTGACACTGAAGAAATCACACATATTTAACTACCTCACAGGCTTATGACTGAATTTATTATTTTCACTTCACATTACAAAAAAACTCTTGCCTTATTCATTTTTGGTCTCCTGAACAAAGTATGTTTTAGGTGGAAGATGTCCAGGCCAGAAAGTCAGGACTTCATGACACTGGCAATGTAGCATTTTTTACAAGAGTAAGATGGTACTCTGCAGTGTGGTATTCATAACCTAGTTTCTAAAGGCTTTCAACCCGCTTGCTTCCCTTTGAATGATCAATGTTTTCATGAGGTAGCTACCATGTAAAGAACAGCAATAGTCTTATAAAGCTAGAAAGATTTCTGTCTTAACCTGTGCTCTCAGTCACTAACGTGCCAGCTTTCCTGCCTTTCCAACAACCATACAGCCAAAAATCAGGTTAGGTTTTAAAGTATTTGCTGTGTAACAGCAAAAAACATTTTTTTTTTCTTTAATGTGATTTCAGTCCTCCAAATGCAAAAGGAAGTTAGAAATTCAATTTCCTTGGTTTAAACCAAAATTGTAATGCTTTTGTCCATGCCTGTGTTGTTCATATTAGATACCTTCAGGATGAAGTTTAGCATCACAATGGAAACTGTTTACGTTGATTGCCGAAATGAGAAGCAATGCATATATTGACTGCAATATACAGATCTAGGACCACCTACATTAGGTCTGTCTTTTCAGTGTTTTTGAAACATTGTATACTTTTCCTACATTTTAGAATTGCTAACAGACATATGTTGCTGAGCTGTTTCTGTCCTCCCTTTCTCCTTTTTTCCACATTTTTCTTTCTTTCCTCCTGCTTTTCCTTTCCTGAAGGATTTTCCATTTAGAACAGGAGTCAAAAACATTCATATCATGAGTTATGGAAAAGGATTTGTAAACTGTAAAGTTCCATTGAAAGACTCTAAATTCAGTTCCAAATTTCAACTATACTGTTCACAAAACCTGGAGTAAGCCCTGCTTGGACATCCTTCACAGAGGACAGGAAATCAAAATGTGTTACTACTAATAAACTGACGCAATTGGTGAATGTTAAAGAATAGCTGCCAAATAAATCAGTGACGTTCATTTAGTATTTTACTTTTGGAAACTTTGGCCATATACCTAGCTTTTCTTATCTACTTCTGTTTTGAAGATGGTGGTGATCATTCCCACTGAAGTTGAGTAGCCATATTACTTTTCTCTTTTGTATGTAGATGTTGCCAGTGGCTAACAGTAGTGATGCTACTAGTTAGCACATAATCTTAAAGGAAAATTATCAGAATAAGCACTGAAGGAATTAATTATTTTTTTTTAACTCTTTTATTTCTTCTTCCATACTGCTCAACCTTTATAAGTTAGGTGATCCTTGTATCTTACATACCTAAAGTACACTTCACCTTGTAGTCTGAGCCATCCCTTTTCAGAAATAGATACCTTGCTTGCCAGGCATTCAAACTGAACTTCAGCTTTTCAAAATTCTCTCAAACCATTTTCTCTTTTAAAGTAAAAGCATCCTTGTTAATTCTTCACATAAAAATCCAGAACAGTAGTGTGAGACTTAGAATTTATAGACCTTATCCTATTTTTATCAGAAAAATATGTGACAGCAGAAATATATTGGGCAATTGCAGAAGATACATGAGGTGGGTTGAAGAATGGTAAGCTGAACTCTGCTTTTTCTGAAATGTACCTGTTGTGTTTTGCCTGGTGAATAGCAGTAATGGCAATACAACCATGAATTTATACTCATCCTTCTGCCATATGCACCCCTTCTGCACACACCAAACCAGGTACCCTTCCCTCACTCATTTTGCAATCCAACTTCTGCTATTGCCCTGGTTTTGTACTTTCTTCTTTTCTTAGAAAGAAGATGTGAGAACACTGATACTTACAAACTCTTCCCAAACTGAGTGACTATGTTTCATTTGGTATTTTCCCATTTATCCTGGATCCGCACCTTTATTTGTTAGAAGAAAATATTTCCTGCTGACACTCCAATGGCAGCTTCTTTTCCCCTTCTGTCTGCTAATGGCAACTCTCCCTTATGCTTCGTCTCCATGATCAGGACAGATTTGGGCCTATTGGGGTCTCATTTTACATTGTCACTGTAAGTTCGTACGGCTCGCCATTGTGGCTCCTGTTTCAAAATATGACTTATGTAACAAGTATGGGTACTATGCTGTGTTTGTATCAGGTCCAGATATGGCCCTGGTGTATTATTAATTTGTTTATCTGAAAGTACTAAAGGAAGAAAACTAAAGGAAGAAAACAGGCTATCATGACTTTTTGAATATGGTAGTTAAAAAATGATACATGTTAAAACGAACAAAGAGCTGCTTCTGTTGGATTTCTTTTTCATAAAGATACAGGTGAAAATCTCACTTATGCAGATGCACTAATTTGTACCAAGCTGCAGGGGTGAATTCTGGTAAGTCAGCCCCTGTGTGTCTAAAGACCATTTGTTGTTTAAGTGCATTACATTTTGATTTTCACTTTTTAAGCAAGAACTGTCACTAACATAATTTTAAATACTCTCTTTTTGTAGTCTTGTATACTGTAATGGCTATGCTGCAGAACTTCAGTTTTTACTTAATAGTTACTCCTGATTTCCTGCTGTGGTTATATACTGAACATTAGAAATTATCTGCAGAAAGAATTAGAGGGTGTAAGTGTGATTGTCTGAGTCATGCAAATGCCAAAAGCTTTATGTGACATTTTTCAGATTTTAAAAATGGAAATATGTTGTTTGCACATTGGTTCCTGATGGAATATGACACACTGCAGGCATGCTGTGAGTTTAAGTTTGGGCTTTAGGCCATTAGGGGCTATGTATATGCGGACTGCAAGCTTTAGAAATAAAGGCAGTAAACTGCTCTCTGCATGGACATCTCTTGTTGGTGACCCAAAGAAACTCAATCAGATCAATGAAAGCTAATAAGATTTATGGACCTTCTGAAGCCTGTTACCCAGAGTCAAACCTTATGAAGCCTAATTCAGACTTCATGTAACCTTTGTCTTTTCTCCCAGATGAGTTTCAACATTCTTGTATTCATCTACAAAATATGAATGTTGCCCAGTACAGCCAGTGTTTAAATGCAGAAATTTGAGCTGAATTATATTTCAGAAGCTCAGTCCTCTTAAATCTATGATCTGTAAGCACTCCACGTTCTCCAATGCATGAATAGTTTTCCTTATTAGTCCCAAAAGATTTTTTTTTATTATTATTGTGTTACCTGTCTTACTAGAAAGCATACATATAAGAGAAATTTTTCCAGCTCTACTTTTCTACCTCATTCAGGCCTTCCTCAAAATCCTGATGGAAATGGTAGAAGATGATACTTAAGCACCTGCCTTTGGCAATTCTCAGACATAAGAAGTGAGGTAACACCCACAGTTAAATATTGGACCTACCTCACTGCAATTTTATGCCAACTGTATACTTGCAGAAGTCCAAATTGTTTGTCTCTTTACATACCACTGGTGAGGCTGGTCTAAAATTTTATTGCTGTTTGCCTTTACAAGTTCTCCTTTTCAGAATTACGATGTGGTAGGGGCGGGAGGGTAAAAGTAAAAGTGACGCATTTGTGTTTGTTTAGTCATATTAATTTTGTGATACCTACAAAGGAGGAGCATTATCTGCTCAAATGCATCACCAGAGCTGATGGATGTGGGTTGTTGATCAGTCATGTATATGATGAGATGTATATGATTTGTTGCATTTCAGCAACTAATATTAAATGTTCTCAGCACACCTCAGGATTAGGATGTCAACATGAGCTTTTGCAAACTCAGTTGGGATTTGGAAACAAAGATCCTTTGAGACCTCTTATACATACTAATAAACTTGTTTGGTCTATTTTTTTGTGGTAAAAAAGAGCTAGACTGGTGTCTAGCAGTCAAGAAAGCAGTCATGACTTCCAACACCTTCTATTGCTTTGCCTTCTAAAACTGTTAAGGACTCTCTAGAGAGTGCATGAAGATCACAGTCAGGGGTTTCTGTAGCAAACACAGGGAAATGAATCACCTTCAGAAGACAATTTTTGCCTGAAAACTTGGTATTAAATAGAAGCACACTAGCAGAAAGGTGGTTCTCTGTTGCTTCCCCCTTCAAGGACATGTAATGACATTACATGAAGAGTGATGTGAACTACTAGCTCCATACAGGCCTTCTGGAGAAAGGGGCATCAGCTGATAGTAACGACAAGGTTTTAATGTGCTTTGGGAAGAAGAAGAAGTTGGCTTTAGAGCATGTGAGTACTTTATATTCTTGCCAGATGATCTGAGGTCCTTCTGTCACTGGTTCTCAATGTCCTTTCAGCCACTCACTTGGATTATAATGTCATACTTCACTATAGTTCTTGCTTATTTCAGTAGCAGGTAGCTTTTCTGGTATTAAATAATCACCTGTTGGCCCTGTGGGGGTCCCATAGTTTCCAGGCCTTTTTAGTGAGGTTGAATTAGATTGTCTGCCCTTATTAAAACTTAGATTCAACCCAAAGGAGTAATGGGAAAATATTCTCCTTACTTATATATACATAAAAATATATCATTACACATCTTGAGGTTGCCTGAGTTACGTGGTAAACTGCAGCAGTCCAACTCAAGCCAAACAAAGCATGCTTGAGTTGTGGATGAGCTGAACAACATGGAAAGAATTTCTGTTGTACACATTCTCTAAAGCATTGACATAGTAATTTTGAAAGTTGAATGTGAATAGCAATATTCATGTTTTTAACATGTTAAGCTGACTGCAGATAATACTTTGATTAATAAGAAATGCTGTACAGGGCCCTATCCAAATCTTAGTGAAGTCAATTGAAAGATATCTAGTCCTGGTGTGTAAAAGATCTAGCAAGAGATATTACAACGACCATTTTCCAGCAATGTGCCTAAGATGTTATTGTGTAGTAGTAACATGGGATGTCACAAGACTACAATTTTAGACCCTTTAATGGAGACCTGACTTAAAATCATAATGTGCTCTGGAATTATCATCTGTGCCATGCAACCAAATTAAAAATACATGTTATAATTTTGGATTATTTTGTATTTTATAGTAAGCATGCATATTAAAGAAAATTTAAGTGCAAAGTACTCATTTTTTAATTATCTTCAAAGAATAGCTCTATCATCAAGGAATGACAGAACTGTCTGAAATGGTATCAAAGAACACAAATGAGTGTGGGACATAAATTCACCTAACATTTGCTGTGAGGTTGCTTAACTTGATTTTCTCTGAATGGAGTAAGTTTTCTGGACAATAGGAGGTTTTGTGCTCTGTTTTTTACTTTTCTGTGTTTCCTCTCTATTTTGTAGTCTGCATCTTAGTCCTTTATGACCATATCAAAGCAGTAAGGCCACAGGTAAGTATTTTTGTAGGTGACTTTCATCTCTGTGAAGAAAAGGAGAATTCAATACTCAAGTTATAGATAGTAAAGCTATGGATTACTTTACCAAAATGAGCAGAATATGGCAGTCATTGTCCTGCTTTTTTTAGCTACCAGTGTCAATCATAGAATAAACTGAAGGACTAAGTGCTTGCAATAGAAAATGAGTGAACTCTACTAAGGTGATATGGGAAAAGTGAAATAGTACCTTGCTCAACTCTGAGTAAATTTGATTTCAGTCTGATACACTGCTATTCAAAGAACTAACAGCCTGCAGTTCTCATTAAATAGGCAAAAACTGTGTTATTATACTTGATCACTGCATTTGTATTTCCTTGTAATGCTGGCATCATTAGCTGTAAAGTGTGTCAATTTACTTGCAGTGGAGATCTACAGCTCAGGCACACAACTGAGTTGCAGAGGATTAATACATTTTTGTGCATCAGTGGAGCCATGGTAACTGTTATTAACTGCCTGTGCAGATGTTTTGAGATCATTCCAGTTGCAAGAAAATGTGATTTATCTGCAATTCTAGGACAAGTTTCTAGTAAGCTGCATTACATTTTCAATTGGTAGGAGCCTGTGGAGCAGTGTAGGGCTAAAAGTTTTCCAGATACAAAGGCAAGGATGCAATTAAGCACCAAGAGATGTGAGCGGAAGGGCACTCCAGGGAAGAGGTCAGCAGCACAGTGGAAACTCAGAAGGAGAGGGTTGTCTGTGGTGGGTGCAAGCTTCCCATGGTAGGTGGGAAGCTCACAGAGCCAATATCAGCTGGGTGGCCCAACTGAGGGTATCAGAAACAAACAGTGGGCTGGTGAGGCAGCCCTTTAGGCCTGCTCCACAAGATCCTGAACGTGGCCATTGTAGTTCAAAACATCTCAGTAAATTTTGTTGTTAAATTTGCATGAATATTTGCAAATGAAGATGCTATAGTCACCCAAAGACCAGTATATTCCTGTACCCATGACTTGTTCCATTATAAGAATAAAATCATGCTGAAAATATTAGTTGATTTCAAGCCTTAAAATGTCGTAATTGTAGTCCATGTTTAAGATTATCTATCTGAGCAATTATTTTACCATTGTTAAAATAATAAATAATGTTTGGGAATGTTTTATTTGGCCACTGGATTCTGAGTCTCAAATGTATCTCAGTAACATTCTCCAGGCGATTTGTGATACAAGGTCTTAAAACCAGAAATTGATATTATCTCTCAGATGTCTCCAGGAGTTGGGATTTTTTAAATAAGACACAAAAAAAGAAAAAATTCCCAAAGAATAAAAGGCGAGTAATTCTGAATGCAACCTTTAAAGATCGAGATAAGTGCAAATTTTGTACTTGTTATAGCAATCAACAGATTAAAATCATGCTGAGATTTTATATGGTAAGAAAGTTCTCCCCTTCCCTCCCTTCTTTCCCCTCCTCTCTTCTCTATTTTTCTTTCTGGGCAGAAAATGGATTGAGAGCAGCCCTGAGAAGAAGGAGTTGGAAGTGTTGGTTGATGAGAAGCTCAACATGACCTGGCAGTGGAGCTTGGAACAACCTGGTCTAGTGGAAGGTGTCTCTGCCTGTGCCAGATTTCTGCAGTGGAGAAATTTTTGTGTCTCACAGAGTAGACAGACTACTCCGGTCTTCTAGACTTTTACTTATTTAAAACTTTTTTTTTCCTGCTTCCTTTCACTACATAGGACTCAATTACCTAGTATTTAAAGAAAAAAGCTTTTTCCTACTGTTATTCCACCTTTTAATTTTATGTCCTCTCATGGCTGCCAGGTTGTTTTTTTTTTTAAAAAAAATAGCCCCTAATTATTTCTAGTACAGTACACTTATTTTCCCTTTCAACCTCAACCCTCCTTTCTTGATCAATGTGACACCAAGGAAACAAGGAAAGAACTGCTACAAACTTGATTAACAAAAGATGTAAGAAATGTAATACAGCTAATGACAATCAATAGAGTTTTATGGAAATACAACCTGTCAGATTAGTTTGATAATTGTATATATGTGTGAGATTACAAATTTAGTTGATAAAGGTCACATTGTTGATATAATAGACTCCTGTGTGATTTGATACAACATGTTTTAGTTGGAAAATAAGAACATGTTATACATGGCATGGATAAAAAAGAGCCAAGCCTGCTAGCTTATACAGTTGCAAAGGTGACTGGAAACTAGCTCTGAGTGTGATTTAGAGACTTATTGCTAATGTAGAACTATGAAGTGTCCCAGTCAGTGACTGGAAAGATTACTGAAATTCTGCTAATCTACTCTGCAGAAGACATTAATATTCTGATACCTGCGAACAAGTAAAAATAAGAATGTAGAAAATACCCTTTAGTAGATCATCACTGGCAGCTTTTCAGGAGTGGTAAACTGAGTGCTCATCTACTTAAAAAACTGAGTAGTTGTCTACTTGGAAAAAGGACTGACTCTGGCTTATTAGATAGAGAAGGACCTGTTATTGAAAAACAGCCCTTCTGTGTCTGTAATGAGGATATGTTTAGGAAGGCATAACACCTTCTTACTTTGGTGTGGTTTTCCTCACAAGTGGTCTCCTCTTACTCACCAACTCATTAAAAAATGGTAGTCTGAAGTGTTTTAGCCAAGCTAAATGTAGTTCTTAATTTCAGCTAGAATTTTTTTTCTAATCCTTAATTATTTCTTCAATTATATTTCAGGAAGAATAGTTTGAAATTGCAGTTCAAGTAATGAAAAAGTTTTATTTATTTTAAATATTCAAAACAATTAGTAATTTATTAACTATACACCTTATTTCAGGAAAATTCACATACAGGTTTCTCTTGCTAGCATTTGAACTTCTCAGCAAGTAGGATGTTCTGTCAAAAAATTTCCCTGTCTTGAAGTACAATACTTGCCTATTAGCCACTGGTGCTGTCAGTTTATTCCAATTTTCTCAGTCCAAAAATAACTCCTACAGTCAATTAGACTATACTGCTAAGGACTGAAGGACTGGAAAAAAAAATCTTTTGGATAAACACTTAAAGGGCTAAAATTCACCATGATTTCACTTTAACAGAAGAAGATTGTCTGGATCAATTTGCATGCTGGGGAATGGAATCTTGACTATAGTATTTTTTTAAACATACTAAAAAAGATCCAGATTAATATTGTCTGGAAATGAGGAACCATCTTTAATCATAAGGAGCAGTAAACAATGTATCAAGATTTCTATTAAATTCTTTATTATTAGAAATGTTAATATTAATATTGTATAGGTTGCTGAGATGAGCTTTCATTCCATTTGGAATTACTGCCTTAGTCCCTTCTTTTTTAGAAGTCTTGAATCTAATCTAGAGATTTGGTAATCTGTCATTTCTGTGGCTAAATCAGCCGCCTAATTGGAGTGTAATTTTATATTCAGAGTAGTGTCTAAAGCATCCTCTCTGAGCTATTTCTATATCTTATTGATTCTTTCTGCCTAATGGCATCAAGAAACATCTCCTTAGCTACCCACAAAGCCGGAAGTCTCATCCAAGCTCTTGTCCCTGCAAAATGCTTTTCTCTACACTCAAGAAACACAACTCTTTTCTGCTTTTATTCATCCTGAATACTTATGAAAGGGCCTTTTTTGTGTGATCACTTCAGTCTGTCATTTTGACCGTAATACTCTCTGCATATGCAAAGTTCTTTGCATACCATCTGGCTCCTTGTTATCTTCTGTATAGAACCTAAGATGCCTGTTTTAACATTCAAGGGCTTTCCTGACCTATCATTACTACACATTAATTCATTGTCAAAATATTGACTCTAGATTCCAGCCTGGTTAGAATGCCAGCTTCCATTTCCTACTTCTACTTGCCGAAGTATCCTTCATGATTAGGAAAAGCTGCCTGTAAGCATTCACTTTGCACTGTTCTCCTCTTCTGATGTCCTTTGTAATAAACCCTTCAGTGACTTGTTTCTTGTCAGTAAAAAGCGGCTGGAGCCCAGAAGGTGCTTTCTGTCAGGGTGAACATAATTTCAGTGTTTCTTTGCATTTCTCCACCTGTCTTGGTGTTATCATCTGTTGCTTCATTCTGTATGGTCCTGGGGTCTAAGCCCATTTTTTAGGAGGGGTTGGTAGGTAGGGAATATTTCTAAGCATATGACACATTTCAGCATGAAAAACCTTGAAACAGATGTACTTGCAGTACAACATAATGTTTCCTACCTATAAATATTCCTTGTGCAGTATTCACAGCATCTGATAACAGAGGAGCCAAAGTGTTGGAGTAAATTTGTAGTTCTCTTCTGTACCAGCAGTGGTACTGAGTGGCTGTTTTGTCATGCCAGTTCAGAAACCCCACAGTTTTGGATTTGTGCTTCTCCTACCATTCCTGGTAAGAGCTGTTCCTCCAGGGATGTGCTTCAGGGCAGCGGCTGGGTCTGAGGCTGGAGCTGGAGCAGGTGCTGTGCCCAAGAGCCTATTCAAGGTGACGACTCAGCTGCTGGGGGAGCTCAGCTCTCAACGCCTCTGCTGCAAGACTTTTCTTGTTAAATCAAAGGATTAGGTCATTACTTTTAATTTAATCCCAGTTTACTTTAAATGGTCTCGGAATGAAACACAGATCCCTATCCTCAAACTAACACCTTCTCACTGTTGTGATTTGAATGCAAATGCATTTTTCTCTGCTGCGAAAGTTAATCTAGATGCCAGCAGCTGAAGAGTAGTACAGGTTAGTAAACAACTCCCAGAGCCCTACTGCTGTGAATTACTTTGTTGCTCTTCCCAGATAATAGAAGTAATAAAATGAATGGTTTTTATATACATTGTTGATTCAAGCTAACATTCATTCTTTACAAAAACTTAACAAAACAAATGAGCCACTGGATTTACAAAAAGAATGAATAATTTTACGTATAGATACAACTGTGTAACTTACTGAGAAAGCTTTCACACTTCTGGGGCAAACCTGGTAATTTCATTTGAAGGCTTCTGCCTTCCTCTTAGTCCTAGAATATGATCACTTCAGGAGGAGGGATGCACGGCTTAAAAGACCAATAAAATAATCTGGCATATATTTTAAACCCTTTAGGCAATATGCATTAGTTGTTATCTAGATTATAACTAAAGTCATCTCAAGAAAGTGATACAATATAGTCAGGCTGCTGAGTTAAAATAAGAGATATGGTAAAAGCAGAATAAACTTTGTTTTGATCTGACTTCAAACATATGTGTAGTATGCATGCTATAAAATGCGTGTTGACATGTGTAATACGCATAGAACTCCGTTTCTGGGTAGCTCATAGTCATGGTATAGATTTCCTAATATCTGCCCTTGCCTATTGTAGAAATAAGGAACAAATCCATGCACAAACTCTTAGTTCTGTCCTCAATGAAACTTTTCAAAATTTGATCCAAATTAATTTTGAATTTGTTTCCATTACAGCTTTTAAAGAATATTTTTTAGCCCTGGAATTTAAAAATCAATGTAGATTGAAAAGAACCTGACTTTGGAAGTGAAGTTCAAAGCTGAAATTTGGAATGATCCATTCAGAGGTGAACTAGTCCATATTTATCACTACAACAAACATTCTGAGGATTAAAAAAAACACCAAACAAAAGGTCCAAAGATCTTGTAGATATGGCTCAAATAAATTACCATCTCAAAAGTACTGATAGTGGGGAAAATAAAACCCTGTACCTGGTTTGGGATGAAATTGGAACAAGCAGTAGGCAGGTAGTTCATATATGTAATTCTTTTACCAAGACCCGGGTATCTGATAGATTTTCATATGCCTCTAGAATGTTCTTTACGTCTTTTACAGGTTAAATATTTTTAACAATTTCAATTTAATCTTCCCACTAATGAAACTTGCATGAGAAAGTCTTGAAATTTTTGGATAATTCAGTAGTGTTTACAGCAGATGGCTTCCTCTTTGAAGATTTGACATATTATTAGTAGGTTAATATTGAGTTCTGAGAAACTTCTGTAAAAACATTTTGATTCTAAACCTAAATTAAAATCATTTGATAACAAATCCGATCTGATCTTCCTGGATCAATTGCTTCAAATTGGATTATTGTACTGAGCAACTGATCGAAATGCAGCGTATCAGACTTGATTTGCTCTACAAGAGTTTATCTCACTTTAATTAGATAAAGAGAAATATGTTATCGCTTCAGACTTTAATGCATTTTGATATATAACGGTTTTTGATCTATAATTATGTTTTATGCAAAACTGCATCTGGTGGTTTACTGAAGTGAATTACTATTACCTACTGCATTATGACACATGGCACATAGATTCTGATTCGAAGAGAATCAAAAAAAATTTATGTTATAAAAAGAATCCTATTTACACTTTATGTGTACATTGATTAGATGTAAATTATTCCTTCACACCTGCTGTGTGCATAATTTTGGGAATTTTGAAGATCACATTAATGGAAGATATCATAAATAGTCTTAAACAACTTCATTAATGGAGTAGTTTGTTTAGAATGAAAATTCCGCCTAATTTTCTGTGGTGCTTTTTTATTTTTTTTGGTGGACAGTAGAGAAAATAAAGATCAAGAGAGACCTAAAAGGTTAGATTTATGAATGAAACCCTTTATTCCCTCCAAAAGCTAAGTGAGCAACTTGAAGATGCTTCTAGACAGCTGTACATTCCTAACTTCTGCTCAGATGACAGATTGCAGAGACCGCCTTTGGCAGCATTTCCTGCTTCAGATGTTTCACAAGCTTGAACTGCTCTTGAAGAATTTTTGACTGTTTTCTTTAGTCATTTTACTCTCCAAGAAAAGACATGTGGGTACTTCACTGGGACTCTTAATTTTTGGTAAGTTTCAGTCACCGATAGCATAGCTATTTTTTAGGTGTTCAATTCTTCTTCAGAGCAACTGCCTGCTTATATATCCCCTCGGTTGCTAAGAAAGGTCATGAATGCAGCACCAGGGAAATTACTCAGAGAAATTCTTTGGATTGCTGTGATGAAATTCTCTGAACTGTACTCTATTAATAAATAACAGGGAATTGATACACTTAGAAAATAAAAGAAAACATCCTTAATAAAAAGAATTCTGACAGAAACAGATTCTTCGTATGAAAGTTCTATGGGAAAAGAGTAATTGAGACATATCATCTTTTTAGTTTATAATAAAGTCTAAAAATAGTTTGAGGTTACCTAGGCTTTCACACCTGTAAAGCAGTTCAGTGGATCTAATCTTTGTTTTCTGTGACTATGTTGTTTGGTTTTGGGTTTGTTTTTTTTTTTAGCTTTTTATTTTTCTCTATTTTCTGGGCAAAAAGAAAATATTCATTCTTTTCTCTGGACCAGACAAGTATGAAATACATGAATATGTAATAAGTGCATAGAAATGTGTTTAACTGAATGTTTCAACTTAGACTCCTGTATTATAAACAACTTTTGTAGACTTAAACATTTAAATTTTTTTTAAAGAGGCATTTCTAAGCTTGCAGCAAGGCATCACCACTATGGTGGCCAGCAGGAGCATGTTCTAATCTCAAATCTTACTCTCCAGCAGCAGAAGTGCCGTGCTTTCTTTAAAAATCATCCATTGATGTTAATCAATGGTGTTTTCTTTTAAGGAATGTCCAGTAGTCTTGAGCATATAAGCAACATTCCTGAAATGCAGTCCAAAGGTCTGCAACAGGTCTAATTCCCTACCTGTGCCCAATTGCTTACCATCATCCAATTCCTTACCTGCGAAGATGTTGCCACTGCTGTTGGTTTTGTTGGTAATCTTGTAGCCATGATTTATCTTTCCTGCCATTTCACTGATTTTCTGAAAAAAAAAAAAAAAAAAAAAAAAAGAGCTACAGAGCTTCTGGTTTGCATAAAGTTGAAAACTGTTCCACATGCACCTCTTGTCAGTTGACGAACATAGCAGCATTTGGCATGAAAATTAATGTTTCATTTTGAATATATGGTTGCTTTTGATACAACACATTTTTACAAAAAAAAAAAAAAGAAAATAAAATCCAGTGAAAAACTTGAAATATTTTTTTTTTTTTAATTATTTTCATAAGAATTTTTAGCACACACCCAAAGACATGGTTATGTTTCAGGTTCTAAACAGCTGAGAATGTCTTCTAGGTAAAAAGATGATAGATAAATATATGTCTTTTGATTCATAAATATATGAGAAGGATGACACTGATGTAGTCAGCAGACTACCACAGGACCATAGTATTCTTTTTAATAAAATCGCTCTGAAATACGGTAGTACACTACGGTAGTAGTGTATTTATCCAAGAGAGAAGAATGATTTTGTAAAGTTGTAGTGCTTTAACTTGTGCAGTGCTAGTGTGATACTGATGTCATATACATTCAGTATACCAAGAAGACTGGGGAGGAATAAATATAAAGGATATATATGAAAGTGCTAAAAAAACCACCCATAAAATTTATAAAGGTTTGGTGTAGATTGATTAGTTTGTGTGATAAAAATGACAATTTACCATAAGGTTGCTTTCTTAAAGGTGTAGAAAATCTTTATTTAATGTAAGGCAGCATAATGCAGTCTGGCTTTTTGCTTGGGAATTAGTGAAGTGACACCATGAAGCCGGTACTTCTCATTACATTTCTGTACACCACCAGGAAAATATGAAATTTCAGTCCAGATTACTTTTCTTTTAAATGAAAGAGAGAAGTAAGCAGATAGAACAAATAGAACAATTATTTAAACTTCTGCAAAAATTAAATGCTAATTGTTTGCCCTTACAATATCCATCTGAGGATGTTAAGAGAACTGGCTGATGTCTATGCAAGGCTGCTCTCCATAATTTTTGGGAAGTTGTGGACATCAGGGGACATCTCAGAAGACTGGAAGAAAGCTATCCCAATCTACAAGAAGGGCCCAGAGGTAGATCCAGGAAATTATAGGCACATCAGCCTTACTTCTATCTGTGGGAAGATTATGGAGTGAATCCTCCTGGGAGCTATCACAAGAGAAATGAAGCATGTGATTGGGAAAAGCCAGCACAGATTCACTGCTAGCAAATCGCGCTTGACAAACCTGATCATCTTCTAGAGCAAAGTAACCTGCCCGGTTAATGTGGGTCGAGTGGTGGACATTGTCTGCCTGGATTTCTCCAAGGCTTTTGGTACACTTTCCCACAGCCTCCTCCTAGAGAAGCTCTAGAAAAGTGGTCAATGCTGGTGACCAGCTGCAGCCCGAGGGTGGTGGTGAACATTTCCTTTTCCAGCTGGTGACCTGTCAACAGTGAGGTTCCCCAGGGATTGATACTTGGCCCAACACTCCTCAGTGTCTTCATAAGTGATCTGGATGGTGGGATCCAATGTACCATGACCAAGTTTACTAACGCTACCAAAGTGAGTGGGGAAGTGGACACTTTGGAAGGGAGAACCACACTGCAGAAGGACATTGATAAGCTGGTAGAGTGGGCTAACAGCAACCTTATAAAGTTCAGCGAGGACAAGTGTAAGCTCTTGCAGCTGGGTAAACACAATCCGAGTGTGCAGCTCAGGCTGGGATCGGCTTGGCTGGGGAGCAGCTCTGTGGAAAGGGACCTGGAGGTCCTGGCGGACAGCAAGCTCAGTAGGAGTTAACATGTGCAGCTGCAGCAAAGAAAGCCAACAGGATGCTGGGGAACATCAAGGGCATCGCCAGCAGAGATAAAGAAATCATTATCCCACTCTACTCGGCATTTGTCAGTCCACACCTGGAATACTGTGTTCAGTTTTGGTCCCTGCTATGCAAAAAAGATGTGGACTGGTTGGAGAGTGTCTGGAGAAAGGCCATAAAATGGACTGGGAAGCCATATGAGGAAAGGCTGAGAGACCTGGGTTTGTTCAGCCTTGAGGAGAGAAGGCTCAAGGGAAGACCTTATCACCATGGTCCAGTGTTTAAAGGGTGGTTACAAAGAAGAGGCAGATTCCTTTTTTGCGAGGAGTCACATGGAAAAGACAAGGGATAATGGGCACAAGTTACTCTTGGGGAGATTCTGACTGGACACAATGGGAAAATTTTCACAACGAGAACAACCAGCCATTAGAATAATCTCCTCAAGGAAGTGGTGGATTCTCCAACTGGTCATTTATATGATTAGGTTGGACAGGATCGTGGACACCTAGTCTAGGTCAAGCTTTGCAGAGAAAGGTCAGACAAGATGATCCTTGAGGTTCCTTCCAACCTGGGATTCTATGATTCTTGACCTCAAATATTGAAATTTGTTACAGTCTTATGGCTGGTATATTCCACTTCTGTTAAGATGTAAGTAGCAGAGAAGAGGATGATAGTACTTTTCTGAGAAAGTATTTCCATAATTCATTGTGAGACTTCCTGACGGTCCATGAACTGCATTCCTTTCCTCTTCCACAAACCTTGCATTTTCCTGTTTAAATAAGTAATGATAAAGAGTTGCTATCATATATTGGCCATTCTGCATGCTGAGCAATAACACAGAACTTAACTGGCTTTCTGTTGTTAGCACTCAGGTTATGTGCTTGCAAACACTGGGACAGTTCCAGAGCATCACCTAGGCTCGGGTGATACTGAAGGTAAAAATATGAACAATCAATGACTGTCAGGTCCACTAACACTAGAGTTGCTGGACATATCCCCAGTTTTCAAGTAGTGATGAATAGTTATTTCAGATATAATTTTGTTTGCAGAGTCCTGCAGATTTAAGAGATAAATTTATGAGAAAATTACAATTTATAGAAAACGTATTCTCTTTTTTTGCCTTCCATTTCAGTATAGAAAGTATATTCTGTGAAAAGTTCAGCTGCTGTTCCCATGTGGAAACATTATTTTTGGTTCAGTTACTTTTGTCTTAACTTCATTGATAAAGTAATTCTTGGTGGTTTAGGAAGCAGAAATTATACATTAATAATAAATTTTTTTGAGCTTATATACAGATATATGTACTTTCTACTGTAGCTACTTTGTTGTGTTTCCTGTTTGCATGTAGGAAAAAATGCCGATATTTTCCTACAGTCTCATTCTGAGTTAAGAAATATTTTTACCTGCTGTTTTAATATTATACCTTACAGCTATTTCTTACTGTATTCTCAAAACAGTTTCCCCTAGAATTATTAAAGTCTTTGTCTTTCCTTTTGGATTTTTTTCCCATTTTCAGACTTAAAGGCAAAATCAGTTTCTGTGCCTGCTCTGCCTGTACTTTTATGATCATTTTAACCTGAAAATACAGTTTTCTGGTAGTAAAAATCGATTCGTATCTTCTTTTTCTTTCTTTTTTAGGTGTTGTTTTATCTTACATCTACGGAATGTGGAGCAGTGTCTGATTGAACTACGTGGGCTTCCTGGAAAAGAAAATGGATTAAAATGGTACAGAACTGACTACTATTATTATTTCTTTTCTCTGTCAGTGTTTATAAAACACCAACAGAATATGTATTGTAGTTATTTGAAAAAAAACCAACAAAATATCTGAGACGGTTTTTGACAATTCATTTGACATAAAATTTTTTAAAAAATGGTCTCCTTGAATGAAGGAAAAGGGTAATTTTCTTCTTGTAACACTGTACTTCTGATTGTGCTTGAAGTAAATCATTAGTGTGAGCAAAGTAAAGTAAAAGATAGCTTTAAGTTTCTTTCATGTCATGCTATTTATAGTCTGCTGGGATATGTCACGCATGTCCACTCTCTAAGTACCAAGCTGGCAATGTGTAGTGTGAGTAACTCAGTTTTATTTGTTGTTCTTTCCTGCCATATCTCCAAACTTTCTAAATGTTGGGGAAATGGGCAGGAAATAAATTCTAACTCTCAGACATGTACAATGCCTGAATCTACTATCTTTCATGAAAGATCTCACAAAATTTCTTCTGATTTGCCATATAAATATAGGGCAACCAGACTATAGGTATGTGGCCTCCTTCACTGATTTACAAAAGCAATTAACTTAGCAGCAATAAATGTCTGTCAATATAATACCCAGGCAGAAAGCAGGATCATTCTCCCTCCAGGTTGCTTAATTACCTGGTTTAGGCTATGCTTTCTTGACTGTATAAATTACTAAAACAAAATTGAAGAGAGCATCTGTTAAATCACTTCTAAATTTATCTATTCTTTGCAGCTCTTCCTACAATGTTCCTACAATGAAGAAGAAAATAATTCAGCAAAGATGGATAGTATTTTTAATATAGAAACACTTTAACATCTTAATTTCTAAATTTATGGATATTAGTACTTCTTAAAATGTTTCCAGCCAAATAAGAATATCACCTGCTTTACTTGAAATCCCTTTTTTCTATCCCAAAGAATAGTGTTCTCAGATTATTTAAAGACAATGCTTGTTAATACAGAAATCCAATTCACGGATAAAGAAAAAGAAAATTCTGTCTTATATTGTCACAGTTAAAATTAACTATTTTAAGGAGTTATAAAAAAATAGTTATTTAAGGAATAATTAAGGAATCCTTAACTATTTAAGGAACAGAGAATGAATTTTTTTCATTCTCTCTTGGCATGATATTGATGATTTATTAGAACCTTCTATACTTCAATTTTTTATAAAAATATTGTTACCTACATTAATCTGCATTATAATCACTTGCTTATACCTGTTTTATGTTTTCTACTTGAGCCTAGCTGGGAAATTGCTGTATTGCTGTTTTAAATTAAGAATTTCCTTTCACTTGTTTCCATTCTTGGAATACCATAAATATCCTAGTCCTATTCTATTCATCTGAATCCTTGAGCAATAAAAAACAGCTTAGTTAGACATTCCCAACCTTATCCAAATATTTTCTTAACAGACTCTCCCACTTTATCATTTACTATTTTCAATGAGTGCTATAACTCTTTCCTCACATGATTTAGGCCACATTCTTCAAGCTTGCAAGTCTTACATTAAGCATATTGGTCTATGTGCCCAGAGCAGTTCTTTAAATATTGAGCCTCAACCCAAATGTCTAAACATAGGCAGCTGCATTTTAATGTTCAGAAATGACACTACTGGGGACTTGTCCTTGTAGGTTATTCAGAAGTCAGTATTAAGAAAGTCGTCTGTGCTAGCATTATGTATGCACCACATTTGTCTTAGGAATGGAGGTGGATTAGAGTTAGAAAACTTCACCTGCAAATTTGGTTTTTTGTGATTTAATCTGGGTTTAATGAATCTAATTGACTGTGTAATGATAGAAAATCATCTGCGCTTTTGGAAAACATGCTTTGGTCTTCTAAATCGCCTTGCAGTGGAGTTCTCAATATTTGAATGATTTATGATTATTTTTCACATGTGCACTCTGGTTTTAAAATGTAAGTCACCAAGAAAGGAATGAAAGAATTAAAGAAACAGACTGCATTCCTTATGAAGAATAGTCAGGCTTTTTTCAAGTGGATTCATGTAAGCAATTTTTAAGAGACATCTTAATTATCAGTGTGTCTGCCACTTCTTACTGTTTCATTCAGTGCAGAGTTGCCTTTTTTTTATCCTCAGGAGAGCTAACATCTTCATTTTCCAAATGATAAAAACAACATTATTTGTACATTTTATGACACTGCAGCCTTTCCATCTGTCCTGGGTGTCACTGCTTACATTTGTGCAGCATCACATAATGAAGCATGTTTTAGGAACTAAAATCCCTCTTTCCTCTTCATTATGCATGTGGCATGCAATGCAATTTACTACATAACAGATGCCATAGCTAAGTACCCAGGCTCATGTCATGATTCATTCATTTGGAGACAATCTGTTGCAGTGGAGTAGAGCTTTCCAAAAACTAGTAAAATTTGGTGTTTGCCTTAACAATCCAGATTTTGTGCTGTACTGTGCTGAGTTGGATAGGCGAAAACATCAGGTATAAGAAGACTTGTGTTGGGGCCTAGAGTCCAGATCAGAAATTTGACATTTGCATATGCATCTATTTCTTTGGCTTTTTAAATTACCCCAAAAAATTAATCCTATTTCTAATTTATATTTTTTTTCTTGTTTACAATTTTGTCTTGAATCAACTCTTACTTGTCCACACACCTATAAAAATAAAATGCTGTAGTTCAAAATTCACCAGCAGAGTTATTGGAAGAACTTTGGGGATCTTAAAAAAATGAAAGTTTGATGTCTAGACAAATTTCGTGGAACATTATCTTCTAAAACTAGAAGAATGCATGGCAGCATTTTATATAATATTGCCATTAAACATGGTATATCTTCAGGAGAAAAGTCAGACAGTAATAAGTTATATAAGAATGAAGAATTTACTGAATCTGAGGAGATACATTTGCAAATGAGGTAACTCAAATCATTACTAGGGTTAGAAATATGACTCACTAGGCATTGCATATTTAACCAGTAGTCATCCAGCAATTCTGGCAAATGCTCACAATTTGCATTTATTGGAACTTCTCAAATGCATGCAACAGCAATTAAACCATTTTGAAACTCTACAGATTATATAACTCCTTTTTTTTTTTTCATTTATACTAGTCAGAGTAAAACCATTTCTGTGCGGAGGCTTAACAGAAAAAAGAGGTGTGTCTCTGTCATGGTTTAAGCCCAGCTGGTAACTCGGAACCACGCAGTCGCTCGCTCACTCCCCCCGCCTCTTCCTCCCCCTGCTCCTGGAGGGATGGGGAGGAGAATCAAAAGAATGTAACTCCCACGGGTTGAGATAAGAGCAGTCCCATAACTAAGGTATAATACAAAACCACTACTGCTACCACCAACAACAATAATGATAAGGGAAATAACAAGGGGAGAGGATACAATTGCTCACCACCGGCCGACTGATACCCAGCCCGACCCGAGCAGCGATCTGGGCCTTCCGGGTAACTCCCCCTGGTTTATATACTGGGCATGATGTGCCATGGTATAGAATACCCCTTTGGCTAGTTTGGATCAGGTGTCCTGTCTCTGCTTCCTCCCGGCTTCCCCTCCTCCCTGGCAAAGCATGAGACTGAGAAAGTCCTTGGTCGGAGTGTACATTACTTAGAAACAACTAAAAACATCGGTGTTATCAGCGTAGTTCCCAGGCTGAAAGTTCAAAAACGCAGCACTGCACCAGCTACTAAGAAGGAGAAAAATTACTGCTATAGCTGAACCCAGGACAGTCTCATATGTCCAAATGTGTCAGACAAGTCCAAATGGGATCATTCACCAGACTATGAAGTCTTCACTGGGACACTGAAAACTACAGTTCTCTCACTCAAGAGGAGGACAAAGCTTCTGTGGAATATGTGAAAATTTAAGTCAGGTGTGGGTTTTTCTTTTTTTAGATTATTTTTATTCTGATGATTAAGAAGCCCCATGCAGTAGCTGAAATGAAACCCTTCCTGGTCCATTTAATATTCCCCTGCTTTTTGCAAGAGACAGTGCAAAACTCCAGCAGGAGAGTTTCTCACTGGATATTGTTTGGAATCCTCTGCTGAGAATATAGAAATTGATTTCTCATCTGCATTTGAGGAAGCCTGATGGAAGATATTTTTTTTTATGATTGTGTTGTCAACTCCCCTCTGCAAGCATCTTTAATAAAAGGTTGCAGTGCCCACTATTTCATAGTTTCAGCAAGAATGGGTCCAAATTCTAAACAAATTCTGTAATCAGATAGAGTTCTGATAGTGCAGACTTTATTAGTATCAATGAAGACTTTCAATAGTCTTCTCCAGGAAACAGCTGGAATGCTATTCAGTGTAGAATTATCACGATACATATATAACATTATCTAATAAGGCCTTTTATATCAGTATTACTGATCTACTGAACCTCCAGATTCCTTTGTGAAAAATTATTATCCTGTTCCATTAGAATAGTTTTGATGTTGTGTTCAAGACAGATTAAGATGACACCTGTTTTTTTCAGCATTTGTATTATAATGCTTCAAAAGAGATTCCTGATGAGCTCATTCCATGATTTTCTATTTTACCTTATCTGTACTTAAGGTAAAAGATGTCCTGGGAATGTGGCAATAACGAAAGCTTGCTGATAACACAGCAGGAAAAAAGTCATCCTTTCTCACCTTTCCCACTAAAGCTGTAGTGGAGATTTTAAGCACAGGTGATAAGTGCATTTCAGTCTTGTGGGAAACTCTGGCTTGCCAGTGTTGCATTTCACTCTGCATCAGAAGGACCTGTGAAGATGGAGAATTTCCTGGTGGCACAGGATGATTAGCTTTGGAGGAAGCCTGTGGGTGATGGGTCCATGGGGCACGAGAGTGGCTGCACACTGGTCAGCTGGGCATCAGGCAGGCAGGGTGCTGGGGAGCTCAGTGCCTGTGGATTGAGCAGCTCTGTGCTGCCAGCCAGGTTTGTCCCATGCGTGTGAAAGAGTACTGGGAGCAGTTGTTTCAGTTCCACTGACTCGGCATATTCAGGCAAACAAACAATGCCATCAGAATCCTTTCCCTTCCAGAGTTTTTGACCAGCTGTAATTTTTAAACAAGCCAGATGCACAAAATATGTTTTGTTGCTGTCTCGAGCTGGTGCCGGAAACAGAAGAACTTAACCATTCAGCCTTTTACAACTAGTAATACCCTCTGAACTCACACCTGAGGCTTTGGGAAATATGGACCCTGGAAAAGGCAAATCTACAACAGAAGGTTCTTGGCTCAGGCTGGAAAATGAGGCACTGACACTACTGATGATGTGCATTTTGCAGTACAGTTCCCTCCCTATTTCAGTCAAATTCTGTTTCATTTGCATACTTCCTAACAGTGCCAGTGTTGTGATGGTACATCCCCTGTTTACCCATAGAACAACTATAAAATGCTCAACATTTAGAGATTAAAATTGTTTAGCTATTCCTGCTTCCCCTGCACCCCAGTGAGTTCCTATAGCGGAATTTACTATACAAAGCACTAACTTATTTTCCTACCCACCCGAAAATTTCCAACTATGACAATTGTTGAAATAGATTAATTTTCTTAGTGCTATTTTGAAAGGAGGGGTTTCTTTTCTGCTGGTTGACTTTTTCTGTTCAAGACTTAGAGTGGTTTACTGCAAATATTGTAGAATCATAGAATAGTTAAAATTGGAGGGGACCGGTGTGTAATACTAATACAGAAAGAATCCTTTGTTCTTAAATAGTTGTGTTAAACGAGATGATAGATATGACTGATTGGTTTTTTTGGTTTTTGTTGATGCACAGATTTATCCTCTGGGCTGTACTCCAATTTAATCTGTGTGTATCAGGCAAGGAATATTATTCCAGATGGAGACATATGTCCACATATGTCTGTATGTGACCCTCTCAAAAGAAGCTATATGGCCAAAATTTGTATGGGATTACGTTTAGTTCAGCAAACAGTATGAAAAATATTTGGTAGATTTTATTTAGCTGGGTTCAGTTATATGCTTACATCAACCATAGTTTAGTTAGCATAGTTTAAAAAAGTGGTTCATAGATGTCCTGGGTTCAACTATAGCAGTAATTTTTCTCCTTCTTAGTAGCTGGTGCAGTGCTGTGTTTTTGAACTTTCAGCCTGGGAACAACGCTGATAACACCGATGTTTTTAGTTGTTTCTAAGTAATGTACACTCCGACCAAGGACTTTCTCAGTCTCATGCTTTGCCAGGGAGGAGGGGAAGCCGGGAGGAAGCAGAGACAGGACACCTGATCCAAACTAGCCAAAGGGGTATTCTATACCATGGCACATCATGCCCAGTATATAAACCAGGGGGAGTTACCCGGAAGGCCCAGATCGCTGCTCGGGTCGGGCTGGGTATCAGTCGGCCGGTGGTGAGCAATTGTATCCTCTCCCCTTGTTATTTCCCTTATCATTATTGTTGTTGGTGGTAGCAGTAGTGGTTTTGTATTATACCTTAGTTATGGGACTGCTCTTATCTCAACCCGTGGGAGTTACATTCTTTTGATTCTCCTCCCCATCCCTCCAGGAGCAGGGGGAGGAAGAGGCGGGGGGAGTGAGCGAGCGACTGCGTGGTTCCGAGTTACCGGCTGGGCTCAAACCACGACAATAGATTGGAGTTGGTTTCTTCATAACGGTGAATTTCACCCTTTTGGTAAAGGAAAATATGCTACTTGTCATGGAATCATAGAATGGTTTGTGTTGGAAGACCTTAAGATCATCTAGTTTCAAGCCCCCTGCCATGGGCAGGGCCACATCACATGTCACCCAACCTGTGTTAGATGAGTGTCCTCGTCCAGCCTGGCTTTGAACACTGCCAGGGATGGAGCATTCACCACTTATTTTGGCAACCTTTTCCAGTGCCTCACCACCCTCACAGTAAAGAACTTCTTCCTTATAGCTAACCTGAACTTCACCTGTTTTAATTTAAAACCATTACTCCTTTTGCTTGAAAGGAAATGTGTGTGAGAAGATAATTTATCCTAGAAACAAGAGGAAAAATCAGGATGATCTAAAAGAGATCTATTTTTACCTTATTTTAGGCTTCATTTATTTTGTGAATTTTCTTTTGGTATAAAATCTTAGTGGCACATGAAAAACTTTGACTCTAGCTCAGGAATTTTACAAGGGACAACCACAGCTGTATGTGGAAGAAAAAAAAGTGGAGAAGAATAATAAACTGAGATTATTTTTTTAATCCCTTCTAAAGCATTACTGCAAAACTGTAGCGAGCTAGTAGTCTGTTACTAGACAATAGAGTGTAGGTAGAATGCAATTTCTCGCTTCAGAAAACCTCTATGTGCCTCTGGCAGTAGAAATTAAATGTCAGAATCTCAGAACAAAATATTTAAAAAACATTTTGTTAGCTTTCGCATGTTACTTGCTGCTACTCTCAGCTTCCCATTGCTTCAGGCTATCTGTCACTGTTGGTGTATTTTCTTTTAACCAGGGAATTTGAAAAAGCAGCATACGAGTGTACACCTAGCTGTATGATAAAATACAGTAGTGATTTTTGATGGGACATTACTTGAATGCACACGCAGTGGTGCTGTTTAGAAGCAGGATATATGGAGAGATAATTGATTCTTTAAACATACTGATTTTTTTTTTTCTTTCTGCATTGTGTATTTTGGACATATAAGCATATTTTAGAACCTCTGTTACCTTTAATTTTTCCAGTGATTGCTGACATATTGTTAACTCTGGAACAATTTCTTAATTTGCTACTCTACTCAGGTGTACAGGCTGTGCATTATGACGACTTGCAATCTCAAGGGTAAAGACAGCAAGAGTTATACACCATAGCAACACTGAACTATCTTCTGTGGACAATCTGACAATGTGGGAAAGGTCTCTGAAGACGTGATGACCGCAGTTGTCTGACATTCTCCTTGGAGTTATACTATACACCTTCAAGAAGCACACATGCTGGCCCACCTAGCAAAGGCACTTTGGAAAGAGAATTGTCACCATCTTCCTATGAAAACCATGAGGCTGTGGCATAGCAGAGCTGTGAGTGCATGAGGGTGAGCAGGGTGCAGAAACGAGGGTGGGTGATGGAATTATGGAGTCATGAAATTTATGGCTAGGTAATCCTTGCTCTGTGTGGGTACATTAGCCTCACCAGAGAATCACCTACCTATAAATCCTATTCCTCATTTCTCCCTCCTGTTTCTACAGTAACAAGGGACCTATAATCTGTGCTACACATGGAAACACAGGCTTTTTCTGACCACTGTCTGAGGACAGACAGCATCTTGCAAATATTACCCTACGTCTTGGTGAAATAAAAGCCCATAGTTTTTTTGTGTACAATAGATGAGCAAGTTAAAACCAACAAAGTGGAATAATTCCTAATGAAGGACTTAGCAGTTTCACATACTAGATGCAGTGTTGGCAGCATGTCTTAAAATTTCTAAGTTATTAGCATGCATACTTTATGTTTACTTCTTTTTAAACCTCACTGCATTTTAACCTTTTTTTTTTAGAATGGATACCTTAGAAAGCCCCGTTTTCCTTAGAAAATTAATATGCAATGTGCTAATATACTTCTTTTGTAAGTTTGCAGATGAACTGAATGCAATATTACGGGAATATTCTACTTACCATTTTGATTAAGTTCCCACTGTTTTGGCATTGTCCTATTTTTGTTAGCGGAGAGTACAAGATCCTGTATGCCAGGGAGATATTGACAACACAGGCTGAAAAAAACCAAAAAAGGTTTATTTATTTACAAAAGAAGTTTTTCTTCTAAAAAAAAAAAAAAAGGAAGTTAATGGGTAAGTAATAGCCTGGAATATATAGAAATTATAATATCCTATTTTTTTTTTTTTCCTAATGGGAACTCTTACTACTGTAGAAAAATGTGTCTTGTACCAGGTATTTTCAGCACAATGTAGACAATTATTCTATAAAATCTGCATCAAATAAATATATTGTTTTCAGGAAAAAAATACAGAGGTGTGCTCTGTAAAACTCACAGCTTTATATCTGTGAGCTAAAAAAAAAGAGAAATACATATCCGCAAGGTCCTCCTGGTTTCCTGGAGGGCTGACTTATTACAAAATACATAAATCAGAGAAACAGTATATAGTTACTGCAATAGTATGGTGGTTTTGAAAGTAATGAGGGCTTGCTACCACCTTTCTTAATAACAGCACATTGGTTTTCAACTCATATTTGTTGTGTGTGTATATGTTTATATAAAAATACAGAAACATATGAAACATATAAACATTTGTTGCAAAATATTTCACATGTGAGTACAATACATAATAAATTACTATGTGGCATGTAATATAGGAACATGTAGTTCATGAAGTTATAAATTTCTAACCCATTGCTCCTACACCATCAGAGAAAATGATGTGACAATATTAGACAAAATTTCTGTATCTGCAATCCATTTGTTCTTTGTGAAAAAAAACCCACCAAACAACAACCCAAAACCAAAATGCTACAACAAAACCAAAAAAAACCCCAGACCAACAAGCTAACTGACAAAAACTCCAAAAACCAAATAAACCGTTAGAATAGTGTGAATCAATTTTCCTTAATATTGTAATTATTCAGCTGATGCAGACATCATGATTTCCATGTTGTCTTTATCACGTACCAATAAACCCCTCTCTTCTGTATCACAGTTTCCATAAACTCTGGTTTAGATGTACACTGGAGGTTACCTCAGAGAGATTTTCAGTTCTTCAGCTCCAGTGTCACTGAGCATTGATATCTCTGTGTATTTCTGTGGCTTTGTGTGTGTGCATATGTGTGTGTATACAAATACGTATAAATAGTTGTCTTCATACATTACCTTTTTATATAAGTGCAGGTTATTCTCTATAATAATAAGGAAATGTGTATGCGTGAAAAGTAAAAAAAAGATATTCATTTACATGGGTAGAAAAACAGGGAAGCTATTAAAATGTCTGGGACACTTGCATGGAGAAAGGTCCATGAAGCAACAAATGAGAAAACCTCCTTTTGTAAAGTGAGGAGAATGTTTACTTCCTTTAAAAAACAGAAGAGGATGAAATGTATGTTCTGCTCTAACTCAGTCTGTTTAATTTTTTTATTGAGATGCTCCCAGATAATGAGCTTGGTAGAATGAGTGCATCAAACATTTAAACGTATCTACTTGCTTGATTGTCATAAACACTTGGTAAAAGGACAGTGCTTTCTTACCCTTGTACTGACAGAGAAGACCATTTCTCTCTCTCACCACTCTTTTCTCCTCCATTTTTCTTTTTCTTTTTCTTTTTTTCTTTTTCTTTTTTCTTTTTTCTTTTTCTTTTTCTTTTTCTTTTTCTTTTTCTTTTTCTTTTTCTTTTTCTTTTTCTTTTTCTTTTTCTTTTTTCTTTTCCTTTTTCTTTTCCTTTTTCTTTTTCTTTTTCTTTTTCTTTTTCTTGTTTCTTTTTCTTTTTCTTCTTTTTTGTTTTCTCTTTCTTTTTCTTTTTTTACTTTCTCTTTTTCTTTCTTTCTCTTTCTTTTTCTCTTTTCCTTTTTTTATTTTGTTTTTTTCTGTTTCTCTTTCTCTCTCTCTCGCTTTCTCTTTCTCTTTCTCTTTCTCTTTCTCTTTCTCTTTCTCTTTATCTTTATCTTTATCTTTCCCTTTTCCTTTTCCTTTTCCTTTTCCTTTTCCTTTTCCTTTTCCTTTTCTCTTTTCTTGTCTTCTTGTAAATTTGTTTTATAGCATTTTCTTTCCCTTTTGGTGCGTTCGGGTAGCACTCTGTTGTGTGCTGATGACTTTATTTCTTAAAGGGATACAGACAGAAACTTAAAATACAACAATAATAATAAATCTCCCCAAAACCTAAACCCCTCTAATATTTTTATACTCTTTATTTCTGCTATGTTTTCAACTAAAAAAAGGAAAATACCAAAAACAAATGACACCACCCCTGCCAAACCCCCAAAACTTGAGCAACATTCAATTTATAAACCACTGAATTCAATTTTAATCATTATCTGACTTATTCCTACAGTTGTCTGACTGATAATATCTGCTTGGTCTTATATGTGTTTAGTTTAAATCACATTCAGTTGATTAAATACATGTTCAATGGAGAATCATCTTGAATGATTATTTGGGAAACCATGAAATGGCTTGAAAACAGTGGGTTGAAAAAAAGAGGGGAAATACTCATAAACAGCTAAAATAACTAATTTCTGCTCTTCGGGTATGAAAAAGAAACATAGCTTGATGATCACTGCCCTTTTCACCTTTTTTCTCAACTTCGTTTTGATTTGATCCACTCACTTATTTTTCCCTGTTAAAAAGCAGACCTAGAAAATGGTAACTAAAAGCATGAAGAAAAAAGGGTGGGGGAAAAGGAAAAGTATTTCAAAAGGGTGAGAAATTAGGTCAGTTTCTGTTACATATTTTTACACTTGGTAGAAAAATCTACTAAGAAATCTTTAGAAAGAGCTTCTTATTGAAAAAACTTTCATTCAAAATCGTGCAGCCAGCCGTATATTGGCAGAATGCAACAGACAGGTCTGTGAGGCTGTACTTTGATAAGGTGATCTTAGATGACTACCATCTGTCTTTCTTGTGAACTTTTTCGAACTGCTAATCAATCTGATTGAATATCAGAGTGCTCCATGCAGAGCAAGGTTTGTTAATGTGGGCTCACCTCTGTTACACACTTCAGAAGATATTTATTATTGTTAAGTCCCACATAAGCAATTGGCTGCTACTTGTTAACAAAATCTTGTTTGCAAAATGATGGATTGGAAAAATGTGAATGAATCCCTGTGTCTGTAATTTAAGTGTGTCAAAGCAATTTTTAGTCATACAAACAGGTGGTATGTAGAATTCAACAATACTTTCAAATGCAATGAGGTCTAACTTGATTGCTCTGCAGCCAAAACTCTAAACCTAGTCTTCTGCAGCGAGCCGGTATTAGTGCATCTCACAAAAACCTTGGCAGTAGTAGTTGCTAGATTGTCTCTCAGCTCTGCATGACCTGCATTTTTAATGGTTTTGGGAAGCAAAAGATGGCTGCTGCCCCACTAAGTGGGGAAATCTGCAGAGAACATAAAATACTTGTGCTTTGGGGCCTGTACTGATACCAGATAGCTGGGAGGGCCAGTGCGTAAATTGCTTTTCTTGTTACATTTGCCACAATCAGGGAGACTGACGGTGAATCTCTACTAGTATAAGTAACATGGTATGGCAGGCAGAGCTCTATAAGTGACCCAGGACTTCCTAATACCCTCCATTCTTGCACTGAAATAGTCTGGGTTTAATATCAGAGCATGCGGGTGGGTGAGTGCCTTCACATAAGTTTGGAAAAGAGGAAAGTAAGATGAAAAAATTATGATTGCCTAATTTTTTCTTTTACAAAAGTTTGTTGGATGAAAAAGAATGAAGTTTTTGAAATTTTCATTCCATTTTATAATTCTGCTTAAGTGGTAGATGCTCATAGTTTTTTCTTCTTTTTCTGAACCCAGAGAAATGGACAAAACCATTAGAGTCAAGCTGAAGATCAGGTTGGAGGCTTACATTTGTGTCACATATAGTTTTATTGATATGTAATAGTGGTGAGTTGACCTTGTCTGGCTACCAGATGCCCCCAGCCAGCTGCTCTCTCACTTTCCCTCCTCAACAGGACAGGGGGGAGACAATAAGGTGGAAAAGATTGTGTGTAGAGGCAAAGACAAGGGTATCACTTACCAATTACTCTCATGGGCAAAACAGACTCAACTTGGAGAAAATTAATTTAATTTATTGTCAGTTAAAAGAGGTTCGGATGGTGAGAAACAACAACAAACAAAAAACCTTCCTCCTTCCAACTCTCCTTCTTACCAGGCTCACCTTCACTCCGTCATTCCCAACTTCTCCATCTCCTCTTCCCTGAGGGGTGCAGGGGGACAGGGAATGTGGACTGGGGTCAGTCCATTACAACTCCTCTCTGCTGCTCCTTTCCCCTCACACTGTCTTTCTTTTCCAGTATGGATCCTCTCCATGGACTGCAGGGAAATGTCTGCCCTGAGCCCCTCATCTCCTCCTTCTCCGACCTTAGCATCTGCAGGGCTCTTTCTCACAGTTGTTTCCATTACCCCTCTCACACGCCGCCAGGCAACATTTTTTCCCCTTTCTTTAATATACACAGAGATGGCACCACCTTGGCCAAGGGGCTCAGCCATGCCCTGTGGTGTGTCTGCTGGAGCTGGCTGGAATTGGTTCTGTCCAGTGCTGAGCAGCCCTGGCTGCTCTTCACAGTGGCCACCCTGCAGCCCCCTCATTGCCAGCACCTCACCACGGACACCCAGTACAGCAATATGCAATGCAATAAGGCTTGCATTGAAATGCACCAGCCCAGGAGCATAAGTATCCCTCCTTGACATTTACCATGAATTAATGACAATAATAATCAAACCCCCCATAGTTACTAAATGTGTTTACTCATTGGTAAAGAAAATTGCTTTCTCAGGGGTGAACAGATGAGATTTTTTCAAACTGCAAATAAACATTTCTACATAAGTGCAAGTGTTCTTTCACACAGGAGAGAGACAGATTTTTGCTGAGATACTGGGAATCATGAAGTAACTCAGAGAAAAATCTCAGCTACAAAAGATGATGCACTTTGCAACTTGGGCAGTGCAAGAACAAAGGGTTTGATTTCTGTTCTAAATCTGGGAGAGAAAATGCACTTTTTGAAAAATGTATTCTGTGAAAAGTGACAGAATTGCATGCTTACTTACAATGCTTATGTACCTTTAGAGCTAAAGTTAAAAAAAGCAAATTAGGACTATGAGTATATTCAGCAGTAGAGCAGGAATAAATCAGTTATGTTGCATATTAATGCTTACTGGCAAATCAGAGATTTTCTTTTTAATTAGCAACTTCAGACTAATTTTGTAGTAACAAAAGCAGGAAATTTACAAGTAAAATCAGTGTTTTGGTTTAGGTTCTTGGTTTTATCTTGCTCTTCTGCATATGTAAGAAGGGAAGTAGTTGCACTGTTTCCAATGACATGCATAAATGAGTATCGTTTGCAAACTGAGATGGTAATCATATGCTTTTTGCATTCCTTCCAGCCATAGTTTTATCCCTTTTCGACACAGCAGTTTTTTCACAAGAAGATGGAGTAGACTGCATGCTGGATTAGCATTTTATGATCTTTGACTCTTACCCTGCTTCAGCTGCTGCCATTGGCAAAATGTTTTTTGAATGAAATGAGACCAATATCTGATTTTTTTGATTGATTCGTGAACATTATGCCCTTAACAGATTGCTTTTGTTTAAAGTCTCTGCTAGAATGAGTTAAGAGGAGGAAATTGCAGGGAGAATGGTACTGTTTCTGCCTCTTAGACAGAGCAGTAGGCCAGCTTCCAGCTCCTTAGAGAACACAGGTAAACTAAACCATTCATATACTGTGGTTCCTGATTTCATCAGCTCATGGTTTCTTGTGAACTCATGCATTTTAACTGCAGAGTTTACATCAAAAGAGTTCCAGCACAGTCAAGCTTTTAGACTGCTTCCCTGCTGCCATGTGAGAGAGAGCACAGTTTAAAAAAGGGGCCATAGAAAATAAAAGTAAGGGAGTGTTCAGATTTTAAGATTTTAAGATTTTTATTTTAGATTTTAAGATTTATTTTTTTAGATTATTAGATTTAGATTTTAAAGATTTCTAAGAAAGAGATATGCTTATCTTTTGAGTAACCTTTTATGTGGAGTGGCAAGTGCTTCATTCTCTGTCAGATACACCTATCAACACCAAAAAAACAAACCCAAACCAGTGCACTGAAGATATTTATAAAATAAAGAATGAAGCATGAATAGAAATGTATGGTTTGTATGATTTTAAATACACTTTTACACATTCCACTTGGTGGATGATTTCTAGGACCTGGCATATACCAGGTGTTGGTCAAATGACACACAAATATCAGATCTTGTCTTGGCTTGTAGTTTGTGCAAGTATTTTTTTCTTTTTTCTTTAGAGAGAAATTATCCTGTTACTCCTGGTGGGAATTATAATGTGCTTATGCAGCAGACCTGGCGTGCTGTTTCATTTTCTAGTGGAATTACTACTGTAATCACTATTACTTTGTTTCTATTCTCACATGGTACTGTGCAACATAAAAGCACTTTTTCCACCCATCCAAAAAGAAATATGAACACTGGACGAGGAGGAAACACGTAGTTAAAAGGGCTATCTCCCAGCAATGACACCATCATTTTGTACCTTGTCAGTTTGTCTATATATTTTCATGTAGCTTTGACTTCATATTTATGTGGAAGGACAGGTAGGCAGATCAATACATGTAACAGAAAAATTGGTTTAGGTGCCTTAGCTCTTTTAGAGCTTTGAGAGATTAATGTCTTAGAGAGGTCACCCCACAAATGTTAAAAAAACCACCCCAACTAGTTCACCTATTGAACCAGAAATTTAGTATACCACCCCTGAAAGATGGAAAAAAAAGGAGTGGGTTTTCGGACTTTCCCTTTAAATCTTCAGTAAAACTTTTTTCCATAAACTTACAGATGGTACACAAAATGTTTGGTCATTGTTACTGATCAACATTAATTGCTGAGAAATACATATTTAAATAGCTCACATTTTAGAACAGTTGAGAGATCATAGGAGTTTAAACAGCTTCTGCTTCAGATTAAGATGTCAGCAGTAGCAAAGCTAGCAAAGTGTGATGTGAAATATTCCGTATGCGAGGCTGAAATAATCACAATTGAAAGTCATTACATAATCAGAGCTGCTTTGGCTGGGGTTGACTGACAGTGCTTACTATTCAATTAAGAAGCACGCTATTGGGCTCAGATGCTGATGCAAATCTAAAGGAAAGCTTAATTTGTTTGACCCTTGTAACCCACCAGCTTTGATTTTATTTGAGACTGTGCCTAATGCATTTTATGTATCCAAGGAACACATTATTTCATCATAAGAAGGAGATTTCCAGTTGTTACTTTAAAATCCTACTTAAGTTCTGTTAGCATAATGATTTATTAAAAAAAAAAAAAAAAAAGAGAAAAAAGGAAACAAGCTTAGAGAACCTTTAACTTTCATTTAATCTTTTTTTTATTTGTTAACCTAAACAGGAACTAATCATTGGTGCAAAGGATTAACAGAAGCAGGAGACCAGATTATACATTTTTAAGTTTTGCATTTGAGTCTTGAGGGAATCCTATAGTGTGGCATTGGATTAACCTTTCTGATGCTTTTTCTAATAACCAAAAAGCTACAGTATGACGCTTATTCTCCTGACAATCAGCATGGTTGCTTTGGTTACTGTGTAGATTCTATAGTCATATGTGTGAATATGTATGTTGTCAAATACAACAGGAACAATTGATTTAGAGTTTTCAGTGAGTATTCATCTTTTCATTCTAAATTAGTCACAGTATTTATAAATTATGTCCAGGTACAAAAAGATCATAGCAGTAATATTATCAGGGTTTAATTCATCACACACACACTGTTAATGAATTTTCTTTAATCAGGTTTGTGTATGACCTATCTGGGTGAACACGGTTGCTTATAAATTTCATTCTTTCTCTTATGAGTTCAGGTTTCTTCACTTTCTCTCAAAACTGCTGGAGCTAACTTAGCTGGAACTCATATTTTAAAATATAGTCTTGTTCAGTTTTAAAAGTGTAAGACAATTCAGAGCAGTTACGCTTGGGGTGAATTCAAAGTCTGTGACATGAGTTTACATGGTCTGTGTGAAAAGTGATGCCCTTATTATGATACCAGCAATCTGTGTCCATGAAATCAGTAGAACAAGGAGAGACAAAAGTAACATTGAAGATTGCATTCCCTAGTGCAACCAAATTTTGCTGGTGTAATTAAAATGGATATTTATCTTAGGCATGTCTTCTTTTCATGCCAGAAATTTCATTCAGGGGGGGGAAAAAAACCTACAACAAAAAAGGGGGACTTTGTTTTTCTTGAAACCTGGACAAATCTGGCAGTCTGTAGCTTACATGGCTGTCACCATCAGGCTTTGGGCATAATCCATGTTGTCCTGAGTAGAAGATATCAGAGACTTGCGTGCAAGATGCCTATGCTTGGATGGGCTGAGGCCATCATTTTTCAGCCTTGCTGCAATAGAGTGATGTGAAGAGTTTAAAACATTACCCTGTTCCCCTTGAGTATTCATCTTGAACTTAATGTGAGGATCTCCTATTTACGAGCTCTTCTTTAAAACAAAAACAATCCTGTTGTGAAAGGAAAAAAAAAAGTTTTGTGCATAAATCGTAATATATTTATATATTTGCACTGTTGACAAAATCTGATAGGTTTTCCTCTGCACAGATCAGTACTGCAAATATTCAAGCTGAATTTTCATATTTAGAGTGTTATTTTTACTTCTGCATGATCAGTCTAGAAAATTTAAGCCCAGCTCTCCTATAGATCATCTTAGGCACATAGTACAGTTGAAATGCAGAAATATAAATATTTTGCTTAGGGATGGAATGAGGTTCATATGTTGTTTCTCACCTGTTTTACTCTGTCATTCACCATTTTTTTTTCATATTTTCTCTGCTGCTATTCTCTCTGTCTCAGACACACTGAAGATTTTAAGGGTATTTTGGCAAAAATGCTACCCGTAAGGAACTCTTGCTTATTCTTGCTATCTGTGGGGTTAGTCAATAGCTTTGATATAGTTTTCATGTAGAGGACCAGAGGCTGATTGAAGCTTATGGCACAAGTTGGATTAGTTATAGCATCACATACTAAAGATTTTTCCCCTTCCACATCATCCTGCCCACAATCAGCCATCAGTGCCAGGACTTTAGACCTGGGAGGTGGGAGAAGGCCTGCTAAAAGTCGGGATATTATCAGTTTACTTTTTCCTTGTCGTTGTGTAGCATTGTGTTGCATTTTGGTTACTACTCAGTTAACACATTTTCAGCTTTTTCATGTGTTTTCTAAATATTTTTAACTTTTTATTTCGTGATGTTGTTTTTCATGTTTGTTAAAGACTGTACTTAAAAATAAGTGGAAAATGATATAAAAAAGCAGAGGACTATCATAACAGTGAAACTTCTGTTTCAAACTATTTGCAGAAATCTATCATGTACTTAAATGAAACGGTTGCACAGGAACCAGTGAGAATTAACTAGGTAATGCCTAGATTTCTTTCATGTGCTACCTCTTTCAATATAAAGCATAAACATGCCTAGATGTATGTTCTAATAAATGCATTTGAAGGAGCTGTGAGCTTCCCAGTGATATTTTATAAATCTACAATTCACAAACAATTAAAAAAATCTCTTTAAAATTAATTAATATTTGGCTATCTGTGATGTGAAAAGTTGCATTCAAATGACAAAAGCCTGTTTATCAGTTTATTTTTCTGTGCCTTTAATTGCACAATGGCTGGAAGAAAGCTGCAGCATTAGCCCTGGGAAGCAATATAGCCATTCTCATTTTGAGGTGGACATTTCAAATGACAGTGAACAGAATCTCTCAGTGCATTTACTAAACTCAGCTAAATTGTACACTTCAAGTCTTATGTTTTTTGCGCATGGAAACAAGGAGAAGTGTTTCATTTTAGTAAACTCTGAAATAAAGACTACTTTCTTCTGTCAGAAACAAGGTAAAAATGTACTTAGCTTGACATTTTAACACACAGGTTATGCTTAAATTCAGCAGCTGTTTCTAGTCTACCATACCTTCCATATAGTGACAGTGCCAAGATAAACCACAGCATTAGCTTCTTAAAGGAGATTCTATCTTCAGATTGCTTTTGAAGTGACACAGAGATATGTACAAAAAAGCTCTGCTAAGACCAGCAAGATCCTTACAAAAGTGTTGCATAAAGTTATATGTGCAAGTTCTAAGTTCAGTGAGTTTTGTTTATGAAATATTTATGAAGAAATGAAAGAAAAAGTACTAGCAGCTTCCAAGGGGAGTTTCTGCAGGCAGAACTCCCACTGTTTTCAGTGGGGATTTTCCCTGTTTGTTGCCTTATCTAACAACCATTGATATAAATGGGAGTCATTCGCTTGATTTTAATAGGCTTTGGATCATGGATTTTGGTTCTAATAAGGCCTGGGCTGTATTTAGAAATATCCATACATGCTTTATATAGGAATAAATCTCAGTCAAATTTATTTACAGATTTATTTCCAAATAATGGTCTTTATAATAGCTGCGTATTGCTTAAGCATGCTGTTCAGGTAAACGACAGGACATTTTACCTCTATCTCTGTCAGTTCTGGGAGTATAAGGAAACAAGACACATTAGCATTTCGTAAGTGTCTCTTTCTGGAAACTTCTTGCTAATTTTCTTTAATCCACTGGAGTTTACGTAGAACTAACTGTAGCTGAGTTCAGTGGGATTTACTGTAGCTTTAATGAGTTAGAGATAGATCAAAAAGCCCTTTCTGATCTCTTTGATAGTCTATTGACTACTGATTTATAAAGATTTTCATTACCTTCTCAGCTAATCTGCTAAATTGACTATCCATTTCAAGCAGAATCCAGGTGGACTTGTGTCCATAACAAAGCTATTCTGAACACACCAAAGCGTTCAAATACTGTATTAGCTAATGCCTGAAGAGAAATTAAATCTAAAGTGAGTCCTTCAAGCCCAACACCAACAATGGACTGTATTAGTGAAAATCCTTCACCAATACTGTGTAAAAATGAAAGCTTTCAGCGGTTTTGCTTTGGTTGGGGAGGTTTAGAAGAGTTTAACACTTTTGGTACTAATTTGAAATATTTGACTGCATCACTAGCTCTGCTGAGTTAGCCATGAGTATTGTTTCATGAATACCTGATAAATTGAAGATTCTTGAAAAATAAAGTAATTTTGACTTGTGCAAAACCTTTCTACACAGTCCATGTGGCTAGTCAGTATATGCTGCAAGACAATCATGGAAGTTCAAGGGATTAGCAGTTCCAGTGAAAAACAACTCTTCTCCATGAGGTTTTTAGAAGACTGTTAACTGTCTTTTAGCATTAAATTGGAATGCCAAAGGCACCTGTTGTGGTATGCTGGGATAGTCTTTGTCCATAAATAAAAATACAAGCCAGATCCTTGGTCCATTCTGTTTCAGAACTGAGAACAGTTGGATGCTTGGCATATAAACCAAAGATATTTTAACAGTGTGTGGCCATAAAATTGTTCAACATTTGGTCTCAGGTGTCTCCAAGGCTATTTCATTTTCCTTGTGGCATTTAGCCATCCATTTGGAAAAAAAACCAAAAACCCAAAGCAAGCCAAAAAACAACAAAACCCAGAAAATAAAGCTAGTATTACCATATTCTGATGATCAAGTGGCTATGTCAGGTTTCTAGTTATTTGAAAATTTTCTTCTCCAATAGGAAATACAAGAGTTGAGAAAAAGATACATTTTAAGGAGGAATCTTCTATCAGCTTCTGTCTTCTATTGCTTATGAATTTAATTTTTTGCAATATTTTCTAGTGTTGTGTGATTAGAAACATTTAATAACGCTTCATATATTTTTGAATTTGTAACAAAATGGTAAATCATCAGTATCACAATATACCATATATAATAGCTCTAGAGAAAGTCTGTTCTTCTGAAATGTAATATGTAGTATGTAGTAATAGCATCTTATGTAATATACTGTTCTGACTGTACGGGCAAGGTTTTGCTTTCACTCTGCAACCAAAGCCTGTGAGCTTAATTAGTGTTCTTAATAGTCCTGGTCTACTCTTCCACTAGGTGTAAGGCACAGGTGAGTCTGGAAATGGACTCGACATTTTCCTGTCAGAGTTGTTGCATTGACAAGCTCCTTTGGTCAGGTGCATGTAAGATTTACTGTAGTTGTGGACCAGTGTATTTTAAAGTTTTAATGATGAACTAAAAAAAAATTGTGATGACAGAGGTGTGAGGTTCTCTACCCCAAGAAGTTCCCCACAGGAGAAGGAACGCTAATGCCTCTCTAGTACATTGAAAACTGTGACAAAAATAATCATATGCAGTAGGAAGGGCTACGCAAGGTGATCATGTCAGCTACTGTCCTGCAAAGATCTGCCGAGATACAGAGCAAAAGTGGAAAAGCAGGCCATCTGGGACTGTAGGAGAATACAATCAATATGTCCCAGTCTTCTTAGTTTGGCTGGTAAAGTGGACAAATCAATGAAATACAGACACTGGGATTTTCTATTTAGTTCTCAGCAGAAATCCCTATTGCAGATGAAAACCCAGTTTATTTTAAGCAAGGTTAGGACTGGACTTTGTGTGGAGGGAGTGTGGAGGAGAAACAATTATGTGGGTGTAACTGAAATGAGAGTTGACTACTGCATCTGCAGTCCTCAGTGTTAGACGGTTATGTTCTCACGCAGGTTCATTCTGATCAAAGAAAGAAAGAGGAAAATTAGTGTAACTTCCCATTCCCCTAACTTCATTGGTCTGCAAGGAAAGCACCATGAGTGATCTGGGAAGAATCTTGCTTCAACTGCACTATTTTTCTTTCTCTGGGATGGTTCAGGCTTGCACATAACAAAGAAACCGGCCCTTAGTCTGGCTGTATTTTAATTTCATCATGTGTAAAATGCAAATAATATCTGTTTAAAGTGTTCTGAGATGAAAAATGCAGTAGAAATGAAAATACAGGAAAAATACTATAGTCATGGTTTAAATTGAAAAGAAGCTTGTGTAAAGAAGTGGGGAACTTGATTTTCCTTGTAAAAATAATGAATTGAGTATATATTAGTAGAAATCAAAAGAATCTGGGGGTTTTCTTCCGTCATTCAGGCCTTGCTAGTTACCATCTCCTGTTCACAGCTGTACTAGAAGTGTATTCAGCAGCTACAGTGATGGACTAAATTCACTTTGTCAGCTGAAAACCTCTTTTGAATTTGCGAATCTGACTTTCTTCTCTCCCCCAAAACTGTTGAAGTGAAGGAAAAAAACTGATGCTCTTTTTGAATCTTGGCCAGTATCTTCTCAGTCTCCTTGATGAATCCCATTATCTGGAGAGAGACGTTTACAATTCCTATCTCTTTTGTGCCTAATGCAGTTATTCTCCATTCTGTTATAATGAAAGTATTACATGGATAACTATTGAGCATTATCTTCCAGAAGGAGAACTAATTTGGGAAAGAAATGAAATACTTTAACATGAAACCTGATTTCTTTTTTTTAATCTTGGAGGTACCTGACAGTGAGTGCTTAGTAAGTTCACAGACATGGTAAATACACTGAACTGCCTACTTACTGTAAAAGGTAATTTCCATTTCAGAATTTATGGACAGCTGAATCAATTCCTCTCTTCAATGATAATACTTGGATGAATGATTTGTGCTGCTGGACACACTGGAAACAGACCTGTTTGACTTTTTGAAGTGTATCACTATTTAGGTTATATCTGGATACACATTTTCCTCAGCTGTATGACCCTGGACATGATATTTTTGCTTCTGTGAACAGAATCAAAGAAAGTAGTACCTGCTGTAATTATTAATTTTATACCTTTTTTATTTTCAGATTGCTTTGAAGTACCTATGCAGTACAGTGTAATTTGTTCCATAAAGAGCTGTGAATCAGGTAAAACTTGGACTGTGCAGGTTTGTGTTAGTAGAGCTGCCAAGTTTTAGCTTTATTTCAGCTGGCTGGCTTAGGACAGATGAGACTGTGCCCTGCTTTACATGTGATTTACTCCTCTGTGAAGATAATTAATAATGTCCAGTAATTTCAAGGGAGTGATAAATCATTGCTAATTGACATAAATATGCAGGAAAGCATGAGTGCTACACAGAATGTGCAATTATGTCAAGTCAGATCACATGAGATTCTCTGATGCAGTGAATGCCATGGATCACATTGTGCCAAACAATCACTTTTCTTTTTCCCTTGGAATGGAGATTGGCTAAAGGTAAAACTTTATCTTTTAGGTAAAACTAAAGGTAAAAACTTTTAAAAGGTAAATGTCTAAAAACAGATTGGTAAAACTGTGTCTGATTATAGCATATGATAAAAAAATCTAGTTGATCCATGCTCCTATTGCAATTTTCCTATCTTAGTAAAGATATTCACTGCTAATTACTAAAATGGTAGTAATACCTGCCCAGAAGTTTGGTTTTCTCAGGGGCTGATAAAAGAAGTCAGGAAATAGATGACAATAGGCACCGGGAAGTTGACATAATGAAAGATCCTTGATCTGATATGCATCAAACGTCTGTGCTATTTCTCAAACCTACATTAGCATCAATAAGCCAAAGTGGACCCTGCTTTTTTCTGCTAACATGGTAAAAAAGATCAGGGAATAAATATAACAATTATTTATATTTAATGGAAATGAAAAGAAACAGTGCAGACACCCACTCAATAGGAGACAAAACTGTGCAAGATACTTTTTTGAAAAATATTATTTCTTTATAGTTTGTAAAAGACAGCAGCATAGCTGAATTGGATATACTGACATGTCTGCATGGAAGAATTTGCTGAAACCTGCCAGGTTTCTGCTTACAATCTTCTTTAGAGAATCACTTGTTTATTGGTGGAACATGTTGAATCTTCCAATCTGCTGCTGTGGCTAATTTCAACAACTGGAAAAGAGGTTCATCAACACTTCAGTGAGGCTGTCAAGCTTGTTTTTAGAGGCAACATCGTACATTTGAGAAGAAGCAAAGCTTCAACTTGGTATTGTAAAATACATATAAGTGGTATTTTCTGCATTGTGAGGCTGTGTAAATAATTAATGTTTTTGGCTTTTGGGCAACCAAACTAAGAATTAAAACACAGTTATTTGCATTTGTCTCAATAAAATGTTCTGTTCAAAATAAACATTTGTCATGGTTTGAGCCCAGCAACAACTAAAAACATCGGTGTTATCAGCGTTTTTCCCAGGCTGAAAGTTCAAAAACACAGCACTGCACCAGCTACTAAGAAGGAGAAAAATTACTGCTATAGCTGAACCCAGGACAACATTTTATTTGCAGACATTTGGAAAAAAAAAAGACAGAAGCATAGTTTTAAAATACTGCTAGAAAACGCAGGATTCTTTCTTCTGAGCACCCTGTCTCTAGGGCTCTTAGCCAGGTTACTGGAGAGCCAAGTTCCTTCTGACTGAGAAGACTTGAGCTCCCCCAAAACTGCCCTAGCAGTCAGGCCATTGCATAGATACGCAGGTAGTCTTCATCTCTTCTGCTGGTGACTGTCTCTTTGACATAAACAGAAACCCCATGGGATACCAGCAATCCTTTCTGAAGTTGTATGTTCCTCAGCAAAGAAACATGTAGAGGGCCTGAAACAGATGTTTTCTCAGCAGTAAATTACGTTCTAAGAAGGGCTTGTACTTCATCCAGTGGAGAGGAGATCAGAGCGTTACCCTGTGAGTTGAGGTTCTTTTCAGCACAGTAGGAAGCTCGGATCAAGCCACCACAAATCAAGGAGGGGAATGAGTTTTGGTAGCACCTTGCAGACAAAGGTCTAAATTAGTGAGTGACTTTGTCAGTGAGGCAGTACTGCTTTTTCTTCTGGGTGCTAGTTCCATCATTCACTACTTCTCAGTTAGAACAGGTTGATGAATTTACAAAGATATTGTTATGCCCAAAACATTTTTTAGTGCCTAACTGACTCAGCACAAAAATAAACAGTTACTTTATTCTAACATACCAAGTAAGGACTATTAGGGGCCAGAGGAGTCCACGTGTTTTTTGCAGCACTTGTGTCTTCTTTTTTCACACAGGAATTTTGCAGATTTTCCACATTGTCTCAATAGTCTTGCTGAGAGACCACCTTGATTTCATAACAATGAATTTGTGACAAAGCAGAGCTGAGAGCTGTTAGTTTTGACATATCTCCAGTCTGCTGTTACATGCTACTCTCTTATGTGATGGTACTTTTTCCCTCCCATTCTTAAGCTGTAAGATGGGAAGAGGATGACAGCAGTTATCTACCTTCTGTTCCCATCAGACATGAATCTTCCCTCTGGTGTGATGTTACATTCCCAGATTTTTACAGTGCCAGAGAGCAGGAACTATGCCGGTACTCTGACCAGCGTAAGAAAAAATGGGAAAGATGTGTTTTCCTGTTGGCACAGCAATTAGACACTTCAGGATATGCGCTTTCATTGAAGATAAATTGACCCTTGAGTGTAACTCAATTAAATGGTAAAAGATTAAAATTAGCTTTAATTCTCCTCTTAAGCCTGGGTATATTTTGGTTAGCTCTGGCATATATTTGGCTTTTTATGTTATTTCATATATATAATGAGGGAAATGATACAGAGGCAAGTATTGGGCTGACTGGAAGGAGACCCTGAAAAATACTGTTGAAACTTGTTCTCCCTTCACAAACAAGCAATGAAGATTTTCTTTGGTGGATCCTTTTAGTGGATCACAGCTACTTTTTGTTTTCTACATTGAATTGACTTCCACAATATCACCAACCCTGAAAAATTTAATGGTCTTAAGAATATTTTAAAAAGGATCTCTCTCTCTTCTCTATGATTTTGTTCCTTTCCATTTTCATTCTCTTTCTAATTCTTCTTTCCTTTCCTTCTTATTCATTAGGGAGAAAACTCTATTTTTGCAATCTGTAGGGAGAAATTTTCTTCCAGTAAATACATAAGTTCTATGCACAGCCACTTGTATTTAGTTAGCAGCCAGCTGTTAAGTACACTTATGTGCCTACAGGTAGGCTTCTTCGAACTGTAATTCCCCCCCCTAGTTTGTTCTAAAGCAACTTAATTAACCAGGAAATAATGTGTTTGAAAAAAAATATAAAAAAGAAGTTGTCCTTTCTCTTTATTTCTGTTAAGATGAGTAGTATGTATCTACAGTGCTGACCAACAACAATTGCACAAAAGGCTGCAGCACACTAGCTGATTTTCACGTTAGTGTATAGTATTCTGTGACATCGTTAATCATTTCTCATGCATTCTCTTGATTCTGTGTATCTCCTTCTCTTCAAAGCTTTCCTTTGCCTTTTCCCAAAGATCATGCTTGTACTTGTCTTTTGTCTTTCTGCTCTTAGGTCCAGAAGAGATTGTGTAAAGTTAATACTAATAGGAAAATGGCTTTGTAATAGGGATTAGGCCTGCTACTATGTACAAAAGGATGCTCGAAGTTCTGTTAGTGGCAATCTTTTTTTTTCCAGAGCACTGAACTTTAAAAAAAAAATTTTGAAAAAGCAGGTAACGAACTTTCTCACAAATACTTGTATTAAAGTACTGTACATATTGACCTAGAAATTAAAATCTAGCTGAAATGTCATTTAATGCAGATGCCAATCTGGTACCTGTCATGTGAAATTAAAATCTAGCTGAAATGTGGTTTAATGCAGATACCAATCTGGTACTTTTGAACAGAAAATGATCCAGTGCTGCTCTTGAACTTGCTCAGAGAAGAAGACATGTAGTTGAGTACTTCCTAGAGAAGGTTTTTCTGTTTTTCTTGTGATGAACCTAGTAGTAGATATTCTCATTTACAAGAACATAGTGAATTTCCTTAGCTGGAGAGAAGAGTTTTAACTCTATTGTACTGAGTACAAGTGACAACTTGTAGAAACTGAGAAGCTGGACCAGTATTAATCAGGTTTTCAGAAGAAACAAACAACTCACCTAGAATTTGGTCAAAAGATTGATTTTAAAAGATCTTTACAGTAATAAAACTTTTTATTTAAATTAATCTAGGGAGAAAACAAGATAACCTTCTGCCTGCAAACATGTCAGGAAACCTGCCCAAAGTTCGATGCTGCCAATCAGGCTGCAGAAACTTCTGTAGCTGGTTGTGACAGAGCAGGTAGAGTGTCTGGATCAAGTGCAAGATAGAAAAATGTAAACGAAAAAATGAAAACAGATCACAGTAAGGTAAGAACCTTAGCACTGCAGAAACCAGAAACCAGTAGACAGGAGACAAGAAAGATGAAAACAGGAAATTCCTCTTCTCTTCCTAAATCTCTTCTGGGAAGACTCAGAGCAACTAAGTTTTAAAATGAGAAGTAAATCATTCTGAACAAAAAGGGGACAAGATGACCTGAAAGAGTTATGGAGCTGTCAATTGCATCTGAAATAGACACTGGAAAAGCAGGTAGTTGAAATGAAATGAGCTGATAGGTGAGCTATCTAAATGATCTCTAAATGACTCTTACACAAGACGTGGACCTTCTAGCTTGGAATTATAATGAAGGATTTGACCTGTGGGTTGGGTTATATGTAATAAAGTAGAAGGTGCTTATGATTGAGAATCAGGGTTATTTATGGCCGTAAGATTGTGCAGATTTCTTGAACCAGAACTCTTTTGAACCTGAGGTGCCGAATATGACTCAAACCAGTGTTATGATCACCAAAACCACAGTTCTACTGCCTTTTAAGTGTAATATATGCAAGGAGAGTTGATGTTGGCCAAGGATAAGAGAGACATATGCCAAAGGAAATAAAGTAATCTTGATTCTTGTGTGGAAGAATCTTCAAGGTAAACTAGACAAGATGTGACTGGTAGTATAATACACAAGAATATCTACATTACCCATGCAAAGTTTGTGGTGTAACATGAGAAAGCTTTTTCTTGCGGCTTTTTTTAAACTCTGTACATCAAATAAATACTCTAGTTGCCCAAATTTGTGCTAAAATTCTAGCAGCCTTAAAATGAAATGAGACCCATTTAGGCAGAGAATTCCTTGAATGTTAAAATTTCTTGAATTGCAAGAAGGCACAAAGACTTTTTGCTGCTTCTGCTGCAACAGGGAGAAAAAAGCTGGAACCTTGGGTAGAGGGAAGCCAGCAAGATATGAATACAACAAGGCACAAAGCTAATTTAGAAAAATAGAAAGATATATTGAAATTAAGTAGACAAACCCCTCCTCTTCAGGTACGTGAGAAATGACATTTTCTAGTTTGAAGATCTGTGATGTATAGCTACAAAATTTTGTATCTGAATTGTCACAGACATTGCATGGTAAGATTAGTCCTGAGCTCTGAGCTTTCTGAAAAAAAGTACTTTTCACTCTGAAAAGTACGTGAGAAATGACATTTTCTAGTTTGAAGATCTGTGATGTATAGCTACAAAATTTTGTATCTGAATTGTCACAGACATTGCATGGTAAGATTAGTCCTGAGCTCTGAGCTTTCTGAAAAAAAGTTCAAAAAAGTTATTCTTCAGTAGAATGAAGTTTGAGACCAGTAAAGCCTGTTGCAGTGTTAGTCCACCTCCCCAGCAGAAAAGATTTGAAAATTAGTTCATCAGCTGGAAGAGGCAGTACTGAGGAACAAGGGGCTTAGCTATTGAGTGTCAGATAGATAAGATTCAGGACTGATGCCTAATAAGAAAGCTAATAGCATGGAGCAGGTCTAGTAAGAAGTAGCAAGACAGACTGACCATGCTGTGGCAAGAGACAGAGTGACAGGCCTGCTGAAGTTTTATACATTCCCCACTTCTAAATAGTCTTTCCTTCTTTCACTGAAGTGAAATAGTCTGTTCAGACATTGAAGGGGAGAAACGGAGGCTGATGAGGAGGCAGTAGCATGGTGCAAGTCAGTGTTGATGAAGACTATGAGGAGCACTTTTTTCTAAGTGAAACTTCATTGGAAAACAGAAATATTAGAAGTTTGTGCTTATGTGTGGCTTCTGTTCCTCGGGTCTACGTCATTCTTGTTTTGAAGACTTGGGTCCTGTGAAAATTATTAAATGTGATAGCTTTAACATTCTCAAAATTTTTCTTATTCTATTAAAGTAATTTTGAGTGCAGTATTTCTGATCTATAAGCAAGAAGCAACGTTAGTAGTAGCCTTTTAACAAGAGGACATATCTGGAACCCAGAACTCCTGAATTCATTTGCACACAGTTACTAAGTCTCTGTACAGAACTTTGCATCTTATTGATTTCCCTGAACTAATATTTTAAAGCATGAACTCTTACTGTGGGAATTGCAGTCAGCAGGACCCAGGAACAAACAACTTAAATTCATTGAATCATGGTTTGGGTTGGAAGGGACTTTAAAAATCACCTAATCACAAGCCCCCTACTACGGCAGAGACACCTTACACTAGACCATGTTGCTCAGAGCCCCATCCAACCTCACCTTGAACACTGCCAGGGATGGGGCAGCCACAACTCCTCTGGCAACCTGTGCCAGCACCTCACCACCCTTACGGTAAAGAACTTCTTTGTCACACCTAATCTAAATCTCGCCTCTGTCAGTTTAAAGCCATTCCCCCTTGTCCTGTCACTACATGCCCTTGCAAATCTCCTTCTCCAGATTTCTTGGAGGACACCCTTAGGGACAGGAAGGCTGCTCTAAGGTCTCCCTAGAGCTTTCTCCAAGCCCAACTCTCTTAACCTGTCTCCACAGGAGAGTGTTCCAGCCCTCTGATCATCTTTGTGGCCTCCTCTGGACCCGCTCCAACTGGTCTGTGTCCTTCTTATGATGGGGGTCCCAGACCTGAATGCAGTACTCCGGATAGGGTCTCATGAGAGCAGTGAGGGAGAATCACCTCCCTTGAGCTGCCGGCCATGTTCTTTTTTGACACAGCTCAGGATACAGTTGGCCATTGACCACAGCACTTTGAGTGTGACCATTCAGCTAATTCCTTACCCACTGAGTTGTCCACCTGTCAAATCCACTCATCTCCAGTTCAGAGATGAAAGTATGTCGTGTGGGACAGTGTCAAATGCTTTGAACAAGTCCACAGTGACTGACGTCACTCTTCCCTTATCCACCAGTGTCATAATCCCATTGTAGAAGGTCACCAAATTTGTCAGACACAGCTTGCCCTTAGTGAAGTCATGTTGGATGACACTAGTCAGCCCCTTATTGTTCTAGTGCCTTAACATAGTTTCCAGGAGGATCTGCTCCATGATATTGCCGGGCACCAACGTGAGAGTGACTGGCCTGTAGTTCCTGGGTTTTCCTTTTTAACCTTTCAAAAAAATAGGGGTTATATTTTATCTTTTCCAGTCAGTGGGAACTTTACTGGACTGCTACAACTTCTCAAATATGATGGGTAATGGCTTGGCAACTACATCTGCCAGTTTCCTCAAGACCTGTAGATGCATCTCATCAGGTCCCATGGACTTCTGCAACTTCAAGTTCCTTAGATGGTCTCAAACCTGTTCTACAGCAGGTGGTTCTTCATTATCCCAGTCCTTGCTTTTGCCTTCAGTGACTTGGGCAGCGTGGCTGGAGCTTTTGGCAGTGAAGACCAAGGCAAAAAAGTCATTGAGTATCTCAGCCTTCTCCATATTCTGGGTAACCAGGTGTACCCTTTCGCTCTAGATGGTCTCACGTTTCCCTAGTCTTCCTTTTATCACCAACATACCTATAGAAGCTTTTCTTGTTGTGCTTGAACTTTCTGGTCAGATTTAATTCTATCAGGGCTTTAGCTTTTGTAACTTGGTCCCTGTCTGCTTGGACAACTTCTCGGTATTCCTCCCAGGCTCCCTGTCCTTGTTTTCACCCTCTGAAGGCTTCTTTTTTTGTGTTTGAGCTTGTCCAGGAGCTCCTTGTTCATGCACACAGGCATCCTGCTTTTCTTGCCTGACTTCCTCTTTGTTGGAATGCATTGCTCCAGAGCTTGGAGGAGGTTATCCTGAATATTAACCAGCTTTCTGGTCCCCTCTTCCCTTTAAGGAAAGCCTTCAGGGCTTTATCTCATGGTACTCTACCAAGCACGTCTCTCAAGAGGCCAAAGTCTTCTCTCCTGACGTCCAGGGTAGTGAGCTTGCTGGGCACTCTCCTGGCTGCCCTCAGGATCTCAAATTCCATCATTTCATGGCCACTGGAGGCAAAGCTTCCCTCAAGCTCTACATTCCCCGCCGGCCCCTCTTTGCTGTTGAGGACAAGGTTCAGCATAGCACCCCTGCTCACTGGCTCCTCTATTGCTTGGAGAAGGAAGCACAATGTCAACACATTCCAGGAAGCTCCTATATTGCTTATGCCATGCTATGTTGTTCCTCCAACAGATGTTGGGGTAGATGAACATGAGACTGCTCCTATCTGCCTACAGAGGGCCTCATCTGCTTGGTCTTCCTGATTGGGTGGCCTGTAGCAGACCCCCACTGTAATGTCCCCTGTCCCTGCTCTTCCTTTAATCCTGACCCATAGGCTTTCAGTGGGCTCCTCAACCAACCCCCAGCAGAGCTCTCTGCACTCCACTTGGCCACTATGCAGACGATGACACCTTCTCCTTGTCTCCCCAGCCTGTCCTTCCTGGAGAAAGAATTCTTTATGGTGTGTGGTTTTTTGGTTTTTTTTTTAGCACTAGTTCTTTAATTACCTAGATGCTAGATAGAAAATGTATCAAGACTGCTGTCCCTTTCTGTCTTTTGTTTGACAGTTGTACAAAGAAATGGCTATTGAAAATGTTACAACCTATCTAGTCTAATATTTGTGTGATTCTTTAGTTTTACTTGCAGCTGTAGCTATATGATGCCAAACAAAGATTCAAATAAAGTTTTGCAAAAATAATGTAGAACTGGAAAGAACAAAGCTGGGGGAAAATCCACAATTTTTTTGTAACTTAGTATATTCTTCCACCTGAGAACTTGTATTCTTCACTGCATAACTCATTTAAAACAGGGAGAAGTAGTAGCGAGTTAATATTTCCTGGACTTTGTAGAGCTAGAGGATTTTTAAAAGTTTGGTTTAGACTAGTAATGTTTTGTCTGTATTGTAGTTAAACAAGCATCCTGTTTGTTCTAATTAAAAACTTCATCTCCTTTGAACATTGTGTCATATGGCAATAGTACAGAAATCCAAGGTTCAACTGTAGAGAAAGAAACTGATATGAAAATGCTTGTCAAATAACTAGGTCTTATTACTCACTAAAAGCTATGGAGAAGTAAAAAAATATAAGATTCTAACTTGAAAAGCTATCTAAAAATGACTGTAAAGGTTTCAACACTCCAAAAGACTTACCCCAGGCCTGATTCCTCTTTTGAAAAATTTACAAAACTTATTCCTATGTGAAGAAGAGCTTTCAATAATTTTTCTGGTATTCTCATGACACCTCCCTCCATGAAGTGTTTCCTGGATATGAAACTTCGTCACAGTTAATTCTACTTCTTTAATAGGTCTGAAGCAGACAGCTGAGCTGGACTAGAGAATAATATCATTGACAATTTTAAAACCACCAAATGTCCTTGTTATGAGTACTGGCTTGCAGTCAATATTGAAACAATACTTGCATGAAACATTTCTAACTTTCTACATCCATCAGTTTACTAGGCTGGTGATCTGTCAGGGAAGGATTCTTTTATCTGTGTAAAGCAGGTTTCTGTCTTTTGAAAGGGTGAATTATTATTATTATTATTATTATTATTATATATTTTTTTTTAATTTGTGGAAGTGAAGACGAATGAAGTACAAAACAGCCCTAAAAACAGCTTTCACTGTCTGTCAGCTACTTTTTGAGGTAGGCTAGATGTGACCTTCTCTTTGAAGAGCAGGCTGATGCTGGTGAAAGAGCTTGAGAAGCCAGCATGAAATTAGGCGTTTGCAGGCAAGGTCCAAGAACTGCAAAGGAAAGAGTGAGGCAGAACATAATTAGGGAAACTTTTGCTCCCCAGGTCTGGATTTTCAGCAAACTCAGGGAAACCTTGAGGGGTTAAGGGCCCCGGATGAGAAAGACAGAGGACAAAGCTGTGAGAAATCTCTATTTAGTGCCAGAAAGCTTTTAGAAGTTCCGAATCTTTGGCCCAGATCTCCACCTGGTGTTAATTCCACTAAAATCAAAGGAATTATGCAAGGATCTGAGACTGCATGTGAGAAAGATTTATAATTGTATTCTTGAAAATGTGCATGAGTTCACAGAAAGAAAGCATGTCTAGACAAATAGAGAACTATAAGCGGCTAGTTATTGTATTGCACTGTAATGTTTACTGTTTCTTGATGTTGTCAGGGTAACTGCTTTAATTAAGAATCTCTGAATTCCCTCTAACCTTTACCTTATTCTCAGCTGGATGGAAATAAACCTTCTGTTATTGCATGTGTGTCAATCCTTGGAGGCATACAAGAGAACAAACTGCTAACTAAAACATCTGTGAGTGTATCAGTAGTTTCATTGCATGTTAGAGCTATACTAGATATTGCATATAGCTCTTAATTTAGCCAAGGGAACATGTGAAAAATACATTAAATTACATTAAATTGATTACTTATTCTTAGATACATATATATACACAAGTATGCAACTGAGCTTTCCTGAATTTGTGTTATTTGTTGTATATTTTTAAGCTTTTATTCTCTCTTTTCTCTCCTGGTTCTTTTTTACCATGCGTAGCAAACAGAACACACTCTGTCTTTATCACCTTTATAACAAGAATTTATATTGATATTATTAGGTTCTAGAAACATCTTAGGGTGTTTGGTTGTTTTTGTTTGGATTTTTGCTGTTGTTTGGTGTGGGGTATTGTTTGTTTGTTTGTTTGTTATTTTCCCCACTAGTGACATTAATGTTTGGTTACTCCATTCTGTGGATGCCTTCTGCATAGTGTTTTGGATTTTGACTTTGTGTTGTCTTTTGCTGCGTCTTTATACACGGTCTTTCTCTTTTCTTCTTTTTATATAAAGCATTTAAATGTTTTCTAGACTAACATGTTACAAGTCAAACTGTTTACATACACGAAAACTTCACCTTCTGTTGTAGATGAAATTTTTTTGCTAACATTGTCATAGTTAAGTTTTACCACTAGATTCTACTAAATTCCTTTGATTTTTGATAGTAAGAAAGTTGTAAATAGAGACACTATCATTACAATTCTGTAAAGGCATGTTTTGTCTCAGCTAGAATGCTATCAGGAAGGTAATTACACTATACTTCTATACTTCAAGGATAATTCTCAACTTTAATCATTCTATTACCCAGTTTCTAGTGGATCACTAATGTCTTCATTCTTCTCATCTTATATTACACGGGAACAAAGCAGTGAGCTCTGTGTTACAGTCAGAAAATGGTGGTTTGATGTATTGAAAATTAGCTAAATGCTATACTCTTTGATGAAGTTGGAAAATACAATATGGGATGTAAAACTCCCAAGCCTGACACAGTATTAAAATATTTATCTGCTTTAGGCATTTCTCATGTTTGTGGTGAAATTATGTGGTATTACTGCTGAGCAAGCAAGCACTGATTGTATTTACTTTATCTAAACTTTTTAACTTCTGCAGAATGAATGATTCAAGGGTCAGTCAAGGATGTTTAGGTGATGCTTGTGATAGTTGAGAATAGCAGATACTCCTATGTTATTTATTTATGTATGCAAGAGAGAGAAGTGATTTCACAAAGAATGCTGGGTCCTTCAAGGGAGCAGAGGCTGTGACAGGTACGTGGATTTCCTAGGGTGCTGCCAGCTAAACAGACTGACTTGAAAACCTGTATTGAAGAAGCTTAGCTGGCTGTGTTTCCTGTGATTGTGCATAGGCTGCATTTTTGAGATGGTGGGAAGATGGGTGCTGTGTGAGCAGCAGGGCAGGTTACACACCCTGAAGGACTTGTGTGGCTTCTTGTTGCAGATCTTTTAAGCAGCTTTATAGACAACAGACAACATGGCTATAATTTTTATACTGTAGTGCAACAATACTTTTGTTGCGTCTTGGAATGCCCGTTCATGAGGGTCAGAATGCAGATAATCAGTCTGCATTGTCATTCTTTGTCTGCATTGCATTGTTATTTCTTTTCTTTCGAAAAGAGTCAAATTTTGATTTTTTGAACGTCAACACTGGAGAATTTCACCTTGGGCAGCATTGTGGAGAGAAAGGAGAAACATTTCAACTATGTATGTAACACTGTCCCTAGCTCTTCTAGCTAATGATGTAGATCCCTATTCCCTATTCTTAGCACCACGGTTTGATAAATGCTCCAATTTTGTAACAGCAACAGGAATTGAAGAAAAGTGCAGAAGAGAATGAGCTGGCTATGCAGTTTAAAAGAAGAATGGAGCAAATCTATAATATGAATTGTGTGAAGAAAATCTTGGTATATCTTTCTGTGTTTTGTTCTTTTTTGAATTTTGTGTAAATTTGAATTTCTGTGTAAATAAAAATGTGATCCTAAAAATTAAATAGGAAAGTAATGGAGTTCTTTGAGGATAGCAAAATCCCTCTTCTCCATATAATCATGCACATTTATGTTACTGAAATACTAAACTGATAAAAGTTTACATATCTGTCACCAAATGAAAAGTCATCCCAAAAGAAACACTGTCTGTGAGAAAATCCAGAAAGGCTGCACAGAATTTTAAACAGGTACTACCTGTTTAGAGGTCTTTGTAATAAGCTACAATCCCTATAAAAGGCTGCAAGTCTCAGCAAAAATAATGTGAAACTCATAACAGTTTGTTTTTCCCTGACCCTTTCCTTTTGATCAACTAATATTTACAAAGAGTATACTCTAGAATTACTCTTGCTGTTCAGTTCCGTACCTACTAGGGAATTAGCAACGGTACTGAAAACAGAGGTAATATATTACGTAGTGTTCTTATGGGTAGAACTTAGCTAGATTTCGTTAGCCTAAACACAGCTATCCTGATGATGACAATACCACTAAGAATATAAAGGCATGTGTTTTGTTTCATGAGCCACTGGTAATACAGGAGTAGTTCTTTGGTGTTTTCATGTATACTAGAGAACTATCTTTGAAAATGAGATACAACAATCAGGTGCAGGTAGACATGTAGGGAAACATAGGTCACTTATACATTTTTTGCTTTCCTTTGCTTACTCTTTGCAACCTCTGGATGCTATTTTCCCAACATTCATTCTCTTCTGCTGCTGTAGTCTGCTGCTACAAGTTTGCAGCTCCTTCAGCCTGGATAGCAGAAAGGTATTTTTGCAATTGCTGGTTTCTTGCTTTACATTAATTACAAGTCTATCTGAAAAGTCTACCTCATAAGACCAAATCAGATGAATCATAATTTTCAGGCATAGTGACAGCGTGTATCTTAGTGAAAGGAGAGTTGGAAAGGGGAGGGGAAAGTGAAAAGAAAGTGAAAGGAGAGTAATTGCAATGGAAGTAACACTGGCTGTGCTAATAGGTGGTATTGACACAGAAAGGGCAACACTGGCTCTGTGTAAGTTTAGGCTGGAAATGGATAAGAATCTGTACTTCAGAGGCTTAAGATCCTTGAATGGTCTTCTGATAAAATAGGAGCAAGGAGTAACTTCTAAAATGAGGTTCAGTAAGTCTATGAAAGGGATTAGATGATAACAGGGCAGTGGAGTTGATGACCCAAGAGATTAATTTATTCTCATTGCCTCTCACACGTTTTTCAAGGGATAGTTTGCCTGAAGATTGAGTGCATTGCTGAGTCTCATCTTGCTTTGAAAAGTAAATATCATGTTCAGCCATTATCATGGTAGACTTTCTTAAAAATACTCTTGGAAGGGATAAGTGCTTTAGATGCCTTAAAATGCTCTTCCTGTAGTGCAGATTAGTCTAATCTTGATTAATCACATCTTTTGCACTCCCTAGAGTGTTAGCAAAGAGAAGACAAGCCTAGCTAAATTGAAAGAGCAGTTTTCAGCACTGATTTCCTACATATGTGGAGGAATTTGGTGTACTTACAAAACCTCAGTGAGGAGGCCAGAGTAAAGCAATCCTATAATCTATAAAATACTAGAAAAAAGCTTTCTTTCTTGTAATTATGACATGATTTTGAACAATAATAGGCTGTTTCATACCAGCAAGTGGAGAACAGCATTCCTTTGATGTAATGTTATTTCATTTTTGATGTGGGAGATCACAGTCATTGTAAAACAGGAGCCTGCTCATGTACTTTTTCAAGGAGCAAAGCTAATTACGTCTCAAACTGTTTTGTCTACTTAGGAAATACAGGAATATCTCTCCATACAATACTTTAAATTAATAAAATAAGTTTAAGTAGCTTACAATTATATTGATACTTGCAACTGTCAGGAATAATGGGGAAACAGAGCTGTCTATTTGTTAAGTAATTTTTTTATTCCTCTCATCTTATGAAGCTTACATCAGCCCATTAACGCCACCTTTTTCCTTATGTCGCCTTACACGCATCTGCAGGGTCTTGGTCAAATGCAGTTCTTTATTTAGTAAAATCAAAATGTAATCATTTCATGCTACTGAACTCCACAGTGGAGAGGCTATTTGCACGAAACCGTTGTTTTTGGGTTTTTTTTCCCTTCCAATTAGATGGCCAGAATAAGGAGTTTCTAGAGCAAAGCATCAAAATGTGTAGTAACAGAATTTCAGGTTAATCTAACACATAAGACTCTGGCTGAAGCAATGACACACTTTTGGTTGACTGGAAGCTGAAGACATATGTAACAAAAGGTTCATTATACAAGTAAATAATATTCGTTATGCATATTTTAATATGATGGACATACACAAGCATACAGAAGATTGAAAGACTCATTATATAAAAGCATCCTTATCTTCTGCCTACATCTTTTTATTCTATGGTTACCTACTTCTTGAGCAGTCTCCGAATTAAGACAGGAACCCTGTGTGGCACTGTTTCATATTTTAATTGTATGGCAATCTACTTCTCAGTGATTTACAGTTAACTGAGAAACAACAGTTAACTGAGAAATAACTATTTGTAATGGAATAGAGAATTTTTTCTTAGTGCATATATTTTCACTCTGACTGTTAGGTTGGGAAGCCAGTGAACAAAGTTGGATGGAAAGACTACTTTTAAGATTGCTTACAATCCGCAAAATGAATACATTGTAATTAAGTTGGTGCATATCTAAATAACTAAAATGATGCGGTTTTGTCAATGAACTTTCTTCCCCCCAACTGATCTGTTCATATACACACATGCACAGATGGAGGGTGTGGGAATTAATGGACTTAAAACTGCCTTTAATTTCTTAGAAATTACTAATATAATTTACATTAATGGAGAGAAAAATCCAAAAGTATCTGCTTGACTGAGACAATGTATAATTCAGATTTTCTTATTAATTGTTTCTGCCAACAATTTCTGGAGTAATATTTTTGTCACTTTGAAGAACTGATGCAGGCTGCCTTTTTGAGAGCTTGAAGGTCATTTAGTCTTTGCCACAGCTCAGTTTATGCCATATAGATTAGTTGTTTTATTTTTCATTTAAAATACACACACTGTGTATTTTAAAGCACACCACTAGCTTTAGATACATCAGCATATCTTTTTATAACATTGCTATAAAACTTGTTGGGTAATTCAGGTCCCAGTGATTTCACAAAAAGATCTTCAGAATTTAGAGTCTTTCTTGACATTCTATTGATTGTTTCAAGTTTTTTTTTAAGCTCTTATTTCTAAAACTTGATTTATCACCATTTTATATTTGTCAGTATGTGTGCTGCTGTATTCGTATTTAAGGATGCTGACCTACCTGAGCTGGCTATGAATGAGCTAATGTAGGTATTGTTTAACCAGAGCGGTAAAGAGCTCAGTTCAGGCTGATGAACCTTAGTTACTTTGATTACAACCAGTACAGCATCTCTGCATGATTCAGTGAACAGAGTTATCATAGTTTCTTTTTATTATAACGTAAATCAGTGATATCTAGAAGATCTTGACAGAGTTATAGAGGGATCTGAACACTTTTGACTGCCTTGTCTCTTCTGCTCCCCTGCTAGTTGTGGGTAACGAGGCTTGTGGGAAGCACAAGCATCCCTCAAAGTAATGTTTGTGCCCCCAGAAGCCTTGCATTTCTCATATTACATGCATTGTGGAGACTACTGAGGAGCAGAGATCAGTCATGGCCTTCTCTGCACCTGGAGACAGCTCCAGTAGGCCTGGCCTTCTGGAAAGCGAAACCAATCCATCTGTGCTAGCAGTTTTCTTTACAAGACATGCTAACATAGTCTCCTTGGAGAACCTATGAAATTAAATTGTTCTCATTGTCTGTTATTTCTAACCCTGCTTTAACAAAGAAATGGGTGGTTTCTTCTAGATCTGGCTAGTGGTGCAGTGGTGGGTCACTTTGAAGTACAGAGAAGCATTCTGGCTTGCCTATATTAGGTGAAAGTATATTGTGTCTGATCCAACAGTCCAAAGGAGGTGAGGCTGCCGCAGCTCTGTGTCCCCACGTCCAGCCAGCAGTGAGGATGAAAATGTATTCCTACTAGGGACATGCATACAGAATAGATATATACACCACACACATACAGATATACATGTCTGGCTACACATACCACAGACATACACACTGAGCGCCCACATGAACTCAAATAGCACCAATAGCTGTACTCTGCTCTGGCTGAGTAGGACAGAGGTGCCTTGGTGGGAATATAGATATAATGTGGATCCCTCCACTAGCTGCCTGCGGATCCCAGTCTCCCTATATGCTGACAGGCATAGAATCATAGAATCATAGAATGGTTTGGGTTGGAAAGGACCTTAAGATCATCTAGTTCCAACCTCCCTGCCACGGGCAGGGATGCCTCACCCTAGTCCATCACCCAGGGCCCTGTCCAACCTGGCCTTGAATCCTTGCAGGGATGGAGCATTTACCACTTCTTTGGGCAACCTGTTCCAGTGTCTCATCACCCTCACAGTAAAGAACTTTTTCCTTATATCTATCCTGAACTTCCCCTGTTTAAGTTTGAACCTATTATCCCTTGTCCTATCACTACAGTCCCTGATGAAGAGTCCCTCTCTGGCATTCCCTGAGGCTGCAGGCCCACTCCTGCTGCTGCTACAAACCATCTTACTCCTCCCACTGTCTTGCTCCAAGATGTCCAGGACTGCCCTCAGCCACCATTAGTGAGTTCCTTTCCTGGAACAGGCCATGTCCTTCCCTCTGAGCACCTTGGTTTTCCACCTGTCTTTGTGTCCCTGCACTTCTCTCGGCTTATGCAGATGGACCTGGAATTAGCCTGACAGGTTGTTTCTTGAGCTCTCCCTCCTCCATTGCCTCTGTTCTTTGTGGCCATGCAGACCAGGTTTTATCACATAATCTAACAGTCTGTCCTGTTCATTTCCCCAAGGTTTGCCATGCCTATGCCACGGCTAAGTGGTACAGTTTGCCTACCTTTGTGGTTTCAATCAGTCACTGAGCCCAGATAAGTTAAATATATCAAATCCAGACAGTGACAGCTCAAGGTGTGGGCTACATACAGTTTCATTCCTCCTGGTTTGGGAGCAGGAAGCTCTTGGGTGGAAAGTGACAGACACTGTAACTGAATGTAATCATTGAAGTTACACGTCTTCATGAGGAATACTGACAAGGGACAAGAACAAAAAGCCAAGAGAGGATTACTTTCACACAGGACATAAAGGCCACTTCAGCCTCCATCCTCCTGGGAGCAGTATCCCCACTTCAATTGTTTTCAAACACACAAAAACATGGCAGCATTTTTGTCAGCTTGAGTGCCAGTGGGGAGGACTGACTGGTGAAAAATTGCCCCATGAGAATGTGAGGGTGGAAGGCGCAGAAAAACTTTCTGGTGTGACCTCTGGATGATAACCAAAATGGGTTCATGAGCGAGTGGAGCTGACTGTGGAAAATGTGTCTTCAGTGCATTCACTGGCTGTGATCACTTAGTCTACCACATCCTCTCTCATTCTCCACTTCTGTGCTTTCTATTTAAATCATCCCCTACAGAGTATGGCAATCACTGTGTTTACTGATGTGTGGTTAGATTAAATTGATTCATAAAATTAATGTCAACTAAACTGTCTGATTGTGGCCATATTTTAATTTTTTGTTTGCTTGTTGTTTTTAAGTTGCTAAAACTGTGTCTTTAAACAAAAAGAATCCCAACAGCTACTGACACTGTTAAGGTTCTTCTCCAGCATCTCTGGCTTTTAGCTTGTGTAATCCTGCATTTACCCTGCCTGTCCTGCCTCCTTTTTTTGCTAGAAGCCTGACACATCTTTTCTCCAAAGGCAGAATAGTGTCTATAACTGTGTCAAGCTTATGGATAGCTAAAGCAGAGGGAACTCTGAGAAGCTTTGACCATAAATGATGAAAGTTGGTCTCCCTGACCTTAGGTGCAGCATATCCCACAATATAAAGCTTCCTCAGAAACACATACTCACTTTCTGCAGTACATGTATGTGTTTTTTGTGACTTTACTCTCTTTATTGTTGCTTATTATACACATTGTAGAAATTGAAGAAAGAATGCATCTGACTAATATGTTTTCCAGAGAGGAAAAAACTTTGTTGTTTTTTTAATTTGAATTCTTGTGCATTGTCCTTAAATTGAATAATGACATCAAACATATCAGGACAATTAGAAGTATATGATTTGGGTCGTCTCTATGATAGCAAATAACAAATATTACAGGAACATATTAAAAAATCCCCAAATGAATCTCTAATGCTTGCCAGTAGTCCTATGAAAGACTACCTCTTTGCATGATCATGTTTTGGAGCCCTGCTTATCTTTCCATATTGAGCGTGTAAATAGTAGGTAATGTAGTACTTTCTTTTTCTTTTAATGGGATGTGTTGATGGAATTCCAGTGCATAAGTCTCTTTCCCTCACCAGTTTTATTGCTGTACAAAAGTAGTACATTTCACAGTGATGGAGTTATCCTTAATTCATAAAATCCAAAAAAGATCCAAAAATTAAGCTGTTCTTCCATGAAGGATCTGAGCAAGAAGGCATTCATGTGGGATCTGTTACAAAGAGGATTCACAGTGGAAAGTCAGATCAAATCATTACAGCCATTTAAATAACAAGACAAAATAGTTTCAAACTTCATGATAATTCCAATTTTTGCAAACATTTTTTAGAGCTAAACCTGTTTTCCTTAGTCATGAACAAAGCCACAGAAAGTGAGGAAGTCTTGCAAAAAAAGCAGATTCTAACTTATAATCTTGTTCTGCCTTTTCTATACAGAAAATACGGAGAGAACACGATCAACTTGCTGCGGGCTGAATAGGTGGAAGGAGGCCAAGTGTACAAATACAGCAAAAAATTAAAAAAAAAATTTCCTTGTTTCCCTTTCCATGGTAGGAAGCAAGATTTTGATGTTTTTATTTTTATTTTTCACTATGAATGTAATGCTTATGACTAGGTATAAAGGAAATCAGGAAATGCATTGTTGAATATAAAACAATAAAGGCGTTATTCCTGCAGTAAAACTGATTTTGCTCTGAAGAGTGGCATTTACTAAAGAAAATATTTTTGTGTATTTCCAGGGGCACATATGTGATTAAGGTTGATTATGAAGATAAAATTATCCATTTTTGATCAGAAACTCATATCTAAACTTTCATACAGACTTTTTATTTCTTCCCTTATTGTTGAAAATGATTTTCTTAACATTCTCATGTGACACAGACCAATAGGGTATTCAGGTCTATTAAAGGAGATTTTTAGAATGAAATCAGCTGTGGAATGTTCTACAAATGTGGTTCAATAAGCTCCATATAATTTCAAAAAGAAAATGGTGCATACAAGACTATCTGGGGAATTAGCATAAATACAGTGTTTCACACGGATTCATACAAGAAGGACCTCTGGGAGAGTAAGACACTTTTCAAATAGCCTATGAAAAAAACATATCTCTTTCTAGAGTCCTAAAGCACAAAATTTGCATATTAATAGAAGATTAAAGTGCCCATCAAGTATTCTTTAGCTGTTACTTTTTTCTTGTCTATTTTTGTCTTCTCATAAACATCCTTCATAATAAAAAGAGACTCCTGAATCTCCAGTTATTGTGTTGAATCACTAAGGTTTCACACTGCAATAACACACAGGATTTTTGAGTTTGAACCCTTTTGAGAAGTGCTCCCCAGATTCTCTATTAGGTGATTTTGCCCTCTCTTTGCACTCCTTTCCTCTTCAAGTTTTACCTGACTTCTTTATCAGGGTCCGAGCATTTTTTTAAGGCTAATTTCTACGTGGTTTTCAGTCCCATAACAGTCATATTTTTAGATATGAGTCATACAAGTCTATTTGATTTTGAATTGTATATTCAACAATTAAAAAGTTCCTGAAGTGAAAAATCTATTGTTTGACTAGGTCCAAAAGGCAGATAATATTTTCACAGTTAAGTATGCTGAATTTTAGAGAGTTGTTAATGTTGCAGCACACCTCACTGTGAATAAGACAATTATATGTAAAGGACTTAAAAAATTATTTACAATAATTACTGTAGGCTTAGGTGAAGCTACAATTAAAACTATCTTCATTCGAAGCAATAAGGCAGTGAGATAGCGGCCATGTAGTGCTGTTCTTCATGGATCTCTGTAGGCAGGATGAGACAACTGTTCAGTCAGACCTACCTTTTCTGAAGGTAAAAATTGACTTTAAGAAACACTCTCTATTTATCAATAAGCAATATTGCACAAATAAAACCAGAAATATCTGAAACTTTGAATTCTAAGTGACATGATTGCTAAATTCTTTAAGTCTGCATATTCATTACATTCTTGCAATCTGTAAAGTGTGCATTTCTTGTTGGCAAAGCAGACTAAAACTGAATATCTTTTTCAGTTTCCATAAACACAGTATACAGTGTAGCTCCCAAAGTTTAAGCCTCATTGCAGAATCAAAAGGTTCCCCAGTCATACCCAGCTGTGCAAGCCAGAGCAGTCTCGTCACCCACTGATGATGGTTTTCTGCAGCAGCAGCACTTTCATTTACATGATCAGTGTGTTTTTCTCTAGTCCTTGTACTTCTCTTAATCTCCTGTATGCAGCTGTTCCTAGGGACTCCATAAGGCTTTTCCTGATCTCCCTCTGACTTTGCATTGACACTTCCTACCTCTGGGTGAGAAGGGCACTGGTTTTTGCTGATTCTTTCTGAGTTCATTTGCTTAGCTTTCCTACCAAAGGAGCCACAGTAGACGTGGTGTACAGACAGAAAGAGTTTCCAGTAACTCTCATAGTCTCGTGAGTGCAGTTGCAGGCATGATGGATGAATGGAAGCACAAAGTCAGGACTTTTACAGCAAGACTGGGATGGCTTGTTCTCCAGGGACTGTGACTGTGGTGAAGGGCATTATGCAACTCCAGCTACTTTGTGGGTTTTTGGAAGTCATCAGTGCAATTTCTGTCACATTGATGCCAGTTCTGCAAATTAGATAGAAAAGGAACAACACACCTAGCAAAGGCAACATCAGTTGTTTTCTTGCTAGTCGTACTTCATTGTCTGAATTAAATTGAGATCAAGACCTCAGAGACAGAATGTGAAAAAAAGTGTACTGAAAATTTCCAACAACAGTATCTTCAATTTAATGACAATAGAGCTTCTTGAAATAAATTACTATAAAGTCAAGTCCCAGCACTTCACTTTGGAGCTGTACTTTTAAAGGAAGATGAGTATACCAAAATATGTTTGGTGGAGTCCTTTCTGCTTTAAAGTATATAGAAGTTTTATGAGAGGCAAATGTACACTTAATTGGCATACATATGTCAACAGTATGCACTAGAGGGGAAACTGTGTATTCTGCCAAGACAGCTGTTTATGCCATAGGGTTGGCTGTATGTGAAAATGGATGATCCATCCTCCAGTCTGTGGGTACTGGATGTATTCACTAATGTGTCTTGTTCTTTTTTTCTGAATGGGTTTGCAAGCTTGGCTGTAAGGCAAGGTTGCAGTTCTGGAAACTGGCCTTTGTCTTCTTCACAGCTGATGATTCGTCTTCTAGCAAATGTGTTATGGCTAATTAGGTGACACTGCTTAAAGAGGTAAGCTGCTATGAATTTTTTTAATAATGATAGGCCCTTTGCTCCTCACAGGATTATTTAAGATTTTATTGCTTTAATGAAAATAAAATTTTGTTGGTACAAGCTAATGAGAGGACCTCAGTCTTTTTTTCTGGCAAAATGTGCAGGTAGCTATCAAATTACATTGAAGAGAGTCCATGAGAAACATCAGCTGTAAGAAAAATTTCAGTAGTGCTGTATCAGAAAAGTTGTTTGTGATTGCTGTGTGGGTGTATGATACAGAATCAGAGCGAGCTTTCTAAAACTCATTTTATTTCTCTTTGAATTTTTTTAGAGTCCAAAGAGGGGTGATGAAAACCTGTGATAGAAAAGTATTTCCAAATTTTGGTTCACCCCTTCAAGTCAACACAGACTATCTGACACACCAGTGAATCCTGTCTCAACAGATCTTTGTTCTTTCCATTTGTACTGCATGCAAACTGCAGGGCATTTAGGTAGGCTGAATTCCTAGTCCTACCAATAAGTAGCTTTCCTGTCTGTTTTTGTTGTTTTTACTCGACAACAATATTTTTAATAGAAGACCATAGGCTTTGTTGGAAACTGTCTCACTAGTCAGACCACAAAAGAATCCCTGCCCCACAGACCTCAGCCTGACTCTTTTGTGTAAAGCTGGTGGCATAAATGTTCTTGAGCAGTCAATATGAATGAAGATCTATTATTGGACTTTTAATAGATCAGTCAAGGAAGTATGAGATAACTAAATTTAAAGTATTCAGATTGCACAGATATTTTGTTTCTGGGTTTGTTTTGTCTTTTAAATACATGATGGTTTTTACAGGCAGTGACTATAATTTTTATACATCTATCTATCTATTTTGTTATTACAACATCATCTAAATAGTATGGCTGTGATCAGTAAATAGAGACTACATGAATTCATAATAGTAATCAACAAACTTCCTAGACATAAAGACAGTTTCTATTTTTATAATATTTTTGTAAATATTTGATAAAGGCCAAAATAGTCTCTAGTAGATGATCACAATGTGAAAGAGTCTCCTCTCGTCTGTTCTCACTTCTGACCTGAGCATAATCATAGCATTTGCATCCCAGTCCTACCCCTCAGAAGGATAACCCCCTAGCTAAGCTGGAGTATTTGCTGGTGATGAGGAGCCATCCTTCGTTTTCAGCTATTTATTCCTGTACTAAAGGAAGCGTTCCAGCTTTGCCAGTGAGGAAGCCACAAGAAAGGCTATAAAAAACCATCATTTTGGGTGGGGTAGATTTATATTTCCTGTAAGCAGGTTTGCTTTTAACTGGTTTAGACCCTGATTTCAGGAAATACCTTGTTCCATATGTAGGAACTTGTTGACATAATCTGTTGCCATGAAGTATTCTGGTGTTTCTAAGCACAGGCTTTAGAAAAAGGTAGATGAAGCCCTGATCCGGCTGACAGGCCCCTTAGGCAGGAGCACCGCTGTGATCACATTGGTTGCTGCAGATGCATGAGCCGTAACAGCTGGTGATAATGGGTGAGGAGGAGGGCAGAGGCCACCTACTGCCCCCACAAAGTCCACTTTCACAATTTTGTGGATGCTGAGAGTTTTAATTTCCACATCTTCAGTGAAAAAAAGTGATAGCACACTTATCCTTACCAGTATAAAATATAGCCAGTGAACTTCCATGTTATGTGCTTGACATGAGGTGTAGTCATTTAGTCATATATTCTAAATTTCTTATTTAATGTTTTCACATGCTAGAAACCATTATATTATAATAATTTTGTTCATTCTTGACAACAACCAAAAACCCCAAAATCAAAAGTATAGTATATTGTATGTCAGAGCTTACACAACTCCCCAGAGCTCTTTGTCAAGCCATCTTTACTGCTGGATTCTCCTTTAGATACCGTACTGTTGTGTGTATTTGGTTTTGCTTAACCTGCCACAGTAAGGAGTATTAGTGTGTGAGGTAACTCCTGTTTTCCCCGTTATAAAATAAAATCTTAAATATTCAAGGGCACGAATCACATAGAAAGGCTTCACTTTTGGTGAGCATGTGCTGAAATATGCTGTATGTCACATATCTAGTTTCGTAGATCATCATGGATTTATTTGGATTTATCTCTTTGTACAATATTTTTACTTCTTAGTTCTACCTTAACATGTTTTCACTGAAAGGATTTTTAAGATTTTAATTTTAGAAAGTGCTCCATTGCACTTTTAGTAGACAATAAAGACACTGTGTGTATGAATGTGCACGTTTCACATTGCAAACTCAGAAATGAGAAAAGTAAAATTTCATGTCACATGAAACAGCAAAATCAGAGGATCATGTTCTAATAGTACTTTTCTCAATTTTACTTTCTGTCTCCTGCTAACAACCCAATGACTAATATAGCACACCCTACAGTGACACTACATTGGCAAATACCTCAGGTGGAGGCCATCTATTTTTGCACATATGAAATCCATTCTATATTGATTTAACAAGATGTAATAAGAGATCACAACTGAGTCATAGAAGAGACCTTCACTGCAGAGATACAAATTTGAATTTAGGAAAAGCATTCACTTGGCAGACTCCAGGGAATCTATTTTTTCTGTCCATCTTCTTTTTTCCATGGAGGAAAGAAATTTCTAAGTTTTAAAGTTTCTGACTGACGCAATGAGGAAATGATGATTCCAAGAGTAAATGTAGGTAAACTGATGTCTGATACGTACTCAGCTTCACTGTACATGAATCTTCTCATCTGGGATATATGTCTACCTCTGTTGCAAACTTAAACGTATGCACGCTAAAAGAAATTCAAACACAACTGCAATAATTCTGCATTACGGGGAGTGCATCATCTCTGCAGGTGTATCTGATGTGTTAAGAGGGATAGTGTTTTCTGGTGGAATTTTAGTTTATTAAGCAGACACAAATTATAACCTCCAGGACTTGTGAATTTTCACCAGTTTGTTGAAATTAAGAAAGACTGACAGTATATGAAAGATAGGTAACTAACTCCATATGGTCATGAATCCCACTTCACCTGTTGTGACCAGCAAGTTGATGTCTTAGGGGAAAACCCAGTTCAGTACATGAGATCAGTACATCTTTCCTTTAATAACAAAGGGAAGAAAGGAAATCTCATACAGAATTTTGTAAATAATCTTTTGTGACTGAATTGCTCTCACGAAAGAATATTAGAACAGTTTACAATAATATACAAGCTAAAAAATACAAGATTGATGTCTGAGAAGAAATTTCAGGGTAAGTTTAATAATGAATTCTTCTCACTGGAAGATTTGAGGACATCTATTCAGTGATATAGTCTGTGAGACGAATGTCTAGGTCAACTTGTGGCTTTCATTAAAGACCATGGGCAAACTGATAGCAGTCAAATATCACACCAATTATAACTTTTCTATTTCTTGAGACTCTAGGTGGATTGACAAAAGATTTGAGGGAAAGTAGGTCTTATGAAAGCTTTTTAATAAAGTACAGGATTTACAGAGTTAAAAAAACCTGCTAGGTTCTGGGATATGGTGAACTATAAAACGAATCACATATTCCGTATAACAGGCAAAAATCTGTTTCTTTTCTTCTCGTAAGTACGTGAAGGAACTCTATCTTATCTAGCACTTCATAAATTTTTTTTTGCACAGCTACAGGTTGGGTGGAGAAGAGATTCAGAGCAGCCCTGCGGAAAAGGGCTTGGGGGTGTTGGTCGACAAGAAACTGAACATGAGCAGGCTTCAGTATGCACTCACAGCCTAGAAAGCCGACTGTATTCTGGGCTGAATCGTAAGGAGCATGACCAGTAGGTCAAAGCAAGTGATCCTGCCCCTCTACTCTGCTCTCATGACACCCCACTTGCAGTACTGTGTGCAGTTCTGGTGTCCTCAACATAAGAAGGACATGGAGCTGTTGGAGCAAGCCCAGAGAAGGGCCACGAGGATGATAAGGGGCCTGGAGCACCTCCTGTATGAAGATGGGCTGAGAAAGTTGGGGCTGTTCAGCCTGGAGAAGAGAAGGCTGCAAGGAGAACTCATAGCAGCCTTTTAGTATATGGAGGGGGCCTACAAGGGTGCTGGAGAGTGACCCTTCATCAGGGACTGTAGTGATGGGACAAGGGGTAATGGGCTTAAACTTAAACAGGGGAAGTTTAGGTTAGATATAAGGAAAAAGTTCTTTACTGTGAGGGTGGTGAGGCACTGGAACAGGTTGCCCAAAGAAGTGGTAAATGTTCCCTCCCTGGCAGTGTTCAAGGCCAGGCTGGACAGGGTCTTGGGTGACATGGTCTAGGGTGAGGTGTCCCTGCCCATGGCAGAGGGATTGGAACTAGATGATCTTAAGGTCCTTTCCAACCCTAACCATTCTATGATTCTATGATTTTATGATTTTATAGCTTAAGTTATAGGAGACTTTTGACTGGCTTTTGGACTGCTAATCCATGGTAGTTTATAGGTTCTGCAGGATTAAGGGAAAAAGAGGGCACAGAGAAATCTTTTTATGTATGTCAATGTCACGGAGAGATATTTTGGGCACTGGAGAATCAGGACGTTGTTTTCCCTACTTTGTCTTTTTTCCAATTCTGAGCAATGGTTCATATGAAAATCCTGCGGAAGTGGCTGGATGGGGCCAAAGATAGAAGGCAATGAAGTGCTGGACTTGTGCCTGGGAATAGCAGAGTTAGTTGTGGTATTGCATCATCCCTCTTTCTTCTCTGCCTCTCTTTTGCCCTGTTATCAGCATAGACCAGATACTCCACAAAATCCTTTGGCTGGATGCAGAGTCACTTTAAAGTTACTGTTTTGTGTTTGTAGAGTATCATGATACTACATGACCTGTCCGTGATAAGGACTTTTTCCCAGATTTGAAAGTTATAAAGGCTTATTAAATACTCAGCATTAGCAAAACTGGTCAATTTGAGCAGAAAACTGGCAAAAGAGTTAGAAGAGGAACTTTGAATATGCAGAATTCTGGCAACTGGTTTATAGGCAATCTAGGTAACACGGAGAAAGTTTCAGGGAAATGGAGAAAGGTGTATATATATCAAAAGGTAAATAAGATGGACAGAATTGTCTGACAACACAAGTTTCCTTAAATGAAATTACATATGAAAATACATATTAAAATAAAAATACATATTAAAAATTGTACGTCTAAAAGTTGACTCAAAAGAAGATTTTGGGTCTTTCTTCTGAGAAAAAAAAGTTGTGTTGCAAAGTGGGCAGCACTGTCCTGGGCTGTTGTTACCATGAAATGAAGGTAGTTACAGACAGGTTCACTAACTGGAAGTCCTATTACAAAGTTCAGAGAACAAAGTGTAAGTAAGTATAAAAGCAGAATATTGAGTAAGACAGAGCAATACCTCTGAATATTACATTTGTAAGAATATGAACAAAGTTCTGAGTCTATTCCTAACGCCAGATTCCAGAAGATTCCCTGTAAAAGTGGGAGACTATGCTGTCAGCTGTAAGCAATGGAAGATCAATCTACTTAGCTTAACTGAGAAAAACTAGCCTATAGGCACCTAAAAAAATACATTTCCGATCATGGTAAAAATATCTAATTCTGGCAAAAAAAAAAAAAAAAAAAAAAAAAAATGACAGGAGCATTTTAAGGGTGGAACAACTTATCTCAAAATATAGCAGTCCCTACCAGTTAATGTCTCTACAAAATATGTTCAACCATAACCAGAATTTAAGATTTGATGGCAAAATTACTGGATGTGTTTCCGTATCTTGTGCTCTGAAGGACATCAGGCAGCTTGAATTTAAGATTTTCTTCCAGCCTAAAAATGTATTGACCTAAACAGAGGCAAGTATTTTCCAGTCATAAAACAAGCTTTTTAATAAAACAATAGGTTCTCCCGTTTACATTTTTAATTAAAGTTTCTGGAAGGTTTGGGAAGCATTAAAAATTCTCCAAAGGGTGAGCTCATTTTGCCCCTTCTGCTCCCTAAAATAAAACACTGTCTGGTAAGAACTATACGAAGGATTAAAAAACCCTTTTTAAACAGAAAAACCTTTTAATTCCCTCTGTTACGCATTGTTGAGATACACAGCAACTGAAGTGATGCTTTAATGGCTTTAATTATTAGCAACCTAGATTTCAGTTTCTTTTTTTGTATGTAAATCTTTTCAAAGGTGTATAAAGAAATTCCTTTCTGTTAACTTTCCTTCCACGCTGTTGTTTAGAATAGGTCTCCAGCATATTGACAGAGACAGTATTACAGACAAGACATGGAAAAGGGGGAGGAGACAACAAGTGTGATAGCAATGGTTCTAGTTAAAATAGGATGAACCTAATAAGAATATGGGCTCTGAGGGGTTTTGTAGGCTGTCTGTCTGTTTATCTATAGATAAGTAGGCTGATGTTTTTAACTAAACACATAACTAAGCACATAAAACTAAATGTTAGGTTCTGTCCGTTTTGAAATGTATAGATATTGAATAGTTACACTACAACGAACTATAGTTTGGCTAACCAAAACAAGGAACTGAGTTATCTCATCACTTTTATTTAGCAGCTGGCAGATATGATGCCTTAGGAAAGCAGCTGCTACACCACAGGAGTCAAATGTTGCCCTTTACAGTAGGGTGTTTGCTTTGTGATTATGCTTTGCACAGAGAGGCCAAAAGGCCAGCTTGATCCCAGTAACTAAGGTTTCAGAGAGAGGCTCCTACAGGTGGATTTAGTTTGGTTTTGTTTTTTTTAAAAAAGGGATCATAGAATCCCAGGTTGGAAGGAACCTCAAGGATCATCTTGTCTAACCTTTCTTGGCAAAGCTTGACCTAGACTAGGTGTCCACGATCCTGTCCAGCTGAATCATAACAGTGTCCACTGTTGGGGAATCCACCACTTTGCTGAGGAGGTTATTCTAATGGCTGGTTGTTCTCGTTGTGAAAATTTTCCTGTTATGTCCAGTCAGAATCTCCCCAAGAATAACTTGTGCCCATTATCCCTTGTCTTTTCCATGTGACTCCTCGCAAAAAAGGAATCTGCCTCTTCTTTGTAACCACCCTTTAAACACTGGACCATGGTGATAAGGTCTTCCCTTGAGCCTTCTCTCCTCAAGGCTGAACAAACCCAGGTCTCTCAGCCTTTCCTCATATGGCTTCCCAGTCCATTTTATGGCCTTTCTCCAGACACTCTCCAACCAGTCCACATCTTTTTTGCATAGCAGGGACCAAAACTGAACACAGTATTCCAGGTGTGGACTGACAAATGCCGAGTAGAGTGGGATAATGATTTCTTTATCTCTGCTGGCGATGCCCTTGATGTTCCCCAGCATCCTGTTGGCTTTCTTTGCTGCAGCTGCACATGTTAACTCCTACTGAGCTTGCTGTCCGCCAGGACCTCCAGGTCCCTTTCCACAGAGCTGCTCCCCAGCCAAGCCGATCCCAGCCTGAGCTGCACACTCGGATTGTGTTCACCCAGCTGCAAGAGCTTACACTTGTCCTCGCTGAACTTTATAAGGTTGCTGTTAGCCCACTCTACCAGCTTATCCATGTCATCCTGCAGCATGGCTCTCCCTTCCAAAGTGTCCACTCACTCACTTTCCTATCATTGGTATTGCTTTTTCATTGGCATCATTGATATCATTTGGAATCACTTTTTCCAAAGTGTCCCCACTCACTTTGGTGTCGTTAGCAAACTTGGTCATGGTACATTGGATCCCACCATCCAGATCACTTATGAAGACACTGAGGAGTGCTGGGCCAAGTATCAAACCCCAGGGGGCCTCACTGATGACAGGTCACAGTGCTGAACACTTCTGGAAAAAGAAGTGTTCAGCACCACCCTCGGGGTGCAGCTGGTCACCAGCTCTCTCCACCGCACTAACCACTCATCAAGACTGTAACACATCAGCTTCTCTAGGAGGAGGCTGTGGGAAAGAGTACCAAAAGCCTTGGAGAAATCCAGGTAGACAATGTCCACAACTCGCCCGGCATCAACCAAGCAGGTTACTTCGTCCTAGAAGGTGATCAGGTTTGTCAAGTGCGATTTGCCACCAGTGAATCTGTGCTGGTTTTTTCCAATCGTGTGCTTCATTTGTCTTGTGATAACTCCTAGGAGGATTCACTCCATAATCTTCCCAGGGATAGAAGTAAGGCGGATGGGCCTATAATTTCCTGGATCCTCCTTTGTGTCTTTCTATTAGAAGATGGTGAAATTTGTCTTCTTCCAGTCTTCTGGGATGTCCTCTGATCTCATAACTTCCCAAAGATTATGAAGAACATCCTTGCAAAGATGTCAGCCAGCTCTCTTAAAGACCTTAGCAGAACGTCCTCAAGACCCGTTGGTTTATAGGGGTGAAGCTCCTCTAGTATTCACATACCAACTCTTCCTTCACTGATAGTTGGTCTGTGTCTGCTTCACCCTGGATTTTTATGACTAACTTCCCTTTTTTGCTTAACAGTGGGACAATATTTTCCAATATTTCTTCCAGTGTCAAAGCAGCATTTTTCACTGCTCCCAGTCTGGCTTGTTCCCCAATTAGTTACAATGGTGTAAGCAATGTGATTTTGAACTCTACTCCCAAGTCCTTCAGTTTAAAGCCCTCGTGATCAAGTTGGCCAACCTGCTGTCAAATATTCCCTTCTAAACAGGTGGATCCCATTCCTCCCTAACAGGCTGCAGTCACTGAAGAATGTCCCATTGTCATAAAAGCCAAATCCCCCATGACAGCACCAGCCACAAAGCTAGCAGTTTATCTACAAGATGAACCAATTTCTGGCTGTACCTTTCCCTCTAACTGGTAAAATGGAGGAAAAGGTAACTTGGACAGCAATATTTTTCACTTGCATCCCTAGGGCTTTATAGATTTCCTTAAGTTTGCCCAGGTTCTGGCAAGAGATATCATTCATGCTCACATGAAAGAGTAGCAGCATATAGTAGTCTGTGCTCTTCAGAAGTTGTGGCAGCCTCTCAGCAACATCTCGGACTGTAGAAAGATGTCTGTCTACTTTGAATGTTCTGAGAAAATACCAAATTTTAATGTGAATATTAATATTTTCTGCAGATAATTTTGTGAATGAGAGAACAGGCTTTTCTGAATTTGACTGCGCCAGAACATAGTTTAGTAGTGCAGTAACTGGGGCCCAAATTAACCAAATGATCTCCCATGTATGAGTTCATTTCTATAGCAATAAGAGACATAAACTTTTAGGGTATGGAGTGAACAATATTATAATATTATCAACTGTATAAGAAAGCCATTGTTAGCAATCTTGGTCTCCATATCACTAAAGTTAAATGTAGTCTTTCAATTCATTTAGGGGAAATTAGCTCAGGCTTTTAATTTTATACTGCACATATTTTAAGCATAATCTGAAAAAATGCTTGAAATTTATTAGGAAATTTTAACTTGTGAGATCTTAAGCAGTTGGCAGCAAATTAGAACACATTTACCTCTATAGTGAAGTCAATATTTTTTTAGGTTTGTTTATAAAACTGTTTATGAGCTATTAAAACAGGACTGATGTGTCTAAATCCAAAAATTCAAACTGAAAAATAGTAGCAGAACCATAAGAAGATATCGTATTCATTGTATGATAAAATAGTAAATAACCAGTTCAGTCAGATAGTTGAATTTATGATGAATTAAGAAAAAATTGGTAGAACTAAAAGCTTGATTGGCAGAGGAAAATTATACTTAGTTTTGTTATGTACAGGATGATGGGGCTGACTTCAAAATGTAGTGCTAAGGGATATTTTGGAAGGCCGAAACAAGAAGAGGCAAGGCATACATCAAGGGAAATTTAGAGGTTAAGGACTGAAACTGTCAATGGCTAAGAAATATAGTGAATCATTCTTCACTGAGCCAGAGGCTAGAAGACCTAATGAGCTAATAATAGTGCACATTTCACACCCACAGGACAAGGGACACATCAGAACAACATAGCAAGATAAAGAGGATTGTAAGGGTAACATGATTGGAATCATATGCAATTAAAACTTCTCACCATTGATTGTGGGAAATGATAGAAACATTTTCCATGATGGGAAAAATAACAAAACGTGATAGCATTTCAAAACACAGTATCCCCAGATGTGGATCATTAACAAGATTTTATCACTTTCTTTTGGTGCCTTTTTCTTCATTTTTCTCCCCAGAAAGAGCAAATTGCAGCAAGAAATGCTTCCTGAATAGAAATAAGTAGCAGAGTACCACTGTCAGATGTAGAATACTCACGTGTGATACAGCTTTAAATTGAAAGGTTAACACAAAAAAAATAGTAGTAGAGTATCATGAAAGAAAATGGAAAATAATTTTGGGGTCATTCAAAGACATCTGCGCTTATTTAAGGAAAAAAAAAGTTACATTTAGTCTTAGTTGTATTCAAGCAAAACTCAGCAGATGTAAACTAGCATTTGGCTTTATTGAGGCCTACTCTGAATAAACACAACAAGGTCTGGTCTGTGTTTCAGTGGTATCTACTTCAAACATTCTTCTGGGACAAGAATCTTTCTGTGAAACCTTGGGCAAGATTGGAACAGTAGCAATGGAGTTACGTATTTTCAGTCTGACAGCCCACTCGCCACATGCAAGTCATGCTCAGTTCCTTGTATAAGGTGACCCACAGGAAGCCGTGCTATCAGCTGGGCTGTGGACAGAGAAGTGCTCAGAATATACAAAATCTGCCTGCTTCTAGGGGGTGGAGGGAGTAAACAATATAGAAATGTTGGGTTTTGCTTGTTTGTCATTCAGTAACATGAGAAAAGTAGGGTCTGAAGGCATGTAAAAAGTATGTTAGGTATGAAAATACTCATTTCAGGTAGTAATTTTTCAAAGTAGAAGCAGTTCATAACCTCTAACTACCTGGATTTCCAAGGTGATGTGAAATGTCAGCACAGCTATCTAGATTAGGTTCCAATATGCCTTTTTTTCACCTGTGTTTTCCTTGCACACCTTCTGCTCTATAAGCCAATCAACTACTGTTAGGTTTCCTAAAGAGAGCAGATGTAGTATACTCACCAGAAGTCATTTCACTTCAGAATGACTGAACTGGTTGCTGCCAGTAGGGCCTGTAAAGTACTGTAACAAGTAGTACTACTACACACATGAAGCTGTTAAGTATTTTAATCACAAGCCACTATGAGTTACATGTTTCACATATTGAAAAATGTTTACAGCAAAAAATTTAAAACCATTTCACATAATAAATATCTTCACTTTTTATGTCAATTCATTATTCTAGAGCTAACAGGGCACCAGTTTTCATCAAGTTTACTAATTTCAAAGGCAAAATGTCCAGAATATTTTATCTCCATCCCCTGATGTCTATAAAAACAATCTCATCTACATGCTGCTAGGAGGCATTTTGTTACCAAATCTCTCTGCCTTGTAATGCTGCTCATCTCACAGGTTTTTTTTATACCAGAGATCTCCATGGGATCTTGTTTTTTCTTTTTAATTTTCAGCAAATTAATCTTTCTGTCAGTAGAAAAATAAGGAATACAATTGTTTCTTTATTGACAATGAAATGCAGGAAGGATAGGTATTCCCAGAAACGACAGTTGTGAAACTGAAAAGCATTCAGGAACCCTTACTGACATGCTTGGATATTTCTTTCTGAAGATCTGTTCCATTAATCAAGTAACTTTGCAACCTCACCTTTTGAGGAATATTTGTATAGAGGTGATAAAACCTGTACTCCCATGGGTAGTTTAGCCAGTTGCCTTTTTCCTGATCTAGTTTTAAATGGATGCTATTTTCTGGTTGTATCGTGTCATTATTCTATTCCCAGTATGTATTTTCATATTACATGTCCTTGTTGGTTGTCTAAAAAAAACAGGTTCCTATGTCAATTTTTTACAAGTGTTACTTCTAGAAAGTTTTATTTATTTATTTTATTTTTTTCCTACTTGAGTGTCATCCAATATATTTCTCCTCTCCCTATGGAAAATATAGACACCTAATTTCCTTTCCCTTTCTCTTTTTTTCCCCCTTCCTTGCCTTCCTTCTCCTCAACTTTTTGGAAGCTAAAACCACTTTTCATCCAACATGTGAAATTTTATTTAGCCTGATGAATGTTATTGATTCATATAACTGTAGTCTAAGGTAGGCAAAATGTGATATGGGCCTGTATGATATAGGTCAGGGCTCACCTCACTCATAGCTCAGGTCTCAGAAATCTGTGTTTAATTGTTTTCCTAGTTTGAGAGGCTTTTCAACTTGTATTTCCACCTTAGCAATGTTTCCTTAGCCACTGGCCAACAGACTTTTGGAGGACAGGAAATACCCTGCCGACATTGATCTAGTTTATATAAACAAATCAACAGTCTGCAGAGCCACTAAATCATGAGTGTGGGTTAGTGAAACCCATTTTACAAGAGAAACAGTCTTAGACTAGGTGAGGAATTTATCTTCCTTTACCTTTGACTTTTATGCAAAATAAAACTGTTTTAGTGAAAGCACTCCAGCAAATGAAAAACTCTTATCTCTGAGTATTCTCTTCTCCTGTGGTTAAATAATGCCTTAGAGATGACAGCTAAGATTAGTTATAACTGGATTCTTATAACCAAACTGATAGGCACTAGTAGATGAGGATACATACATTTGAAGTACTCACCCTACACGTCCATCTGCACTCTATGTACAGAAACAGGCACTTCCAGACTGTGCTTAGTCTTTTTAACTGTCTGTGCTTCACTAGTGTGAATCTTCACTATGTGAATCTGAAGAACTCATTCTGACTTTCTGTACCTGTTGAAGGAAGAGATACAGACTACAATGTCCTGCAGAATGAAATATGCTATATCCCTAGACACTGTAGAAGGGAATACTCTGCTTTTTTTCTCATGTAGATCTCGGTCTAACATATGTTTCTTTTGTTGACAAAACTATCTCATCTCATAATATTTTATTATTTATTTCAATGTGGTTTTAATGTATGCTGTTTTTTTAGAGACTTTTTATAGTTTGCTGGAAATTTTTGTTGAACTTTATCCATGTTCACCATTAGAAGGAAAAGTTGTTAATCGGTGTGCTTAAAAAGGATTCAAGATTACATGGTAACTTGGCAAAGAAGGAAGATGACTGAGGGAAAGTCTGAAGGACTCCTGTTGCCTGACTAAAGGGAGATTTTGGTCTTGGTCAATAATGAATCCAACTAAACTCCAGCTTTTGTATATGTATTTAACTTACGTAAATGAAGAAAAGTGAGCTCACGATAATATTCCATCAACATAAAAAACTCAAGTGTATCAAAAAAAGCAGACAATTAATGGGTTGCCTTGAAGAACTGCCTAATGTAGAGAAACAAAATTTAGTAAGAATTCATTGGCTAGAGTACGGTACCTTTTTATATTTCTGTGTAATGAATAATACATATTTCTCTTTGTTGAAGAAAATATGATGGTATGATAGATGACAGTCTGTCAGGATCATCTAGGTATAGTGTGTGAGAGCAAAAAGGTAGACCAAATGACCTCTTAGAGTTACTTCTCTTTGATATGTTGCCCTTTTTCAAACAGAATGGTTTCATCCGTAGGTACAAGCTTTGGCCCTGATTTCCTAGTTGAACTATGTGTACATACTCTCCTGACTATGTAAAGAACCCAACTAGTATTCATTCTGTTTTAAAAATATCTGTAGAGATCCTGCATTTGTACATCTTTGAGTTGTCTTTCATGGAGACAGCAATGTTCAATGTTTTACTTATAATTTCAGTGATGGTATATTTCTACCTATAAGAAATAATCAACAAAAAAAGGACAAGATTTAGCTGTTTTAGAAACCGTCTCTATAAACAAACCAGCCTCACCTCTTGCTGTGAAGAATTCCTCTGACACTTTGCTTGAGCAAGGTGTAAAGAGTTAGGTTCAACGCCAAAGTTGTGAATTTGTATCTGGGGGCAGAACAGACCAAGAGGTCCATGCTGAAAGAGGTATGCTGAGATAATTACTTGAGGAAACAAGAAGTGCATCCTGTCTAAATAAATAATAATATAAATTAAAAAGTTTCATGGTACAATTTCTATTATTATTCAAAAGCTTTGGGCCTCATTCTGATGCCAGTTTTTGTCTGGTGTAGTGCCACTGGAGCTAATGGAATAATGCTGGTCTCCTGCTCAATGAAAATATGGAGAATTTGGCCTATAATTTTTTCTTTGTAATTCTCTATAGGTCTTGATTGACTATGTTAATGTAAAAATAAATTGCTTGCCATTTAATTGTATAGTGTTTGATTGGTCAGGGAATTTATAGAGCTCACAGGAGAACAATTTATATTTCCAGTCCTGCTTGTAGCCAGATGATTCGTTGTACAACTACTACAATTTTTCATTATAGAAGGGTGTTTTTAGAGATCACATTTTCTTTTTAATAGGGAAGTATTTCAGTTGATCATCTAAGTAAGTATGAGGCCTGTTTTTGTCCAAGATTTTGTATCAGATTTTGGATACACAGCAGTACTGAAAGCACATGAAATTCCATTCTTCCACAGTTGAGAATGACATTTAGATACTGTCATAATCACCAGTAACCGTTCTTACATGGAAGCAGATTCAAACTGGAGGCAAAACAGCATTTGTCTAATTTTAGCATGATTAATTTTGAATATCTTTGGAAGGCAAGATACTAGACCTAGGCCAAACCTCAATCTGTGACAGCACTATAGTGAAGAACTAAAACTATTAAACATAAAAACTGGAGTAATTTTCAATACAGAAACATGGAAATCTGGGAAAATATTTTCTAAGAGTAAGACATATAAGAAAAGGGAATAGCTTTATACATACAGATTTACATATTCAGTATGTGCATGTGCACAACTGTTTTCAGTAAAGAAAAACATATGTCTATTTTATGTTTACAACTGTCACCACTTTCCATATACCTTTCTTGCTACATTTGAAATACTAATTATTTTAATGCAAAATTGAACAACTTAATGGGCTTAATATGTTTAATGAAATCACTTTAATTGAAACTTCACTATGCCTTCCCTAGATACTAAAGACTGTATAACAATGAGAGCATTTTACATAAAATAATGATGTAAATGCTTACTTCTAGACTGTTTGAAAGACATTTGAAAAAATATCTTCCTGCATCTTTTGGAAATGAACAGTAAACCAATGAGTTTTGTTGATGGAGGTAGGAAAGGGGCAGTCAAGAATTGATAGAAGTTTTCCAATATATAGGTGATACTACCTATACCTGCTTCACATCCCAGGAAAAATTTAATGGACTTTCTTGATTTTTCTTCCAAAGCAATGCTTTTTCACTTTTATTATTGAAGAAATACTGAAAAACATGGAGATATTCCACTGGTTCAGCAGTAGTAGGGTAGTGTTAGTATTGAGATAATCCATGAATCATTTCTACAGCAGAGTACAAATTATATTTACTATTAAAAAAGTACAGATTTACAATGAGCTCTATCTTATATAGATCTTTTATTTCCAGCAATTATTTATAACACTGGGACATCACATTCTGTCCAGTTAGATATCTAAGGGCCTCAGGCAGATAAATAGGAGCAATTAGTATCTGTTGATGATTGTGATGTGGATGATAGTTAATCTTTGATGGTTGGGAATCTAGATAATTTAAAACTGTCCATACCAAAAGAAAGCAGTTGAAAATCTGGAGGAAAAAAGATTGCTGAAGAAAGAAAATCACACTTACATTTACGCAAAATTGCTCAGAATCTGTGTTCTTCTCATATTATGTAAGGGGATTTTTATACGGCTACATATGTGATTCTTCCAAAAATTAGAGCTTTTTTCCTATGTCTTTCTAACATTTGTATCGTTAAGAAAGAATATGAAAAGAGTTCAGTGATAGTCTCAGAAACACTCTTTACATTTAAATTATTTTATAACTTAATATGAGCTATTGGGAAAGAGCACAACCTATAGACCTCTTGAAAGTCATCAAGGCTATGTAAGCTATGTAGGCACTAGGTCAGATGCAATAAAATTATCTAAATCTCCACTGAGGTCTTAAAACTTCAGAAGCTTTATATCAGATTATTTTTATGTGATTAGTAACTTCTTTAAGTTAATATTTTTGTATTTTTCTGAGCTGATTGTTTTTTGTTTAAAGAGTATAACGTGGAAATGTATATAAATGAGAATTATTTCTGAACCTACCTGCAAGACAGAAAACACTACAAAAGCTCTTCTTCATCATTTACTTGTAACTGCTTCGTGAATTCAGGTGGTTTTAGTTCCAATTTGCTTTATTTTATCTACTTATACCTAAGTCTCAGGCCCTCTAAAATAGTTTGTTTTATAAATAGTGCAGCTTTGGATCTATGTTTATGGTTGTTATGGCATGGACATTAACAACAGAAGATAGCAATCAACACTGGAAACTGTGTCATTTTTTGTGAAAAAATATGCAGAATTTGTTAAATATAGCCAATGCTCTCATTCAGTCGTCAAAGGTAGGACAATATTTTTGCTCATTTTCCAAAAGCAGCAAACACTAGATGGTAGATGGATTTTTTTTGTACAGACCAGTCAGTGTGAGTTTAAAACTTCCAATAGCATGGAAAGTGAGTGTCGTGGTTTGAGCCCAGCCGGTAACTCAGAACCACACAGCCGCTCGCTCACCCCCCCCCCCCTTCTTCCTCCCCCCGCTCCCGGAGGGATGGGGAGGAGAATGGGAAGAATGCAACTCCCACGGGTTGAGATAAGAGCAGTCCCGCAACTAAGGTATAACACAAAACCACTACTGCTACCACCAATGATAATAACGATTAGTGAAATAACAAGGGGAGAGGATACAATTGCTCACCACCCGCCGACCGATACCCAGCCCAACCCGAGCAGTGATCTGGGCCTTCCGGGTAACTCCCCCCGGTTTATATACTGGGCATGACGTGCTGTGGTATGGAATACCCCTTTGGCTAGTTTGGGTCAGGTGTCCTGTCTCTGCTTCCTCCCGGCTTCCCCTCCTCCCTGGCAAAGCATGAGACTGAGAAAGTCCTTGGTTGGAATAAACATTACTTAGCAACAACTAAAAACATCGGTGTTATCAGGGTTGTTCCCAGGCTGAAAGTTAAAAAACACAGCACTGCACCAGCTACTAAGCAGGAGAAAAATGACTGCTATAGCTGAACCCAGGACAGTGAGGTAGGAAACTTTCGACTTGATCATGATGACTCTCTTTTTACATAATTCAGTGATTATATTTTTATAATTGTCTGAAATACTCTATTGTTTTTTGCATGTGTCAGCCCTGGAAATGTATTAATGCTTTTTAAAAACCATTCAGCTCATTGCTACTATCTGCCTCTAAGCTCTGGCTCTGTTATAGGCATTGACTTCAGTCAGATACCAAAAAATCCCTCTGTCCAGAACCCTATACTACTAAAAATGCATTTCTTCCTAATGAACACTTACTGCCACATCAAAAAAAAGGAGATATGTCTTCAGATAGCTTCATTTTTTGGCACTGACTTTATTTGCTAAGTTGTATAACTGGAGGATTCTTTCTGGAATTTTGTCTGAGTGATCAGCTATAAAGCTGGTCATTGTTCATCTTCGTACAGAAGAAATGCTTGGATTTAGGGTATCTGTTCAGCTTATGAACCTGGAGTTTCAGCACCAAAGAATGAAATTCCCTTCTCTGCTGAGGTTCTTTTGTAATAGCAGCAGTAGAAATTCTTGACTGAATTTTTATGCTTACCATTACTGTGTAAAACTTTTTCACTCTACCTGTACGAAGGTGTGCCTGGCAGCAGCTAGGACAAATGGAAGGATGGAAGATACAGTTATTCAATAATTTCTCTTGAACCATCAAAGCAACTAGAAGATGGTCCTGGCTGTTTGCTGGGGAATTTGTTCTAGAGTGTTCTATAAATAGTCTTTTTTTTAAAGTGGCATGAGCTTAAGTTACTGAACTTTAATAAATAAGCCAAAGATTTTGTACATTTGTGCAGCTTAGTATGAGTTTATGATATCTAAAGAGAGAGGGTCTGGTGGAAAATTTGCTATTAGTGAGACTAGGAAGTCACATGTAGTTTAGGCCTCAATATTCTAAGTACTGTCCAGCACTGAAATGTGGTGATGATCAGTGTGTTAAGAGTACCTATACAATCTAAACATTTCTCATTTATTTTATTGATGTCAAAATTTTTGTCTAGTAGTACAGCTAGACTATTCTATTTTGCTAAATGAAAAGCTTTCTTAGATCTAGTCACATCTGCAGAAAAAAGCTAGCTTTGTGGCTACTTTGCCCTGTAATGAAATAATTCAGTATGCGAATTACCACCTAAATGACTCTTAGAAATGATAGACTGTTTCACCACCTTTTGTGTCTTCCTAAATTACTCTAGCAAAAGGTGTTAATACACTATGACACAATAGTATAAATGTGATTGGGAAAGCAGCATTTTATTTTATTAAAACTATAGAGTACGTCCTGAGATTGAGATAGTCTCCTTTATCTCTTAAGACAGTAACTGTACATTTATGGAGGACAGAGCTGTTGGAAAAAGCTGGAAATGTTCATGATACAGGTCTGCTTATGAAATCTTTCAGGTATAAGCATCCTTCTACTTGGAGCAAAGAGATGAACAATTGGGATTCTTTTGTATCCTGGGGACATACTGAGGTGCTGGTACTAAGAACCTATCATATTCTTTGGGTAAAAAAGACTTTTTACCATTGCATTTTCACTGATCTAAATCTGTGTTGAGGAATTAATGCAACTTTGCTGTCTAGAATAGAATCAGGAAGACTTCTCTGCAGCTGAGGTTAAGGAAAGGTTGTGATATTACAAATTAGAACTAAATAGAGACTGATATTGAGAAACTGGAATCTTGTTAGCTACACTAATAAAGAATCAAGTCTCTGAAACAAAGGGTCCCTAAAGGTGAGATATCTGGAGTTTGAATACAAATTATTATTAACACACCCATTCATGAAAGCAGGTTTGTAATACATATTTAAAACTAAACTTTCAGGGAGATTAAGCAAAGACAATGTAGATATAGCATATAGGGAGGTTGAGATGTATTTTTCTTGGCTGTAGCTACTTTAATTAAATAACTGTTCTAGGTTCAGCTGTAACAGTTATTTTTCTCCTTCTTTGTAGCTGGTGCAGTGCTGTGTTTTCAACTTTAGTCTGAGAACAATGCTGATAACACACCAACGTTTTAGTTGTTGCTAAATAATGCTTACCCTGATCAAGGACTTTTCAGTTATTGTATAATTTAACTAATGTATGGCTTCTGTGGAAGCTGTAGTAATGCTTGAAGCACCTCTTTTTTGAGTTTCACATTGCCTGAACTGAATCTTCTTGTGGCCATGAGCATACGACTGCCAATTCTTCCCACACTTGTGAACTTTTAGTCAGATAAAGAGAGTGAAAGTGAGAACACAAGAGAAAGCTTCTGTGACAACATAAATATAAAATCATAACAAGAATTGTTTAATCACAAAACTAACCATATTGCCATATTTTCTCAACTTTCTTGACCTAGATATTCTGAGTAAATTCTTCATACTTCTATAGATTTTAAATAGTTTCATTTAATATTACTCTTTTAAAATAATCAAGGGCATTTATATCTTCAGAGGTCAAGTCTTGCTCTGAATGGTGGTGTCAAAATATCTCTCCCTATAACACATGTTAGTGAAATATGAGTTTCAGTACATAGTATTGGATTCCTTTAATGATCTAATATTGTCATGCTATGATTGAAATAAACTAATTTAAATTCACAATGTTGTGCTTTATTGAACACTATTTTAAATATGTATCCAATATATTTTTCCTGCAAACATTCATTTAATACTTTATACATGCTTTATCATAAGATGCGTAACACTGTATGAATCTTAATCTTACTATTTATCAGCACTATTTTTATTGATTTTTTTCAGGAAACATCACAAACCCTCACAATATGTGGGTTAATAGTTAGTGTGGGAGGCTCAGGTTCTATGTAATACGTGCAGTTGTCATATACCTAAGCTGGCATTATGCAGTCTGCATGCATAGCTGAACAAGAAGTTGCATCATCCCTCTTCCCATTAGGACTACTTCAAATACTTGATTGCTGCATGCACTGTCTTCCATGGATTACATTTTTGCATTCTGAATCATATCAACATGCGTAACTCTCAGCAAATCGCTACTGAAGTACTAAATTCTGTATGGAAAATCTTTGTGTCTTGCTCTATTTTTAGTGTAAAAACAGTTATGAAAACAAATAAAAACAGGTTCCACTATGTGTTTCTTTCTCTATAAAATCAGCTTCACATACATAAACAGGTTTACTTTAATTTTTTTGTCTATATAACTGTATGTATTTCAGAGAAGGGTGAACTCAGACAAAATTTGTATAGCATATCATGAAAAATCAGATATAGGAAGATCATAATAGCTCAATATTATATTTCTATATGCAGCCTATTACCAAAAAAACCTAAAAAGACTTTGAGATCCATTTCTACATATATTATACGATGTTCTAGCAATTTATGCTTCAAGTGCAGTTGAAACCCGCCCAGTCATACATTTACATTGGCAAATTATAGTGACATTAAGGTTATAGGTTGATTCAAAATTGCATAGCTTGAAACTGTTCCTTTTTCAAATGAAGGATGACTCAGCATTCAAGTCTAGTAATTTATAACAAGTTTCTACCTGGCTGAGATCACGGGTCAGATCTGAAAGGTGGTAGGCTAAAGTGGGCACAGCAAAGCTAGGTCTGCATTTTCCCTGATGCATGGAAAATGTCCCCCAGGATGAGCTCAGAATGAACAATTCTAATTGGTGCCAGACTTGATACATTCACATTTCTATGACTGTGAAAAATGCAGAAAATCTGGCATATTTGTTAAAAAATGAAGGATTTTGGACTGGGGATAAGCATAAATGAGTCTCTATTTGTTTGCACAGCAGCTGTGAATGAGGAATGCATTAAAAGTGGACCTGGGTCCAAATGTATTATAATTTTTTATTTTTTTCCTATTTGTTTGGTACTTAAGATACGTAACATATACAAAAGGTACAACAAAATTACTCCTGTCTCTGTTCTGTGCAATCTTCTAATATCATTCCTTACTACCTTAATACCAGTGCTCCCTTGCAGCAGTGGACGTATTCCAGGATAAAGTGGTGGATGATGTACTTATATTCATTGGGTATGGCTTGTGAATGCAGGTAAGATCTCACTATAGAATTCTAACTTCACCTTTCTTATATTGGAAAACTTTCTGATCTTCTGTTCTGGAATAATTTTGTTCACATTCTCTTCACTATTCTGAAGAACTATGCAAAACCATGCAACTAGATATTAATACAGTTTTAAAGGCAACATTTTGATTGGACAAAACCAGTAATACCTAGATGTTCCTGAATCAGGAAATGCAAGTTGCAGTCTGGAATCAAATAGTCCGTACAATGCTTTAAAACAATAAACTAAAACAAAAGTAATATTTTGCATAACATGCATAACATATTTGCATGTTATGTCATTTGAGCTATTTTTGTGTCTGCCTCCCATTAGAATATAATTTGTGCCCATTTTTAGTTCTGAAGATGTTAGAATTTGATTGTAGTGGAGAGCATATCATTAGTCTTGAGCATCTGCCACTAAGTTCTCTGGTGGCTAACACTCTCACAGAACTTTGAAACATGGTCTTTCGGTTCACTAATTATTTGGTATTATTTAACTGCAGAATCCTGCAAATAAAAATATTTGTAGACATTGAAGTTTGGTTTATGTTAACAAAGCATTCTGAATAAAATATGGATAAATATACATCAAGGCAAATAGCCTCTCCTATTTACTCTTTGTTATCTTTTATTTTCATAAATTATACACAAATTGATTTCTGCAGGTTATGTATATCTTTTATATTATTTGTATTAAAATTAATTCTACTGGGGGAGACATTATATGGAAAAAATGAGGCTTTTTTTTTTTTTTTTAAATTAGTCCAAAATTGTACGTTTCCTGGTGTTATAGAAGGCATGATATCCCATACGGGACCACATAAAATTTGTACTGAAAACTTAACTATTGCCAGTTTTCAAAGAATAGCATGGATCAAATCTCTGTCTGATAGAGGGTTTGTTCTTTTCACTGGAGGCACTTTCAAGCAGCACAAATCAGCAATATGGTGTATGTAAAAGGATTCTCATAGACTGATTTTGGAGAATATACAGAAGCATGCTCTGTACTGTTTTCCTGTAAGCAAATGTCAAAAAGAAAGAAAATAAACGTAAAATGACTCAGACATTAAGACAAAGGCAAGTTATTGCTCCTTGTGCTATACTTCCTTTTGGGCTCTGATATATTACCCAAAAGGATGGGGAATATATGTAATATTTTCAGAAAAATGTAAATGAAGCTTTCCAAAAACAATTCTATTGCTGCATGATGTCATTAAATCATAGTAACTTAAATAAGGTAATTCCTTGTTTACTTGCAGGGAAAAAATTATTATTAAGTGTTCATTATGTGCACAAATTAACAAAATGTCTTTGCTCAGACTTTCTGGTGTCAATTATTAGCAAATAATTTAAAAGAACTTTTTTCTAAAAGTAGTTTGAAAATTATGTATCTCTTTACTTCAAGAGTTGAACTTACTTTGCATAACCCCTCTTTTACTGTGGTTCATAAACCTTACATTTTCTGTGGGAGTCAGGAAATTGCCCATAGAAGCACACTATAAATAAAAGTAAAAATAAAAATTTCTCAAGGAGGTGGCTAACGAGAAGTTTGTTTCCATGCTCTAATAACCAAAAGTATTGCAAGTGACAAAATAAGAAAAAAAATGGAAACACTAGCATCCTGCAGGTAAAACACCTGCCAGCTTGCTCTTAGCATGCTGTAATTAGCATCAGCTTTTGCTATGTTTGGTATCATATACAAGAAATAGTACCTGGCAGTAAATTGGTGACAGGATGGACCACTTTGATCTAAGAAAAAAAGACAGAAGTTTGGTTTTTTTCTTTACTTAAACTGTAGGATGGTTTTCATTCATGTTCAGGCTATGATGCCCTCTAACTCCCAATTTTTGTAGAACTGTGTCTAAATCATGCTAGCTAGTTGCTGTTTAGTTCAATCTGCAAGTAGGTGCATCCAACATAGCTTCAGTATGTCTTCAAATGTAGTATGGGAATACTGTAGTTTATCATCCATTTCATAAATGAAAAAATTTAAAAAGTCCTTGAATAAAAACAGATGCCAACAAAGTCCTTACTCTATTTATCCTCCCAGTAAAAAAAAGGGATATTTTTAGATCTTGTTTTCCACTTATCTTACAATACAGTTTATATTTTGCCATTATACTTACTAATGAAACCCTTGAACAGAGCTAGACTTTTCATTGACTGATGCAGAAACTTTATTAGCCCTTCTTTTGTTGATATTGAAATTTTTGTTATTTACATAGATACTTGTTACTCAGTTTTGTACCTTTGTCTAGAATATGCTTTCTCGTTTTACAAAAAATCATGTGAGACCTTCAAAAACCCTAATTATTAAAATAATGTATTGTATCAGCTACTTCTTAATGTAAAAGGCCTGGTACAGAAAAATACCAACTTGTTTGCTCTTGAGTAGTCTATGCTTGCTGCCAGTCATATTGTCTTCCAGATATTTGTTCTAGAGTTTCTCAGAAATGGAATTACAGTGACTGGTCTATAACCCATAATCCACTCTAGCATTTTTTTAAGATATGTGCTGTTCATTTCATCTACTTTATAAGTTTAGTATGTTTAGACAGAATCATGTTCCTTGTCTTATCAGTAGAGAGGGACATTATATCCTGCAGAAACCTTGGACTACGTAAATTAAGTAACTGACATTAATTTATGAATGAACATTCTTTTTTCCTTTATTTTCCTTCACGTTATTACACTTTATTGCTTTTTCCCAGCTCCCAGATTCTTAGCCAACCTCAAAGAGTTCTCAAAGGTAATCAGAAGTTGCCCCAGGCAGTATTTCACATAATTTGGGGTGAGTTTCATCAGACACAGGGAGGTGGAAAACAACAAAACTCTTTCTGGATCTGTTTTCCTTCTTACTGCCTTCTGTCATTGATAATTAATTGTCTGATTAAAGTTAACCTTTCCAGTGCAAACTGAAACAAAAGAGGGCATTAAAAATGTCAGACATTTCTTGACATCATTCGTCATTAGTCTCCAGTTCCTACAGTGGCATGGACTGATACTTTGCTTGGATTTTCTTTTAATCTAATTGTAGAATGTTTTGTTGTTGCCCTTTATGTTCCCTGCTAGTTGTATCTCATTTTGAGGTTTGACCTTTCTAATTTTGGGCCTATGTGCTTCTAACTTCTTTTTTTTTTCTGTTTGCCCTTAAATATTTTCCTTTTTTGTTAGTCTTTTGGTGCTTCCTTATTGAATTTCAGGACATTGAACAGGACATCAAACATTTATGAGGAACACTTGCTACACTTTCTGTCTTCTTTTGCCTAAGGAAAATTTGTATTTAATACTGATCAAATAAGACTTTTTTTAAAGACCTGCCAACCTCTTTTAAGGAATTACTGTCTTCTTTTTCCACTTAGATTCACTTCTCCTAAGATAATTCCTACAGGTTCTCCTGTGTTACAGTATATTTTTAATGAGTTAATCTGGTCTTACTTCTTGCTGTTGACTTAATAGCTGCTGGGAAGAATCATATCTGGAGGAAGTATTCTCTCGGTCTTTTTCTCCATCTTTCTTCTTCTCCAGAGGACACATAAAAAAATTGCTGGCCTATTCACGTCTGTGTTTCCCAACAAACATGTAAATAAGATAATTTTTAAAACCAATCACTATGATTTTGGTGATTTTCATAGTTATCAGGCCTTTTTTTTTTTAAAGAATTAATAATTAACTATTCCTCATTTGGTAGCCTGCAGCAGGCATCATTCTAAAATGCCCTTATTCTTCCCCTTTATCATCATATAAAGACCCCTAACATTTATCGTCTACTGCATTTTGGAATGAGGACTGCCCTACCGATCCTCAGACAATGGGAATAAATGTAAACTGTCAGCCTGTAAGATGATGATTAAGGCTTAACGCATGCCTTTGTAATCTTCTGTTTCTCTTTTTCTTTACCTGAATTGTTGTGCTTTACTCTTCCCTAACTGACTTCAAGTGCTAAAAGACTTCATTCAGGACCCCACAACAGTGTAGCTATTTTCTTCCCTATCAAATTATTTAACTTTTTGACATTTCTTGATTTTTCTTCAAGTAGTCTTTCCTTTTAATATGAAAGGATTATTCTGAGTTAAATATCTGGATTTTAAGATCTCTGAGAACATATAAATGAAACATCTGAAAAGTCCAAGCGTTTTTTTGGGATATATGAAGAAAAGTAACCAGTCACAGCACAAAATGCAGTATATAGATATGTCATTACTGAGTAGTAACTAATGGTAGTAGTGGCTGGTTAAAACATTCAGGGACTTAAATAATTAAGAACTGAGTCAGTAGTTGTCAGCTGTACACTGTGCAACATTACTGAGTCCTGATTAGCTGATATATTAATTTTAGATTAGAACAGGTTACTGGTGGGTGTAGTCTCCTAACTATATGGTAAACTTGACTGAACTTTCTCACACACAGAAGAAATGAAGCAAAACTCCATAGCTCAGGAGTCAACATTGTGTGAATGCTTTCCTTTCCTTGCCTTGCCTTCCCTTCCCTTCTTTTTCGTTTTTCATCTCAGAAAGATACTTTGGGTGAAATTTTCTTATATTCTATTGGATGTGAAGATAAAGAGACGACTAGTCTTCATTTCGTATTAGGCCTGACTTACAAACTCAATTGGCTTTGGCAGCAGAAAATCCCCTAAACCTGCACTTATTTAACATGTCAGATTGTCAGAGCTGAGTATTTTATTCTTCTATTTTTCGTTGGAATCCATAAAGTATTGATATGTTAGCTCCCTGGCAATGATGATGGACAATATATGCTTCCATACAGAGAGGACAACAGTGCCCTTTCAAAAGCGTCTGACCAGGTTGGATGAGCCAGGTTGGATGGGGCTTTGAGCAACCTGGTCTAGCGAAAGGTGTTCCTGCCCACAGCAGGATGGAACTAGATGATCTTTAAGGTCCCTTCCAACCCAAAACATTCTATGATTCTGTGATCAGAGCCAGACTACTTTATTTATACTTCGTTATAATTTTTTGGTTTGAAAGAAGCTTCATTGTTTCCTCTAGAGTCATGATTAGACAGAACCATAGTTCAGAAATGAGCTATAGTTAGAAATTAAATGAGCCATGGTTTAGAAATATTCCAGCAACTAAGTACCACGCATCTGCTCATTCACTCCCCCCGCCTCCTCCCTGGTGGGATGAGGAGGGGAATCAGAAAAAAAGTAAAACCTCTGGTTTGAATTTAATAATTGAAGTAAACAAAAAAAAAAAAAAACCCAAACAACTCACACCCCCTCCCAAAAAAACCCACAAAACAAAACAACCAACAACAACAGCAAAAAAAACCCCAAACACCAAACAAAAGAAAACAAACAAACAAACAATCCCCCCAAGTGATGCACAATACAATTGCGCACCACCTGCTGATCGGTGCCTAGCCCAACATGAGAGCAGCAGTCGGACTCCCCAGTTTATATACTGGGCATGACATGCTGTAGTATGGTTTGAGTCAGGTGCCCTATCTCTGCTCCCTCCTGGCTTCTTGTGCCCCTCCTCACTGGCAGAGCGTGACAGACGGATAAGTTTTTGACTTAGCATAAGCAACAACTAAAGCACTGGTGTGTTACCAACATTATTTCAGACTAAAGCCAAAAGACAGCACTGTACCAGCTGCTAGGAAGAAAGATTAACTCTATCCCAGCTGAACTCAGGACAGTATCTGCCCCTTACGTCATGCCATTTATGTCATGCCAGGTCCCACACTTCCCAATACACCATCACCTTTCCTGTCTTTCGATACATACACACAGATATAATTCCCTTGTTCTATGAACCATCCCTATAAAAGTCCATTGAGTTCATTTAGTCCATGACTTTGGACTCCATTTGTCACAACAGTCTTTTAGGGCAGGAAAGATGGTGTGTGCTGTTGGATTGTTGCCTGCTGAAACCAGTTCTTATTCCAACACTACTGCACTGTCTGGTTTCATCAATGTTCATTCTTTGTTGATGTGGTGATCAAAAGTGAGTCAGGTTCAGATCCTCAAATCTGGAGTGGTGATGGGCATGTAGTTTCTATGGAAGTGATAATATATAGTATTATATGACAATTAAAATCATACAACTTACTTCACTGGCTATTCTCACACAAAATTAAATCCCCTTGAGGTACACACCTGACTTCCCCATCCTCCTACATTACCCATTGTCGTGGTTTGAGCCCATCCAGGAACTCGGAACCATGCAGCCGCTCGCTCACTTGCCTCCTTTCCCAACCCCCCCTCCCGGAGAGACGGGAGGAAAAATCAGAAGAATGTAAACCCCATGGGTTGAGATAAGAACAGTCCAGTAACTAAAGTATAATACAAAACTACTACTGCTATCACCAATGATAATAATGATAAGGGAAACAACAAGGGGAGAGAATATAAAACTAAAAGGGGAAAAGGAAAACAACAAACACAAGTGATGCACAATACAATTGCTTACCACCTGCCGACCAATACCCAGCTCGACCCGAGCAGTGATCTAGGCCTTCTGGGTGACTCTCCCCAATTTATATACTGGGCATCACATGCTGTGGTATGGAATACCCCTGTGAATAGTTTGGGTCAGGTGTCCTGTTTCTGCTTCCTCCTGGCTTCCCATGCCCCTCCTCACTGGCAGAGCATGAGAGACCGAAAAGTCCTTGATCAGGGTAAGCATTACTTAGCAACAACTAAAACATTGGTGTGTTATCAGCATTGTTCTCAAACTAAAGCCGAAAACACAGCACTACACCAGCTACTAAGAAGGAGAAAAATAACTTCGACAGCTGAACCCAGGACACACACCAAGTGCACCCAGGTCCTTGGACAAGATCAATCCCACAAGTGGGTTTGCCTTTACCTCAAACAGGAATAACCCAGTCTGTCTTCCCCAACAAATCCTTTCTGTGCACCACAGGAACTTTATCCCCCTCTACAGTACGTAAAAGTTCTGATTGGGCTGGGCCAGCCCTGTTGGCAGATCCCCTACTGTTGACCAACCAGGTGGCTTTTGGTAAATGTGTATCCCAGTGTTTGAAAGTCCCACCACCCATTGCTCTCAGTATAGTTTTTAACAGCCCATTATACCGTTCGATTTTCCCAGAGGCTGGTGCATGGTAGGGGATGTGATATACCCACTCAATGCCATTCTCTTTGGCCCAAGTGTCTATAAGGTTGTTCCAGAAATGAGTCCCATTGTCTGACTCAATTCTCTCTGGGGTGCCGTGTCACCACAAGACTTGTTTCTGAAGGCCCAGGATAGTGTTCCGGGCAGTGGTGTGGGGCAAAGCGTATGTTTCCAGCCATCTGGTGGTTGCTTCCACCATAGTAAGCACATAGCGCTTGCCTTGGCGGGTCAGTGGGAGTGTGATATAGTCAATCTGCCAGGCCTTCCCATACTTGTACTTCAGCCATCGTCCTCCATAGCAGAGAGGCTTTAACCGTTTGGCTTGCTTAATTGCAGCACATGTTTCACATTCATGAATAACCTGGGCAATAGTGTCCTTTGCTAAGTCCACCCCTCGATCACAAGCCCATCTGTATGTTACATCTCTGCTTTGATGGCCTGAGATGTCATGGGCCCACCGGGTTAAAAATAATTCACCTTTATGTTGCCAGTCTAAGTCCATCTGAGCCACTTCAATCTTAGCAGCTTTATCCACTTGCTGGTTGTTCTGGAGTTCCTCAGTGGCCCGACTCTTGGGTACATGAGCATCTACGTGGCGTACCTTTACCACCAGGATCTGCAGCCATGCAGCGATATCTTGCCACAATGCAGCAGCCTAGATGGGTTTACTTCTGCGTTGCCAGTTGCTCTGCTTCCATTGCTGCAACCACCCCCACAGGGCATTTGCCACCATCCATGAGTCAGTATAGAGATAAAGTACTGGCCATTTTTCTCGTTCAGCAATGTCCAAGGCCGGCTGGATGGCTTTCACCTCTGCAAACTGACTCAATTCACCCTCTTCTTCAGCAGTTTCTGCAACTTGTCACAGGGGACTCCACACAGCTGCCTTCCATTTCTGATGCTTTCCCACAATATGGCAGGACCCATCAGTAAACAAGGCATATTGCTTTTCACTCTCTGACAGTTCATTATATGGTGGGGCCTCTTCAGCACGCATCACCTCCTCTTCTGGTGACATCCCAAAATCTTTGCCCTCTGGCCAGTCCATGATGACTTCTAGAATTCCTGGAAGACTGAGATTTCCTATTTGAGCTCGTTGTGTAATTAGTGCGGCCCATCTACTCCATGTAGCATCAGTTGCATGATGTGTAGAGGAGACCCTGCCTGTGAACATCCAGCCCAGCACAAGCAACCGGGGTGCCAGGAGAAGCTGTGCTTCAGTGCCAATCACTTCTGAAGCAGCTTGAACCCCTTCATGGGCTGCCAGTATCTCTTTTTGAGTGGGAGTATAGCTGGCCTCAGATCCTTTATATCCCTGAGTCCAAAAGCCAAGGGGACAACCTTGAGTCTCCCCTGGAGCTTTCTGCCAGAGGCTCCAGGTGGGACCATTCTCCCTGACTACAGTATAGAGCACATTTTTCACATGTGGCCCAGTCCGTACTGGTCCAAAGGTTACTGCATGAACTATTTCTCATTTAATTTGTTCAAAGGCTTGTTGTTGCTCAGGGCCCCATTTGAAATCATTCTTCTTCTGAGTCACGTGATAGAGAGGGCTTACAATCAGACTGTAATTTGGGATGTGCATTCTCCAGAACCCCACAACACCTAAGAAAGCTTGTGTTTCTTTCTTGTTAGTTGGTGGAGACATTGCTGTTATCTTGTTGATCACGTCTGTGGGGACCTGGCGACGTCCATCTTGCCATTTTATTCCCAAAAATTGAACCTCCTGTGCAGGTCCCTTGACCTTACTCTGTTTTATGGCAAAACCGGCCTTCAGCAGGATTTGGATTATCTTCCTCCCTTTCTCAATAACTTCTTCTGCTGTATCACCCCACACGATGATGTCATCAATGTACTGCAGGTGGTCTGGAGCTTGCCCCTGTTCCAGTGCAGTCTGGATCAATCCATGGCAGATGGTAGGGCTGTGTTTCCACCCCTGGGGCGGTCGGTTCCAAGTGTACTGGACACCCCTCCAAGTGAAAGCAAACTGTGGCCTGCACTCTGCTGCCAAAGGGATTGAGAAAAATACACTGGCAATATCAATTGTGGCATAACACTTGATTGCCTTTGACTCCAGCTCATATTGAAGTTCTAGCATGTCCAGTAGAGCAGCACTCAATGGTGGTGTGACTTCGTTCGGGCCACGATAGTCTACTGTTAGTCTCCACTCTCCATTAGACTTTTGCACTGGCCATATGGGGCTATTAAAGGGTGAGCGGGTCCTGCTAATCACTCCTTGGCTCTCCAGCCTATGCATCAGCTTATGGATGGGAATCAGGGAACCTCAGTTGGTGTGATGTTGTTGCTCATGCACTGTTGTGGTTGCGGTTGGCACTTGTTGTTCTTTGACCTTCAGCAACCCCACAACAGGAGGATCCTCTGAGAGACTGGGCAAGGTGGACAGCTGCTTAATTTCCTTTGTTTCCAAGGCAGCGATACCAAAAGCCCATCTATACCCTTTTGGGTCTTTGAAATACCCTCTCCCGAGATAGTCTATGCCAAGGATGCATGGAGCCACTGGACCAGTCACAATGGGGTGCTTTTGCCGCTTCCTCCCAGTCAGGCTGATTTCAGCCTCCAGTACCGTCAACTCTTGGGATCCTCCTGTCACTCCAGAAATATAAATGGGTTCACCCCTTGATACCTTGGTGGCATCAGGGTGCACTGTGCACTGGTATCTACTAGAGCCTTATACTTCTGTGGGACTGATGTGCCAGGCCATCTGATCCACACAGTCCAGTAAACCCGATTATCCCTCTCCTCCACCTGGCTGGAGGCAGGGCCCCTCTAATAGTGATCACAAGATTGTCCACTTTCGTCTTGTAGAAAGGGATTAGTATTCCTTATCACAGGAGCTGGAGTAAAATCAGCTCTTCCACTCCATCTGGGAAACTGCTCACCAGAGACTGGAGCAGCAACTTTCATGGGAGGATCATACTTGGCCGCTGTCCTCCTCTTCAGTTCACGCACCCGTTGCTCCAGAACTGAGGTAGGTTTTCCATCCCACTTTCTCATGTCTTCTCCGTGATCCTGCAGGTAAAACCATAGGGTGGCCCGTGGCGTGTACCTCCTATATTTTCTCTCTCGAGCAGTAGGGTGCCTTCTGTTAATAGCTGAGACATGGGTTGGTACACATGGGGAGCTGGATAGATCGGATAAATCATCTCTCAATTGTTTGAACTCCTGGGACAGTTTTTCCACAGCTGAAATGATGGAAGGGGTGAGATTGTCTTCGAACTCTCGGAGTTGACGAATCAGTTCATCCACTGTTGGTGGTGTTACGTCATTCCAGGTCATTGATGCCAATGAGTGGGTATACGATGATGGTGCACTCCGTGTAAGTTTCTGCCACATGGGTCGTGTACATTCAACTTCATCTGGATCTACGGATGTGTTCCTGGCATCCAGCCTACGATAGATCATCTCTAGAATGGCTGCTGTGCTTGTAACTGGGGTTGGTCTAGCTGGTGTATTTGGAGTTGGAGTAGCTGCGTTGTCTGTTGTGGTCAGGGTTTGAGTAGCTGCTGTGCTTGTCACTGGGGTTGGCGTAGCTGTTGTGCTTGGAGTTGGTGTAGATATGTAAATCAGAAGAATGTAAACCCCATGGGTTGAGATAAGAACAGTCCAGTAACTAAAGTATAATACAAAACTACTACTGCTATCACCAATGATAATAATGATAAGGGAAACAACAAGGGGAGAGAATATAAAACTAAAAGGGGAAAAGGAAAACAACAAACACAAGTGATGCACAATACAATTGCTTACCACCTGCCGACCAATACCCAGCTCGACCCGAGCAGTGATCTAGGCCTTCTGGGTGACTCTCCCCAATTTATATACTGGGCATCACATGCTGTGGTATGGAATACCCCTGTGAATAGTTTGGGTCAGGTGTCCTGTTTCTGCTTCCTCCTGGCTTCCCATGCCCCTCCTCACTGGCAGAGCATGAGAGACCGAAAAGTCCTTGATCAGGGTAAGCATTACTTAGCAACAACTAAAACATTGGTGTGTTATCAGCATTGTTCTCAAACTAAAGCCGAAAACACAGCACTACACCAGCTACTAAGAAGGAGAAAAATAACTTCGACAGCTGAACCCAGGACACACACCAAGTGCACCCAGGTCCTTGGACAAGATCAATCCCACAAGTGGGTTTGCCTTTACCTCAAACAGGAATAACCCAGTCTGTCTTCCCCAACAAATCCTTTCTGTGCACCACAGGAACTTTATCCCCCTCTACAGTACGTAAAAGTTCTGATTGGGCTGGGCCAGCCCTGTTGGCAGATCCCCTACTGTTGACCAACCAGGTGGCTTTTGGTAAATGTGTATCCCAGTGTTTGAAAGTCCCACCACCCATTGCTCTCAGTATAGTTTTTAACAGCCCATTGTACCGTTCGATTTTCTCAGAGGCTGGTGCATGGTAGGGGATGTGATATACCCACTCAATGCCATTCTCTTTGGCCCAAGTGTCTATAAGGTTGTTCCAGAAATGAGTCCCATTGTCTGACTCAATTCTCTCTGGGGTGCCGTGTCACCACAAGACTTGTTTCTGAAGGCCCAGGATAGTGTTCCGGGCAGTGGTGTGGGGCACAGCGTATGTTTCCAGCCATCTGGTGGTTGCTTCGACCATTGGTAAGCACATGGGTCGGTGGGAGTGTGATATAGTCAATATTTATACTTCAGCCATTGTCCTCCATAGCAGAGAGGCTTTAACCGTTTGGCTTGCTTAATTGCAGCGCATGTTTCACATTCATGAATAACCTGGGCAATAGTGTCCATTGTTAAGTCCACCCTTCAATTACGACCCCATCTATATGTTGAATCTCTGCCTTGACGGCCTGAGGTGTCATGGGCCCACCGGGTTAAAAATAATTCACCTTTATGTTGCCAGTCTAAGTCCATCTGAGCCACTTCAATCTTAGCAGCTCGATCCACCTGTTTGTTGTTCTGATGTTCCTCAATTGCTTGACTCTTGAGTGCATGAGCATCTATCTACATTGCGCATCTTCACCACCAGGATCTGCAGCCATGCAGCGATATCTTGCCACAATGCAGCAGCCCAGATGGGTTTACCTGTGTCTGCATCCACTGCTGCAACCACCCCTACAAGCCATTTGCCACCATCCATGGGTCAGTATAGAGACAAAGTACTAACCATAACAGCCATTGGTCATAAGGGACTCCATACAGCTGCCTTCCATCTCTGATGCTTCCCTACAGTACAGCAAGATCCATCAGTATGCAAGGCGTATTGCTTCTCACTTTCTGGTAGTTTATTATACATAACAATATACATCTTCAGCACACATCACCTCCTCCTCTGGTGACTTTCTGAAATCTTTGGCTCCTGGCGAGACCATGTTCACTTCGAACTTCCTGGATGACTGGGATTTCCTATTCGAGCTTGTTGTGTGATCAGTGCAACTCAGTTATTCTGTGTAGCATTAGTTGCATGATGTGTAAAGGGGACCCTCCTTTGAACATCCTGACCATCACTGGCAGCTGGGATGCCTATTCCAGCCAAAATCAGGGCACTAGGAAAGTGTTAATATTTTGGTATAGAATCATTTGGTATAGAAAACATGAAGACCTCTTTAAATGAAAAAAAAAAAAAGCAACATTCCTTTTTTTTTTAAATGTGTGTTTACAATGTAGAAGAAGCCTCCAATATCTGAGACAGTTTTATGATACATTTTATTATATCTCATCATATTTTACTAATTTCTTTGAACACTAGAATGAGGTGCAACAGAAGTTTAACAAAGAACCTCACAGAAGAAAAAATAAAATCTTTCTATGCAGTACTGCAGTCTTATTAGTTAATACATTTATTTGAACTCATAATGTACATTCTAAATTATTTTTGAGAACTGAAAACATAAGGAAATGTCACTTGCTTATAAAAATGTGTTATGTTACACATAGAAGCCACTTTAAACACTGCAGGAAGCATTCGTGTCTTGCAATCATTACAATGATACTGAAAGTCTCAGAAGGCTATTAGGGAGAGAAACTGCTGGGTGCATCATAAAATGAAATTATGATATTATTCTAGTCTGTTGCCAATGAAAGAAAGAATGCACCAAAACAGAAGGAGTTTTGCAGTTCCTGTTTAACTGGAAATGCAAAATAAATTGTTTTCAACAGCTTTCTATTTCTCCAAATGAATGAGCATGCTCCTTCATCCTGGAAAACTGAGTGATTTTAGGTTCTGCACCATCTGAATAGATAATCCAGAAAATCTGCATTTATTCTTATGTATCTATCTGTTAAAAACATCTAAAATTACATTATGAACTTCAGAATCCATTGTTAATTTTCATCATAAAATTGTTTAACTTCTATGTGATGAATGGCATACAGAGGGATAATTTGAAGAAATTACTGGGTTTTGCAGGGATTTTTTTATCTGTTCCTAAAGTATTTTGTAGTTAACTTTCTACCTCTATCTCATCACTGAATAAATTTCTTCAATGGCTCAGAAAAAATAAGAAAATGTAGTATGATACTTATGTGTCATGGACAGATGGGCAGATCAGTATGTCAGATTATGTTGAATCAAATTATTTGCACATGTAGTCAAACATCTTGGTTTAAATATGTACTAGCAACTTCAGAGCTGAAGTGAGTTTATTATAAGAGATATTCATAAAATGAATTTTATATATATATATATTTTCCCACCCAGTGGCTTATCGTTGGCTTAAACCTTGAGGTTTATTAGGTACAAACATGTAATCTTCTGCATCTTACTGAGCACCTTGCCTAAGTGATATATTGTGTTGGGAGTGGGGCACACACAAAATAGTGCATCCTGGAATATTTCAGACATACTGATGTGCTTTCCAACTCATAAGGTTTTATCTATGTCACTTTTTTTTTTTTTTTTTTTAAAAAGAGAGAAAAGAAATAATTATCCTATGTAGTTTCACTTGCAATAAGGGAGTGCCTGTTTGAACATGGAAATATACTATGATTATATTAGTATAATTGTACTGTGATAGTTACCCTGAAACTGTTTCTCATCAAGGCATCCTTATTTTGAAATAAAAGTATCTTTTACCAGCTAAATAAATGATGCCTCCCACCTGGAGAAATAGTTGTACATTTATAATGGTAAAGCTCTTAATCCTTACTAACATCTTACTTACAAAGGCTGCCACTGTTGATGTTAATGGCAAGACTAACTGATTTACATATGGTTCCATTTTCATAATTTTAGATATTTTTTGGGTCCTCAGAACAGTAAACATTTCCTACTATATTATAGAAATCATAAGCATGACCTGAGAGATTGAATGTGGAGTTGTATATAGGTATAAATACAAGTACCTGCTCATATCTGACCCCCTCTGCCAGTTTTTTTTCAGGGAGACAAAAGTAAGTGAATTTTTTTTCCCTGGGTATACAGAAGTTTCAAAGCATTTATTCCTATGTGTTTGTATAAAAAATTGGGTATTTTTTTATAGTTAAATAGATCAGTATGCAAACATAAAGTACTTTGTAACAGAACTTATGGTTCTTGTCAGGTAGCTTGGGTACTGGCAGAAGTCAAATCCTAAATGACATATGGAACAGAGTTAAAAGATTTGATGTGGCAGGAGTTTTGTGTATGCTTCAGAATAATGAAAGACACTTATTGGAAAAATGTCATGTACTTACAGCTTGCTCTACACACTGCATGTAATCTTCTTTGTACAAGTATGCAAAAAAATTTGCTAATGACACAGATCATCTGTCTTGTTAAGCTATGGTATGAATCTCAGCAAGTCAAGGTTGATATTGAAACTCAGAATAGCTTTAATTACAAGTATACAAAAAGAATTGGCAAAACGACCAAGGGATTATGAAACTTTATTTTTATTCTTTCCTTATTCTTTCCTAATTTTGGTATTTTTGTGGAACAACAGAAGTAATAGGGTGAACTATATAATGGCAACAGTGTATATTGTTAAAAGTCTAGGGTAAAAAAGTCCTGAATTTAGAATATTTCAATTTTGCATTCATTGTTCTTTTACTGGTTTTTTTTAGGGAAAAATATTGTGACTTTCCTTTTTATCTTATCTTTCTGTCCACAGCAGAAGACTGTTTACACTGTCACTGTTCATGAGAGAAAGGTAAACTAATTTCTTATGTCATCAAAGGGGTTATTTGCGCACACTCACACACACACACACACACAAAGAGGGAAAAAAAAAAAAAAAAATCCCAAGTTCTTTATTCAGTGTTTGCCCTTTGGAAATATTAGAGAAAAAAAAAATACAGAATTAAACAATATATCTTTCGAATAAGGGTGAGATTCTCTGACTAACAGAACAAGAGGCCACTTCTTGTATTCTCAAACAGCTTTTATCATCTTAAATACACAAGAGCTAAAGAATAACACACTGCATCTCTGAGTCAACAATCTCTGAAATTTGTCACTCAGCAAACAATGAAAAAGTTCAGAAGTTATTGGGAGTAAGGTGGCTTTGGCTGTGTTCTAAGGCATGTCAACTGTCAGCAAAAAGTTCTTGTTTAATAGCTATAGGACAATGTAATTGAATAATTCAAACAAATTATCTTATATTTGAAAGAACAAGTTTTTTAATCTTATTCATCTTTTACTCATTCAGTTCTAATTATTTGCCCTCAGATGAAGGAAATCCCAGACAAAAGTGCCATGTTTTACTTGTTAGAAAGGCAAGACAGAAGAAGGGCAAATAGAGTTGTGTCTTCTTTCATCCAAGTGGTTTTTAATTGAAAAATAAAAATCAGGAGAGACAAAGAGAGGCTAGTACAAGTAAAAGTGTGGGCAGAGTCAATGAAAAGATTAGCACTTTGCAGTTTACTACAGAGTGTAGAATGCACAGGTATTTTATATATATGCGTATGTTGAAGGCAGCAAATGGTCCTCAGAAACAAATTACAATGTAAGATGGAAAAGATTGTGAAGCATACACCAAAGGAGTAGTAGAATGATCCAATTTACACAATTTGACAAATAAGCAGAGCCCAGTACTAAAACAATATGGGTTTTGTTTTTCTTTTTTTTAATTTATTTTTGTGTCTTGGAGTAAATAGGCAGAAACCACATAACAGAAGAAACTGTTATTGACCTAGTCCATTAGTTATAACCAATGTACATGACTCACTCCAAAATAGTGAAACTGAAGACCTGAACTGCCCTATTGTCAAATTCAAGATGAAAGAGTTAAAAAATTCTCTCTAAAAGGACCTACGGGTGTAATGTTGAGCAATGGAAACAGAAAGTTCCATAAAAAAAGGAGAGGCTTGTTAAGAGAAATTTAAAGGTATAATCAAAAGAATTAATTGCTTGCAAATGCTGAAAACACCATATTAGAGGTTACAGACCATAGGGATTATGTCTATCAAAAAAAGCTTCCAACTCAAAGGAATTATGATTAAGCAATATAGAAAAAATATTATTAGAAAAAAAAATAACTCTCCAAAAAATGGTAGTAATTTCCAAACAGAAAAAAGGGCTTACATTCTGGAAAGTTAAACATTAGACTATGATTAGACAAAATGATAATTAGAAAGGTTACGGAACAACTTTGTAAACCATGAAGAATAGTAATGAAATCTTTTCAGACACAGTGGAAGCAAGACGCTTGCCAAAGAATATGGAAACTATGTATGGCCAATATAATTTATTACCACAGATTTAAGAGAATTTTTTGCTTCACTGATTAGTATGAAGGAGATTTAGGGCATTCCCATGCTGGAGCATTTTATCATAGGGAGTGAGTTGGACAGGATTTTGTGCTAAGTATTAGTAGGAAAGGAGTTAGAATAAAACATTGGCACGAAAAGCAACAAACTGATGTCTTATGATATTTATCTAAAACTTGCAATGGAATCCTTATAATTCTATCAAAATGAATTTCCAATGAAATCAGGGTATAGTCTACCAGAGCTCTCAGCACCAAGAAAAATTATAAATATGTTGTATTTAAAAAAAAACAAACCAAGACAACCAAAACCCCAAACCCAGCTCCTCTGGAATCTAGAAAAAACAGTTCATCAGGTCTGCATGTTGCACCAGAGAAATTAATCAAAAATTGTGATAGAGAATGCCATTAGCAAGCATATGGATGAGAGTAATGGGGAAGAATCAGTATAGGTTTTTCACAGGGAGGTTTTGCCCAGTCTTTAAAGGAGTCAGTGAACATGTAGAAAAAGTCATCTAGCTGAAACAGTGGATTTTATAAAAAGTTTCTTAGATGGTCCTATGGCAAATGTACCACTAAAAAGGAGTTGAAAAAGGACAATGCTGTTCTAACTTAAATATCTACCTGAATTTTAGGAAAATGTGGAACATGATGGCACTTAGTGAGGACTGAAAATGGATGGAAAGGATGACTGAGTTCTGTTAGAATATGTGCTTGGGCCATTTGGATAGGCAGTCAGATAAAACCTTGAAAGTGCATATATGGTGAATGACAAAGTTTATTAATGTTACAAAACCACAAATTAAAGTCTATTAATGCTACAAAAGTATTAATGAAAATAAATGTAAAGCTATCTGCAGGTGAATTCTTATGACACAGGGTGAGTAGGTGATAAAAGTACAACTTTTAATTAATATTTTTAGATGTAAAGCAATGTAAATGGTGGAATAGGGAAATATCTGTAATGATACATACAAAACGTGGGCCCTTATAATTCAGTGAAAATGATTATTACTTTGGAAGTAGATCCTGGAGTCATTTTGGATAAATTGTGAGTATAACGCTCACTCAGAATAAAATGCTAGGTAATTATCTTCCTGCTACATATGCTTCCGTCTTGCTTACAAGATGTGGTACTGTTCCCATTAACTCAGAAAAGAGAGTGAGGACAGCAAGGATAATCAGAAATATGGGATGGTTTCCATTGGAGACTAAACAAAATACAACTTGTAGAAAAGATGTCTTAAGTATATATAAGAAAGGTATGTAAAATCCAGACAGGTATGTGAACAGAAATAACTGCACGTTTATTTAATATTCCACATAAGGCAGAAATAAGAAGCTGGTTGAAGCAGTAATGCAATGTAGTAAGTGTAACCGTGTAGGTGTGTGGTCCTGCTCAAAGATCTCAACTTGATAGGTTAACTAGGTAGGTATAGAGTTATGCCAAATATTTCTCTTTTCTTGAATTCAAGGTCTTTTGTGATGCCACTCTAAATCTTGAAGACCAAGGAAAAGCCCACTAAAAGGAATAAATATTACAGCACCAGGCTAGTTCCCTGGTAGAATCCACTCTATGTCCCATATAAGGAGGGAATGAAATTCCTCAGGGCACTTGTTTAGAAACAAACCAACAAAATATTCCTCACATTGACAAAAGGCAATAAAGCTATGATGAGGTGCCCGACCAGGGGCAAAAGGCATGTGCACGTCTGGTAATGAGTTAGAACAAGAGACGTCTCTGCTCAGTGTAGACCATGAGGTGGGATAACTTTTCTTCCTGGCCTTTGTAGATGGCTAGGCTTCCCAAGAGCAGCCTATAAGGCCTTGTTCCAAGGTCACAATATAGCTCTGCAAAGGCGCAAATGCCTTGGAAAGTAGGAGGTAAGCAGCAAAATGCCTCACATCTTTGATGGCTCTATAATTGGATGGGTATGACTCCTAAATCCCAAGTCCTTACTTTTACTGACCAGTTTCTTAAGATCTGTTTTGTTTAGTTTAGTCACTCCTCAGGATCCAGCTAGACAATAAGCTAGGAGGCTTTGACGTGATTAAAGAAGACTACCACATAGCTGTGCCTATACATTTCCACTTGGCCTCGGTATCTGAGTGGTAAATTTGCTTTGAAACCAAAAGTGATTATGGAAAACATACAGATAAATATTAAAAAAAAAAAAATTATATTAAAGTATCTTGAACCAAGTGGCCAAAAAGTTTATCTTTGTTATGGGTAGGGGGTTATAGATAAAGACTTCAAGAGGTCCCTTCCAACCTAAGCCATTCAATGACTCTAACCTAAAAATATGGTAGTCATATAAATACATACATATTTGTCAAAATATGTGTTACATAGGCAGTTCCTCTACCAAAGAAGATTTTGTTGGTTGTAATGAGGCAGCTAGAAGACTGTGGCAGAAAAACCAAGAAAAAGAAAAGCAGGGGATTTCATACCAATTTAAAGAAGATGTGTGCTTAAATATTTCACACTGCAATTAGGGAGATCAACTGACAAAAAAATGAAATTTAGATGGATGTTGTGTGTTTGAAATTTAGGCTAGGCCATTACGGGTAAAACAAATGCAATATCATCAGTAACTAAAAGCCAGGTTTTGCAGCTCATAAAAACTTAGCATTGTAGTTTCTGTTAAAACTTTGTCAGTGTTGAATAAAAGGGAACCAGTTCCTGCTGAAATATTCTGAAACGTGTTGAAGTTTTTTACTTCATATTACAGGTATGGCAGATTCTTTGAAAAGTCCCAACAGGAGTTATGATTATCATATCATTCAATCTACACTTACAAGGTCAGTTTTATGGGATGTCAGGCTATAGTTACGCAGGTTGTTTGCTGGGCAAGCGCAATGTATTTTGACAGAGGGGAGGAGATTCATACTTTTTGCTTATAGAAGAACAAACAACCTATCCAACTTTTTTTAAGGGTTGCCAAGTCAAGCATTAGCAAAAGGAAATGTGCATATCAGGGTTGCACTGAGGCTTCTGCACTGAGGAGGAAAAGATTTGGCATGTTTGCTGAGGAAAAGAACACAGCAAGTAAGAAAGTTAATGAAGGAACAAGAGACCAAGGCCTGCAGTTCCAGCTGCCTTTCAAAAGTGAGACATCAAACTGCTTGGCTATAAAGAAAAGGGCTGACCCCTCCCTCAGTAATGGTTACTGCTCTGATGTCTTAAGAAACACACAACTGACTGATTCTTATTTAAAAAGCTGCAATAACCTGTTTGAGTATCCTATTATATTCTAGCATGAGAAAGATGAGGCAATTTCTTTGTTCATACTTGGCTATGTCAATTATTTTTTCAAAATATTTCTGTGATAGTAACACTTAGGAAAATTCTTGATCAATCCATGTAAATCAGATGTCAGCCTCATTGATGTTTGTATGTGAAGCAGAAAAGAAATGCTTACAACCTCAGCAGTTTTTGTATCAATCAAGGGGAACCTGTGAAAATAGTTATTTTTTAAAAAATACATAATATTCCATAAAACTGTTCATCAAAATATAAGTCATAAAACCCAGGCACTTTCTTTGAAACAAAATATATTTTATTCACCAAAATGTTATAAACTGGAAGTAGTTGTGCAGAAAAAATATGGTAAAGAAACAACCTTCCTCATTATCAGTATTTGACCAAATGCTAAAACCAGTTGTTCTTGAACTAGAGAAGAGATACTGACATGTACCTGATTGCAGCTCATATTTACAATTTATTAATGGACTGACTATCTTCAGGTATTGTGGCTGTGTCTCCAGTGTTAAACAGTGACCAGGAATGCTCTGTATTCCAGACTGTGCATATTCATACTGTTGAATGGGGTAAAAGGAAAAATCGAGCTGTCGAAATCAAAACCTAAACATGGAGGTAAAGGTAACATATTGTTTAAAAGGCGTGGCTTGCTTATTGAAGAACTAAAGAACATTTATCTGCTACATGAAAAGAAACATTGTAAGGAAAAGAATAAAGTCCTGGATGAACAGGGAGCCACCCAGTGGAGAAATTCCTATTCATCCTATGTAGGTGCAATTTTAGCAAAAGTTTTCTATCTTGCTTTAGTATGGAAAATATGGGCATTTAGAGATTAATAGACTAGATGATTCTCCATGGCTACAGCTTGAAGATTTTAGCTTTACTTGTATTTTTGAGACATGCCTCATTACATTCTTTATAATGTAAAGAATAGAAGAAAACACTAATTCTAAATCACATAGAATCACTCTTACCTAAAGCAGACATTTATTGTATTGTAGGCACTCATATTTTTAAGCCTTTCTTTCACTACCTGTGGTGAGAAAATACTGAAATACTTTTATAAGGAAATATTTTCTATTCAGCCATACATAATTCTGTTGAACACATGTATCTATCTCCTGAATTTAGGGTTGAATTTTGAAGTTTCAATACATCTATATTCTGGCAAAGATGTTTTTTCAACATAACTTAATATTGTGATCCTGTGATTAAATTTGATGAGAGTAGAATGTGTCTAAGAAGTTAAGAATGTGACTGTTTATAGATGTACAACTGTCCTGTACCGGCTGGGCTCAAACCACCACAGTTCTTTGTAGCGCCCAACGTGGGCACGAAGGGTTGAGATAATGACAGATCTGACCAGAGTGTGTCTCATATTTGTGATAAGCACTCATTGTTACTACTCGTCACAATGGTGATTATTTGGCTCTCAGACTTGTTGCGCTTGATCTCAGAGTTTCAGCATGTTCTACCTTACTTACAGACACTATTTGCTGTTTTAGAGTTTATTGGCTGGGGGGCCTGGGCTAAGGTTGCTGTTTCACTGTACTTCATGGTAATGACTTGTAGTACAATAGACTCATTGATCATGAAACTGGTCTGGCTTGTGCTCCCGGTGTGGCCATCACCTCTATACTTTGGGAGGTACATAATGAAATTTTTTAGCAATTACATATCCCTTTTTTTCTCCTCGAGGAGCCAACCAATGAAGAAGGCCTTACCTTACACCCCCCGCTCCCCCACCAGCCTATTTGCAACAGCAGTTGAGAGTTCAGAAGGTTTTGGATGGCCTTTGAATAGCCCTGAGACCTGCCTGCTGATTGTGCTGGGGATCAGCATGTTGACAAACATACGGAGTATGTTTTACCCACAGCCATCCCGCCCTGGGAACACCCTATTTCATCTGATCTCGAAAGTTAAGCAGTGTTAGATTCAAGTCTGGTCTAGGGTTAGACGACGATATAGGAGGACCACCAAGAGATTTTCCCTGAGGCTGGACAGTCATGAGTGGCAGGGTGTGTGGCATAGTATGGGCAAGTATCTAGGCCAGTGGGCCCCTCCAGTGCTTTGGAACTTCACCACTGAACAAGTGTAACATCCGGAAAAACTAGTGAAACACTTAAACGAGGTGTGCTGTCGTCCTGGTTATACCAGAGAGGGACAACTCGCTGCAATGTGCTGGGGCTTGGCCTATGCCTACAGGGCCCTGCTCAACACTAACCTTCAAAGGGAAAAAAATGTCTCTGGATCTGATGACAAAGCAACAGACAACATATCTACACCAACTCCAAGCACAACAGCTACGCCAACCCCAGTGACAAGCACAGCAGCTACTCAAACCCTGACCACAACAGACAACGCAGCTACTCCAACTCCAAATACACCAGCTACACCAACCCCAGTTACAAGCACAGCAGCCATTCTAGAGATGATCTATCGTAGGCTGGATGCCAGGAACACATCCGTAGATCCAGATGAAGTTGAATGTACACAACCCATGTGGCAGAAACTTACACGGAGTGCACCATCATCGTATACCCACTCATTGGCATCAATGACCTGGAATGACGTAACACCACCAACAGTGGATGAACTGATTCGTCAACTCCGAGAGTTCGAAGACAATCTCACCCCTTCCATCATTTCAGCTGTGGAAAAACTGTCCCAGGAGTTCAAACAATTGAGAGATGATTTATCCGATCTATCCAGCTCCCCATGTGTACCAACCCATGTCTCAGCTATTAACAGAAGGCACCCTACTGCTCGAGAGAGAAAATATAGGAGGTACACGCCACGGGCCACCCTATGGTTTTACCTGCAGGATCACGGAGAAGACATGAGAAAGTGGGATGGAAAACCTACCTCAGTTCTGGAGCAACGGGTGCGTGAACTGAAGAGGAGGACAGCGGCCAAGTATGATCCTCCCATGAAAGTTGCTGCTCCAGTCTCTGGTGAGCAGTTTCCCAGATGGAGTGGAAGAGCTGATTTTACTCCAGCTCCTGTGATAAGGAATACTAATCCCTTTCTACAAGACGAAAGTGGACAATCTTGTGATCACTATTAGAGGGGCCCTGCCTCCAGCCAGGTGGAGGAGAGGGATAATCGGGTTTACTGGACTGTGTGGATCAGATGGCCTGGCACATCAGTCCCACAGAAGTATAAGGCTCTAGTAGATACCAGTGCACAGTGCACCCTGATGCCACCAAGGTATCAAGGGGTGAACCCATTTATATTTCTGGAGTGACAGGAGGATCCCAAGAGTTGACGGTACTGGAGGCTGAAATCAGCCTGACTGGGAGGAAGCGGCAAAAGCACCCCATTGTGACTGGTCCAGTGGCTCCATGCATCCTTGGCATAGACTATCTCGGGAGAGGGTATTTCAAAGACCCAAAAGGGTATAGATGGGCTTTTGGTATCGCTGCCTTGGAAACAAAGGAAATTAAGCAGCTGTCCACCTTGCCCAGTCTCTCAGAGGATCCTCCTGTTGTGGGGTTGCTGAAGGTCAAAGAACAACAAGTGCCAACCGCAACCACAACAGTGCATGAGCAACAACATCACACCAACTGAGGTTCCCTGATTCCCATCCATAAGCTGATGCATAGGCTGGAGAGCCAAGGAGTGATTAGCAGGACCCGCTCACCCTTTAATAGCCCCATATGGCCAGTGCAAAAGTCTAATGGAGAGTGGAGACTAACAGTAGACTATCGTGGCCCGAACGAAGTCACACCACCATTGAGTGCTGCTCTACTGGACATGCTAGAACTTCAATATGAGCTGGAGTCAAAGGCAATCAAGTGTTATGCCACAATTGATATTGCCAGTGTATTTTTCTCAATCCCTTTGGCAGCAGAGTGCAGGCCACAGTTTGCTTTCACTTGGAGGGGCGTCCAGTACACTTGGAACCGACCGCCCCAGGGGTGGAAACACAGCCCTACCATCTGCCATGGATTGATCCAGACTGCACTGGAACAGGGGCAAGCTCCAGACCACCTGCAGTACATTGATGACATCATCGTGTGGGGTGATACAGCAGAAGAAGTTATTGAGAAAGGGAGGAAGATAATCCAAATCCTGCTGAAGGCCGGTTTTGCCATAAAACAGAGTAAGGTCAAGGGACCTGCACAGGAGGTTCAATTTTTGGGAATAAAATGGCAAGATGGACGTCGCCAGGTCCCCACAGACGTGATCAACAAGATAACAGCAATGTCTCCACCAACTAACAAGAAAGAAACACAAGCTTTCTTAGGTGTTGTGGGGTTCTGGAGAATGCACATCCCAAATTACAGTCTGATTGTAAGCCCTCTCTATCACGTGACTCAGAAGAAGAATGATTTCAAATGGGGCCCTGAGCAACAACAAGCCTTTGAACAAATTAAATGAGAAATAGTTCATGCAGTAACCTTTGGACCAGTACGGACTGGGCCACATGTGAAAAATGTGCTCTATACTGTAGTCAGGGAGAATGGTCCCACCTGGAGCCTCTGGCAGAAAGCTCCAGGGGAGACTCAAGGTTGTCCCCTTGGCTTTTGGACTCAGGGATATAAAGGATCTGAGGCCAGCTATACTCCCACTCAAAAAGAGATACTGGCAGCCCATGAAGGGGTTCAAGCTGCTTCAGAAGTGATTGGCACTGAAGCACAGCTTCTCCTGGCACCCCGGTTGCTTGTGCTGGGCTGGATGTTCACAGGCAGGGTCTCCTCTACACATCATGCAACTGATGCTACATGGAGTAGATGGGCCGCACTAATTACACAACGAGCTCAAATAGGAAATCTCAGTCTTCCAGGAATTCTAGAAGTCATCATGGACTGGCCAGAGGGCAAAGATTTTGGGATGTCACCAGAAGAGGAGGTGATGCGTGCTGAAGAGGCCCCACCATATAATGAACTGTCAGAGAGTGAAAAGCAATATGCCTTGTTTACTGATGGGTCCTGCCATATTGTGGGAAAGCATCAGAAATGGAAGGCAGCTGTGTGGAGTCCCCTGTGACAAGTTGCAGAAACTGCTGAAGAAGAGGGTGAATTGAGTCAGTTTGCAGAGGTGAAAGCCATCCAGCCGGCCTTGGACATTGCTGAACGAGAAAAATGGCCAGTACTTTATCTCTATACTGACTCATGGATGGTGGCAAATGCCCTGTGGGGGTGGTTGCAGCAATGGAAGCAGAGCAACTGGCAACGCAGAAGTAAACCCATCTAGGCTGCTGCATTGTGGCAAGATATCGCTGCATGGCTGCAGATCCTGGTGGTAAAGGTACGCCACGTAGATGCTCATGTACCCAAGAGTCGGGCCACTGAGGAACTCCAGAACAACCAGCAAGTGGATAAAGCTGCTAAGATTGAAGTGGCTCAGATGGACTTAGACTGGCAACATAAAGGTGAATTATTTTTAACCCGGTGGGCCCATGACATCTCAGGCCATCAAAGCAGAGATGTAACATACAGATGGGCTTGTGATCGAGGGGTGGACTTAGCAATGGACGCTATTGCCCAGGTTATTCATGAATGTGAAACATGTGCTGCAATTAAGCAAGCCAAACGGTTAAAGCCTCTCTGCTATGGAGGACGATGGCTGAAGTACAAGTATGGGAAGGCCTGGCAGATTGACTATATCACACTCCCACTGACCCGCCAAGGCAAGCGCTATGTGCTTACCATGGTGGAAGCAACCACCAGATGGCTGGAAACATACGCTGTGCCCCACACCACTGCCCGGAACACTATCCTGGGCCTTCAGAAACAAGTCTTGTGGTGACACGGCACCCCAGAGAGAATTGAGTCAGACAATGGGACTCATTTCCGGAACAACCTTATAGACACTTGGGCCAAAGAGAATGGCATTGAGTGGGTATATCACATCCCCTACCATGCACCAGCCTCTGGGAAAATCGAACGGTACAATGGGCTGTTAAAAACTATACTGAGAGCAATGGGTGGTGGGACTTTCAAACACTGGGATACACATTTACCAAAAGCCACCTGGTTGGTCAACAGTAGGGGATCTGCCAACAGGGCTGGCCCAGCCCAATCAGAACTTTTACGTACTGTAGAGGGGGATAAAGTTCCTGTGGTGCACAGAAAGGATTTGTTGGGGAAGACAGACTGGGTTATTCCTGTTTGAGGTAAAGGCAAACCCACTTGTGTGGTTGCTTTTTCTCAGAGACCTGGATATACTTGGTGGGTAACGCGGGAAGGTGGGGAAGTCCAATGTGTACCTCAAGGGGATTTAATTTTGGGGGAAAACAGCCAATGAACTCAATTGTATGCTGTTTCCTGCTCTATAACACTTTTTTAGCCCACCAGCTAGATATCTTCAGGTCACCAGCAACTGACCCTGACTTCCGTCCTATCACCACCCCAACAAAGAATTAATTTTGAGGAAACCAGATGAGCTCAGCAGTGACCAGACGAGTTTGGCAGTATCAGCAGCAGGCAACAACCCAACATTAGACACTGTCCCTCCTGCCCTGAAAGACTATTGCAAGAGACGGAGCCTGACATCACAGACTGGATGAATTCAGCAACTTTATAGGGAATGATATCTTTCTCTTTGTGTGTGGGTGTGGGTGTATATATATGTGTATATACAGGACAGGGGCGATGGTGTGTTGAGACAAGTGCGATCTGAGCATGACATGAATGGTATGGAATAAGGGGTGAATACTATCCTAGGTTCAGCTATAGCAGTCATTATTCTTCTTCTTAGTAGCTGGTGCAGTGCTGTGTTTTTAACTTTCAGCCTGGGAACAACGCTGATAACACTGATGTTTTTAGTTGTTGCTAAGTAATGTATACTCCGACCAAGGACTTTCTCAGTCTCATGCTCTGCCAGGGAGGAGGGGAAGCCGGGAAGAAGCAGAGACAGGACACCTGACCCAAACTAGCCAAAGGAGTATTCCATACCATGGCACATCATGCCCAGTATATAAACCAGAGGGAGTTACCCGGAAGGCCCAGATCGCTACTCGGGTCGGGCTGGGTATCGGTTGGCGGGTGGTGAGCAATTGTATCCTCTCCCCTTGCTATTTCCCTTATCATTAGTATTATTGGTGGTAGCAGCAGTGGTTTTGTATTATACCTTAGTTACTGGACTGCTCTTATCTCAACCCGTGGGAGTTACATTCTTCTGATTCTCCTCCCATCCCTCCGGGAGCCGAGGGAGGAGGAAGTGGGGGAGTGAATGAGTGGCTGCGTGGTTCTGAGTTACCGGCTGGGCTCCAATCACGACAACAACAGAGGTGATAAAAATAGTAAAATCTATTATGTCACTTAAAACATATTTGTGGGGCCTTTGGTAGTTCATTTGTTAGCATTACTTCTCATTTACAGCAGTGTGAAATAAGAATAAGACCTTGTGTGCCTTCACTTGAATCACATTTTTTCCTGTGTTTTGATCTCAAAGACTAAAACAGTCAAATTTATTTTTGTGTACCATGTCATATAAGACTGACGTACTTGCTTTTTTTGGTTCCTTGTAAGAAGAAAAAATAGTGAAAAGAGATTAATTAGCTAAAGTTAACATCACTTTGCAAGTCGCATATTTTATAAACTCTTGTTTTAGGTTGCACTAGAAACTAGATGAGAAAAACAGATTAAAAAAAAGGCTTTAACTAAAATGCTAAAGACAACTTCATAAGGTAGTGAACAAGAAGTTATTACCTTTATGAACTCCAAGTAATTTCAGCAAAAATACATTAAAAAAAAAAGGGTTTTAGAAATATCTTTCATTAAATATAAAAGCCTGTATCAAGTCTAGACTGCATTATGAGTGGAATTATTGTTATAATTAAGAAGGCACATATCTAAGTAACTGTTACCTACAATCCTTTCTTTGCTATCTCTCCCAACAGAAGTAATTTGTAAATTTTCATTGTTGATTAAGACTGTAGTCAAAGAACAATCCAATTTTTTGTTTTAAGGGACAGCATTGTAGTATTCTATTCAGAAGTCTGTAAATTTAGTTAACCAGTGTATCAGTTACTAAATAGCAATGGAATGAACTTGCAAAATAATTCATGCATTCACCTAACCTGTTAAAGGGTGGTGCTCTAAGATACTATTCACATGTAGGGTCAGTTAAAGGATATGTCCATCTGACTTTACTGAGAAATTCACAGAACAGTTCCTGTCATTCTCAGGGCACACATCCTTTGCTTTGTTCATATTATATATTAATTACTGCATTTTAAAGATAGTGAGAGGAAAACATTCCACATTATTTGATGGGCCCATGTAATAGGCCTTCTTAGAAGTCCTTGATTTTTTTTTAGTTTATTGACTCTCCCCCCTCCTCCCTCCTTTAATTGGATTATATGTATTTGTTTTCATTGTTCCAAGCTTATGATCTTGGATATTTCTTCTAATTGTCAGTCAGTCTAGTAGTTTCTTTAACTTAACAGCCTTTATTCCTCTGCTCACCCGATCTACGTAACAGCATAACACAGTAAAAAAAAGAATGTCTCCTTGCCTGAATGAGGTAAAGGCTGCATAAGTTGCCTGAACTAAATGAGATTATAGAATCATAGAATCATAGAATGGTTTGGGTTGGAAAGGACCTTAAGGTCATCTAGTTCCAACCCCCCTGCCATGGGCAGGGACGCCTCATCCTAGACCATGTCACCCAGGGCCCTGCTCAACCTGGCCTTGAACACTGATAAAGATGGAGCATTCACAACTTCCCTGGGCAACCTGGTCCAGTGCCTCTCCACCCTCACAGTAAAGAACTTCTTCCTTATATCTAACCTGAACTTCCCCTGTTTAAGTTTGAACCCATCACCTCTTGTCCCACCACTACTGTCCTTGACGAAGACTCCCTCTCCAACATCCTTGTAGGCCCCCTTCAGATACTGGAAGGCTGCTATGAAGTCTCCATGCAGCTTCTCTTCTCCAGGCTGAAAAGCCCCAACTTTCTCAGCTTGTCTTCATACAGGAGGTGCTCCCCTCTTATCATTCTCGTGGCTCTCCTCTGGACTTGCTCCAACAGCTCCATGTCCTTTGTATGCTGAATGGCATATGAAAGAAAGAACATCAAGGAGATAGCTGCTTTCTCTATAAACCACTTTGGTTAAAAATTATGGCAACAGGGTTATGAGAATTTTGTTACTCATTTATCTAGGAAAAGATTTTTCACTTCCTTTTCCATTTGTCAATTGATAGACGTGTTACTAGTGTTACTGCAGAGCAAAAGCTTAGTTTTGCCACAAAACTCCGTACGGATTTTCAAGGTTTTTAGGATAGCTTTTAATGCAGGGTGCCCCCGCTAGGTTCGGTGGTGCAATGCCTCCACTGGGTAAAGTGCCCTGGGGCACTGATCAGGGAGGGTAGGTCTGTATTTCCTCCAGGCCATAGTTTACTGTCTTTGTCCAATACTTTAGTGATGTGCTTAGTGTTTATAGGAATCCTAGTGCGCAACAATTTTATACGAATATAGGGAGATTCAGGGTGAATTCCTGACAAACCAAAGTCACTAACATAATCCTCAAGACTGCTGTAGAGGGAGAAGTCATTCATTCATGGTCTTTTGTAAAGAAAATGCTCATATTTTCCAGGCCAATAAATGGTATTAGATCAAGTTTCAAAATGTTTGAAACAGGTGTGAATGAAAATTATCTTTTAAGTATTAATTCTACATCCCAATTTTTATTGTAGAGGAATGGAAAAGTGGATTGTAAAAAGGCTCAAGGAAAAAATCAGTCCTTTCTTCAAATACCATAGACTAAATACAGGTCTTTTAAAAAACTTCTCAAACACAGAAGTCTGCATAGTGTGGAAGGAAAGTAAACGAAAGACAAATCTATAGACAAATCTATAAACTCTGTTTCTGCTGTGAAATCCTAAAAGATCTCTTGGACACTGTCTCCTTTGTGATCTCGTTCTGTTGCATTGGTTCTGTGTCAAGCAAAATGTGAGTATAAATAGCCTTATTGTCAACTTGTAAGTTCATTTTTCATCCCAAGTCTAATGTATGAACCAACATATATGCAACTATGTGCAAGATTTGCCAAGCCAGTTTAGAGGCTTGTGCTTATTGATTTTTGGTTGTTTCTGTTACAGTGCTTACTACTGCAAATTTCTTCCTGTACTTAGCTTTCCTTCTGATGTCCTGCATGTATCCCAGGTACTTGTGAATGTAGCTGTCGCTTCTGTAGCATTTCTAGGCTGTTGCAACAGCCATAAGACTTAGACAGCTGACTGACTTTCTGCTTGAACACCATTTTTAGATACTTCCCTGATCAAGTCAGAAGTAATAAAGGAAACTGCAAGTTCAAAATTAAAATCTTGAGAAGGGAAGTTATTCAAAGCCAACCAGTATGTCACACAGGTTTTTTTTCCAGGAGATGCTTATAGGAAAACGCGTCTTTTCATCTGTTGTCTTTTTTTTGCCCGCCTTTTGTTGTTGTTGGTTTGTGTCCAGAATTCACAGATGCCCATAGACCACTATTATCTTCCCAAAGTGCTGGGAGGATAATCACCTCAGAATTGTGAGAATCACAACTTTAATTGGCTTTAACTTCTCCATAATTACTTGTGCAAAGTTATAATTCATGAAGATCTGTTTAGATCCTAGACAAAAAACCTAAACATTTTTACATTGGTAGGAGTAACACACACCCCCTTAATAAGTTCTCAGTGTTTGCCACAAGGCTTTGTGGCTAAAAGAGGGTAAATCTTGAAAGTTTGGTTGAAAGCAGACTGTTTTATTGACTTATTTTGTTCAGGTCCTGATATTCTTGTATCTTGTTATTTAATGTAGTGTAATGCCTCACATTTATATACCTGGACTAGACCTATGTCATGGGAGTGCTAGAAAGAAACATATTTGAGCTCACTGCCTGTTCACTTCTTTTTGAAAAGACAGAATTTAGTCAGGATCAGTTTCCAGGCTGAACAGTTCATCAGTCAATAGTTGCTCCCATTACTAGAACAGCCAGATATATATTAGAATTTGGTTAATAACAATATACCCCTAAGTTATATTTTTCCATTAAGTGGCACTAATTACCCTGCAACTGCTGTTCAAAACAAGGCAAAGTGTATCTACAGTGTAATTTAATGCAGCTAGATTTGCCTAAAATGTAACTTCAAAACTCTTGGTACATAGCTAGTAGGGCCTTGAAACAAAAGTGCCAATTAGTGCCAATTTAAAGTGACTGCTTTCTCTGTCTTTCCATTGTCTTTGAGAAGCCAGTGTCTTGGCATATGGGAGATGGAAAAGTAGCAACTGTTAGAAGTTCCATATTGTCAAAATCTCCTACTTTCAGAAGATGGTTTGGAATATGAATACTTTACTCTGAATCTGTTTTTTAAAAAGAAACCAGTACAGTTATTGTTTGATCACAGGACAGTGTAGCCTTACAGGAAATACGTGCTTTCAAGGATTTTCCCAGGAGGTGTAACCTTAGATTATAGAAAATAGTTGATCTGGAACAGTTCTGTCTGATCACTCCCACCACAGAATACTCATCCAATAATCTTGGCTTTTAGATTTTGAGAACAAATTTATTTGCCAAAATACAGCAAAACAGTTGAAAGCATGCTTTTCAATTGACTTGGTCCTAATCCTGAGTAATGATGTGTTCACATATCTTTTCTGATTGATTGTACTTAAAGGTTCTCAAGGCTTGGATCTTTGGTTAGTTATTTCATTTTTGCAAAAAAGGTTAGGTTTTGCTTCATTTAGGTTTTTGTATTGAGTAACTGGGCTAATTAAAAAGCATTTGAATATTTTTTAGGCTGCATGTCTGTTCCTGTTTTTAACTTTCGTGGTAACACATCACATCTGTTTAGTCTGCCAGTCATATGTTGGGAGGGATCATAATACAATATACCACTCGTAACTGGCATAGTGTATTCTGTTGTTTCTTGCAATGAATAATTTACTGCAAAACCTGTCTGTTAAGAAAAAAATAGTTGTTTTGCCACTGTTCATTTCACTGGTATTCATTGGTTAAAATCACTCAGTCTTTATGGATTGTCACCATAGGAGATGGATTAGGACTGTTCCATTGCTATAGGTAGCAAAATGCATGAGCGGGCATCCATGTTAAGTAAATGTGATACTAAAGATATTTTTGTTTTAATATGAATAATGAATTTTCCCCTTTCTTTTCAAAGATGCCATTAGGAGGCATATTTTCCTTGTTTGTATTTAAAAGTGTTAGAATTGGTTTTGCTTGTACTGTTTGTACATTTCCTTGGAATATTAATGTCAATCATACTACATTAGAGAACACTACTTTGCATTTAATATTCCTAAATCATTTAAAATTAAGACAACTTAAGACACATAGTGCATTATGCATTGTATAATAATGCTTTATGTAAAACACAGCTAAGATGAATCAGTGAATCTAGGGTGGCTAATTCTTTGCTAATTATGCTCTGTTCTTCCTGACTGAACAGAACTACTTTGAGTGCCTATGCATGGCAAATCTGCCCTAGAGATCAAATCTATATTGTAGAGACATCAGATCAAATTCTCCTTCTGTTAAATATAAATAATTACATGCTGTGTTGAATTCTGCAATCAGCTGAAGAACTTTAGTTTTAATGTTTAACTCAAACTCCAGCGTACTGGATACACCTTTAGCTGAAAGTAAAATTAAGATAAATATTTATTTGCTTTTTTAAAAGTAAGTTAAGGGACATATTCTGCAAATATTAAGCAGCCTAAAGAGCAGTTCAATGCTATCACATTAATTCAGGAGTACCTTTTCCACTGGCAGGATGTGAGACGAATTCCAATCCAAATTTTGCACAAACAGGGCTTGTTCTTGCAAGCTGGTGAGTTACTCAGACCTGACTTGCCTGTAGGATGTTGAGGTGGCTCAGCTTTTACAGGAGATGTTAAACTGGAGCCACTGTTTTTCAGTGTTGACTCTGCCACTGTATACCCATTCTGGTTCTATTATGTCCCATAGCTGTAGCAGCAGCAACAATATCATGTGAATCATTTGCAACATCTGGAACACTGACAGTCTAACTTGTTCAAAACCTGCAATGGTTGTACAATTTCCACATTAGTGCCACCTCAATTGTTCTCTATTCTACCGAAGAATTTATATAACCTGACTACTCCCATTTTTTTTGTGTCCAGTTTCTCCTTTAGCTACAGTAGGACGGAATTTCACGTGTTGATTTCTACAGGATGCTGTTTCTTTGATTTGTTAAATATTACAGTTTAAAGGTCCCTCTAATCTTGTGAGTTTTGAATTGCCAAAAAGAGCTCAGGGATGCCCCTTCTATTGTTGTTAAATACAAGCTCTCTCAAAATATGTCACAATTAGGAGGGAGCCCCCAATTCAAAAGTTTCCTAAATGTATGCCAAAATGTGAGGTTTATGGTCCTGTGTAGTTACAGACTTTTAGAAAGTTTTTCATAACAGAGAACCATTAAGATGAGCTCTTGGCATTATTTTACACTCTTGATAAACTCACTATGTGCAGAACTCCCACATAAAGAAAGTATTAAGAAAAGATTATCTAAGAACAACACTATTTTGATGGTATGTGTAGCTCTTGGAGAGAGATGTTGGGAGTCTTCAGTTTTGAATGACTGTTTTCATCATATGACAATAACTTAAGAAGGGTCTTAAATTATGTCATGTTACATTTTACTTTTATGTTTAGAAAGGCTGGGAAAAATCAGTAACTTTACAGTTCCTTTATGAGACTGCTAATTTTCTGCAACTAGACATCAAAGATTCAAAAGATTTTTGGCATCTTCATTTCCTCCCCAAAATATAGATCTTGCTGTTATTACCTCTGGTTTGGCAGTTGCAGAATAGTTTTAAAACAATATAATTTGTTATAAACGCCTGAACCCAAGCATTGCTCTTGCCTTCTCCATGACATTATTTCGCTGTTAAAATAACAGTGATACAGGACAGCCTTTCATTCTCTGGTCTATTGTACTGAAAAATGAATGAGTAAGAGTCTTGATTACCTTACAGATAAATCTGGTTAACTGTTATATTAATTAAAATGCATGAGTTTGAGGCTATTCTGAACTATTTATATGTGATTTAATTCATATCAGCAGTTAATTTGTATTTAATGCAAACTAATGGGTTTTATGTAAATGGGGCATGTGGCAGTCTATTTAAAAAACAAATTATCTGTAGTTCCATTTCAGTTATTTTAATTAAATTTAGAGTTTGTGTGCAGTGGGGAGGGATAAAGGATGTGTTATATATGAAGTGTTGATGATTAAAAACAATTTAAATATATAGAATAAGAAACAAGTGATTCTCTTAGCAGAAACACTGATTCATTTTCTGACATTTGCATTTGCTAAAAGAGTAGACACAGGAACAGGCAAGGGCATGTGCCTGGTGGTTTTTGAACTGAAGAATACAAATAATTCCATGAGTTAGTTATAATAATACTATGAAAATTAACTATTTCACATATATAAAATGCTTTGAAAATTGTTAGTAAATTACATTCTGAACATACCTGAATACTGGAGTAAAAAGTTGGCAACTGTTTACATCAGGATTGATTTTGTTCCAAAATCACTATGCATGTCCCAGGTACTACCTTACAAGAAATGGAGCATACTATGCAACCTTATGATCATACTGATTGTTTTAACTTTAGGCAAGATAATATTTCAAGATTTTTAGGGCAAATATGAATAGTATTTGGCAGTTTTGAAACCTGACGTATCATATAACAATCCCATGCCCTATTTCCTTGGTTTTCCTGAGCCTGGCTGAAGAAACAGATTCCTTATTTTTTATTATTCTGAGGAAGTTTTGCTCACAGCATCAGCTTGACTTCCTGATTTTGTCTCACCCACTTTTGACCAGTCTGATAGATTTTGCAGGACAAATGTTGTAACAGATGAAAAACTTCTCCAAACGTGTCTCATTTTCACTGTTCCAAGGTTTTGGCAGGACATACGCCTTCAGTTATTGTTGTTCATATTAACTCTACTCTGTGGAGAAAAGCTGCAAAGGTTAGAATATCTTTTCAGGAGCTTAGCCTGGATTGTCAACAATAGTGGTATACCCCAAACAGCTTGCATACATGTCAGTCAGCTGCTAAACTTAGTTAAATTTTTAGTGTCATCAAGGATGGAAATGACAACTCAAACCATTTGTTTGCTAATATTAATCCCAGTTCCACTGGTTATCTGACAGTTTCTCTAATTTCAAAAACCACAATGGGAGTTTTCGCTTTTTTCCTTGCTGCCATTGCAAATACTGTGACTTTTGTTAATTTCACTGCATCACAAGGTTTGTTAAGCTGAAATGGAAATCCATGCTTGGAAGTTTAAACACTCCTTGGAAGTTTAAACATTCTGACTTTGTTAGGAACTAGAGAATCAAATAAAAATTCTTCAGGTACATTTTATATCCAAAAGAATTTGTGCCTTAAATAAGTTATTCTAACAAAAATGTGCTTAACCTAGAGATGATAAAGCAAATCAGCACTTATCTTTCCCATGTTGACAGCTATATATATATATTTATATTTGCACATACAAATTTACCAACATACGTTGGTCATGTTCAACACATAGAATAAACTCTTCCTTAATTCTGTTCCCTTAATGAAACCAGGCATAAACATGTTGTTAAGCATTGGAACCAGCTTCCCAGGGAAGTTGTTGAGTAAACATCCCTGGAGGTATTTAAAAGAATGTGGATGTGGTTCTTGGGGACATCGTTTTGTGGTGGACTTAGCAGTGCTAGGCTGACGGTTGCACTTGATGATGTTAAAAGTCTTTTCCAACCTGAATGACTCTATGATTCTATGATCCTGTGAGAAGATTTGATAAATCATGGAAGTTTAAACCCATTATGAAAATTCAGCTATTGCTTCTGTGATCTACTGAATCAGGACCGAGATATTGGCTTGTTAAACATTGGCTAAATGAAAAGGCTATGGATGCTATGAAATGAAAATAACCTGCCTGTTAGAAGAGTTATTTACAAAAATCAATGTTCCTTTTCTGTCTCTCATATGTCAGCAGCAGCAACTTTCCTCTTCCCATCAAGGGTGAGGTTATTTAAACATGATTCCAGAATAATTGCACAAGTTACCTGGCTGATAAATAGGACAAAACTATTTGGTTGTTATCACTGATATCTTGGACAAAATGTTGAAAAAGTCAAAGAAATAAACAAAAACTAGTTAAGAATAAATAATATAATCCTCAATGAAAGTTGCCTGAAGCCATGACTTTTGAGATCTACCACCTCTTTTTATCCTTTCTACACCTTCCACTATCAAATATAATTTTCCAGGCTGGTCCTTGCACATGACTCTTAGGTTTTATTTTTATTAAAAAAAAAAAAAAAAGGAAAAAAAAAAAAAAGGTTGTAAAGCAATGTATGTTACTAAAGCTTCAAAGGCAGGAAATTATTTTAGAAATTGAGCAGAATTTTCTTATCTAATAATGTATCTATGACGCATGGTGCTTCTGCTGGCCTCTACCTTCTAAGTAAAAGGTATTTTCCTTGACTTATTCTTTTCTTATGTCACTGGCCATTTCTCACTCACTTCTGCTGGTCTTGTGAGCATTTTTATTTTTTTGATGGGCTGGGAGATTGAACTGGATATATTGCAAAAAACCTGATCTGTTGGTCTCAAATGGATGCCATATCCAAATGTTTATTTTGGATGATGGGATTTGCTGAAATCATGCATTATTTCATAGATTTGCCAGTCATACTGAGTTGGACTCTATCTGTAGTTATATTCTGGGATTGTTTTGTGCTGATTCTGCTGTCTTTGTTCCAGACTGATATTTAGTCACGGATGAACAATCATTTATTTTTTTTCAGATTATGTGTACTATGATATTAGAATTTGTGAAGATGTAGGACAAATCTTTACCTTATGTTACACCACTGAGGTCACTGGTTTTACAGCTGGTATACCTCTGTAGACCTGCAGTGCCTCTTATCGCTTAGGCATTTTTTTATCTGTATTAAACCATTGTCCTCAGAAAGCAGTATCTAAGAATTAAATTTTTACTTGGACAGTTTGTGTATGTTGTCCCTAGTGAAACCATATGGTCAATCCATCTGTATGTTTTATTAATATATTTTAAATATCTAAATATGTGTTTCAAATGTATCAAACACGTTTATAGTTTTTCTGATTTATTTCTTATTTTATTTCTTTCAAGACATTCACATATGCTTTCATATCTTTAGTGGCCTATAAAATGAGTAAGAGGTGGCAGCTTTGCATGTTTTTTTGCAAGCTTCATACTTCACATATTTTAAGTGTCCTCATTTCTGATATAAGGAAAACCTGTTTTTATCCAGTAGTTTTACCCAGATGTTGAAGAAACTCAGTGATTTTCTTTAGTCTCTTACATTAGGCAGTGTAAAAGACTACTTGTTATAGGTAACTGCCATTCTGCCACACTGGAGTCGTACCAGTTAAGGAGATCTTAAAATGAGCTGAACTGTAACCCAGATGATGACATATGTTTTTTAAATAGTGTTTTAGAATGCTATTGTCAGTGAGTAATATTGTTCAGAATCATAGAATCAGAATAATTTAGGTTGGAAAATACCCTTAAGATCATCTAGTCCAACCATAAACCTGACACCACTAAACTATGTCCCTAAGCACCACATCTACACGTCTTTTAAATACCTCCAGGGATGGTGACTCAACGACTTCCCTGGGCAGCCTGTACCAATGCTTGATAACCCCTTCGGTGAAGAAATGTTTCCTAATGTCCAGTCTAAACCTCCCCTGTTGCAACTTAAGGCCATTTCCTCTTGTTTCTTGGGAGAAGAGACTGACCTTCACCTCACTACAACCTCTATTCAGGTACTTGTAGAAAGTGATAAGGTCTTCCCTGAGACTCCTTTTCTCCAGACTAAACGACTCCACTTCCCACAGTCACTCCTCATCAGACTTGTGCTCTAGACTCTTCACCAGCTTCGTTGCCCTTCTCTGGACATGCTTCAGCACCTCATTGTCTCTCTTGTAGTGAGAGGACCAGAACTGAACATACTAGTTGAAATCGAGCCTCACCAGTACCCAGTACTGGGGGATTATTACTTCCCTCGTCCTGCTGGCCACACTATTGCTGATACAACCTACATACCATTGGCCATCTTGGCCTCCTGGACACACTGCTGGATCATAGTCAGCCAACTGCTGACCAACACACCCAGGTCCTTTTTCATCAGGCGGCTTTCCAGCCCCTCTTTCCTAAGCCTGTAGAGTTGCATGGGGTTGTTGTGGCACAACTGCAGGGAGCCGGCGCTCTGCCTTGCTGAGCCTCATACCATTGGCCTCAGCCCATTGATCCAGCCTGTCCAGATCCCTCTGCAGAGCTTTCCTGTCCTTTAACAGATCAACACTCCCAGCCAACCTGGTGAAGTCTGCAAGTTTATTGATGGTGCACTCGATCCCCAGATCATTGACAAAGATATTAAACATAACTGTTTAATATCTTAGGCCTTAATGTCTTAGTACTGGGGGCCCCTGTTTGCCAGGCCCCAGTACTGAGCCCTAGTGAACACCACTTGTGACTGTTCCTTGCTGCCAACTGGATTTAACTCCATTCACCACCACTCTTTGTGCTTGGCCATCCAGCTGGTTTTTTACCCAGTCAATAGCACGCTTGTCCAAGCCATGAGCAGTCATTCACGTAGCAAATAAATGAAATAATTTTCTAAATAATGATAGAAGAAAATGTTACACTTCATTTTGAGTGTCCAGAAACTGATAGATTTTATTTATTTCTTTTTCAATGGAAATGTGCTATTAGAGGAAAATCTAAATTAATTATTTTCAAAGATAGGGCCCCTTAACAACTAACTATTTAACGTATTTAAAGTACTGTTGTTTTGCTAGTCAGAAATTAAAGCTAAATTGGTTTCTGTTATAGTTTCAGTCCGCATATGAAGGAAAATCTCACTGGCAGCTGAAAGAAATGAACAAACCTGAGGACACTTTGTAAGGCCCAGGGAGGCTGTCCGTGCTGTCATGAGGTACACTCTTCTTCACATTCCTTTGATGTCAGAGAGAGACAAGATCTAGGACTTTTTGAGTACTGGGTCACAAATAAAATTAAGTTTTCCATTCAGAATGATGATCAGAATTAACAATGAGATGAGAGTATACTGATCCTATATCTTATCAGAATGGAAAAGAGGGTGTGAAAATACACAGCTTGGAGAACATGTTCCACAAAAGTGATTGTTTTCCACTGGAATGGTAAAATTATTCAAACTTCTAGTGACTCTTCCACTTTCAAGAGGTTAATGCAAGCAATAGAGTAAGACAATGACTGGCTGCAGCAGGGCTGACCAAGACCAGGCAAGTTTAACATACAATCAGATTATTTGTTATCATGACTGTCATTATCTGGGCTACCAGCAGAGACAATACTCACTAGGGAAAATATAACAGGTTGCTGCCAATGTACCTAGGACTTGCAGGTATGGTTCATAACTCTTATTAGTAGTTCCAGCATTCCCTCAGAGAAAAAATATTAAGCTGAAAATTTCTCACTTTGGTATCCTGAGAATGAGGTTCTTGTGAAGATAGGTAAAGTGGCACATTATTATGGAATCAAGAAAAGATATGTGATTAACTTTAGGATATTGAAATACATGAAGGCTAGTCATGAGACAGTTCAAATAGATCTATAAAGTGATAGTAATCCCAAAACTGAATGCATTGCCAAGATAATTCCAAGACCTGCATTCCAGTTTACAGATTACAGATTCAGTGGAGTAAGTGGAGATCAGCAGAAGAGATGCAAATTTTGTGTTTGCAAATTATGTAAAAAAAAAAAAAAACCCAAACAAAAAACCCAAACAAACTGGACTGAGTGTTTTAAAAATTACCACTTGAGATTCACTGATAAGCAATACAGGCACACTTTACAACCACTGTTAAACTATATCTGTGATTTAATTCCTTCTGCATAATTTTCTTTCACGTACTTTTGATTTTACAGCGTAATAAATGATTTCTGCTAAATAAATACGCAATCCAACTATTAAATATTCAGCAAACATTCATTGTGCTTAAGAGTAAAGGTACAATAGTCATTTGGCTCTGAAATAAGAGCGAACAAGGTTGCATGGTTTGCTTCTGATTTGCTTTTGTAAATTTTAATCTCACCATTTTAAATGAATATATATTTTTCTTTTATATGAATAGTTTGCATGGAGAACTGGGTGGAAAGCAGATGATAATGATAATAATGACAATGTTAATGATAATAATAATAACAACAACAACAATAACAACAACAATAACTCTTAAATTACTTCCTGTCTTTGTCTAACATATATACATACTCAATTGCTTTCATTATTGCTCTGTGGTAATGCAAATTGCATAGAATTTTTTCACTTTTAATTAAGATGTATAAGATCACAGAGGAGTCCACTTTTTGCACAAAATTCTGAATTATAGTGTAATCTCAGTCTTCAGTGGGATTCAGTGTGGAGTTGTGTTAATGTCTGCTATACAACTTTCTCAATCATAAAAAGGTAAAAAAAGTAATACTTTCTTTGTTCCATTCCTTTAGTTTGCTTGCTTATTCCCCAGTGAAAACATCTGAAGTCTCTCTCTTCTTTCACTCGTATTCCAAAGAAATTAATGCTTCCATATATTTTTTGAAGATATACATTAAAGCTCTCTTAAAGTGGGTAAAGTATATTTCTCAAGGATTTTCTTTTAACACCAAAAATGGTCATAAGTTGCAGAAAGAAGAGCAGGATGTGATTTTTTTTTTTGATGTGTAATGAGGATTTGTACACAAAGTAGAACTATTGTCTTGTCTCACAAATTGACTACTACATCTGTGAATAGTACCTTTGCATAGCCTTTGAAATAATTCTTGCCTGAAGGCCTTGACTGTTGGTGTCAAACAAGATGCAAGAGACTGGATCTAATGTTTCTTCCACAAATAAAGACAGTGACAATAGTGTATTCCAGTCTGGTATAAAAAAATATTTCTTCTCTTTATTTAATCTGATTAACTTTCTTAATTTAATCGTTAGCTTTTATTGACAAAGAACCAAATATGCTCATTAGGTGTGGTGAGACAGAATAGAATCAATTTATACATTAAATTAAAGGGTAAAGCCTCTAGATATTTAGACTACAGATAAAGCAGTAACCTGTTAAATGCAAAGCCTTATTGATAGAGAATGGTAATTCCCTCTAGCAGGCACATTCTTTCAAAAGATTTTCGTTTAGGATGGTGTCATTGCCTCATGGAACAATGATTAGCTTAGCTAGAATATTGGCTTTTCTCAGGGTTGACCAAAATTGGTATTAAGAATGGTTACAAGTAGTAGATAGATTTTAAAACAAACTCTTTATTTCTTTGTCAAACTTTGGTCAAATCTGCTCAAATGTGCATAAGTCATAAGACAGAAGTATGACTTGGCTAGCAGTTAGCTATAATAGTAGACATGAACTACAATGGGTATTAGGAGGCTGGTAGAGAGATATTTGAAAAGGGTGAGAAATATGATCCTAAGAGTCAAATGGCAAAATAAGGAGGGGCTTTGCATGTGGGGTCACATTTACTTGTGACGGTTAAACATTTAAGTGACTTGAAATTTATGTAAAAACACTAAGTACTTGGAAGCAATGCAGATATTATTTTGTGTTACAATCCTTGAAGCATTGAGCCCCTGCTTGTAATTGACATATATAGACAATGCTGAGCTGAATACTGCTAGATGGTATGGTGCTACCGTGTAGCTCTACGTAGCCACTGCATTATGAATATCTGTTTTTTTCACCTGAGATGAATCTCTTTTGTTATGCTCTCAGTGACTCTCCTGTGCTACTTTCCCCACAAACTGGACAGAAGCAAATGTAAATCTAAAGTCTTGGGGCACACAAATCCATGTGATCTATCTCTCATCAGTAAGCCTTCAGCATTTTCAAGGTCAGTGCTGTGATAGTGGTCATTTCAAATAAGCTGCCACTTGTGGAGTCATGTTTGATGTTTTGCTGACAATCAGCCTCAGTTTTGCAAGCCAACAACAGACCACATAGACCAGCTTTTGCAGAGGTTTTGGCAACAACACCAGTAGATAAATGCCTACAGCTGCAGTGGGAGAGCAATGAGCAGGACAGGAAGGACACTGACCAGCTGCTTAGATCCGTTTCTTGGATTGGTTTCCCTTGGTGCAGCAATGTTTAGGGACTCACAAAGCAAGTATTGAACAGGCAAAAGGCTGTGCTGTAAACCAGCCATATGTACCACATTTCAGGATGGTTAAAAGAATGTTTTTTGAGGATTTTGTGTTGATTCTTCTACAGTGTTCTGGTGCATGTGAACACATTGGCCTGGAAGTCTTAACCTCACAAGTGTTGTCTTCTGAGATCTGCCATCTTCTATTGCAGCCACTCAATAGATAGCTTATTTATTTTGGGCAGATAAACTCTTTTGTTTGTTGCAATAGATACTACTACAGAGTTTATTAAGGAAAAATTGTTACTGCGTATTTCAAAGCCTCTTAGATTTTGGAGATTATTAATGACACTACCTGAATGGGACAATTGATAAAATCCGTATTATTATTGTTATAATTCTTTGTTCTATGTCAAGTTTCTGCTTTCAAAATTCTAATGAGATCATTCTCTGTTGGGCTTCAGATGCTGTGACTGGATTATTTATACTGGTGGAGAATCATGTGCAATGGATCGTGAGAGCATGAGTGTGTGTATATATATATACACACATATATTTATAACACAAAAGCTAACACATTATAAAAGTTGCTCCACTACCACAGCAAGAGTTTAATGGTGACTGCCTCTCCTGTGATATCCTGGGACATGAGTTATTAGACATTACCCTGGCTAACAAGTCATGTGTCACAGAAAGGTATTATTTTTACTTTGCTTGACAATGGTATGTGACTTAGGGATGTCGAAGGAGTCAGATATGCCTTGATTAGACTACAGCCCAGACAATATTTTCCTTGAATAAAACTTGTGGGCTGAATGATGTGCAGCTGATGTAAGAGAAAGCAGGATTCTCATCAAAGATTAGGAGATGTGGAATTAGAAGATCTCAGGATCCTGCATCAGAACCCCATACTCTGTGCCTTGTAGAGGCATCCTGCCCAACTGAAGTTATCTTCTTCAAAATGATGTATTGGGGTAACTATGATGTAGGAAGGTTTGTGTTCCTGTGATGAAGTTAGAACTAGATATTTTTTAAATTTCATAGCCAAAATTTAGTGGACACATAATCTTCCTTGTACTGTATGTAACAATTTTGTATACCTCCTGGAAGTATAACAAATTGCTCCATGAAAAGGTGTAATTACTAACAATGTAACTCTTCTGTATGCAATAAGATTTTTTTTTTTTTTTTTTTTAGATGTTATTTCTAGGGACTAAACTATCATACTTGGAATATGCTTATGCTATTGCTGGTATTAATCATGAAAATTGTAAATTATGAGTACCATTCATCACAGCTGATTAGAATCACTCCTTTCAAGCAACACTCAAAATTATCAGCTTGACTATCTCAAAATAGTATATGCTGTTAATAATATTGAAAGCAGGAAAACCTTTGATGCAGAAACATTAGTTCTTCAAGAAAGGTGTCTCAAAAGTTTCTTTTCCTGCACAAAAGAGCTGTTGTCAGATTTATCAAAGGAGGTGTAGCTGGGATAATGATGATGGGAGGTAGATGGCAGATCAGTTCCTCCTCCAATGATAAATGTTACTTCCACCCTCTGAAATAACTTTTTCTTTACAAGTCCTTATTAAAACATCTATCCTTGGCAGATAAGGTCATTGTAGTTTGTAGTCAGAGATGTTTGACTATGTATTTCTAAGTGGCAAAAGAAAGTGTCTTAGAGCAGATTTTCTGGGAAATTTTAGGATCTCTGCAAACTGCTTTTAGGACTTTTCAATAATGTTGATCCTCACAGATTTGGGAGCTCCATGGCTGTGATGAAACCTTTCTTACCTTCAAGACTTATATTCTGTCTGTCTCTCTCCCTTGAGAAATTTTGTTCATCTCCGGGAGTCCAGCTTTGACTACTCGTGTGTCTAACTAGAGTAATGCAATACTGTGTATAGCTTATACATACAGTTCATAGAGTGTGTGGAATAGATTCAAGATATTAACCCAAGCAGTGTTCTGTGTCTATGAGTCTGGACTGTTTCTGCTGCTGGAGCTAGATTAATTATTAGGAAAAAGTTCTTCCCTGTGAGAGTGATGAGGCCCTGGCACAGGTTGCCCAGAGAATCTGTGACTGACCCCTCCCTGACAGTGTTCAAGGCCAGGTTGGACAGGGAGTGAAGCAACCTAATCTAGTGGAAGGTGTCCCTGCCCGTGGTAAGGAATTGGAACTAGATGATCTTTAAGGTCCCTTCCAACCTAAAACATCTATGATTCTAGGATTCTATGATCTCTCCAGCTGTCTCAGAGTGAAGGGAGGTATGGTTAATGCAGTTTGCATTAAATTGCATAGACACCGTCATCTAATATTTTGTAATGTTTTTAATTTTCCTACCTTTCCCTCCCAAGTTGCCTGACACTGACAAAAACATACAGCATGCATATTTAAAAGGCTAAAGGGAATCCTGCAAGAATGTTTGTTGATATTACTCAGCTGAATGGCCCCAGCTGGCACTCTGCATGCCTGACAGGGCATCATCACTGATCTTGGAATGAGCAACAGACCACTTTCTTCTTCCCGTGTCTGAGCCATAAAAATGCATGGTCTCCACAGCTTAGATATGCTCAAAGTGTGTGTAAAGTAAAATGAATTTTCTGAACACTGTTTTGACCATCTGGGGTTAACCATATCTTGCACGTCTTTGATCTTTATGTTTGTGAAGAATTTCTGCATAATTCTTAAACTGAACTAATTTGAAAAGTGCCCTAGAAATTACTGCAGTTGGAATGCCTCTGTTTGTCCCTTTAATATGTCTGGAATATGTACAGTGTTACATGCTTTGAAGTGTACTTTACAAAAAGTTAAGAGACCTTAACCTAAATGGTCAGCAAAGGATGGGGAAAAAACACCCAAAATAGGTATGGATGAAAGTACTGAGATAGGTATAGGAACTAACACAGTATCCTCTGTGCTTGGCATTCAGTAATTATATATATCATCTGATTGGTCTTTGTCAAGTTTCATATCTGAACGCAAGAAAGTCTCTCTGCTGCGTATGCTAGGGAATGAAATGTTGCTATGATGGGATAGGAGACAGAGCCTGAAAAGAGGAATGGGGCAGACTAATGGAGAGCTACTATTTGGCTAAAATTTCTAAAGGTACATAGCAACACTGTAGCTGTAAACAGAGTTTCACCTACCACTGAAAACAACTCTGCTACAAGGCTTTCCCTACCAGCCTTTCTCACAGCAATAAGTAGTATTCAGCTGCTGCTGAAAAAGTAGGCATGGTCCAGTTCAGGATGCTTCCGGTTACAAACAGCAGGAAAAAGATGGATTGAGACAAAGCTGGAGAAGGCTCTGGTGACCGACTTTTTTTGCTTATTGGTGCAGTGTGCTGGAGGTCGTGGGTGCTGAGAAGAACTGTGATAACTCTTGTTTCCCCATCAATTTCCTCTCAAACAGAACAAGCAGCAAAAGTATGAAGCGGGAGTATGAAGTTAAGTATCAAAAAGTAGAAAGCAGAGCTGAACTGCCTGGGCAGTATGCGTTTGCTTTTTTTTTTTTTTTCCCCCCACGCCGGTATAATAGTCAACTTCATGGAAAGAGAGTACAGAATACAATGCTATATGGTCATATCATCTGCAACACATTATAGCAGTATTCAGAAATGCCCAACTTCAAACGAACTAGGCCAGGCCAATTTACCATTGTCATAACAGGCTGGTAGCGTGACCCAATACTGGAAAAAGCACAGTGGTAAGTATAGTCCATCCTGATAGGATGCTAAGCAGTAGGGGATACTAAATTGAGGACTGACAAAAAATACATACAATACAAGTATGTCCAAATGAATATTAGTACACATATACTTCAAGTGCAGTAAATTGCTTTTCTTATAAAGAGCAACTAAAAAATCTTTTAAATAAGAGTACTCATTATTGTGCTTATTTACTTTACCATAAGCAATTTAGCCTGAATACAGATAAAAGCTGGCACACGTTGCTCAGAGGAGGCATAGGATCTCTGCCATTGCAAAATTTCAAAACTTGACCGAACATGGCCCTGAGCAACCTGCTATGAGTGGACCTGTTTTGGGCAAAAGTCAAACTAAATAACCTCTGGCAGCCACTTCCAACTTACATGGTTCTGTGATTCTACTAAGAAAAACACATCGTATAAATAGTGCATGTATGAATGCATAGCATTTGAGTTAAGTCCTAAGAGGTAGGAAAACTCTACAGTACACAAATTGTGTAATTATTCCCTAGGGTTTGATAAGACTATGTACAGGTGTTAATTGAAGCTGTAAGCCATAGATGGACTAAGACATGTCAGTGCAGAGTCCCTGAAGGGTTTTGTTACCCTTAACACAGAATTATGGAACACATGGGGAAAGCTTGGCCCCTGAAAATAGGATTTGAAGCTGAAAAAAAATGTCTAGAGAGGGAAGCAGTAACCATAGAGAAGAGACATGGTTGAGCTGAGCCTACTGGGCACTGCAGTCAAGATAAGTACAAGGTACCATGCCTAGTCTGAGAATGACAGCTGTGTGTAAGCTCAAGATGTGATCAGGATGGCAGCAGCAGGACCTCATAAGTTTGGCAGACTGATGCTCCCAGAGTCTGAACAATCAAGAGCTGTTTAATATGGGATGTAACTGAAGCAACAGCTAACTCCATGTGCAGGTGTATCCTTAACCAAACATCTGTAGTAACATATTAGCAATATTCGAGATCCACTTTTCTTGCTAGGTTCGTAACAGATACAGATTGTTCACGTTAATTGTTGATATGCTGAAAGATGAAAGGGTTTTTCATGGCTGTATTTTAAGGTTATTATTACTGATTAGCTAGCAAATTTTAGTCAGTTAATTATAATAAAATGACATAGCTAGTGTTACAAAGAGAGAACTCAGAACAGTAAAGGATACTATGTTAACTTGACAGTAGTTAAAGGGGGGGGACATATTTTCTCACTTATAATTTGTTACCTGTTTTGCTAAATTCAGAGAATTAATTTTCCTCCCCTTTGTTGTGGTGATCTTCCCCTCCCTCTGCGACTCTCTCCCCACACCTCCAGATACAGCATGGCTACCTTTCAATATATTAAAATGTGTTGCTGGTTTCTTTCCTTTTTTTTTTTTGTTCTTTTTTTCATTTTATGCATTTATCTTTCAAAATGATCTACTGTTCAACTTCATGAAAATTCTATATTCCGGAAAGAATAGGGAAACTTGATTCTAAATACATGGATTGCTTGGACTGTTGCGTGTAGGGAACAACATATTAAAGTTGACAATGTTAATACTAATACAGCAGTAGAACACTATTTTATTTATAATTTTATATTATTTATAATATTATTTCAACGTACTTGTGTCCTCCCTAACTGAACGCATTTTAACTTTGCAAGAATAAAAGACAAAGACAAACAGAATCAGGCAGGAGGCTCCACTCTGGCCTCCCATCCCTTGTCTTGTGGACACTCATCAACATTTCATGTGGAGCCTCTCAAGTCATATGGAGTGCACAGAATTGAATTACCTCTCACATTACCCTTTTGCCTATAAAACCACACCACTTGCCTGATCAGGTTTCATATTATCACACCTGACTTCAAAGAGACATGCATTAGAGATGTATCCTTTCATTTATTTATACAAATTAGCATATTGAGTGCTTCAATTATATTTTGAATGACAGGCTTTTTGCCATGGCCAAGTAACAGAATGTTCACTGGCCAATCATAAGTTGCTTTGCTGTCCAGTACAGTTGGTCAGTATGATTTAATTTTGTTTAACAAAATGGAATCATCTTCTTATTCCCTTTGAGAACTTTAATCTAGAGCAACAGACCAGATGACACTTAGTGCAATTCCCTTTTTTCTCATACAACCATTCCAACCAAAGTGCAATATCATTCTGTTACTTTTTCTTGAAAAACAACACTGTTCTCTACAACACTTGCAGAGTAACAGAGAAAGAGTATATCTGGGGCTGTTATTTTTAGCAAAACAGTGTTTAATGGCATCTGAAGTATCATGCGGATTTTTTCTATACTCTATTCCCAGCTAAAATACATATTTTGTCATATTTCTTCCCAGCAAAATGTGTTCTATATGAGTACAATAGGCAGATACCAGTAACATTTCCAAGTTCTAGTTTCATCCCCTTCCCTCTCCCTTCCCCCTCTGCCTTTACAGTTCATAATTTCTAACATGATATTCACTGCTCAGGGTACATGGTTGAAAATAAAGATGTGTGTGTGTGTGAGGGGAGGATTAAGTGGCAGAAAGACATCTTGTAAATAAAAAGTGGAGAACAGACCTCCACACTCGCCTTTACTTTTCCATTGCTAGTTGTTTCACTGACTTCAAAGTATGCTAAGGCATACTACTATACAACCAACAGCTCTGTGCAATACTTTCCTACTTACTTGGCACACTTATGAATTCCCCTTTTTACTTGTGTGTGTATGGGGAATGATATTACTGGAGACGTCTGAGTTCACAAAACTGTTGAGATGTTTTTGCAGGAAAAAATTCAGAGCTGGCGCCAGTCATTCACTGAACATGATTGTACAACTACCGTATAGCTCACTGTCTAATGTTTTCCACCATTAAACTTTCCAAAGTTATGGCTTTCAGCATATGTGAAAGCTCCTACAACTGCAGATAAAGTGGAAGAAGATCACGAGACTTTGCCAGTTTGGAATGGTGGGAAAAATTCATTACAGATCCATAAACGAACAATCCAAGAGAATGAAAACATAAGGCTGACATTGTAGGTATAGAAAGGAAATGGAAAACAGTGTAGAGGAGTTAAGTTATTTAAAATTTAAGGAAAGGAAATTAAAAAGATAATGGAAACCAAAGATAGGGATATTCAGGAAATATGGTTCACTGAGCTCTAAGCCAATAAGGAAGAAGTTGTGAGTAAGTGTTTATACCATCTTGCTCTTTCACCACTCCCACAGTTTCAAACTCCAAGTCACTCACTGTCTCAGTCATTCAGGGTTTCTCTCTCCTATACTTGTGCTTCTCCATTTAATGCCTTAGGCTTTGAAATGGAAAACAATGAATGTTTTGCATTTCTTCTACTATTTCTGCAAGAAGTTTTACCTTTCTGCTTGTGTGCATGGTGTGTTCCTTCTGAATGTAATTCAAAAGCTGGAAATGTGTACAGTCTTTACTCTTTTTAACATAATCATAGCAAAGGTAGGGTTACAGCATCTGGTAGTTTTTGGTCTGACTGAACTGGATGAAAGGTCATGTTCCTTTTCCTTGAGGGTAAACATCACACAACAATATGTTCTGCAGTTGAATCACATTAGATGTTAGTTCTTTCAAAATTTTTTTCCTTGGAGGATGAGAACTTAAGTGCTTACATTTATTTTTTACCCTTACAGTGGGGATAATTGAACTAGTCTGTCTGACTCAGCAGTGTCTTGTGTTACATCTACATTTGGAATGAAATTGGTTGATTGGTTTAGATTGATTAATGGTATGTCTAAATCTATGTAAAGAAGGATAAAAATCTGCAAGTGTTTTAGACTCTTTTTACATTGTGAATAAAATGTTAGAATTGTCTGAGAAAAAAACCTGAATCTCCAACATAATTGTTCTTGGTATTTCAGACATTTATGTATTCCCCTGACGTTAATGACACTGATGTGAGAATACTCATGCTTATATACATGTAAGGCCTAAGGCTATAAAGCTATGAAAAACGGCTCTTCCTCTGTTGGATTAAGGAAGAAAAGCCAGCCCTTGTTTGCATTACTTACTTATATTAACTATAACGTTTATCCATCATTTTGCTTCTGACTTTTATTACTATAGAATTTGTATACTGGTATGTAAAACATTATAGTGTATTATTATGATTTGCTTAGGGAAAGGCATAAGAAGTATACAAGATATGCTGTATGTCTTGGGTCATTTTGATGTTATGAGTAATGGACTGTGGTGGATAACAATGCTTAGGTTTAACAAAAGAGGACAGAACAGGTTCTATTTTGGATGCGAGAACTATCTCACAGACTAGGGAGACTATCCAAAGGATCTTTGGTGCTCTGGAACCCCCATATCTGCTATCTTGGTGAAAAGGATGCTAGCAGACCTAGAATGCTCGCATGTGAATACAGTGTTGCAACAGTGGTGGCAGTAGCAAAGCTGAAAATAGAAAATACAGACTGTTCTTTTTTATTTGCAAGAATGAGACCTGGGTCTTAGGTCTAGCAAAGCATGTCCTTCCAGAAACTGGACTTTGTGGGGTTTTTTGTGGGTTTTTTTGGTGGGTTTTTTGTTGGGTTTTTTTTTTTTTTAATTTTTTTTTTTTTTTTTTTTTTTTGGTTGGTTGGTTTTAGTCTTCTTTTTTTTTTTTTTTTTTTTTCCTTAAATTTAGGAAGCCGTGTCTTTTAAAAATCGAGATTTAGAGATTCAGTAATATATTTATACAGCTATAAAGAATTGATATAAAAGCTACATGATAAAATATATAGAAGATACATCAGCTGATCTTTGCGGAAATCAATGGGTCTTAAAATTAAGCATGAGTTTATCTCTTTGCAGAATTAAGATCTTCAGGTGAAATTAGCCCTAATTATCTTTTCAGCTGTAATGCCTTCCATGTAAGCCCAACTGTGAAGACTTAAATTAACTTTATAAATTGTATAGAAGATTCTTGCTGGTCCAAAATTCAGGGGGAAAGTTAGCATGTGCTAATTACCCAAGTCCAGCATTCACACTAATTATTGGTGGGACCTTCATAGTTGTGATCAGATCTACAACTTTAACGCTGTGGTTTCTCTGCTGTGATGAGTGACTAGTTACGCAACGGGATCCCATGTGGCTGGTTATAGCCCATTGTAGTGGTTACCTGTTTTGGTGCAATAGAATGCCTTGTAGGGTAAGAATATTTTTGTTGTCATTAAAAACACAGTGACTATGTAGACATGTGCAAAAGTACTTAAAATAATCAGTGTTTTGCTAATGTTGTGATATACGTACATATTTTCTAGCATTTTCATGTTTATAAATACAAGATTATTTCTCAATAATAATGGTGACAGTAATGGAAGTTAATTATAATGTTACGTGTGGTGTTCATTTTAAAAACTGCCTATAAGAGTACAAGATACTTGGTATTGCTTGCTTTTAGAGCACCAGACACTGCATAGTGCAGAATGAGCTATTGCCTTACCATCCTTCTTCCATTTAAATATAATTTGTTAACACCTGTTAAACACAGCAGAAACTACAAATTAATTTGCTAGTGCTGACCTGTAGAAACTCCAGTTTCTACAAATCAATTCTGTTTCCAGCAGTGTGATAAGAAAGTTAAGGCTGTACAGATGAGTAAAAGATAACACAACACAGCCTCAAAAACCAGCAAACAAAAGAGTGAATGCGAAACTCTTTTTTCAGAAATGTTGATCAATTGTCCAGTGATTGGCTGCTTAGGAGAAAATTTACAGGAATTTTCCTCTGTTTTTGCCATCTCTGGATATCACATGCTTGTAAAACAGTCCTCCAACTGGTATTCTGTGAACTTTAATGTCTCTATTTCATAGCATACCAGCTATGAAGTAACATCTCAGCTATCCCAATGCAGTACGTTTTTCTTCCCCTTTCAAGGGCTTAGATTTGTTCAAAGAACCTTCTTTTGTTCCTCCCCTGTGCAGAAATGGTTATATTCCTTATCCTTCCAGAAAGTGCTTCAGAGCGCAAAAATGGCTTGAAAAGAAAACAGTTATGGACTGGTTTTGTGCTCTTCATCACTTCACAAGGGGAGAGCTGACACATAGTAACAGCCAATGTCATGTATGCTCGGGGCATATCTCCCTAAAAGTGCTTGAGCCTAAGGTTGAATTTATGTAAATGCACAATCTGTCCTTTAATTTATGCACATCTTTTAATGTTCATTTGGATTTGTCCCATTTTGGTACGCAACTGAGTGTTCCTTTGAATCATTCAATAGAAAAACCTACCAATGTTTCACTTCAACTCCAACCAACATTTTTTCTATTTTTATGTAAACAATGAGAGGAAACAATGCTGTATTTTTCAACTCTTTTGAACAGCACAGAAGCACCCTTATTTTCTGCTCTCAGGAGAATGACATGCTTCTCCTGATACCGTGTCTCACCTACCGGCCTGTCTGTGTGGGTGATGCTGTCACTGACATACAACTGACATTCCTGCAGTCACTCACCACTGAGATCACATGTAGCATTTTGAAAGCTAGAAGGATTCAGCTTCTTGAAAACTTGAAACTCATTTTTGAAAATTGCTTTTTAAAAGATTTCATTTGTTGGGTTCTTGCTCATCCACTGCTTTGTAGTATGGGTGCATTTCTAACAGTCTCTGAAAACTCACTGATAAAATCATTATTTTTGTCTCTGGAATGACTGTAAAAGTGCTACTAATGATGAGTTGAAAATAAATGTATCAAAGACTCAGCTAGCAAGAAATCCTAAATTAGGACCTTATTGCGACAAGAAGAATGCACTGAGGTTCCTGAACTCTTTAGAGAACTGTGTTGCTCCTTCTGCATTACCCTCATCACTGGGAATGAATCATAGAATCAAGAATCATAGAAAAGTTAAGGTTGGAAAGGACCTTAAGATCATCTAGCTCCAACCCCCCTGCCATGGGCAGGGACACCTCTCACTAATCTATGTCACCCAAGACTCCATCCAACATGGCCTTGAACACTGCCAGGGATGGAGCATCTTCTGCAGGTAAAGCTGTTCTTACTTTGTTTAGTTCCTGTGGTGCTTTTCACAACATTAATATTCTTTAAGTTATATCAGCTGGCGTTCACCTAGGAATATTTCTGATCTAGCAAAGTCTTTTTGTGTTTAGTATCTGTAAGTATTTTTGATATATTTCATTTTGTCAGAGTGTGTTTCCTATTGTTCACAGGCACTGATGCTTATTTAGTGTCCAGTTCACTGAGTCAAAAGCCAACCCTGCTAATGTGTATTACTTACATTTTTAATGTAAGCAATAGTCAGAAGTGCAATTTTGTCTTATCTTCACCTTTATATCAGTCAAAATTAAATGCCTGGAAAGATGATAATTTTCTGCAAATTTTCCTAGTCAAAATAATTTTGCTTAAAAGTAACTTTTTCTGCTTTCTTCATATCTAATATAAACTAATAATTTGAAATGATAAACAGCCAAACTCTATACAAAAATGCAGTTAATGCTTTGAGATATCTGTTAGCACCCTATATATGCAAGATCAAAAGGAGGTTACATTTTAAAAGAAGAACATTTAAAATAAGATAAAGGTTTGGGGAAGTAAACTCATGAAATAGGTAATTTAAAGAGGAAAGCTGCACAGGCTAATAGCATGCACAGTAGGGTTCAAGTTTAGACCTGTGAGACTAGCATGTTATGAACATGTTTCTATTCCCCGCATATGACAAGAAGGTTGGAACTAGATTATCTTAAGGTCTTTTCCAACCCTAACCATTCTATGATTCTCTGATTCTATGTTCTGACCTGGAAAACTTTTCGGTAAAGACATGAGAATAACAGCTTCAAGAGTCCCACTTTGCTTCAGAACTGCAGCTTCAGTAATGCTGCAAGAATGCAAAGATCAAAAGAACCAATGTTGTGTGAATTGAACACTCAGCTGGTATAAATGAGGACTGATCTGTTTAAAATAATGAGACTACTGAACCACACCACCTGTGGATATGGCCTCATATTTTTATTGCTATAGGAGAAGTTACTCTGTGCTACCTTCTAAACTGTATCCAGTTATGTCTGGCATGTTTGCCTGCAAGCCAGAGCTTTCCTGCTGGGCAGGCTGCTTTCTGGGCAGAGAAGGAAGGTTCCAGGCTAGGGGAGGGCAGAGTACTCTGCCCTCATCATGACATGGATTCAACATGCTTTCAGGCTGACACAGGGAAGCAGCAGAATGTTGCTATGCTTTTGCCCTCATCCTGTTCCCTGCCTTTGCCTGAGTAGTGTCTGGGAAAAGGGGTAGGGGAAAGGGCATTGCCAGCTTGACAGAAATTCACAAAGTCCATCATAATCTCCTCAGGCCCATGAAGGAGAAAGGTTGATGTGTTCATTGATCAAGTTGTGATCTTCCCTTAAGCATTCCCCATTCATATAACTACATATGTACGCATTATTTAATAGAAGGTGAGTCATGATATTTTTTCTGAAAATCATGTAAATGAAAGTGGACTTGTTCCCAAGGTGAATTCTAAAAAATCTAGGGGAGAAAGCTAATAAAATGCTTTGGAGCATTGTGTATAGCTCTCTGGACATGTGCTGACCACCCTCTACCAGGAATGACGATTATAAATAAAAAAAAAAGGTTGTCAGGGTTCTCAAGAGCTGTTTAATCTATCCTTTTCTGAAGCAAGATGAATATTGCCAGCTGGATGTATGAGACATGTTATCTTTAACTTTTTGATAAAAAAATCAAAAAGTGAGGTCTGTTCTCTTCTAGGCAATATGAGAAAGTACTTTGTAGCTTTTGTTGACAGAAAGTGTTTAATAATGGCTAGCCTGAATATTCACTGTGAAATTACCACTAGTACCTCCATAAACACAGAGAACAATCTTGTTCCTTTTTTCTTTGTGTCAGTCTGCGCCTTTTCCACAGTCAGTATTTTCTTCTTGAGGATAAACAAATCTTAATTCTTAGTTTTTCATCACAAGACAAGAAATTCTGACAAATCTTTTTCGTGTCCATTAGACTGGTGTCTTTTTTTAAAGACATCCTTTCATACAGGGTACAGAATTATGTATGGGAGATTACTTTGTAAATTCTGCAAGCTTATATATAGACTTTGCTTATTTGTCTTTTTTGCAAAGAAATTACCTTATTGAGATATTGTGCTTGTGATTCACTACACCCCTAAATTCGTTTTATTTAAAACAGCTACCTACAAGTTTGTGTTAGTCACTGCAATAATCCCCACTGAATTAAATTATTTTTGGTTTATCAGTTTTCCAGCTTGATAGGACAGTTTTTAATTCTGATCATGTCTTGCAACTTGCACTCCCATCTTCTTGTTACTGTAAGTTTGATAAGAGTAGTGAGCATGTTTTGTTACAGAAGAAAGGGAATTTCAAAGTTTGAAGCTGGAGGGAAAACTATTCTGAATTTGTTTCTAACCTTCGGAAGAAAACTGCTTGAAACTGTAAGAGTTCAAGGCAACTTGGGTAAAAGTTCACAAACCATTTGAAAGAAAAGAGAAAGAACAAAAAAATAAAAACAGTGGACTTCAAGAATGCAAATATAAGTAAGGTAAGAAAATCAGTAGATAAATTTTACAAGTACAAAAATTTCCTTAGGGAAACAAAGGAGTTGAGGAAAAACAGTTTTTTTCTTGTAAAGAAGCAATGCTAAGGACAACTAGTTAAATTATCTTAAAATATGAAAGTGTGAAAAAGAGTATTAGAAAACAGCTTGACTAAATTTGGCCAAATAGTGAAAAGTATAAGAAACCAGAGCTTAATCAGAATATGAAGGATAAACACAGAAGAAATATCACAAAGACCGAAGCACAAAATAAAGACGTTTTCCAAAAATTTTAGATAGACTGTTTTAGAATTCTGGCAAGGTACCTTTTTTTTTTTCTTGAACTCTTACTATATCTTTAAATAGCTTAAATTTCACCAATACTGTTAATTTTGTAATGTTGTAATTTTCATTTGTGGGGGCTTGTATCTATATGGACTACAGGTACAACCTGGGAACAAGAAGGAATTTACTGAATGAACTTTATGTCTCTGGAAATGCTTGAAATCAGATGCTATTAGTACTGTTAAAATGTTCTAAAAGCTTCTGGGGAAGCAGATATCGGTTTACAAATGTGACATTTCTCATGCTGCTGAAATAATGGAAAAGCAAGTTGTGAAGCTTTAACTTTATGAGTGCTTGTGGTAGTCCACAAATAATAATTCCTATTAATAAGACATACAATGTTTCTCAACATGTGTCCTGATCTGCAACTATTACGTCAATACACATAGCTAATCAGTTTTATGTGCTTAGGGTGAGACAAGTGGTGAATACCAATACAGAGATAACAAGAAAAGAACCTCTTTTATCATTTTTTCTGTGCTAGGGCAAGCCTGGGCATCCATCTGTGGTCTATTCTCTTAATGAATACTGATTGAAAAATCTTCTGAAAAGGCATTTTTCACATTAAGGAAAAAAAAAAAAATTAGTTCATATATTTTTGAGAGGCATTTTCTTTTATTTTTTTAAAGAACCTGATATCTTCTTTATGTAACTGTAAAATGTTAGTGTCTCTTTCCGCACCAAGCCATTTTTACTGAAACTTGACAATGTTTAAAAATAACAATTAGACTTCGACTTTTTCAAAGAAAATTTAGAAAAGCTTTAATCTGGGGTAGGTTTTACCTTGCAATGATCTCTTTCTTTGTACTGTCATGAAAATTGTCCTCAACATTCTTTTCTATCTGTTCACTTGCGGTCTTTTCCGCGCCCCTCCCTCCAATCTAGGATATTTATAACATTGAACAAAACATGATTAATGTTTACTCTGTCTTGAGAACCATTGCATCATTGTAATTTTGAAATGACCTTTATGGGTTGATTGGAGACTGAAGAAACTGACCACAGATGAGCAGAGACGACGTTATAGAAAAGGAGGTACTTTCTTTTTCTTTTTTTTTAAGTAAGAGTCCAACTTACTTTTTGTCTCATTACCTTGACTACTCCACATTTAAATGAGGGGATAAAGTGTGCATAAACATGATCAGCAGAATATGACACACACTGCTATGGTTTCTCTTTTGTAGAGTAAAGTGAGGAGATCCTACAGTGCATTGAATTTCTGGACTGTTTGTACAGATAGATGTAGTCTTAATTTTTACACCTTGGATAGGAAAAAAACGCATACTTTCAAGCACATCACAGATAGAAATATTCCTCTAATAAACAGATGTGAGCTACTGAAAGGCCATAGAATAAATTTCAAACACATTTCATTAGATTTTGTAGTCTTGTAGAGCTACATTAAAACAGAAAAAAGATAATGGAAAAGACCAATTAGGTCACCTAGTCTGTCCCGCAGGGGGTCAGTAAAGGATTGTTCCCTACAGTGTACAATAATAATTTCATCTAATTATGCAACTCTGAAGAACGACCAATCAATTAAATCTCTCAATTAGCAAAGCATTCTGTGAGTCTTTTTCAATAAATAGGGGTGTTTTGGTTCCTAAATAAGTGAGCTATTACAGTCAAATGAAAAACAAAGTGAAACCTACTTGCATTAAAATAAGATTTTTGAACAAACTTCTGGGAAAATCAGGGTTGTTTTGCCATTCTTTGTAGATTCCAGGACAAAATTGCATGAAGCACTGCAGTACAGAGCAGTCAAGTGTATAAGGGTAAAAGGTTGTGAATTGTCAAGTGGACAATTGAAAATTAGCGTGTTCTTTCCTATCAAATGGTCTTTGTAAATGATATCTCTGATGGTAAGAACCCTCAGTTTTGGGCATTTTGATTTTTAGCCTCTCCAAGTTGTCACTTATCACAAGAAGTTTTGTATTTCTCAGTATGTACTTTTAGTACATATTTCATAGCAGATTGAAAGATAATATGAATTAAGTAATTACATTCCGTGCCAATCAAGAATCACCTTTTTTCCTAACAGAATCTTATTAAATGTTCTGTTGGGTTATTAGTTTCCAACTGAGCTATACTCTGCCTGCTCATATTTCAGCTGGTGCCTTTGTTTTCCTCTAGTTTTACAGCTGCCTGAATATTTGCTTCCCATTAAATCAGAATAGGAAAGTTAACGTAGGAGAACTTGTGCTAACTTATTGTCTAAAGCTGAAGTGTGTATGACAGCCTGGATACATTCTTGCAACTGACTGAGATTCTGTTTGTCTTGCTGGTCTGTCCCTTTCCCACCCCTTTTTTGGTATTGGATGGCACTTTAGCCAACTCTCTTGCTTTGTCAAAAGCGCTAGTTTTCATTGTGAGTTGATGAGAATTTCTCTTCTAATCAGATCTTTTCTTGATTGTTTTCCCTTTGAACATGAGATCTGCTGAAAGAAAGTTTCCCAACCATTTTGAGTGATAATCTTTATAAAGTCCTTAAATAAACCTGTATGCTCTTTCTTACTAACAGAATTGGGAGTTTTGACTAAGTAAAGATGAAAGAATCTTTCCTTCAATATTTACATTATTTCCACAATGAATCTTTATTGCTGTGTATATATGTAGCCTCCTAATGTTTATAGTGTAACTTTACAAGCAGTACCAAAAGTCCAGGTAATATTTAACATCATAGGAAACCTCAGGAGATCCTTCACTCTTGGCAACTGATATTGTGCCTGCTTCTGAGAACTTTAATCTGTGTCTTTACCCTTTATCTATTTGCTCTCCTATGAAAAGATTAGCTCTTATAATAATTTACCTTCTCTATATCTTGTACGTAGTTGGCTGAAGAATTCCTGTCAGCCTGACAAGGACTGGGCAAGTCAACAGGTGCTGAACTAAACAGGCTTGTGATTCACTTTGAAGGTCACCACAGGTGGATACTTCAAAAATTTAGTAGTTAGGTCATTTTTCTCCTTAAATATTCTAGAGATTATGTAATGTGATTTATTTGTTCTTTTTTTATTTGTTTGTTAGTTGTTTTTCATTTGTTTGTTTATTTTCTGAAGTACAGTGTTAATGCTTTAAAAATTTCCTGGACTTGTCAATGGGTAAGCTGTGGCAACTAGCTGCCACTGCTTCAAACAACCAGAACCGCTAGTTTTGACAATTACCAAATGTGCATTCATTGAGAGACTCCTCGTTAATGATAAAAATAGATTTTTTTTTTCTGCTTCTTTCTTCGCTGTAGAATGCGGTTGTGATTGCTTAAGAAAAAAAAAGGAGAATCTGGATAGGAGTACTCAATTATAAAAGAATATTAGAGACACTAATCTGGCTGATGCAATTTAGAATAGCCTTCAAGCTTATTTATGTTGCATATCTCAAACAGCTAGATATGCTTGAATGTTGGAGGTGGGTAAAACTTCATTAACCCTTGTAGAGTTGCACTATGTGGAAAGTATGAGGCTTTGGGTCTCTGCCTTCCAACCTTCATGGAACTTTCTTCTTCATGTATGCAATAAAGTCAGGAAAGTTCCAGAGCATTTTTTTTCTAGACATGTCAATGTAACAGATATTTGCAGTTAATGATTGCTTTTGACTGTAAACATTTGAATCTTGTATTCTGTATTTTTTTCTTCTTGTTTCTTAAATTGAGAGATAATTATAGCTATATGAGTCTATTATTTTAGTGTCATTGGCTATACTTACATGATTAAACTAAACAGAATGTTCCTGGGTACTGAGGCACTGTCAGTATAGTCATTGGCATAGTTTACAAATAGTACTATTTCAAACAATTTGGAGACATGATTCAGGAAGTAGCATGTTTCAGGGACAATTCCCAAGAGGAAAATTGAATGAAATCACCTGGTTTGGGAGGCTACCAGAGCTAGATTTTATGTCAGATGTGCAGAAATATGATTTTTCTATACCTACAAAACAAAAGTTAGGGAGAATGTTCTTTATGAAGATGAGAACATTTATTTTTAATGAAAATTTCAGTCTTTAACCATAGTTTCTTCCCTTTATTTCCTATTGGTTAAAATCCTGACATGTCCCAACAAATCTATTACATTCTTTTTTCTAATTATGTATAAGTTACTTTAAATTTCTTGGCTATTGTATCTCCAGTTGTTAATATATTTTTTAAGTATGCTTATAATGTCCAGGATTAAGATGTCAAGCATGTTTACAAATGTCTTTTTTTCTGGCTGACACTTTCATTGTCAGCAAAATTGCTGTTTGCTACTGCCTTCCAAAATGGGTGGCAAATGTCAATTGGGACTGGAATTTGAACTGCATGAATGATAAAACAATTATATCATCAAAGACTCATTATATTTCCATTATAGCATTAAGTTTTCATAAATTATGTAAATTTCATATTGGGCATGTGATTTACATGACAATCAGTTTTCCATGTTTTTAAATACCAAGGTATACGGCATGACATACTATAGTATGTGTCTATTTTACAGATTATAATCTTTCTCTTGCAGTATACTTTTAGCTACCGCACTTTTAAATAATCAAGAAGTCTTTGATATTAATAGCAAAATGCAGTAATCATGCTGATCAGAAGTCTTTCCAGACCAGAAGAAATGTCTCCAGTATACAGTAAACTTTGCCTACCATCTGTGGAGGGAATGCTATAACAAGGAGTCTTTTGTTGACTTGGAGTGCCTACTATGATATAATAGTTAGCATTATTTGCACAGATCATTTAAGATCCATGTTAAATTTAAATTTCTTGCTCCCAAAGCACATCCAATTTACTATTAAAATTGCAGAAATGAAGAATCTTTACAGAAATCCATGTGCAAAGAAAGACTATTTGTATTCTGCAGTGTCGCTCCAATTTAAACAACTCAGCTTGATTAGCTGGTAAAATATTAGTTATACTAGATTATAGGAACTGACAACTGTTTTGCTAATTAAGAGATTACATTAGGAAGATCTGTTCAGCTGTAGGTTGCAGAAATGTCTTATTTTCATGGAGACAGTTGTTAAATATCAATTCTGAATCTACTTTTGTTTAGACTCTAGCGTCCATATTCTTCAACATCTTTGTAGGGTTCTAGAATTTATTTTTGTTGCTGTTGTTTTTGTGCGATTGCAGAACCATAAAAAAGGAGAAAACTATCTTTCTGGCTTTAAGGGCATGTTGGTGCTTTGTTTGTTTTCTGTTATATAGGTAAAATCGACTATTTATAAAGTAAAGCCAACCAACACATCACCAAACAGTCCCCCCTGCAAAATATACACTGAACAGAAGAAACATGGTTTTTCAGCTCTTTTACTTTAGTTGAATTTTGTTGCAAGTATAGAAAGTCAGCAATTTTGACAAAAATCAAGGCCTCTCTAAAGATTGGAAGTTAGCTATTGACAGTGAGACCAAAATGAAGCACAAGAAGGTAGGACAAAATGCATGATGTCAAGTATATCTCAGTATATGCAGGTCAGACCTGCCCTCCTCTGAAGTGATCTCCTCCTCAAAAACTTTTTTCTTACAAGAATCAGGAATATTAGCTGAAGAGTGACTTTTTAGAGTTGTAAGTAGGAAACTAGTGGAAATGTAACAAGAATTGTCTGATTAGAATTCTGGTTGGGAAATTCCTACACATGATGTTGGCTACCATGTAAATAATTCTTTCCAGCCTCGGACATACATATCTGTATAAGTTAAAAAATAAATTTACATTTTCTTTGAATGTTATGATTAATAAATTACAAAACCTCCAGAACACCTTCAATAAAACTGTTTTGTTGAAGGAACAGAAATATTTAATAGGGGGAATTACAGATGAAAAATCCCATATAAAACAGAAATATAAAATATGTTCTCATAAAGCAAGAGCCAACACTTTCCTTCTCTTAAACTCTTTCTGAAATTTAAAGGCTCCATAATTATTTGTCTTTCTTTAACTGTTTGCATACTGTCTTAGTCCAAGTGCTGGTGCAGGTATGAGGAAGTGTAGTCTTGTACTACTTCCAGTCCAAACATAAACAGGAAGTAGGCAAAGATTTATGAGATGCTGGGAATTCTATCTTTACTCTGGAAGTTCAAGAAGTACCACTCAGAAAAGCACTTTTTAGTACTAAAATGATGCCTGTTGTCAGAATATTATAGTGAGTCTTTATTATCTTCACTGGCCAACTGGCTGCTGCTTCAAGTTCCAGAATAAAAAAAAAAAGGTGGGGCATAACCCAGAGGTTTACAATGGAAAAATAGTTTCAAAACCTGCTGAGTCCCAGATCAGGTAAGAACAGTTTGTTGATAAACTAAAATCATGTTTCAATGGTACGTTTTTAAAATAGATAATTTTTAATTTCGATGAAAATAAGTTTACAGTGAATCAAGAAATTTTTCTATAATGCAGTACCAGTACAGTTTGTACAGTACAAACAAGGAGAACTGGTTCAATGTAGCTCTATTCTGTAAGAGTGACTTTCTAAATTTTTTGCGGTTTAAACTGATGCTAACTCTCATTATGGAGCTGCCTTTCGAACCAGATCTTACAGATGGGAGAAAAGCTGCTTTTGCCTTACAAAAACATTGTGTTAATTAGGCTTCATGGTTAGGTCTAATATTTCTAAAATGCCATTAAGTGTACTTCCATACTGTACCAAGTTGTGTAGAGACAATGAAATAATGCTTCTGAAATAAAATAAAGTCAACATTGTATTAGGGTTGACAACAGTGTTAGTATTAGCATATTATTTTCCATACTTTTCCTTCCTGATGTCATTAATTTAGATGGTATGATTTATTTTGTCTATGTCATCCTTTTCCAGTGGATACATGTCAAAGAAGACATAAATATCCCTCAGTGCAGTGATTTCAGTACTAAATGAACACCTTTTTTGAGTTAAGATTTTTCACTAAGTGTAACTTGGAAGGCAGGAAAGGAATGAGAAAAGAGAGAAAACACGTAAAACTAGTTGAAAAAAAAGTAGTCTTGAAACAGAATTTAATATATTTGAAAATGTCAGATGAAGGACACTCTGAATTAATATTGTAATAGTGGGCTTTTCTCAATGAGATTAAAGTCAGGAAGAAGAAGAAGATAAGCAAAAAAAGATTTACTGGGAATAAATAAACTCTTGAATAGTCAATGCAGATGAGCAGTGGTTGGAAATGGATAGATCTATCAAGCTTGCAAAATCTTTTGTGAGAAAGTTGTATGAAAAACTAAGAGTGGTGACTAACAGAATTTTCAGATATTGATTGCTATCAAACTCTTTTGCAAGCATTATAAATTATACTGATGAAAAACTAATCTATTCTTCACAATGGGGAAAAACATAATTTTCCTTTATTTATGGTGAATTGAAATTATACTTTCAGGCATATTATTGGAAGTTTCAGAAAGTCACCTCTTTGTTAAATTTCCCAACATACTAGTATTAAATTTCTGTAGTCTAATGCTTAATTTAGCAAGGGGCACATTGACTGACAGAGCTAAAAAAAAATACTGGTAAGCCCTCTTTGTTTAATATGTAAACTTTCACACTTTTGATGAATTTATATGTATGTTTTTAGATGGCAGAGATTCATTTTCATTAAAATTGTTTACCATAATTATGAAAGGACTGTCATAATAACTATTAAGTTTGATCCATTTGTGTGCATTCCCACTTCTCTCTGCCTCCCAGAATTTTCATTCCAGCCATGAATGCTGGTGTTCCTTAGTTGTACATCTGGTACAGTGTTTCTGACAGCAGCATCACTCCACAGGGACTGAATGTGCCATCTGTATGACGCTTGCAGTATCTAATAGTTTAAGAGCTAGAGACTCATAAATGCCTGAAAACCTACGTTTTCCAGGATGCTGATTTTTTTGGGGCCTCTGATACACATTGTACCAACAAAATACATATCACCTAATGTTACAGTTCTGTGCTTTCTTACTTTGTAAGCGTGAGAAAAGAGGAGAGACGGAACCTCTGACTTCACCATCCAGGGTGTACTTACAATGTCTAGTTGCAGGCAAAAGTGAAGAAGAGGAAGATCCAAAAAAGATTACCAAAAAGGTCCCCAAGAGATACTAATCTCCTCAGCAGAAGATCTGATTCTAACAGAAATGTAATGTGAAATCATTTTGTGAAAGTAAAAGTATACAAACAGATGTTTAGCAGTGTCTATAAAACATGCAAGTGTTGCCCTAAGCTACAGTAGTTAAAAGGATGAATCAGCATTTCTCAAATAAAAAAACCCCAAACAAACCATTAGATTCCACATGAAAGTCACAATAAAATGTGCATTAGTATAAATTTGTTACTCCTACAATTAAGACTTCTATAAGACATTTGCACTTGCCTGAACTTCAGTGTGATTATGAAGTAGTGAAGATGTAGACTAAGCCAAACTGAGCCTGATGAAACCACACGGGGAAAATTTTATTCATAAATCTCACTCCTTTTCTGTAAGACAAGGAGAAAACATTATTTACGAGACCCTCGTCTGATACAGGTGGAATATCAGTTAGTTAGCAGAACGTTTGAATTCTAGCCAAAAGAGAAAAGTAGTGCTGGAAGGTAGGAAGCTTTCAGATGGCCTCTCACATTTTTTACTTTTTTTTCTTCTCTTGAATTCCTGCTGTTCATTAAAAACCAGTTTCTGTTCATTGCTTGAGTTAAGGTTTATAGATACCTAATTGCTTCAGAAAAAGGCATATGCTCAAAGTACACATTATTTATGACTTTTTCTTAACATTCAGGATGAAACCCTTTCAAAGTTAGTAACGCAGTTTACATAGAAGCAGTCCTGGTCTATTTTATTTATTTCTAATGACCCTGCCCATGGCTTATTTTCTCCTTCAGCCTTTTTAAGCAATAAAACCAGGAACATTTCTTGTAAAAAATGTATAGCTCAGATGCTTATGACTTTGTTCCATGGAGATATTTACAATTTACAAATAGTATTATTTTTAGTATTTACAAATAGTGATAGGACTGACTGACAAATGTATTTGCCTACAGAAAATGCCAACCAGTGAAAAAGTAGAAAACATAGAAAATGTGATGATTTGCAAAGCAATATTATTATTATTGGATAAGAATTCATAATGTAAGAAAAACAGAAAAGGAAATTGTAATTAAGATGAGACATTTAAAGTCAAAGTTGTCAGTCCAGGTTTTAAATATTGTAATTCAGTATAAAAATGAAGAGTTTTAGAGCTTATCCTAGATTCTGCATATACCAAATAAATCCATTTAGGGAATTATATACTGCAACATTTGTGTAGGTAAACAAATTTGAATATAACTGCTGTTATTAGGTCTTCTTTAAAATTTGGTATTAGCATAACAACTGTAGTTAGCATTTGTCTAGCTCATTTGTTTTGTTTTTCAACCTTTGTGTCAGATGACTTCTACTTCTTGGTATATCAGTTCTCTGGTGTAACAGTTAAATGGGTTTTCAAAATCAACCAGTAATTCAGAGTTTATTCTTCCCCCTTTAGCAGAGACCTTGTAAAGGTGAATGCTTGAAACAGACATGCATATGTGATAAACTGTTAGATTAGTTTCTTCAGTAGCAGACAGTCATGTTGATGCTGTGATTCCACGTGCTTTCTTATTGCTCCTCTTTTTTTTCTTTAAAATGAAGGACAAAGGTGTATTAAACTAGAGAGGGGGGTAAATCTTTTCTACTTGGAATAAGTTAATGTTCTTGTTGAAAGTTTATTGTTGTTCTTCTATGTCATTTGCACTTGGACTGTCATCCAAAGGAACTGAAGACATAGAGGTGTAACTGTTACCAGAGAAATGAAATTGCTGTGTTGGCTGAGCAAAGACAGAACTGTTCATTCACCCCCTTAATGTGAAGGACAGCCTAGAAGTCATGCTCTGGATGTCTTTCTGCTGCATATATAAAGTGTCAGTATATCATACTGCTTTTTGTAGTTGCAGAAAGTCTGGCTTTTGTAATGGCAGGAGTAGAAGGAAAATTACTTACCTTGTAATTTGAAGAGGTTAATATTAGCGTGAATGTATTTTGATTAGTCTAGAACAGGATAAAATAAGAGGTTATTCAACCACATGAATTTTTTTAATAAGCCTTCTAATTCAGGGTAACCTACAATAATGAAGTGACAGAAATATACAACAAAGTCACAGAATAGATTGCTTCTGACCCCTGACAGCATCTCAGCATCTAAGGAGAGCTTTTTGTTCAAAAAAGCAACACTGATTTTGATGCAGAAATTATCAGTGCTAACAGTGCACTGTATGTCATTCTCCAATGTAACAGGTGGCCCACTACTGGCTGAGTTGAGATTACACCAGAAGCAATATAGAAATAATAGTGCCAGAACTGGGAGAGTGCAATGCCACCACATTGAAGCTAAACTGTCTCCAAGACCTGATCTAGCCCTGCTCATGGGCAGTGTGTTTTTCTAGACATGTATATTCTCTTGGATTTAGCTGTGTTATCTATGATTTGATTCTGTGTCATGGAGCGATAGACACACTCAAGGAAATATCCAGATTATAAAACATGCGAAAAAAATCAGAGTTTTTGGAAGATGGTTCCTGCCATCTTGACTTACCTAGGATAAGTATCTTGACTTGCACTGGGAAAACAAGCTTAAAATATTTTCTATGACCTGTGTAAAGCAGAGGCAAAGAAGTATTTATTGTGTTTCTATGCCATTACCTTAGGGCAGGAAGCAGAGAAAATTATAGAAAATTGAAGCTGATGGTTATATGGTTATATTTTAGGTGTGTCTTCTAAAGGTTGAATAGTGAACAGGGAACAAAAGTCCACCTCTAAATAACAGTCTCTGAAGCCTGTCCTCTACAGTGGTTGTCTGACCTAGAAAGAAGAGTAATGGATCTCAGATATCTGTTATTTAAAATGTAACTTCTGTTGCTTATGGGAAATGTGGGAACTGACAGCATGACTATAAAAGGAACCACAAGCAACATTTTGTTTCCTTGCTACTACAGACATATCCCAATTCAGACTGGTCCTACTAACATTTATCAATCTGTCACAAAAATAGACAGACTTTTCTATGAAATTATTTCCCTACTTCTTTACATCCCCGCTGTTTTCTGGAATCTGTTGAAATAATTATTATTCTTCCAGAAAAGTTTTTTCTTTCATGTTATCCAAGACTGGCACTCCAGGTGATCCAAAAAGTCTTCAATTGGCATTTGATGTTCAGGTCCTGAGGATTATGATAAATCCTTCTGGAACTAGCATTTTAGTGCTAACTTTCTGATAAAACCTTCATCTTTGTCTTCAAAAACCACTAACTAACAAATTATTCAACATCAACTTGCAAGTGTTGTAAGTACTATGTGCGTAAATGCCTAAGAAAGAAACAAAAAGAGATAGTCAAGGTGGGAGTGTGAATGAGCAGGTAAAAAAAATCAGCACATTAATTCTTTTATTTCAGTATGCAATTAGTCTTATCTTGGTGGATCTGAATGTTGGTATTTTTGTTTGTTTGTCTTTTTACAGGTAGAAGTCAGATTTAAAAAGGCACTGTAACATTTAATCTATTAGTTTTTAGTGAGCACTTTATGTACATCTCGAAATTCACCTCCTAAATCCAATGAAGTTAATCCCAAAATTCTTATTTGGGATTGATTTCACATACATGTGTGAACAGGAGAAAGTCACACATAAAGTTTTCAGAATGAAGCCTTTATATAATGTACTTGCTCTCTATCTCAGGAAGTCAGACCTAGAGGGACAAAATGTTGTCAATCAGTGATTTGAGATGCAATTCATTAAAATGGAGAATGAAGAGGAGCTTTTGTGTAGGTGGTAGAACAGTCTGATCTGAAAGTCCAGCCTAGAACTGAATGTTGGTGTTTGCAAAGTTTATGTTTAGGGATGGTGCATTTCTTGATTTTTTTTTCCTACAGTAATGATGAGACTAGGGGAAACACAGCCTGTACAAATTGCTGGAGCTATATTACAGACTAATTTTGTTCTCCTCAAATTGTATTCATGAAGTTTTCTTCCTGTCTTGTCAATATATAAGGTCAAACCAACACTGAAACGAGGTTTCGATCAAGCACTACTTATGTAAGCCAGTGTCTGCATTTGAGTATATTGTCTGTCCTACAGTACTCCCTGTCAAAACGAAATTTAAAAAGAATCTGTTTTTTTAGAATTAGTTCTAATCAGCACTGCTCTATACACATATAACGGCAATAGACAGTGATTCTGCTTACAGTTCTGTGAAAATAAATGGATCATTATTCATGTTATGTTATTTTGAAAAATGCCTTACATTTTCTTACTAGAAGAAAATGACTCACAACTTTGGTTGAAGTTCTCTAGAATGTTCTATGTCCATTACTGAAGTCCTTGAAATATGATTGCTTAACCTCACAAAAGTGTATAAACGTAGTAGGAGACAATTTAACCCCAGGCTGAGCCACTATGAGTGGTTCCTCCTAAAGGGTGGGAGTAAGAGTAGCAAATATGTATCTTAAGAAAGAAAGGAAGAAATCAACTCAGAGGAATTTGTAATAGGGTTATAGAGGCAAAATGTCCTTCCCTTGCTGGTTACTGTATCTGCTCCATATAAGACTATAGGTATTTAACACCCCAGCTAGGCCAGGCCAAAGGGTATTCTCCTGAGAACAACTCCTTCATTACTCCTGAGCAAAAACCCCTTACAGGGTCCAGATGGGGATACTTTCAAGAGTGCTTTCTATTGCTCTGATAAAAGAAAATTCATTAAGTAGTCTACATGTCAATGTATCCAGAATAATTTTCCATTAACTAGGAGCAAATGTTGAAGCATTGCAATTTTTTTTTTTTTTTTTTTTTTGGTGAGGAAAAATCTAGTTCATGTGAAAAGCTCGGGTCATGTTCTATTAAAGACAATTATTATTAGAGTTGCCTATATCTGGCAGTTATTTAGATTAAAGTTTCTCTTACTCGCAGTATTACACTTTGAAAAATAATAATTAAAAATAAATTACTTTCTTCTTTTGAAATCCAAAATTTTGGTAGAAAATGCAGTCAAAATGTTACGTATTTGGAAAAGTTCAATGAGATTCTGTGCTTAGGTGTCATACCATAGGTACTCCTACTTCCTTCAGGTTTTTACAGATAGGGTTCCAAGAATTAAAACGAGTGCTATTCCCATAAGTGGTCATCCTCTGATGCCATTTCCCCGCTGGAATCACCTTTTAGTTACGTCATTCCTATATTCTTGTATGGTAACCAGAAGTTAGGATTTCAGATGGGTATAAATAACAAGACGGACTTACATACTTAAGTCCTCAGTCAAAAACCCTACCAAAATATAAAATTCAAAACCCCAAAAAATGTTGCTAGGGAAAAAAAAAAAGGATGTTAGCTGTCCTTTTCACTTTCTCCCTTCTGAACTTATTTATTTTTCTCATAAAATACTGACTGATGATGAGACATACTGGGTTGAAAACTTGGAAGAGTTTGGAAAAAGGTGGGCTTGCAAACAAGCTAGAGTAGCTTTTTATGTGGCTGTTACTAAAACTATAAGTATGAGCACTAGTAAATATCATTCAATGAAATATCAGACACTATCATGGAATTAATCTGCCAGAGAAAGATTTAAAACTCTTTAATGCTTGGATATGGTGTATGTGTAAGTGAATTTTATTTATGTGCTAATACAAACTGCAGCTCGCTCAAAAGATGATTTGTTTGGGAGAGTAGAGCCTGAATTTTTCATAAATTTGATGCTGGAAAATTCACAAGGCTATCCCAGTTATTTCTATCCCCAGATTTGTCCCTTAGGGAACAGTTTGCTTTGTAATAGAAGAAGGGCGATATCAAGATGACCTATCAAATTGTCATCTTGTGTGCCTGTCCTGATACTTGCAGTAACATAACCCAAATTGGTACTACAAATACAAAGTTAGCATGTCAGAAAAGATAGCACGAAGAACGGGACTTCCCCTGTTATTGAAAAGTCAGAAAACTAATTAATTTGCTCACTATTATCCATTTCATTTTGGACACTTAGCCATACGTTTTCTGAAAAATATCTGATAGTGTAATTAGAATGGCAAATAGTTGGAAACTACCTTTTATCTTTATAGTTGGATATACAGAGAATTGTCCTGTGAAGTTCAGTCCCTACCACCACAGTGTGCTATGTATTTAGCCTTAATTCCTAAGGCATTTCTTACTCAAGCTTTCCACAGGAATGTTGATTACCTGTAAGTGGTCACAGGAGCATAAAAAGAGCTAGTTCAACAACGCTACGGTTGTATATAATGCAAGCAATTAAGGTTAATGAGACTCACTTTCTCATTACTTTGTATTGGATTGTGCTATGAAATTTTGTAAATAATAATAAACCCAGAAATATTTAAGATGATTTCTTTTCAATGTCCAATAGTTTTTATACAGCATATTTCAGTTTCTGAAAAAGAGAATTCCTTAGACTTCATTTTAAACACTATTTGTTTTTTCATCTGTAAGCCAAGAAATTAACCTTCCCTATTCTTTGGTAGCTCTTAAGAATAGCCGGAATGACAGTACAAAGATGCCTGTCAGACTTGTATTGAAACACAGATTTTTACAATGGCATATTGAAGAAGACGACAATGAACAAAGAATCCTTTTTTAAAAAACAACTAGTTTAATAATGGGTTAACAACCCTTTAGTTGCAATGATCTTTTTTAATTTTATTTTAGCAGCACAGAAAAAAATTTCTCCTCATTGTATTTCATTTAGAAAAACAACAGTTTACTGTTCTTGGGCTCAGTTTGCAAGTTCTTTTTGTGAACAGTTTCTGAAGGAAAATACATCTGAAGTACTAACTACAACAAAGAACAAGGGCCAAACCAATGTAACTAGATTTTGCACATGAGATCCTTGGCATAATTAATTTCCCTGATAAAACCATGTCATAAATAGCTAGGCTACTGCATATAACAGAAAATGCACAAAATGATTGACATTGTCATGTCCCAGATCCTCTGGTTGTCATAGTTTTACGTCATAACTTTCATGCAGTTTTGTAGAGAAAATAGAGCTGAGGTTTGTCTAATATTCTCATGTATTTTCATCCTCCTTCATCCTAGAAAAGACCTGTCAGTCCAATGTTATTTTGTGTGGCTGCAAGTTTGCAGCGAGGAGACAGCATGCTTTGGAGGACTGTGATGCAGCTGTGATTCAGCAGAAACAACACTGCTTGTCTAATGGAGAGTAACAGCAAGATGCAGTGTCTGTCATACCACCTCTGTGTAAGAGTTTCAATTTGCCAATGCAAAACAGAACAGTTTGGTTTTTTGGTGTTCAGTTGAGTTTTCACAAGGCTCTGCTAGAGGGCTACGCATCTGGAATAAAAGGCATCACAAGCTTTGCACTGTTCTCCTACTTCAGCATCAGTTGGGTCATTGGAAAGAGGCAGATAATGGAAATCAGTGATTTTGGTCTTGAGAACACTGACGTGCTTTATGTCCAGATATCAATTTTAAGTACATATTACATATGCTAACTTCAATGAATGTAATGTTACATAAACGTATGCAGGCTTGCAGGACGGTGGTCTTTCTTGGAGATCAAAATTATAGTGCTTATTTTTACTAAATCCAGTGAAAAATGAAATGCACAGGAAGTTGTTTAATTAAAGGAATTCAAAATGGTCTTGTATTTTTTTAGTGTCTCCACAATTCCAGTTATTAATCTATTAGTAACAGAAGACATTAATAGCAGGATAGTTACAATACATAAACCAACAGGAAATCAGAAAAAATGATGTAATATCAAAACAGAAGGAAAAAAGTTAGAAAAAACAAAAAAAAATTTTTTTTTTTGTTTGTTTTTTGTGTAATAAAGGCAGATGTAAACAAAATATCAGATATTCACAACCAGGTTTTTGTACAGAGCAGCAACCTTAAATGCAGAGAGGGATTTTTTGGGGGTCCTTTAAAAGGTCATGTTGGTCACCTGCACAACAGAAAGGGGAAGGCAGGAGGGAAATTAACTCTGGGTGGCTCTCTCATATAGTTTCAGGTAAGAAAGCAGGATTCAGCATTAGTCACAGCATGGTTCCCCTTTTTCCTGTTGTGAACCTGTTCTCCTATGCTGGAGCTCCAGAGGTGTGAAGCAGGTGAAGGTCTGGAATTGTTTGTGCTGCTGACACTACCATCAGTCATCTACGGTCCCTAATGAATTTGTTACCTGGAAAAGCCTTGTTTAACTTAACTTTTTCAACTGTTTAGCTGAAGGTTTCTTATAGCACTTCTAGTTACATGTTGTGGCTGTGGATTTGGGGATATGGATGGATACATTAAGATTTGTTATGTGCTAATTTTTATATGTGTATTTCTGTCTTTAATAAAGTATCAACCAACAGCTACAAATGTGTCAAGAAGTTTAAGAGATATGTATACACTCATCTCTTGTATATACAGATAAAGCACAGTAATGCAAAATATGATGCACCAGGGCTATCTATGTAAACCTACAGTCAGAAATAGACTACTATGAAATTGTAGTGATATCAATAAAATGGTGTCTATTGAAAAATATCTATTGATAATGATACACAGTGGATATAGGACTTTGCTAGTATTCTGCTGTAGAAGAGTTGACTTTATTTCTTACATAAGTAAATGCAATGAATGACTAAATCAGGATAAAAAAATCATATTCATATTATTATATCAGTTTTACCAACATAGAAATCGTATCAAGTTTAGAAATTACATTGAATAAGAATATTTCATGTTTGCTTAATCATCTTGCAGAACAAAACCATTCTGGGCAGTATGACCTCCTAAGAGAAAACTACAGCTCTAGGGCTTCATTTTCAGAAATGAAGCTTCACCCGGCAGCAATGCCAAATAAAAGGCAAATTTTGGTTGCATATGACTTTTTAAAACTAAGCTGAATGTACAGCTTCCTCTGTAGATTTGCACACTGAAAACACAAGCAGCACAGGAAAGGAGACATTTACCCTAGAGGCACTGTTACAGTGAGAGATTTTAGAGTAACAGGAAAAACACAGCTCTTCAGAACACATCCTGTTCAAAAAGAAAATATAACATTAATGATCAGTTACATATCCTGTGAGGAAGTGTTTGGGGGTAAAGCAGCTACCCAAGTTAACAGCGAACAGATGTATGGAATTTCTTTTGTGATAGCTGACTGCTTAAAGCAGAAGGTGAAAACAACTTTTGAGCTACAGCTTCAGAATGCATAAAGTTGCTTTACTTTTGGTTTTGCTTGTTTTCTCACCCCAATTTTTTACATCATTTAGATCTATCGGTATTCACTTTGGGAACACGAAAGGAATCAAAGTTAACATTTTGATTTGGAGCAGTAGTGCAGTTTGAAGCAAATCTCTCAATAATCTCCAGTTACTGAGAGTTGGTTCAATTCAAAGAACTTTGGTGTGCATGAAGTAGTTTTCTTCTTAAAATTAAAAAAGAAACTGCAAACTTCACTTCAGGTGTGCACCAGATGTGTTCCAACTTTTCACTGGAATCTGGGGCTTTGGCTGTTTTTCTGGATAACGTTGCTACACTTATATGGTGTGCTATACCAGGAAACCAGACAAAATGTGTCTTATGAAAAGACCCTGAGCTGCAAATAACGTAGTTGTGGGGGCCAAGCACCTGTTGCTTCAACCTACTGATCAGCTCCTATTTCTCTGCGTTAAGGAGACATAACATAGGCATAGCCCAAGATTACTTAGGACAGTTCTAGGCAATCAAACAAATCAGGAAATGAACTGTAGATTGAGGTACAGTTAAAATTTCTGCCATCAGTAACACCCCAAGTATTCTGGTATTTAAGATTATAGGTCCATGATGGGCAGATTTGGCCCTTGTAATTGCAAAATTAATTTGAAGATCACAGATCAGAAATATATCAATGGAATCAAGTCTCACTGATTGTCTGGAGAATATATTTAAAATGTCTGCATCATTATAGATGACATAAACCTTATTACTATATGATAAATTCACTATCACATTTTAGGTAGTATTTAGAGATTTAGTTTTAGAGTAGTGGTTCTGGTGAAGAAAAGACTATTTTCACCTCCAAAAACTTCAGTTTATTGAGTTGTTCTGCAAGAAGTTGTTCTGATAGACAACAGATGCCTGAATTCGGTACTTTTAGGTGTGAGAAGCTAATTCAGCTGTTTAAATATTCAAGACTTAGGTCTTTTGACATCCAATGTCAAATACACTTATGTTTTGTGAGGTGGATTAGAGACTCCTGAAAAGAGGACTGAGACCACCAAATTCATTTTATTTCAAATGGGAAGCAGGCAGCAGGTGGTAACAATTTTGACAACTGCCAATGAATATGAAAAGATTTCTGTGTGTCTCACTGTCTGATATTATTAATCTTTTGAGCAATCTAGTCTCAGAAGTGGCTTAATTTTAGCTTTGACAAAAATAGTTCTTCACTGAGCTAGAGACATATAATTTTGTTAGCTTAGATCATATAATTTTTCTTTTTTTCAGATTTTACTTTTAATAATGGTCCTTTTTTTTTTTTCTTTTTTTTTTTTAATAGGAAAAAGGTTGAAGAACAAGTATGAAAGGAACAGTTTCATGAAAAAGAACAGGTTATTTTCCTAAATTCAAAACTAACATCCTTCTAATAAGTGTGATAAGGGATGTTACAATGCCCTTTTATATTCTGTGTAACCTTTTTTTGTACATTTTCAATAAATGGCTTAAAGTTAGGGGCAGGGGCTGAAAGGACTGAGAGCTCTGCCTTATGAACTTGTTAGCAGCAGCAGAAATAGCAGTGGATTCTTTCTAAAATGAAAAATGTTGTAATTTGTTCTACAGTAATGGTGAAAAATGTAAGATATGATTATGACACAGCCTTCACAGATTGAATTAGTGACAGATTAATGAAGAGGAAAAGAAATGCATTGTGGGAATCATGAACCCATGACAGCTATGTCATCCTTTTGGGGAAACTCACAAATGAAGTATCCTTATGAGACCAGCATAAGTGTGATTAGCTCAGCATTTCTTTTTTTCTTCCACTGTAGATTTCAGTTTTTAAAATAATTAAAGAATAATACCTGAATCCCATCTGAATAACTTTAAAGGTTTAACTTGCTGAAGCTACCACAGACCTGCACTTGTGAGGAAGAGACTGAACAGATCTGCACAACTAATTGTGGAGTATTACACTGATACTTCTTCCATACCAATACCAATCAAGCCTACTCAGAGTACCTCCCATTAATTTTAATAGGGACAAATTTTTAATCTGGTCAGGTATTTCTCTGTGTGTATGAATGCACTTTTGTCAGCAAGACTTAGAGGCATTCTCAGGATCCTGACCAACAAAGATTTCCACAGATGTTGTTTAGCCATAACAATAATAAATATTCTGTTCTTTTCTGGAGTGATTTTATTTCATTAGCATAAGTAAAAATAAGGCATAATAAGACAACATTGCATAAGGTGTGTGTACAGAAACACTATCATAAGTAACTCAAAATTCGTGGAAGATGGTGAGAAGAGATCAGTGAATGAGTGTAGAAACAAGCATTAGATTCCTTTTTGTAATGGGAGCTTCAGTAAAGCTAATTTTCCCAGTGTGGCTTAGTACTTTGCTTTCTAGATCTAAGGAGATTTTTTAGGCACTAGTCTTCAAAGAAAGTCTAGTGCCTGAAAAACTGTCAGAATATTATTCATCCTTTAATTTAGATCCTAGCAACACAAAAGATTTTTGCCTATAAAGACGAAAGAAAACTCCTACTTTAGAGACTTTGGAAGTAGATGAGTAAGACATAGGACCAAAATACTCTATGTATGCAAATTCTAACCAACTGATTCTCTAATATATTTGGTCGATTTCAATTAATTGCTGACATACTGCAAGCTTGTTTTAGTATTTGCCATTCTTAACACATGGAGGCATTAACACAGCTGAGGAAAGATACGCTTTCTCCATGAAATTAATTTTTGAATCCCATCATGTTGTGGCCAGTAAGGCTGAAAACAGTGTCAAGATTTTATGCTTTTAGTTGAAGCTTTTACTTGTCTAGTAGAAGCCGGGTAGAAAATAGGTAAAATTTTACAGTATTCCCTGTACATCTGCAGCACAAAGCAGTGACATTGCATTAAATATCCAGAAGTCACACACAGACAGAAGCATTAATTATAGAAATTTTTGTATCTGCACCATCTACAAATAGTGTTAGCTTGTGTTATAACTTGTTTTTTTGCACAACACTTCATTACACTGATGGCAACAGTGATGGAAACTGACTGGTGTGTGACAGTGTGTCGTGCTGACACTTCTCAGAACAGTAGACATGCATGATTTTTGAAGCACATATTGTTTTCATAAAAAAATAGTTTTGTGTGCTAGAAATTTTAAATTTTCATTCCAGTCAGAGGTGGAAATATTTTAGGAGAACTAGGTGTTATAGACTGCATCATTTTAGTGTATATAAAAGTAGCCAGCATGTTTTAGTTGATGAATTTTATTACCAATGCTGAAAACTTTATGTGAATCTCATTTAAAAGAAGACTACTAGAAACTGACCTCCCTGATTTCAGAAATCTTGCAGTGTTTGAAATGAAAGCCTGTGTTGGATTCTCAGAGACCTGTGCTGATCAGCAGTGGTAATGTGCTAATATTGGCTTGAACTAAGTCTGATCATGATGATGATGATGATGATGACAATGTAAAATCATTTTTGTTATTGTTATGAAGTTTGTCTATTTATTAGGTAATATTCCACTTAGAAAATTTTTAGATAACTTACAAATTATGCTCAAACAGTATTCTGACAAAGAACTGACTGTTCAACCCATCTAGATGATATGGTATTAACTTCTAGACCACCTTCGACGTTCAAGATAGTCTAAGCACTTAAACCGTTTTATGATGGCATAAGTGCTTAAATTGCCTAAAATCCTCAAGTAGTGCACGGATTTAAGGCCATAATTGCCTAAATGACCTCAAATTTTTCAAATGGCATAAACTTTCAAATCACCTTAAATAATATTTGGGGTGGTATAAGGGCTTAAACTGCTCAATGGAGGCATAAATGCTGAAATTACTGGTAGACTACTTTGAAAAGTGTTTGTTTGCTTTTCAATTTATGCAACTTCTTAGAGACTGCTTGGTCATGAAGAGAATACTAACGATCTAACCCTGATAATGCATATAGGGCTGCTTTCAGATCTGGGCTGGAAATTCTTTGGTCCTATTGTAATATGCTGCAGACACTTGATGAAGTGCATCCATAAAAAAACACCTTCCAGAAACGCATATTATACGTCCTGTGTTTGCCTGTTACTGCAGCTGCCAGTCTTCACTGAATAGCTAAAATCACATAGGTCATCCTGCCCCACCTTATGCATGGCCATATCAGTTTTTCCTGCTGTAAGATCCCTTTTCATTCCCATGTGCAGGAAAGGAAACCTTATGTGTGAACCCATAACCCATAGGTCAGTACAGAGGTGAGCAGAGGTTTGTGGCAAATGAAGAATGAAGGGTGGGGGAACTTATGTTCGTTTTCCACAAGGTGTTAGGTATGTTATCCACTTCTCTGCTAGGTGGTGTGAGTTATGAGTGATGCCATGGCTCTTCAAAATGCTGCTACAGCGGTGTTAGCTGCCAATCCCCCCTTGACTTGGCAGGACTCCATGAGTACTTCTGTGTTCTGTAATTGCAGAAAAGTTGTACACAAAGGGAAATGAACTCCTAATGCCCTCTTTCTTCTCTCAGCATTTCTTATACCAAAACACAGCTTGTCAGAAACAGTCTCCAAGTGTAAATGAAATAGCTGTAATAAAAAAATGAATATGTATGTTTGTTGCAAGAGTGCATAGCGAAAGAACTAATAAGTCAGTAGGACATAACTCTTTAGCCTATCTGCAGGGCTTCTTCCACTCTGTGATTTTGGGCTTAACTATGAGCAATCAGACTTTTTATCTTTAAACAAGGACAATGAAAACATATTGTAGAATATGTTTTAAATTTGTAAACTCTTTAAACTCTGCAAATATCAACCCATAGTATAAACTCCAACATGTCTTTAAGTAAAACCACTTAGGCTAGGCCTAGAAAAGGATAATGAAATCAGCCTGAGAGAATGATCCTAAGACTCCTATGGAGCTTTTAAATCAGCTGTTTCTGCAGGAAAGTAACAGTGTAATTTACTCTTCACTATGTCAGAGTTTTTTCATGGCTGGACTTGCCAGCACCCAACATGCACCTAAGTTTGCTCAAGTTTTAATGGCAGCCTTTTTCTACTTTACATGGTCAATCTAAGAGACTGCTATAGAAAAATTTAGTCAACCTGGCAGCCATATGTAAGCCCTAGTGGTTGTCCCTCATACCTTCCAAACAAGGCAGGAGAGAGGGTCTTTCATATAAGTGTTTCATAGAAATGGGCACAGCACTAGTTTTACTAGTGTTTGAAGTAAACAGATTAGAAAGACAACTTTACTTGGAAGTACAAGGCATGAACTCACATTCACTGAAAGAGTACAGGTTATGATCTTTCCTTCATAAAGATCTTTAAAAAAAACAGAATAAAATTTCAAACAGCTCCCTTCTCCCTTTTTCAATTTTGAGGTGTCACCCTCTCGTATTTCTGAAATCTAGGTTTGGACCAAAAGCCAGTTACCTAAAAGTAAAACACTGTGGCTTAGTTTTTAGCCTCTGTCTCAAGCATCATTTCTTTAACGTTCCCTGCTTCCCACTGTTAGGTGTGTTCTAGCTCCAGTTTGCAAGAGGTTAGTTCTAGGCAGAAAATTGTGGTTTGCAGAAAAAGACAAATCAAGCAGGACAAAAAATAAACTCGAAATACATCCTACAGACATTTTATAGTGGCTGGATGTGTAACTTTGAAGCTGGTAGAGTTAGGATCCTACTTCAGGGGAATCAGACCTATTAGGAGTTAAACAGTTTCATGCTTTTTAACATCAGTTGCTCTGGGTTGTTTGTTATATTTATCTTTGTTGAAGGATTCAGGACTTCATTATTTGTCCTTGGTTCTGTTACCAAATGCAAATGATTCTGTGGTGAGATGTCCTTGGTTATGATTGTTACAGTACTCCACTAGGTGTTAAAACTCCTTCCGTTCACATACGCCACATGGATGACTTTGTCTCCATAATGATAAGCTTGATTCGGTAAAGTAACAATCCCAGCCACTGCGAACCAGCATGTATAATCTGGAGGTGACTTTTAACTTCCATAAAAGAATCCTGAAAATTTACTTGGATTGCAAGCTCTTATCTGGGTCTGGATTCTGCTAGGCTGTATTGCTACTGACAGTGAAGTAGTATGAAAATATCTTGGTTCACAAAGAGGGGTTACTTTTGAGCTGTATTTAGATCTTTTCATAAAACATACTAACGTGTAGGAGTATGAAGCTGTATAAAAATCAGTTAATTTCTGTCCTATATTCTAAATGAGTGCAGGCACAGGCCTGAGAAAATAGTGTCCCTTAATTGGTCCTCCTCAGGAGCAGGTCAGGAAGGTATTACAACTCAGAAACAACCAGACTGTATCAAATGATCACCCACCCCTGTCCGTTCATTATGAGCCAGTCCCGGTTGTTAAATGGGAATTTAAAGGCCAAGTAATGAGACTGTCACATGTAGTTGGCAAAACAACCATGCTCCTTAGTCAATCTTGTTATTGGTCTGCTATGTATGAAATTGGAATAGGATATTCCTCTTCATGTGCTTACATTGTTTTTGGATTTTCCTTCCTCTTCACTTTAAACTTTCAAATTGGCATCTTGACAGCCCACCTTAGCTTTACACTGACTTAGTAACAGACAATGTAATTCTATTAATACATTGTTGTGGATTAATCTCAAGTCTGCATTACAATATTAACTGTACTAGAAGCTTGCAGATACACCAGTTAGAGAAGAGTGCTGTTCAGGTTTTCCTCATATATTATTTTAATTAGTTTGTACTACTAGAAAAAATGTGACAAAGTATATACGAGAAATTTTTAACTTTTGAGAATTGCAGAAGCTGGATTTTATTTTAAACTACTGCCAGCATATTAGTTACAATTTAGGGGATTAAAAATATGTAATTCGTATTTTTGGTGATTGGGTGCTATTCAGTTCCCTTCAGCTAAACTAGAGAGATGTGCTTGAATAATTGATTTTCCAGTTGGCTGAAGAAATAAATAGTTTTAGGTTAAAAAAAAAATTAATTTGTTGAGAAATTTTAGCTGAAGAAAATAATCACTTTTAGCTGAAATAGGCATTTCTTTTTGTTTCTGGCTATTTCTAAAAATAAGAAAACGAAGCACCACTCTTAAATCGCTGTAGTGAGTTCAGGGAGACCACCCCAACTTTCATGCAAGCGAATTTAATGAAAGCACTGTGATCTTTTCAAGTGATTCTCCACCTCCTTGAGATTATAATCAGGCTTCTCCTACCAAAATAATTTTGAAAGTGGTGCTATGAATGGTTTAAACAAGTGAATCACTTTTTTCCCTGGATTAAAATTTCACTGACTTTAATCCTTATTTATAACCCCCAAAATGTCAGGTCAGCCAGGAGCTTAAGTAAAAAATATTTCTTTCGACATCTCAGTAACTTATAACCAATAAAAGACATTAGAGAAGCTGATGTTCTTTTAGTTATTGAAGTTTCTGAAAATGAATTTCTGAAATTATAATGCCAAAAATAAAATCCTGATCAGCCTTAGCAAAAATACATTAAAGATAGAATTTTCAGTACAAAAGGTAGATAGCAGCTGCTAGGCAGCATAGGGGACCAGTTAGAAGCTAAACTAAGCAGCAATGAGAAAGGAAACAGCATGCAAGCACCGTGGTGACCTCCAGCCTGGAGTACTGGGGGAAGCTCAGTGTGCAGCAAGTAAACTGTGCCAACACCAGTGCTGTTTCAACACCTGTGAACAAGTCCTGCTAAGAAGAAGATGTGATAAGGCCTCATGCTCTTGCTGTCTGCCTGTCTGCAAACGTGAGGAAAAAAATGTTCCCCTCCTTTGATCACCTGGTGTTCAGGGTGTTTGGATGTTGCTCCAAATATCTCACTCATGCAGCTCAGAAAAATAACAAGGGGAGCAGGAGCATGGCGGGAGGACAAACTGACTGTGGCTAAAATTTATCGTGTGGATTAGTTACTCTGCTGACCTTTATTATTAGGCTGAGAAAAAAACGTGCAAGGTTTACTAGCTATGTAATTGAGCTCTAGTACAAATGGTGTTATTTGCAGCAGCTGTAATACTTATGAAAGTGGTTGCTTTGTTAAAATTTGAAAAAGTTTGTAAAAGTTTTTGTAAAAATTATGAATAACACCCCAAGCAACCATGAAAGTTAAGTGTACTTTTATGAAACTGGTCACACAATTTAGGGAATGCAGTAGGTACATCTCTGCCAACTGCAACAGAAATTGTATGTGAACAGCCAAAGAACATCTCTGGACAGTTTAGTTCAGACTTCAGAAGCAGTCTCCAAACTGTCTCAGTTTTCTCCTGTAAATTCAAGGTTAGAATGGGTCTTTCTATCAACTGCAACAAAAAAGTCCTTCAGAATTTCATGCAAAGTTGCAGATTCCATGGACAATCAGGATGGCCGCTCCTATTTCTTAGTTTCCTTTTTTTCTTTTGAGTAGCCATTTAAATTTGCACATTAATGTGAGTTGTAAAATTATGTATGTTATAGATTATATGCTATGGTTACAAAGTGTTCTTTCCATTCGTAACTGCAAGGGAACAGCAAGGGAACATCTGCCAAAAAAGAAGGATTAAAAATCTCTATAAACAAACGTATTAATCTTATTGTTTTCATACATCTGTTAAGTCAATGCAGAGGAGAAGACTATTATTGAAATAGTTGTCTTGTCCTGGGGAACATGTCCCCAAGGAGTCGTCTTCTCAACATGAAGCAGAGAGCTTCTCCCAAAGTAGCAAAAGCAACAAAGAGAAAGGAATGACAGGAAAAGCAGACATTTTACACTGAATTTAAACTGCAGTGTCACTGAAATAGAACCTTTAAGTGCACTGCAGGAACATATCGTTTATTTTTTATGTCCTCAAGATTTGTAAGAGTCTCTTAAATATAATTAGTATCCTTTTTCTGAAGTCCAGTACAATCTCCACAGGAGCTTGAAGTGTGTTAATTTTAGATCTGCATGTCTTGCTGTTTTATAAACTTGTCCTCTATATGTTATAACATTCACATTCACAATACATTGCTAGTGTCATTTTCCCATTTTCTTTTGAGTTTTATGGTATATTGGGGTTTCGTTTAATAACTACTTATACTGAGGGGGATTGATGTGGTTTATGTTTTATGAGTTTCAGTGGATTATTACGGATGAATTCATGTGGGGGTGGATGAGTTCCTGCATCTATATATATTTAATTTTTCTTACTTGAGGGCTCTTTACAGAGTGATGCAGTTGTAAAACCTGGGAAGAATTCGTCACAGCTTCACTGACATGGTGAATGTGGCTCACCGTTCTTGTCTGCATTTTCTAACTCTGCTTGGATGTGTAAATCTTAAAATATAATGTATTGATTTTCTGAACATAGGCCATTTTGCTTATTTTAGGAATATTTCTCTTTCCTTTGTATTGTACTGGTGTTCTGCAGAAAATACTGCTGCCACACTAGTGGGTCTGCAAGCAGTCTCACGAGTATTTCCTGTAGCATTAGGGTCACTTTTGAGTATATGATAAATGTAGTGACACTAAATAAAGAGTTGCAGGATTTTCAGGACATATATTTCCAGGATATGCTGTACAAATACGTACTTGTATTGATGAGATTAATGTAGTGAGACCTGTTCTTCATGTTGTGAAAGAAAATGAGAACACTGTGCAAATAATATGATTAATTGGCTTTTAAAGTCTTAATGCATTTGAAGTTTTACATAATTGGCAGTCTAAGGCACATATTTAAGGCCTTTCCTCTTCTGAAGCCTCAGAGAGAAATGCTAATAGGATTAAGTAAACCTTTACACGAAGCTAAGCCCCTCTAATGTCCAGGGCCAAATTTTCAAGGGAACTTCCTTGTTAGCAATAGGAAGGTGTGAGCAGTGCATTTGTGCCAGCTTTCTCTATCAGGAACACCAACTGAACTGAGGAAGAGTCAGCAAGGTGTCACTATGCACCTGCAAGCAAAGTGTGGAGCCAAGTATCCTGGAGTAATAATTTCCTGAATACCAGTACCTGATGAAACACACCACAGCACTTCACTGTGCTAAACTAGCAGTACTGTGCTACAGTGACATATTCGTTTTGCTGTATATACTTTATATGACATGCCAAAAGACGAAGGATTGATACTGTTAAAAGCAGGCATATTCTTTTACTGTTCACCAGCCCTGAAGTGGAAATTTCTTGTTCCAGCCCATTTTGTAGTCTGTTACTTTGATACTGCTAGACAGGCTGGGCTGTGGCTTTACCCTTTGAAGACTAAGTTCAGCAGATGGATCCTCATGTGGCCGGTGAACGTAACTGAAAATTGTTACTAACAAAGAAAACCCTGTAAAATTCACCCTTTTCCTGTTTCAATACAATGCTATATGTTGACTTTCCACCACATACCTTTAGTGAAACATTGCCACAAGCCAAAGCATTATAGCTTATTCTAATATTGAAAAGCTCATTGAAAAAAGCTGTTAGACACAGTCCAAACCATTACAAAAAGCTGCTGAAATATTCTCTTAATTGGAGCGAGCTTACAGTACATTTTACTGAAGAGGATACAAACTCATAACAGAACCTGTCATCAACACTTTCCTTTTACATTAGCACCATTATAGAAGTTTTTTAAATGAATAAAGGAGAGTTGGATAAGATTTCAAGAAATTGGAGACAAAAACTGTGTTCAAACACATATGATAATTAACATACTTGAAGTCTCATAAACAAGATTATCCTTCAAGTTATATGACCTATTTAATAGCTTGTGTTACATTTTCCCTACTGTAGAAATAAAAAAAATTACCAAAAAAAATTCTGCTCAAAAGAATTTGACAGAATAAAAACCACTTTGCAAGAGAACATCACTAATATTAAAGAATAAATTTCAATTTTTACTTTAGTATGCCTAATGTGAACTATTTCACAGTTATCAATTAGTTTGTTTCCATAGTAATCAATGTTTCCATCTCCTACAGTCCATTGTCTATCTGCATGACTTTTCAAGAATCTCTGGTCATTTTATCTTGGGATGGACAGTCAGATTTCTTAAACCGAGAAGGCAATTCTCTTCAACATTTTTTGCTATTATGAGCTTTTCACAGGCTTCTTCTTGAATAATCTCTTGTTAATGAGAAAGAACAAAAAAGGTTAAAAAAAAGATAAAAATCAAAACCTAAGAAGACAGCAATGATACTGACTACCACATGACTGAGAAGTTTTCATTTCTACAATGGATCTGTGGCAGACAGCACATCCACAATGACATATTTTACCTGTTTCCTCCAGTGTATTGCTTTCATGTTTACAATAATGATTCTATGGCTTACCAGCAACAATTCAATATTTACCAGCAACTGCTACATCACAGCAACTGAGGTTTTCTCTTATGATTAAACAGGAGATATCTACGGCATCTTTGTGGTAAGAAGGATGTCACATAGTGCCTCTATTATTACATGTAAAAAATGAAAAATACTATCTTTCAATGTACTGCTGCAGAAAGTTTTCATTCATAAGCATGTAATACTGTTGAAATAAGGAGAAAGCCTGGGCATGTCCCTCAGCACAAATTTCTTTGTGTGTAGTAATGCTGTTCACACATAATAAGTAGCTAGGCTTGGTGGATTTCTAAAATTGTTGTGGTTTTAGGTGCTATGGTTGTGACTTGGCTGTACTTCCTTCAAATTCTCTTCCCATTATACTTCTGGTGAGCATTAACATACTATTCTTTGAACTCTAATATTTCCTTAGTCAACCACTCTCTCTCTCAGAACCAGACGAGAAAGGCTTTTTTAAATTTAATTTCTTTGCAGGGTAATTTCCATGAAACTTCATGTGCATTCTCAGTACTTTGCAGAGATCTGCACTGTTTTGAAGAGAATGGGAGGTTCCTTCAGTTGTAACCAGTAATTACATTGTTTACAAGTACATCCATCATCCCAGATGTCAGAAGTATGGGGCATACACAGAATATGACAGGTTCCTAAATGAACTGGTATAGACTATATACAAACAGTAATGCAAAACTGGATTAATGATATGTCCATGCTGTCAATTACTCATACAAAAATTTTTGACAGATAGATCAAACGTATCTTGATTTTAAAACAGTTTCTGTTACACCAAATAGAAGAAGAATCTTTTAGAACAATGAAGCTTTCAACAATCCATTATCCCCAGACTGATTACCAACTAAAGGATTTCTGTGGATATTTGACATCTTATTTCCAGAAATATTAACTAAGAGCATTTAAACTTATGGCTCTACATGGCTTTGACAGATATTAAAAGCATTATAGAAGGAAATACACAACTGAATTGATAACTCTTTTAAGTACTGGTGGATTTTTTAGCAATAGTGTGGGAAGAAAACAAGCAATTTTTCCTGCTAGCTTGAGAGTTGATGTCAAAGACATTTCTGAAACTTTTTATATTTTGCTGTTTATATATCAATATTTTTCAAAATTATTGAAAATTTATAAATTACGAAAATTCCTCATAAATTTTTCTTTATGTTTGGCTTTTGCATCCCTTGGCTGGGTTCCCAAATGCTCACTAATTTAGCTTAAATAATATTATACATAAATATTATTTGCTGATAAATGTTATTAACAAATGAAAAATAACAGCATGCACCTTCAAAAATAAATCATAAAAACTTAAATCATTCAACTAAGCAGCTTTTAACATGGAGACTGACCTCTAAATAATACTATAATGTTTTTAAACCTTTCTGATTTTCTTAGTCTCTTTGGAAGGATCCACAAACAGTCTTGAGAATTACATGATCAAGGAAGTGCAATAATGTTCAAATTCAGAATTTTGTTGTCCTCTTTTAAGATTCTGCTTCACCTACAGGGAAGTTGCAAAATTTTTAAATCAACCTTTATGTTTGAAGTATCCCAGTCTTTAACTAAAAACTTACAAAGGTGAATGTAGTGATGCCTTCCACTTCCTGGGACAAGGCAGCCAAATTATGCAAATTATGAAAGTCTGAGATTAGGAACTAAAGAAAAAAATGACAATTTTTATATTCTTTTTGCCATGACTTGATCTCTTGGAAACATGGTTTGGGTTTTTGGGTTTTTTGGGGGTTTTTTGGGTTTTTTTTGGTTTGTTTTTTTTTTTTGTTTGGTTTTTTTTTGGTGAGTAAATCTCAGCCTCTTAGAAAATGGTAGAGATTAGGGATATATTGGTGGGAATTTTAGTGAAACCTTTTTCTCCCAGAATAAATATTAAATCAAGATTTTAAACCTTAAATTATTTATGCTTCTCGATATTTGTAATGCTTTAATCTCAAATCCTTTGGTTCTTGATGTCCTTATAATTATATTTATGTTTCCCCTAAAAATGATGACTTTTGTGTACCATTATAAAGGATTTTTCATAACTAATAATTTAGAACTGTTAAGCCATAACCTACCACAATTACAGATAGCAAGATTTTTTAAGCTCAAATTTGAGCTTTTTAATTACATTGGTTTAGCAAAAAGCCAGCGTCTGGAAATGTTTGCTCCTAAAGCAGACACGTTATTTTAGTTCAAGGAGCTGAGATTCAGTTTTCATTTGTGTGACTTGGAAACTTAATAAGTTTATAGAACACCATTTGAATTCTTCCAGTGTAATTTCATGCTGCTATCATTTCTTCGGATGAAAAGCATTTAGAAATCTTAACAAAAAGGAAGGAATAAATCCATCATTCTCACATGCTTGCTGACCTGGAAGACAATTGTAACTGTGCATCTATACATATACACATATACACATTGAAAGGAGTAACAAACTAGTATAATTTTGAGTTTACAGATGTGCATATGAATTTTGGTCTGGGGTTCATTACAGTATACTAAAAAAACTACTTAGGTCAAAGCATAGTTTGGATCGGTTGCTTCATTGTCATGGTGAGTGGGTAGTTTAATCCACATGAACCTCAAGTCTCAGCTGGAACTGCTGTTAAGCATTCTGAACTGCCAGTTTAAATTTATAAACAAGGAAAATACATATTTGGCTCACACTATAAAGATTCCTTATTTCATTGCAATGGCAAAAAAGGTTATTCTAGGATATGTGGTTATCATAAAATAGTCGCAGTCCTGGATGTCATTGACTCAGACTATTCCAATTCCCGACAACCACTCTCTTATTCTAAATCTTTTATTGCTTAGCTAATTAAAACCATACTAGGTTGTGTATAACTGACAAAGAAACTAACCTCTCGTTTAAACATTTTAAATGGTTTTTCTCTTCTTTTGTTTTCTCTTTACCTCCTGTTTCTAATTTTTATTGATAGATTTCTGTCTGCACAATGCGGATTCAGTTCACAGGGAAAAAAAAGATATCTATTTCAAAGCCTTGCCTGACTTAGTGATACAACATTTCCCTTTGCTGTCACGAAATAAACTAAGAAAGTGCCGTTATCATATGCTGATGTTTCATGAAATTTGAAACTCCTACATTATCCAGTTCCTCTCTTCTACTTTGTTGGACTTAATTTCCCGTTGTTACTTAATTGGTAAATCATTACACCAGAGTTAATGTCCATACTTAGTAAATTCCACAAATCCTTAATTTTCTGTGTAACATCACCATAATCTCAATGAATTTGAGGACTTCACTGAGAGGTTTTTATTATTCAGTGTGGAAGATTGTGGCTCATTTTCATAGCAGATACGATGTACTCAAACCTCTAAGCTGAGACAGCAAATACACAAAGTCTGTTTAATGCCTGCAACTTTCTGATTCTGTGGCCTGATTTCCTTAGGGGCTGTGAAAGACAAGAAATAGGAACAAATAAAGGCCATCATCTTTGGAGAGATTTTTCAGAGGATCCCCAGCAGAGGCCTTGGCTAAATGAAATTCCTAATTCTGAATCGAATCATAGGTTATACCTGCCTTTTGCCTATTTTGCTTTTATCTTATTGGATAACAACTGTATTTTTCACATGTTCATTTCAAGCCTAAACCAGGTCATTAAAACTAGAAAAGAACTATGCCCGAGCAGAGAGACCAGGATTAAGCTTTTTCATTTCAGTATTTATATGAGGTTATTACACATGGTATCTGAAAATACACGAGCTTTGTCCTTAAGCAGTTGAACTAACTCAATCATTGTTTTCCATACTGGGAGGTAGGGTAAGGTACCAGTTCTGTGCCTATTTATAGTATGCATGATTGAAACAGAGCTCTTGTCTCAAAAGTAACTTGGCTAAAAGCGCTGATTTCTTTAATGAACCACATTCATTAATGAATCATAAGAAAGTGATTTCTTAATTACTTTTAGGCAGTCTTCTGCATAAAATATGCTCATTAACAATGAAATACATACCTTTATGTCTGTCGGCACAGAGAAATCTCTGTCAGATCTGAATGTGACTTTCATACTGAAAAAAATCCTGAATTCAACATTCACTGACATGAATCTAGTCCATGATCTTAAAGTTATGACTCAGCAGTACAGTGCAACTCAGAAAGCACCTCTCATGCTGTAGGGCAGGGACAGTAATTGAGTAGGAACAGAAGCTGAAATGGGAACTATGAATTAGTGCTCAGATGACTGAAGTAAAAAACAAGAATGAGGATTTAGACCTTACCAGGTGTTGAAGCAAGCAAAGTCTTGAGCCATGCCAAGAACTTCATACAGCAGAAAGGAATCTCCATGACGTTGAATGGATCACATTGCTTGGGACCAGGGAGGAGGGCTAGTCACTTGGACATATGCTAGTAACCCCCTCTGAGTCAGTAGAGCATTCCAGCCAGTTCCACTCCTGCTCCAAATGTATGCATTCCCGTCACCTCTGCCTATCCTGTGCAGATGTCTCAGTAACTGAGACCATCTCTAATGCCAGGAGACACCTGTGTTTAGACAGACTGGATCCTGTTTCTCTGGCCTTGGTTCCTTCCACATGAAGGAAGAAAAAAGAAGGAGGCAAAGAAGTACTTGTCTCTTTGTGAGAACCAGTGAAGGTGGTGTCTTTGATCATGGTCACTGTTAACCTACGTCTGACTCCCATGGAGTATAATGGTAAGCTCTAATGAGTTGTAAAGATAATGAACTAATTATATCCGGTGATACAGTAAATCATCCAGTGGGGCAAATCACTCCTGGAGAAGCTCAATACTGAATGGATAGACTGCTTCTTATAACTGAACTTGCTCAGCTAAGTCTCTCATTTCTCTGAACTACAAAGCCTTACGTATCTAGACATATCCTTAAACTTTGCAGAGTTAAGTAAATTTAATTGAGGATAACTGTAGCTGAAGGTTACTCAGCAGCCCTGTAGAGAGTAGCATAGACTTCACCTCACCCTCCAATGAAGGGTTCAACAATGCTCAAAAAGAAAAACAAAAAGAACAATTTTCCCGTTTTTTATCAGGAAAATTAATAGTCTATAAATCAGAATATGTACTAAGAAGGATTAAGCTTCAGAATGGATTTTTTATTAGGTTGACATTATTTAAGAAATCAGTTTGCTGAGTTAGAAAATTTTGTGGTTATTTCATAGAAGAATTACTATACTGGCTCTTCTGTTGTACTTGCTGGAACGAAATTATGTTAATCTATTTTAACAGAAAGTTGCTTCAGATGTTTACAACTTTTTTCTTTTTTTTTTGAATGCCACTTTTTCTTTAAGAGTTTCAAAGTTTACATCCTGGATATGAAAATCTAATTAGCAGCTCAGACGATAAATTTGGAGTTTAAAATATGACCAGTAGGTTATGAACAAACATTATATGATGGCCCGAAACAGACAAGAAAGAAAACTTAAGAGAACAAAATCCTAGAAAGAGTTTATTAGAAAGTTTTAGGTAACTAGGTGAGCTATGGGAACTGATAATTCCCACAGATCCCTGTTAGGCATCTGTCTGCAGTAAAAACCCAAAAAACTCAAAAAAACAATCAACCAAACAAAACAAAAAAACCCCACACCTAAATCTTAATTAAATGACTTAGATAAATTATTTTCTTCAAAAATGAATATATGCTATTTAGCTCATACATTCTAAATAATGTTCTTTATTTTTAATTGTTCATATACCTGGCAGCCTGAAGAACAATAGTATTCCAAGTGTACTACACATGAATTCCACATAAAGCTCTCTACAAATGGAAAGAATATTTCATTTGTACAACTTGAAATTCTTAACAAATGAGACTGTCCCTGTGAGAACACAGACTATTTACCATTGTCATCGATCACAGATTGATATCTTTCCATGCTAAAATCTTGATGATACTTTTCAACCCAGTTCATTGTAAGTAGAATGATACCTCAAGTATATGTTCACTAAAGAGTCTTTGGAGACTGTATTAAAGAGATGAAAACCTAGGTAGCAAGGGAGTAGTAGCGTTTAATAGTAAAGAAGCAAAACAATATCTTGATATATTCAGAATAAATAAAACTAAGAATTTCAATGCACACTAAACCCAAATGTAAACAAACTTGTTTCACACTACACAACTATCTGAAGGCATTTCTCTCCTGATCAATAAAAACCACATTCATAATTGTCAACAAGCATCAATTTTCCCTATCTAGTGCTTCAATTTCTGCTCTTTTCCTATATATTGGTTGTGATTTTTCTAAGGTATTTCTCAGTATGTGGAAGAGTCTGTCCAAATGAGCCATAGCATCAGTTACAATAGTCCCATAGGGGATATTCCACACTAAACCAGAAAGGCTTTCAGGCTGAAAAGAAGCAGAAATATTTAGGCTAGCAGACTACTGAAGCACTAAACTTTGGTTTCTAAGAATGGCATATAGGGCATTTCATCTGACAAGCTCATAATAACAAATTAGACAGGCATGTCCACAGGTTTTCTTTGCCTTTTTCTGAACTTCCTTCATGTTTCTTAGGCTCTTGGCCATTTCTATTAATGTTACAGAAACTGGAACATATTTTCAGGATAAGGAGGGGGTAGGATTAAGGAAGCACGTTCTACTGAATTTAACTATGAGAAGTCCTCTCTCTTCCTTCAGTTTCCCAGTTTATTAATTGCACATTTTCTAGCTTTTGTAATAAATGAGACACAGTCTGCTGTTGAAGTGTTCAGAAATGGGGGATGGGTTAATTTAAAAGCAGATGCTAGGCCTCCAAGACACGATATTCACCCACATGCTTTCTGTCATGTTAGGAGCCAAGAATGAGTACAGTAGCAATTGAGCTATCTTCATGGGGTTCAGGTGGTATAATCTCTTAATATTGGGTTTATGTGGCAAGGTTTTGGTAGTGGGAGAGGTACAAGGAAGGCTTCTGTGAGAAGATGCCAGAAGCTTCCCCCACGTCCACAGAGCCAATGCTAGCTGACTCCAAGATGGACGTGCTGCTGATCGAGGCCAAGCCCAGCAGTGATGGTAGTAGCGACTCTGTGATGACATATTTGAGAAGGGTTAAAAACTGCTGCACAACAGCAGCCAGGAGAGGACTGAGAATTTATGAATCAGTGTCAGTGAAGAAGGAGCTGGCCCAGGTGCCAGAGCAGAGATTTCCCTACAGCCCATGGTGCAGACCATGGTGACCCAGCCTGGAGCAATCTGTTCCTGAAGGACTGCACCTTTTGGAAAGGACTTGCATTAGAGTAGTTTGTGAAGAACTGCAGCTGTGGGAAGGACCCACGCTGGGGCAGTTTGTGAAGCACTGTATCCTGTGAGATTGACCCCATGCTTGAGCAGTCTGTCCTGGAAAAGTGTGAGGAGGAAGGATTGGCAGACACAGTATGTGATCAACTGACCGCAACTCCCATTTCCTGTCCCCCTGCACTGTTCAGAGGAAGAGGGTAGAAGAGATGGGAGTGAGGTTGAGCCCTGGAAGAGAGGAGGGATGGAAGGAGAAGGTGATTTAAGTTTTGGGTTTTTTTTTTCTCATTTTCCTACTCTGACTTTTGATTGGCATTAAATTAAATTAATTTCCCCAGTTGAGTCTGTTTTGCCTGTGATGGTAGTTGGTGAGTGATCTCTCTGTCCTTTTCTTGACTCACGAGCCTTTCACCGCATTTTCTTTCCCCTATCCAGTCGAGGAGGAGCAGTGATCAAGTGGCTTGGTGGGTAGCTGATGGCTAGCTAAGGTAAACCTATCATATCTGGAGATGGCCTTTTAATCCAAGTCTGTCTGCGATGGGATGAAAATGGATGCAGTAACTGGGTCATCATGTGAAACATAGCTTTGAAACTTCCCAGGAGAGTTCCTCATTATGACATAAACTTAGACTTTCACACTACATTTCAGAGCAGATGCTTGCTTGTATCTTGCCCCTCTGTAGTATAACAAAGCAGTTTTATTGCCAAGTGGGACCTTCGAAGTCTTCAGGCAAAACGAAAGTCAGCTAGGTATTATTGCTCCCCTTAAAGGGACATTTTGACTGAGGGCCTAGATAACCAACCATATCTAATCAACGCAGATTAGATTTTAAAAAGTGTTAAAGGAGGATTTGGAATATTGATGTCTGCTATAGAGCATCTGAAGAAGGAAATAGGGATGTAAGGAAGAAAATAGGTATGGTATTAACAATGAGAAAACTTTACTCTGGAAAAAAACCCCTTCAGTTGTAAACATATAAGTATTCTGCAAAAGTTAACGCTGAAGAAAAGCCTTTCCTTCATTTTACTGCTATGTCCTATGGCAAGCACAAAAGAGAAAACGCTCTATAAATTGTCATTTTACCAGCTTCCTTTGAACACCACTGCATAAAACTTAGCTTTGCTTCAATGCCATTTGCATTAAATTTTCATGAAGGTAATTCACTTCATGTGGCATTCTGCTTTGTGGTAATAGTTTCTCCCGCACACACTTTTTTTTTACAGGCCTAACAAGTATTTGTTTACTAGCATAGTATTTTCTGAACTGCTTCCAAACTTCAAGTTCTTTTTGCTTCAGCCACAGGATAGTCTTCCTAGGAGCCTGACACTGAATATCCAGAGATTATTAATTGTATTCAGACCAGCATTTAGTGCAAGGCTGCTATAGAATTACCACATGGAATTTCCCATACTTAAATTATGTTGAAATACACAATTAGCGTTTTGTAGGCAGGCATGAATTTCATTGTAGTTAAACATTTGCTGACAAGCTGGCCTTTCGGTTTAGCTTTGTACATTGAGAGAAGAAATCTGATCTCATCTGGCTTTCTTTTGAGCAAATTCTCAAAATGCTTTCCCTTAGATCCTCTGCCTCTCTAAGTAGCTTTTCTGTGTGAACAAGAAGAATCCTTTATACACTCCAATCTTATTGTCTGCAAATACCGTATTTGAAGAGAATCTATATTATTGGTATTCACCATTTGAAGCAAAACTCTTGAAAGGGAAATGGAAGATGTGGTTCAATTTGAATATATACATATTTCCAAATGAAGATTATGTGGTGGTATTATGCTAAATTAAGTCTTGGGAGAATAATACTACAATATATCTTTCTTTTATTTGATCATATATTAATAATTTTAATTTCTGAAATGTAAATTTTTTACAATCTACACAATTTAAGTCTGAGTGTTGTCCTGAGCAAGGTTTGCCACGTAATGTTAAAAAAAAGCTGCAGCAGTTTTCCCTTCTTCTTCAGGCAACATCCCCAGCCAGGTTTTTGTCGTGTTGTTTGGTTGGGTTTTTTTGTTTGGTTTTTTGGGGTTTTCTTTGGTGGGTATTTTTTTTCCTGTCAGTGTGGGTGTTAATCAGGAAAGTAGTTATATTCTTGCTTTAAAATTTAAGTTCACAAACATCGATCAGATAGCAAGAGGTATTTCAGAGCTGTTATTTTCTCTTTCTCATATCTCTGAAAGCAGCCATCTCAGACACATTTATACAGTGAAGAACCTAATCCTGTAGTTGGCATGATTTTAACTTTGTTCATTGGAAGGGTTACTTTAAATTATTCATATAGGCCCACCTGTCAAGCCTGTCAAGGTCCCTCTGGATGGCATTTCTTCCCTCTAGTCTGTTGACTGCACCACACGGCTTGGCATCATCAGTAAACTTGCTGAGGGTGCACTCAATCCCACTGTCCATGTCACCAACAAATATGCTGAATAACACCGGTCCCGGTACCGACCCCCAGGGAACACCACTCGTCACTGATCTTCCTCCATTTGGACACTGAGCCATTGACTGCAACTCTCTGAGTGCGACTATCCAGCCAATTCCTTATAGACCAAGTGATCCATCCATCAAATCCATGCCTCTCCAGTTTAGAGATAAGGATTTAATGCTAGACAGTGTCAAATGCTTTGCACAAGTCCTGGTAAATGACATCAGCTGCTCTTCTTTTTTATCTGCCAATACCATAACCCCATCATAGAAGGCCATCAAATTTGTCAGGCACAATTTGTCCTTAGTGAAGTCATGTTGGCTGTCACCAGTCCCTATTTTCCATGTGCCTTAGTGTAGTTTCTAGGCAGATCTGCTCCATGACATCTTTGTCAGCCACATGGACAGCGGGATTGAGTGCACCCTGAGCAAGTTTGCCAATGACGCCAAGCTGTGTGGTTCAGTTGATATGCTGGAGGGAAGGGATGCTGTCCAGAGGGACCTGGACACGCTTGTGAGGTGTCATCAGGGACTATAGAAATAGGACAAGGGGTAACGGGATCACACTTGAACAGGGGAAGTTCAGGTCAGATATAAGGAAGAAGTTCTTTACTGTGAGGGTGGAGAGGCATTGGAACAGGTTGCCCAAGGAAGTTGTGAATGCTCCATCCCTGGCAGTGCTCAAGGCCATGTTGGATGGGGTCTTGGGTGACATGGTTTAGTGTGAGGTGTCCCTGCCCACGGCAGGGGGGTTAGAACTAGATGATCTTAAGGTCCTTTCCAACCCTAACTGTTCTATGATTCTGTGATTCTATGATTCTATGACCATGCCAGGCAGTGAGGTGAGACTGACTGGCCTGTAGTTCATGGGTCTTCTTTTTTTCCCTTTTTAGAACTGGGGGTTATATTTCCACTTTTCTAATTAGCAGGAATTTCACCAGACCTCCACAACTTCTCAAATATGATGGGTATTTGGCAACTTCATCCACCATTTCCCTCAGGACCTGTGGATGTATCTCATTGGGTCCCATGGACCTGTGCACCTTCAGATTCCTTAGATAGTCTTGAACCCGATCTTCTCCTACAGCAGGCGGTTCTCCATTTTCCCAGTATTGGCCTTTGCATTCTGTGTCTTGGGTGGTGTGGCATTGCCACCAAACGCATCTCTCAAGAGGCCAAAGCCTGCTCTCCTGAAGCCTAGGGTACTGAGCTTGCTGTGCACCCTCCTTGCTTGCTCTGCGGATCTCAAACTCCACCATTTCATGGTCACTGAAGGCAAGGCTGCCCTTGAGCTTTGCACTTCCCATCAGCCCCTCCCTGTTGGTGAGAACAAGGTCCAGGATAGCACCTCTCCTTGTTGGCTCCTCTATCACTCAGGGAAGGCAGCTGTCATCAATTGTAAAGGATGCTGGTAACTTGTGCATTCGTGTATTCCAAAAGACTGTATCCTTGGCAGAAAATGTTATGCTTATGAACATGAATAGGTTTTATTGGGAGTCCTGATGTTCACTGAACCTAACATAAACAAAGGATTTTTTTTTTTTTTCTTTAAAATATAGCTAAATGTTGCAGGTTTCTCTTTTTATAGTATTCTTCTTCTGTGACATAATTTTACTATAGTTCTTGAGTCTCTGGGATAGTGTAAATGAATTTTAATTCTTACTTTTCCAGTTGCTGAAAATTCTTCAGACATGTTTTGGTTTGGTTTGGTTTTTTTGGGGATTTTTTTTTCAGTGAATGGGAATATTGAATTAGTCTAGTCTCCAGACTGATCAAAAAAATCCTTTGTTCAGTACCTGTTTTATTATCTTTAATCAGATTTAGATCAGATTTGAGGTTAAATATGCAAAACTACACAGTAACAGATTTCAATTTCAGTTCCTGCTAACTCTAACATATGTCAATGACAGCAGAATATAATGGGTAATGATGTTCTTGCAAGTCACTTCCTCCCCTAGAGAGTTAATATGCAAGTATGGTCACTGTGAGGAAGGGTCTTAGGCATGATACTTTGCCTTTAATTGTGAGTTTATTTTATTCCTAAATTTTTGTTGTTAACGAATTGTCAACCTTTGCAACAACACGGAGAGTTTATTTTATTACACAGAGTTTACATTAAATTGCTAGGTTTTTTTTATATTTTTAGATGCAAGCGTGGAGAAAGAGAGGAATTGAATGTTTTTAAAGACCTTCCCTATTCTCAAAAACATTATTTCTAGTCTTCCGGACCTTAAGTAACTAGGAGAACAGCTGGGCACAACATTGCTGTTTCATACTTCCCACTCTGAGGATACTGGTCTTTTATTTTGGAGGAAATTGCCTTAGTTTACATTTTATTGATTACTCACGGTGATTGTTAAAATGCTGCAGCAACATCCATTTACGATACCTATTGTCATCAAGCTCTGAGCTTTCAAATGTTTCCTTATGGTTGCTTCAATATGGGGTCATGTTCCAGTGATATCAAAGTCCAGTCAGCAGCCGCAAGCTAGTGAGGTTATGAATACTGTGTTTTCGAGACTTTTCTCTCTGAGAAATGCAAATTTTGTAAAGCCCCAATATGGTTTCTTGTTTACTTAAAATAAGTTAAATAGGAACAGAAAGTTGAGAAATTAGCCACTGCTGTGTTTTTCGAGAATGTGTTAGATCGAGAATGCAGACCTAGATTAAGCAACCACTCTGGCTCCAGCAGAAGGATAAAAACAAACTTTAGAATATCTGATATTGCAATAATTCTTCAAATTTGTATTTTAAGAACATACTTTGTGTGTAGGAAGAGCTATTATACCCATTTTATAGGCAGACAACTGAGACTCAGAAAGCCAGATCTGTGACAGAGCTGAAAGGGAGGCACGTAACCCCCTTACCAAAGAATCAGCAAAGGTATTCCAACCCTTCATTTAAGATGAATGCTTGTGTTTCAATGCCAGAAATAAAATTTCTACTGCTGACACACACAAGGTCAGACCACTGCTGATCAACAGATATTCCAGCTGACTCCATACTCCAAGCCCTGTCAGAATCTCCAGCAAAATACAGTAGCAAACAAGATGCATCACCTGTTTTACACAGGAGTGCGATTAGATTTGCTTTAAGTGACAAGTTCTAATCTACTCTGAATTGAAACAAATTTGACTGTTTTCCTGGTGGGTGGTAAAGCTAGGTTCATCTCTTGGTCCAAATCTAAAAGATATCTCTTCCATCCCCGACTGAACAATGCAACCATCAGAGAATTCAGCACAACAGATCAGGTTTGTAAATCATGTAAAGGAGGGGATGTATTCAATAACAGTTCAAGCAGATGTGCTGTGACACTGTTCACTAAGCAGAGAGCCGATACCTGATTTAAACATCCTCCAGGGACAGAAATGGAAGACAGGGCTGCAGAGCTTTAGGATTTAGGAGGTTTTTGTCAATGGTCCCTTTGAGAAGCTTCAGTGATATGAAAGTTCACAATCTGTAGGATTGTATGTATCTGCAGATTTAGATGTCACTTAAAGAATCTTAGTGGCATCTCTGCGCTCCTGTTCACCACCTAGGTAAGACTGTGAATTTATCTGTAAGTCTCTTGCCAGAAAACATAAGAAAGAACTCTGTGTTCTATGCTGTTCTCACTATCAGGTTTTCTGGCTTATCTCATTTTTATAGCTATTACACCGTAGGAAATTGTAGGCATATTGGTTACAGAAGCCAATAAGTGCTATTCTCCTGTATATTTATACTTGCAAATGGCATGATTACTGACATAACTCTTTTGCATCATGATTTTAAATGTGGTTTCTGGTATCTTTTTGTACTCTATTAATTAAAAGCTAAATGCAAATGCTCTAACAGGTTTCAGAGCTATTAACCCAGACTGTTTTTGTTTTACTCATCTTAATATTTTAATGATTTTACCACTATTTATTGACATAATGCCTGTTACAGTACTTAGATAAACATGATACTGAACCAGGGACTGAAGTTTTGAGCTGACAGTTAAATACATTTTACAGTAACAAAACTACTTGCTTTATTGCATGTTTATTCTGTGTCACATTATTTTCTACATGGTCTAATTCCTAAGGAAATAAAAATATTTTGTTTTTCCCCTATGCCATTTGTCACAGGGCAACCCTGACAAGTGGCTCCTCCAGTGATAGGGTATATTGCGCCTTTGATTGTTACCAGCTGTACACAATATCCTTTGCAGTTTTTGTGTAGATGCTCTCTGTTTGATTTTTCAGGGGTGAAGTGCATAAAAATTTGTTTTTACCAGACTTGGCGTTCACAGAAGATAATTTTTATGAAAATGTGAAAAGAAAATCACATTTTTCGACTTCACTCTAAAGAAAATAAATGTGGCATTATGTCAAAGCTATTTGTATCACTGATGCCCCGTGAGACCAAAGGGACTAATATCATGCTTTATAGTGTGAGAAATGATGTTGAGGTTGGGATTCCCTTGTGGAGGCAGAGACGGCTGCAAGAGCATTCAGAGAAGGCTCAATATACAGCAGTTCTGCACCCTGTACAAAACATGTGTGCACGGAAAGATGTTTAGGTACCTGGTGCATATGTCATTATTGCATTTGTTAATTAGATAATTTCTAACCTTGATATTTTGTCATGTCTGTGTTCATTTACATTTTGCTTTTGAAGGTCTCTATTCCAAAAAAGATTTTGGTGTCTAGCAATTCTGAGACAACTAAGTTTTTGGCATGCTTCTCTCTCAAGCAGAAATTAAGAACATAGTAGTACATCAAGTCTGGAATGGTCACTTGGAGAATTTTAGGAAGCTTGAGAAAGTAAACAGAACCTTAGAAAAATTAGAGAAAAATACACCTCTTGCTTGCATCAAAGACACCCTAACAGTATTTATGGCAGGAAAAAAAAATATCTATTTTTTGATTGATTAATTTATTTTCAAGGTAGATGATTTAGGAGGGGCAAAAAGTGACCATCTCTTTGTTATTACTACCAGTAGATCTTATGATGAGCGAGTTCCTAGTACCCCATACAGGATTTGGTTTTACTGTGACCCACATAGTACAAAAACAAGTATAAGAGTATAAAAATGTCAGTCAGTACTCAGAACATATTGTAAACTATACAGGCTAGCTTCCTAAGAGTGGTGAAATAAAAAATATGATGTTATTTTTGTAAAGAAAATCTCTGACTTAAAATTCTGATCAGCACAAAGAGCAAGCTAAAACCACAGAATCAGGAAACTATTTATCCAAATCTTTTCTTACAAGACTATTGTGTACAGATTATTTTCTGCTTTATTCTTAGGACAGGATAGTATTTCTTACTATTGACTCTTCTGGGAAAATTTGTTTTCTGCAGTATGCATTCTGTAAGACACAGAAGTGATAAAGTGTCAGGAAAATAGAACATTAATTCCTCCAGATTTGATGAAAGAAATGGCTCTTAGGAAAAGAGTCCATGCTTTCGAGGAAAACGTGAAACATGGACAAGAAAAACTCATTCTTGTACATCTTTCTCATTGGCAAATTAATTGGAACAATGTGCTTATTACAAGAAATAGGTAATTACTTTTTCTACATGATAAAAAGACTACTAAACAAAGCATGCATTTGTGGGGTTTTTGGGAGACCCATTTTGTTTTGAAACAAGAAGACTGGAAGTACAGATCAGGTAACTAATCACACTGCATCTACTTTGGTTCTATTGAGCTATTTTGAGCTATTAATAGTTAGATAATAGTTAGATAATGTGTTTATTTTGGTAAATTTATTGAATCTATTTAACAAAGCTTGTGTCTCCCTTCTTTTATATATTGTTCTTACAGAGTTTACACTTTTAAAAAATTATTTATAACTAGATATTTTTTCTTAAAAGTTTCAACAATCATATTTGTTCTGTACATAGTTTGCATGAAATTACAGAATCAAGTTATTAGTCTGACATAGTCCCATAGGTTCTTTTTTCTATTCCTTCAGTAGTCATCAGATTTGAAAAGACTTTTCTAATACAAGTTAGTTGTGTTTGTAAGGTTATCACTCACATCTTCTAACCATTATTACTTTCATGTATATTTCAGCCAGCTTACTGACTTGCTAGAATTCTGACCAAAAAAATGTATATATTTGGCCTGGTTTTAACTGGATTAAAAAAAAAAAAAAAAAAAAAAGTCTGCTTTAGAAAGCTCAGTTTTTTTGTATTACTTATTAGGCTTCTATTTGAAAACGTAGATGTGAAATAAATTTACTGTTATGCTTTGATTCTGTTATTGTTTACTAGTCTGCTTAGCTATTTCCTTCCCCTTTCTTTAATATACAAAAGATAACTTCACTGTAATTATGGATATTTATATCTTCTGTTAACTATTTCCTTATTCCTCATTTTAGTGGAACCTCTTTTTTTTGAAACCTTACTAGATTGTCTGTGTTTAAGAAGAAATATTTTGCAGTTCACTATAACAGTTCCCGACCACACAGAAGCCTCTGTTATTTTTGATTCTGTATGTGGTATGAATACTATAATTCTTAAGGAATTAAAATACTGAGGGTAACATTTATATACTCGTTTAACTATGAAACCGATTTTCCTCCTGACGAACTGAAAGATAGATAGGTTTTCAAGGCATGTTTTGTTTTCATTTACAAAACAAAATATGGAATGTAACTTGTTTAAGCTATAACTTTACTGGTATCATAGTACTACATATAGAAATAGGTTTGATGTTAAAAGAGTTACTGAAAAAATAAATCACCAAAGCATATGTTTATTCTGCCAGGTTGTTTATCATGTGCTATACCAGGAATTACTCCAATGCTCAAAGGAGTGATATTAATCAATTAGGGAAAAAGTAAAAACTCTTTTTCAAAAGACAGTATAAAACTGTGTAAAAGGAGGATACTTTCACTATGAACAGAAAGTCCCTGGAATTTATGTTACGCTCATGCTTCCAAAATACACACAAATGAGATATGAAATTTAGGAAAAGTTGATGTTCAAATCACGAGCAGAAGAGTGCAAATCTGGCTTTGAATTTGGCAAGGCTCCTACTTATGTCAAACAAGACTGATCATACTTACAGGACAACACTGCATCCATATCGAGCATCCTGGGTTTCTTCAGTAGTGGAGCAAAAGAGATTCTTATATTGGCCTTTGCTTCTGTGTCAAACAAATGCTCACTTAATTGCATTTTCCTAAATGATTTTGCAAGATCTCCTTGAAACAGAATAAGATCTTCTTTATTTTAGGGAGGAAAAAGGGAAGAATTAGATTTCCATCTCTGCACACATAAATATTACATGTTTGATATAAAGTATTTAAATAATTATGGGTAAAAACACCTTCTGGCAAAGAGCACTCTACGTATTCTGTGTGAGTGATATAGCAATTACCTAACTATATAACACAAAGTAATTATCAATGATTTTTCCTGTGCTGTGTTTTGAATGCACTCCAGTTTCCTGAATGCTCTCTGGGAATGCCCTGCTGTTGATGGAGATGGAGATGTTGATGGAGAAATACTTAGTATATATAGTGTAATATATTTGGTCATGAGTTAGGCACCTAGTTACTTAACACTAGAATGATTCCAACACTGGGCATAGAAGCAAACAGTTTTAGCAAACCTTATATTCCTAGAGACTTGAGGTAGCAGGTCAGTAGTAGATCCAAAGATCAAAACTAAAAGAAGAATACTGTGCTTAAAGCGTAGAACCAACGGCAGGCAGGAGACAACGTCCATATCAAGAGAACTGTAGTCACAATGTGGATCAACAGATAACTTCACATTTTGCCCCTTGGTTTGTATTAATAGACATGGCTGCCATTTAGCAACCTTAGTTGTTCCGGAAAGAAAATTTCCATACATATCCTGCAAAATTTATATTATTCCTGTATCTGTGTCTAGAGATATTTTTGTAGCATTGACAAAGTGTGTAAGGCTATAGAAAGATTTGTTGGAACTTCAGGAAATAGCCTCTAATTATAATTATGCCAACAATGTCAATAACTTCCATACCATTTCCTACAAAGAAGACTATATTGCAATATTTTGTTGGAAACCAAAATATCTCAACAAAATTATTTGTTCTTCCTTTCCTCCCCTCCTCTTTCTCCTGCCCCCTAAATATCTCATTATAGGATGCATAGAACGCAATTTTAATGCAATTTGTAGTGACTCCCTGGTAGTGTTTCCACTCACAGAATTTCAGGTAAGTACTTTCTAAGGGCTGTCCTGCCCTTGCAAAAGTAGTAGATGAGTATGACTGTCTTTTCATAGTGGCTGATCCAGATCACATATTACCAGATCTTTTATGTCTTACAGCTAAGCAGTTAAACAGGAAAAGCTGATATTCCTTGCTAAGATGATGCTAAACCCAGTCTTTGAAAACTTTCCAGACAGATAGGGAACTCCTTTCACACAGAAGGGATGCAGATTGTCAGAGGGCACATGGTTTCTTCCTCTAAATCTCATTCAGTGTGAAAACAGCAGGAATTTTTCTCCTCTGGATGTCAGGTATGTTCATGTGCACGTACTGTAATAACCAAAAATGCTATCCTTGAGATTTCTCCAGTTTGTTGTTGTTGTCTTATGTGTGAATTTCTACACTTGCATGTGCATTACATTTTTATTTTCCACGTTCCCCATATAAAGGAGGCCATTATGGTTGCTACAAGTAGCAGTCATACTCAGAAAGCCGCTTGATATATGCGTTGATTATTAGCAGTTAAGCATTTGATTGTCACTCAGCAGCAGTATGGGATTTGGTTGGTTTAATCCTTTATTGTGTAATTATTGTTTGAAAATTCAATAAAATGTTAGAAAAAAAAGGTAGTAATGCTAAAGAAAATCTAATGGATATTCAACACTATATAACTGTAGGACGAGAAACAATACAGCAGTGCTGATTATCTGATTTATAATGAAAGACAGCTTGTAGAGTTAATCTTAGGTCTATGAAACAGAGATTAGCAAAACAACTCAATTGTTTTAACTGTTGATAATGCATTCATTTTGACAAAAATGGCCTGCACTCAGAGCGTCATGATTCATCTCTGGCATTTTACCTGAAAGGGCATGAGTAGCATACAAAAAAATCAAGCAATTTTGCTCCTCTGCAGAGAAGAAAACGATAATTCAGCACTGCAATGAATACGGCTGTTTTTTTCAGCAACAGAGTCACATGAAATGTGACAGATTAAAGGGTAAATGTGATTTGCGCAGAAGTCAAAGTAGTTAAAGTATTTATACTCTTTATAACCAAAGGTCTCTTTTTCTCAGATAATTATTTCTGTAATGACTACTGTACATTTACAGTGTATAATTGTAAAAAGGTACTTGCATTGTCTTGTGTAAGCACAAATTCAGCCTCTCCTTTGGTTACTCTTGAGATCCTCTTTGTAGTAGTACAAAGCAACTCTATTGAGTGAAGCGTGGGGGATTGAAGGAGGACAGTATACATGCAAGTAGTTTATTTATAGGACTTGCTGCTGCTGCTGTTCTACATAGCGTGTGATCCATATATGATCTTTCTCCTACTTGACCTATACACCATATGTATTAATGTATTTGAAGACACCAGCCGTACGCAGGAAAACCTGATTAAGCAATGAAAGTATTTTCTTGATCAAGGAAATAATTTGCCGCAAACTTTTCTCTGCATAACATGTCTGGTTGCCTCCTATTTGTATGTGGATGGTGATAGCAGATATGCTAACCTCTTGACAAGCTCTAACAAATGAATGAGCACAGGGTGGAACTGAATCTGCCATTATACTATAAAAACAAAGAAAAATGGCGTGGAATCTAATCTGGCACCTTAACTGAATCATTTTTCCTGTGTATGAGCCCCATTTACAGCCTAGCTTCACACTGTAACAACCTCTGTTCATTTAGTGGTTTCTATTCAAAGATAGGAAGAAGGGCTAGCATGCAGGAAGCCCTTGTGGTCTTTAAAATATTATGTTGGTATAAACCACATAGTTATTAAGAAGTCTGTTGGCAAACATAATTTTAATGTTTCAAACATTCTAGGTTGCATTCTGACAAAGGACATCAGAAACCTGACTATCCTCACATTCTTCAAACATTACCCTCTTTTCCTCTGCATAGAGGGAAAACTTGCATTAAGTATCCATGTATAGTACCTTTCTTGTAATGAAACAGCCTCACCTTTTTTGCCCTTTGTTTACTTGTGTGGCATATTAATCACTTCAAAATGTTCCAAAATCGAATTTGTCTTCATCTATGGGGAACAAAATCGGAACCAAGTGTGTCAACAGGCTTTGTCTTATTTCCTCTGGTAGGACCTCACACTTTGATGGCTTTACAGCTGTAGGAAGGAATATTCTTTGAAAATCTCATGCTGTAGGCAATTTTACATAAGTTGAAGCTAAGTTTGAGATATGAAGTCAACTGATCTCTCTCCTAACTGGAAAAATCTTTTTGTACTGCAGTTTCATTTACCTGCGGAAAAATATATATGTTATGGTAGGAGCATTTGTACATACAGCTAAAGGTTGTGTTAGCACTTTTATTTTTTAAAGGTTTCTAACTTAACTATAGAAGAAAAATTACTTCAGGGCAACATTTGTTTTTCACAATTAAAATTAAATATAGTGTCATATTGAGTAGCAGGGTGAGAGGGAACAAAGAGGGGGGAAGCACTGAGAGGAAATCAAGTTCTCCTCCAATCATGTTTTTTAGCTATTTAATACCTGAAAAGAAGCTGTAATTTTTAAAACAACAAAAAGGTGCCTATTTATACAATGGTTTCATTACAGCATTCTGTAATGAATATTTCACTCTAATAAATAAGCACATGCAGTGGCTGATTTATGAAGGTTGTCTTTTATTCTTAAAAGAAGAGGATTGTCTTTGGTCTTGCATTGTTCATGCAGGAACGCTGCATTTATGGGAAGAGATTGGAAAAAAGGTGAGAGAATTGGGTGAAAAGTCCAAAGACATTTTAGAAGGCATGAAGATGAGAAAAAAAAAGGAAAAATAAAACTCAAACATTGAGAGACAAAAATAAAAACTAAACAACCTTAATATTTGTTGTAAAAAAGAGTGAGAACAATAGAAATAGTGAGTGATAGCTAGAGAATTGAATGGAAAAGCAGACAAATACCACATATGGATATCCAAATATCTAATTATGACAAAGTTATATATAAAGCAAATATTAAAAAGCTGTAAGAAAAAAGTGTATGTAAAAGCAGAAATAAAATAAAGACTACACAGTGTTTTCATTTTAATACTCTTTCTAGAAAACATTACAGCTGTAGTAGTTATCACTAGAATAACAAATGCACCAATTATTCCAAGACTAACCAAAATCTATTCCTAGACTGCATCTAGGACCTGGAAAGAAATGATTAGGAGCTTTTAGGTTTTTGGTATGCCAAGCTCCTAATAGAAAGATTTCAGTTTTTGAAGCTCTCCACATGCAGTGCAGTGCCGGCTACTCAAGTGTGGTATGAGAAAATTGGCAGATGTTTAGAAGAGTTACAAGTCTAGCTCTCAATCCTCCCTTTGGAAAATACAGACTTTTGTTTCCCTGTTTCTGTTACACAAATGCTGTAACCCTTCACCTTCAAGTGATATTAATGTGTACTCCTCTGGAAAGTGATGGGGGAACCACATATTACATAAAAGAATATAGTCCCTTCCAGTTGAGTCAGAGGACACTGCTGGATCAGAGGATGACAGTGATGAGGCTTAATGGGCCAAGGTGTGTTTAAATGGTATCAGCAGAAGATCAAATTAAAAGAGTGAAAATAGAATGGAAAAAGGAGATTTTTACAGAAAATACTAGATAGGACATAAAAAAAAAGTTGTTTATTAAACTTATAGTGTGAAACCAAATTATTTATCAAAGCCTAAGAGTAAGAAATTTTAGAGTAAAATTATGTTATTGTAGAAAGTTGATCTTTTTTCTTCTTTTTTTTACAAAATGCAGTACAGTACATGAGCAAGATCATAGATTGATCCACCATAATACGATATGTACCTTTCCATAGGAAGAAAATCTTGTAGCACTCAAATATCTTTTCTCCTGGAAAAATGAGTAACATGCTTGTAAATACTAGCATAAAGTATGAATAAATACAATTAATTTTACTTTACATTCTTCAGTTATTTACATTCAGTCAGATAATTTGCTCCACTGTCAGATTCAAGGTGTCATTTGCTCAATTACAGTATCATCTGTATGATCATAATATTCATTCTGGTTGAACTTAGTGGTCATATATGGTACTAGATACTGTGTAAAGTGATGGTTTAGTAGGAAATTCACAAAGCCAATGTATTTGTGTTGTGAATTACCCACTCCTATTATGATTAAATCATTCCACTTTCAGACGATCATGCAATGGTTTACTTAAATACCACTGACCAATAACTTTTTCCTGATTTAAACATTGTCCTATAAAAATGGCATCATGAATGCATATATTCAGGTACAGCAGGGCAGACTGAGAGTACAGGCCTGGCGATGGCACTGATTACCTTTCAACAGGGTTTGTTACTTTACTATTATTACACCCAATCTTTCTCTTGCAAATCCTTATGCACCAAAACAATTTCGGGATCAAAATAAAAGTAAGTAGATGCAACAGATGAAATTCTTCACATATCTAAAGGTTTGGAGGAGCGTACCTAAGTGGAAAGTTATTATTTGTTCCAAATGTATCTCTTGATTTGTATCCCTCTGTATCTCTCACTTTGGATTTAAATGACCATTTACCTTGTTTTAATTAAATTATAAATAATGCAATCATAATTGAAGAAAGGATTCTGATTTCTGCAGCAAGTACTTAATCTGAAATTTTAAAATGCTGAAGACATTAAAAGGTAAAGGAAAAAAAGCTTTAGCTGCTTATCAGTAATGTCTGAAGAGCCTGATGCCATGAAGCAGAAATGTTGTACATTCTTATGCTACCAAAATTAAGAAAAAATTTTAGGCATGCTAAACTGAGCAGAAGATGAAATTGAAAAGAATATATGACGTAAAATGTTATAGAATCATAAAATAGTAAGGGTTGGAAAGGACCTTAAGATCATCTACTTCCAACCCCCCTGCCATTGGCAGGGACACCTTGCACTAAACCATGTCGCCCAACCTGGCCTTGAACACTGCCAGGGATGGAGCAACCACAATCTCCCTGGGCAACCCATTCCAGGTTGGTGCTTCACCAGGAGGGTGCTTCACCACCCTCACTGTAAAGAACTTCTTCCTTATATCTAATCTAAACTTCCCCTGTTTAAGATTGAAGCCATTACGCCTTGTCCTACCACTACAGTCCCTAAGGAAGAGTCCCTCCCCAGCATCCTTATAGGCCACCTTCAGATACTGGAAGGCTGCTATGAGGTCTCCACGCTGTCTTCTCTTCTCCTGGCTGAACAGCCCCAACTCTCTCAGCCTGCCTTCATACGGAAGGTGCTCCAGCCCTCTTATCATCCTTGTATTAATTTGCATAGAGACATAACAGAGCAGCTGGTATTGGGTTTCATTTTGATCATGTAATAAAACCATGCTTATAGGTGTTAAACCAGATAACTAAAAGTTTTGGCAAGACTGTGAGCAAAGTTGAGTTTTGTGTTGAAGACTTGTTTGTGTGCCAGACAGATGATAAAAACTTGTTTCATTATCTTTGCAAGGAAAATTGGTTCTTCTGTTTGAGAAACTTAAAAACATGCTTTGGATAATTCATACAAATAAGTAAAAAGAAAGGGTTTCATTTTGTCATGTCTCTTTAAATCTGTACTATTGCTTTTGCCCTGTTTTTTCACTGGAAACCTACTATTAGTAATGTGGGCAGCCTGCTGTGGCCAGAACAGTAGTTTCATAAAACAGGGTAGTAGTAATGATGTCTGTGAACCCCATGGAGATAGCTCGAAACTTTTGACAGTTGCTTAATGAAATTAGGACTTTCTTTTTTGCTTGGAAATCTTTTTATTTCACTAATTGGGCTATATTTTACAGTGATGTAATATATGGATGAAACTTACATCTATGTTGTGTCATTTTTAGTTTCAATCTCTATGTTCTTGATCTGTTTATTTACTGAGAACAATTACCCTTTTAGGAAGCATTATATATTTTCACTAGCTGAAATAGCCCTTGGAAGTTAAAATAATTAAGTATTCTATCATATTGACAACAGGCCTTACTTGATAAAGATCTGAGCATTAGCTAAAAGGTAGAGTTCGTTCTACAGGAAAGGTTGGTATGTGTCACTGAGTACCACAAATGGTTTATACGAGGAGCTAATTGTTCCATTTGTCTTAACTCAAATAATTAGAAGACCTGGTCAGTAGGTCTGCCCACTGTGTAGTATTTTTTTGTTGACTGCAATCTGCAATGTAACAAGAAATGAGATTTGGAGCTGATCTTCACCCCACAAATAAAGTTAGAGCATCCAGATTTTGAAAATGACAGCAGTAATATTCCCTTAGTAAAGCTGGAGCTTAGCCCTCTTATACTTATTAAAAAGGCTATTCATACAAATTAAATCCATTCCATACCCTGGCCTCTGATGACAGCTCCATTTTTTTTCTTGTCTGGTTTGAATTACGTCAAGTCTGTACTCAGAAAGAATTTATCCCTTTCAAGAGACTTCTCCAAGCCTATAATAAATTCGCATGGCTCGTCCCATCAATGTGGTGAATTTGTATTATTATTTCATTATGAGAAGGAAAGCAAGAGCATTAGATCCCTGGCAGCACCTAATTCAACCTGAACACATGATTAAAGTTGGCATTTATGACTTTAACTGTCAAAGAAAACTAATTGTAAACTGAGAGCTGTGGATAATTATGGCCTTTGCTATTAAACCATTTTTCTTCTATTTATCACAGGATAAACTACAGAAAACACTACTGTTTGCATTTAGCTCTTAGTTACTTAGAGCCTGTTTATGCAAATGAAAATTGATCTAGATTCTCACATTGATGGGTCTATGTAAATTTAATTTCAATCATGCATGCAATAAGGTGGCACTTACACTGCAATATCCATGACACTGCATTTTGTATTGTTTCATTCATAAGAATACTTTCTATAGTATCTGTCTGGTTAATTTGTTTCCCATGAATGTTACTGAATAAGTAGGATACTTAAACTACCTTCTCACAGGATATACTTTCCTTTATCTTTTATTATCATTCATATGTTGTTTGCATGGATTTTTTTACCTCAAAGAGTGGTTTATATCATAGTTTAATAAACTGCTTATACATTTATAAAGAAACAAGTATCTGAAATAAAAGTTGTGATAAAAATAGGTCTAATGTGTTTTGTTGCAAAACAACTGCAGGATTAGTTTAGGTTTTTTGTCTTCATCCTACTTTGTTTTTCCATCCCCCCCCCTTTTTTTTTTTTCCGCATTGGAACAGATTCTAGATAGGAAAGATTAGACATATGGAGAGAAAGATATTTTCTGGATGTTGCAAGCAATGCAAGCTACAATTTTTGAGCTTTGATTGAGGTAGTGTTAAATGAAAACCAGACTACATCAACTGGGGCATATGACCTTTCAAAAGAGATGTGAATAAAAAAAAAGACAAGGAAAAAAATAATCTATGAAAAAGTGTATAGGGAATAACCTTATAATGTATTACAGTAAAGGGGTTACGATCAACTAACAGCTGTCTACAAGACAGAAAGAAATGTTTTTTCACAGTTATGTAGAAGTATTTATTGCCTCATATTACTGTTATGAGCAAATATAATTGGTTTACAGAAGTTAGCTTCTTTAACACAACAGTTCTGGGTGTACCAGGCCAGGAAATCCTACATCTCTAGTTACTGGAGCTGGAAAAGCTGTTGTCACAGTTTGCTATATTATTCCACCTAAACACCTGCTGGATGCAGTGAGAGATAGGAGACTTGAAAAACGATTTTTGGTGTGACAGTTTAACGCAATATTCTCAGTTCCCAGAAGGAGGAAAATAGTGGCAAGGGACTTAGAAGGACTGATAATGCAGCAGAAGCAAATATTTGGGTTGCAGTAATTAGGAAAACTTTTTGAGCTTTATTAGCAAATGAAATAAAAAGTAGTTGATGGCAAGAGGGAAAACAGAACAGAAGTGTAAATGTGAAAATACTGTTAGGATGTAAGCGACAGTATGATTCTGAAATAGAACAGAACAGACTAGTTTGGTTGGAATGGACCTACGGAGATCATCTAGTCCAACTGCCTTACCGATTCGGAGCTGACAATGTTAAATTATGTTGGTAAGGGATTGCCCAAATGCCTCTTAAACACCGACAGGTTTCGGGCATTGACCATCTCCCTAGGAAACCTGTGCCAGTTTTTGACCACCCTCTCTGTAAAGAAATGTTTCTTAATGTCAGCTATGCATTGTGACTCACAACCTAACCAAACTGATTTTATTAATCTAATGACCATTATTTTCAGTTTTTCATTATTACCTTTGAGGATCTGAGCCTTAGACAATGTGTTTCTTTTTGTGAAGACCAACTTTCTCATGGTCCATTTTTCTGATGGAATAGTTTTTGACTGTGACCAAACTGGAAAAACAAACACAGAATCATAGAATAGTAAGGGTTGGAAAGGACCTTAAGATCATCTACTTCCAAACCCCTTGCCATGGGCAGGGACATCTTGCACTAAACCATGTCGCCCAAGGCTCTGTCCAACCTGGCCTTGAACACTGCCAGGGATGGAGCATCCACAGCCTCCCTGGGCAACCCATTCCAGTGCTTCACCACCCTCACTGTAAAGAACTTCTTCCTTATATCTAATCTAAACTTCCCCTGTTTAAGTTTGAACCCATTACCCCTTGTCCTACCACTACAGTCCCTAAGGAAGAGTCCCTCCCCAGCATCCTTATAGGCCCCCTACAGATACTGGAAGGCTGCTATGAGGTCTCCACACAGCCTTCTCTTCTTCAGGCTGAACAGCCCATCTCTTTCAGCCTGTCTTCATACAGGAGGTGGTCCAGCCCTCTTATCATCCTCATGGCCCTCCTCTGGACTCGCTCCAACAGCTCCATGTCCTTTTTATGTTGAGGACACCAGAACTGTATGCAGTACTCCAAGTGAGGTCTCACAAGAGCAGAGTAGAGGGGCAGGATCACCTCCTTTGACCTGCTGGTCACGTTTCTTTTGATGAAGCCCAGGATACATTCGGCTTTCTGGGCTGCAAGCGCACACTGCCGGCTCATGTTAAGCTTCTCGTCAACCAACACCCCCAAGTCCTTCTCTGCAGGGCTGCTCTGAATCTCTTCTCTGCCCAGCCTGTAGCAGTGCCTGGGATTGCCCTGACCCAGGTGTAGGACCTTACACTTGGCTTGGTTAAGCTTCATAAGGTTGGCATCGGCCCACCTCACAAGCGTGTCAAGGTCCCTCTGGATGGCATCCCTTCCCTCCAGCGTATCAACCGAACCACACAGCTTGGTGTCATCAGCAAACTTGCTGAGGGCACACTCAGGCACACTAAATCCCACTGTCCATGTCGCCGACAAAGGTTTTGAACAGGACCGGTCCCAACACCGATCCCTGAGGGACACCACTCGTTACAGGTTTCCAACTGGACATCGAGCCATTTACCACAACTCTTTGCGTGCGGCCATCCAGCCACTTCTTTATCCACCGAGTGGTCCATCTATCAAATTGATGTCTCTCCAATTTAGAGACAAGGATGTCGTGCGGGACAGGGCCGAATGCTTTGCACAAGTCCAGGTAGATGACGTCAACTGCTCTGCCCCTGTCCACCAGCTCCGTGGCTCCATCATAGAAGGCCACCAAATTGGGCAGGCAGGATTTCCCCTTAGTGAAGCCATGTTGGCTGTCACCAACCACCTCGTTGTTTTTCATGTGCCTTAGCATGTTTTCCAGGAGAAACTGTTCCAAGATTTTGCCAGGCACAGAGGTGAGGCTGACTGGTCTGTAGTTTCCCGGGTGTTCCACCTTCCCCTTCTTGAAAATGGGGGTTCTATTACCCTTCTTCCAGTCATCAGGAACTTCACCTGACTGCCAGGATTTTTCAAATATGATGGACAGTGGTTTAGCAACTTCATTCGCCAGCTCCTTCAGGACCCATGGATGGATTTCATCAGATCCCATGGACTTGTGCACGTTCAGGTTCTTAAGATGGTCTCGAACCTGATCCTCTCCTACAGTGGGCCTAAGGTCTTCATTCTCACAGTCCCTGCATTTGCTTTCCAAGACTTTCATGGTGTGGTCAGAGCATTTGGTAGTGAAGACTGAGGCAAAGAAGTCATTAAGAACCTCAGCCTTCTCCAAATCCATGGTAGCCAGTTCTCCTGATAGCTTCCAGAGAGGGCCCACGTTGTCCCTAGTCTGTCTTTTATTTGCTACGTACCTACAGAATCCTTTCCTGTTATCTTTTACATCCCTTGCCAAACTCAATTCCAGCTGGGCCTTAGCTTTCCTAGCCTGGTCCCTAGCTTCTTGGGCAATGCTCCTATATTCTCCCCAGGCCGCCTGTCCTCGTTTCCACCTTCTATAAACTTCTTTTTTCCCCTCTAAGTTTCCTCAGCAGCTCCTTGTCCATCCATGGAGGTCTCCTGGCCCTCCTCCTGCGCTTTCTTCTAGTCGGGATGCAACACTCCTGAGCACGTAGCAGGTGATCCTTGAATATCAACCAGCAGTCTTGGGCCCCCCTGCCCTCTAGGACTATATTCCATGGAACCTTACGAAGGAGGTTTCTGAAGAGGCCAAAGTCTGCTTTCCTGAAGTCCAGGGCAGTGAGCTTGCTGCGTGCTCTTCTCACTGTCCTGAGGATCTCAAACTCAACCATCTCGTGATCACTACAGCCAAGGCTGACCTGGAGCATCATATTTCCAGTCAGTCCTTCCCTATTGGGGAGCACGAGGTCCAGCATGGCACCTCTCCTTGTCGGCTCCTCTATTGCTTGAAAGAGGAAGTTGTCTTCCACACAATCGAGGGACCTCCTGGATTGCTTGTGTCGGGCCGTACCGTCCCTCCAACAGATGTCAGGATGGTTGAATTCCCCCATGAGGACAAGGGCCTGTGATCGTGAGGCTGCTTCTATCTGTCTGTAGAGCGCTTCCTCCACAGCGTCCTCTTGATCAGGCGGCCTGTAACAGATCCCCACCGTAATGTCCCCCATTGCTGTTCTCCCTTTGATCCTGACCCACAAACACTCTGCTAACTCATCACCCGTCCACAGACAGAGTTCCATACTCTCTAGCCTATCACTAGACATACATAGCAACGCCTCCTCCCTGTCTGCCTGGCCTGTCTTTTCTAAACAGCTTGTAACCTTCCATTCTGACACTCCAGTCATAGGAGCCTTCCCACCATGTTTCTGTGATACCAATGACGTCATATTCCCGTAGCCTTGCACACGTCTCTAATTCCTCTTGCTTGTTCCCCATACTACGGGCGTTTGTATAGAGGCACCTTAGCCGAGCTCCAAATGAAGCCGATTCAGTGGCTGGGGCAGCTGGAACATCTCTACATAGCTCCAAGCACTTATTAAGGTGCTGGCAATTGACCGAGAGTGTTGGGATGGATCAATGCTCCCCTCCCCCAACACATCTAGTTTAAAGCTTTCTTGACCAGCCTGGCAAGCCTCCTACCAAAACAGCTCTTCCCCTTCTTGGTCAGACCAGCTCCACCAGCCTCCAGTAGTCCTGGCCTCGAAAACGGAGACCCATGTTCTAAATAGCCAAACCCCTGACTATGGCACCACCATTCTAACCATTTATTAACCAAATGCGCCTAGCTTTTCTAAGGTCCTCCTCTTCGTCCTGGAAAATCGATGAAAAAACTATCTGAGCTCCAGAGCCCCCAACCACTCTTGTAGGGCTCTGTAGTCCTTCTTAATGTTCTCCAGGCTACTACTCTCTATATCTCTAGCACCCACATGGACCACTAGAAGGGGGTAATAGTCAGCAGGACTTACTAGAGCAGGCAGCCTCTCAGCAACATCCCTGATCCGAGCCCCTGTCAGGCAACACACCTCCCTCGAGACTGGATCAGGCTGGCAGATGGGTGCCTCCGTGCCTTTCAAAGTAGAGTCCCCTACTACTATGACCCGCCGCTTTTTCGTGGAGGCACCAGTAGTGATCCTCTTTACTGGTGCATCAGCAGGATGCTCATTAGGTGTGGTGGGTGCTTTCTCGTTAGCCCCCTGCAGAACGGCGAAGCGGTTCTGGGTGGGGACATCAGATTTAGGAGGAAGTCCCTTGTCGTTAATTGTCCTCTTCCTCCTTTTTTTTGTTAGTTTTTCTCGTACCTAATTCCCAGCTTCCTGGGTTGCTGCCCTCCTTCTTTCCTACATGAGCAATGCTGGACGTTTGTGGCGCCTGTACAGTTTGGGCCTGGAGCAAGCAGCCCAGCTCCCTCTCAGCTTCCCTGGCATCTTTTAGCTCACCAACAGCCTCCCGCAGCTCAGCCACCTGCTGCAGGAGGACCTCCACCAGGGCGCACTGAGTGCAGCTCTGCCCATTGTGCACCCTTGCCTCAAGAGACCAGTCAAGGCACTTTCTACACTCCGAGGTCTGCGCGGCAGCCTCCCCTCTCATCGGCTCTGTCTCGGTGCCTACGCTGGCCACCGCCGGGGCAGAGCTCCCAGAGCGGGCCCTGGTCCTGAGGCGCGTGCTCACCATCCCGCTCGCCCTGCCTGCGCCAGCTGCCGCGCCGCGTTCCTGGTCGCTCGCGCTCCCTGGGGTGGGCTTTTACCCACGGAGGGCTGGTGCCGCCACTCCTGGCACCGCCCCCTGTGAGTCAGCTGCTCGCGTCACGTGAGCTGCCGGCTCCTGGGCAAGTCCTGTCGGGGACTTGAGGCTCTCTCGGTGGCTCTTGCCGCTCCGAACTGAGGCTCTGGGACGCTGTGCATCCCCCCGCTCCGGTGTTAAAGGCGTCCTCTCTGGAGATACTCACCTCGGCAATTGCATACTCACCTCGGCAATTGGTGAGTAACACCAACATAAAAACAAACCAACCAACCAAAACAAACCACAATAAAATCCATGGTAATACAAATAAATATGTACCTTAGCTACGAAACAAAATATCAAATGATTCAGCATTTGCCCTGGAGAAACTTACACTGCAATTTTAACAATAGACAAAATACATATCTATAATTCAGTATGGTGACTAAATCTAGAGAATGCCCATTTCAGTACATTTGGATAATGGAGCTCCAGATGTGTTGAGTTAGAAAGGTTCACTGTATGATTTGAGCTGTTTTATATTCAGTCCAAACTTTGTTTTTTCTGAGTTTCACTTACAAATTCTGATTTGTATGTATCTCTCTGCTGTCTGCATCTCATTGCAGGCACAGTTAATTTAGGCCATAACACCAATAATGTGTGTTTCCTGGATGTTATATGTTTCTTGTGAAATGGTGCGTGCTATTTCTAATCAAGTAGGCTGACGACCAAATCCATTTAGATGCCAAACTAGTTATACGCATTCTCAGATCAGTTTTTAGGTATTTAAATGGGCATGATATCCAGACCAGTTAGATTAATCCAGTCTAATTGAGGTACAAATTTGCATTGACAGGATGCAAATGGTGACAGAATAACTTATACTGTAGAAGAAATAGATTTCTTGAGGGGTGTACAATTAAGAAGGTTTTAACTGTTATTACTGTTTAATAGCTTGATGTCTCTAGGAGCTTGGGATGGAGAAACTTGGTAACTCCACAGATTTCAGGTATTCTAAAGAAACAATAATCTGATTCAAAGTATTACACTTCTGAAAATAATAAAGATGGAGTCATAAAGCAGTAACACGTTTGTAAAACCAATTCAAAACAGAAAGTCAGACCCATTAAGGTAGGTAGATGCTATGCTGACACCTACAGTCCTACTGATTTCAGAGGCACTTGGGTGCTTAAAATTTGTCAATATAATTTCCAATACTTAAAATTTGTTTAAATATGATACTCTATTTTTTTTTTTTTTTTTTTTTTTTTTTTTGAGAAACAAACCTTCAGGAATATGGACTGGAGAAAAAAGAGCAGAAAAGTGAGGAGAGACGACAATGGACCCTACATGATTCAATGTGAATCAAGCAGAAGCCACTTTATTGTTCCCACGATCCCTTTATATACAGAGTTTTCTATCTCTACATGTGGTCATGCACCTTTTGATTGGTAAAAGGCCTCTTGCACGAGGCAATCACGCGGCTCGGTAAGTGTCCTTATTGGATCACCTAATTCCTGGTGTTCTTCCCATGTATCCGACTGCAGATGTTTTCTTCCTCTTATCTTCTTCTTGGTATGCGGCTACGTGTTTAGAAGAAGCTTTCTGATGGCTGGTTCACATCCTCTTATCTTCTTCTTGGTATGCGGCTGCATGCTTAGAAGATGCCCTCATATGGCTGGCTCATCACATGTCCACTGTTCTCCAAATACGACTCCACGAAAAGAATAGTTAAAATGAATTGAAAGTATAGCTAAGATAATAATGGCTCTGTCTGCAAAGAGAGACCAGCAGCAAAACTTAACAACAGATCTGAATATAGTAAATTCTTCAGACAGTGTTTGTCATAAGGAGACAAAAAGCGAAGAAAGAAACAAAGTTCTAAAAGAAGCATTTATTTTTTATAAACTGTATCATCTATGAAGTAAAAACATATTGGACAATTGGCCTGTCACCAGAAATAATAAAAAAAAAAAGACCTTGAAGAAGCAATATCTCTAGTAGAATTCTAGAAAATGCAACAGAATCTTAGCAAATCACAGAAAAAAAATCTTTAACGTACAAAGCAAAGCCAAATGAAGCTGTAATCTTTGAATACGTGAGAAATGGTAAAACAATGTTAGCACAATGCCTTTGAGATAAGCTTTTAAAGACCTAGGGTATACTAATTCTCTAAACTTGTTTGTTTAAGTAGGGAAAGAGGTAAGGTAGAAATAAAAAAGAAGATTTGTCTTTTAATTAGAAACAGCAATTCACCAGACATCGATAACACTTACCAAATACACAACTGGACTTCTCTGAATATTTTAAAGATAAGTTAATATTCAGCCAAACAGAAATCATTCTTAGATTTTGGAATGAATTTTGGTGACTTCCAAGGTCATGGTCCAAAGACATGACTAAGGTGAAAGAAATGTACTAGTGCCACCAGAAAGATACAGGAGACTTGAAATTTGTGGGAGGGATATCAGCTGAGATGAAAAGTAGGGCTGTGGAAATTATGAGCAGGAGATTTTTCCTCACTCTGTAGCTCAGTGTCCTGCGTGAAGGAACACAGGGCTTTGTTTTTCAACCAGATCTAGTTTCTAAAGAAAGCTGAAATTATGTATTATGATGATTCACATGAACCTGATGAATGAATAGTTGAGGAAGAAATTTTTCAGTTCAGCACTAATAGAATGGGAATAAAACCAACTAACCAATCACAATAAAACACAACAGAACTATTTAATGGAAAACTACAAAATGCCTGTTGTAAGATTTTAGATCAATCAGAGATCAGAAGTAACTATTCTGGTATGACATCAGTAGAAGCCGAGAATATATTTTGGATTACAGCACTGGTAATACCATGGAGAAGTTAACATACAACTGAGAGGAGAACAATACTAAGAAGGACAATTAGAGTCTCTAGAAGTTTAGAGTCTCTAGTATAGTTTAGCTGTACAAAGGTCATCAAAAGAACAGTTACAAGAGAAAGGATTGAGCTGGGGCAAGGAAAAATAAATATATAGGCTTTACTGATACGGTGATAGAACCTGGAAAGCATAGGATGTGGCAGCAAGAGTAAATAGACATGAGTAATTAGGTGAATAATTTTGTTCAAAAAAACAGTTTGCAAATTTGAAAGGGATAAAAGGAAACATCACAATGTCGTGAGGCTGTGATTAGATTTCAGAGCTTTGTAAACTCTCAAAGTTTAGGAAGATAATTGCATTTACGCCGATATCAAACATAATGAGGATTATTGTAGCAAGATCATTATTGCATTTAATCAAGGAGAAGGAAATTCATGTTTCAGGGCTTTATTTTTACTTCTTAGAAAATAGCAGAAGATCTAATGGGTGAAAACTTGCCAACATTTGTCTACTAGGTGATTCATATACTTTCATCCACTGAGTGTTATCTCACTTCTGATTTAGTGAAATAACACCTACAATTCAAGGCCTTTTTTAATCTCCAGAAGGGTTCCTCCTGACTTTCTGGAGTCTGGATCTGGGCCATTCCTATAAGTGGTTATTTATACAAATGTACAGGAAGGAAGAAAACAGCCATATTACTTCCTGACTATCTTCTGTCCGCAAGATAAAGAATATTTAAACATTTTCAAGAGTCATATGGTGAGAACATTCTTTGCCATGAGAAAAGAAATATAGGCATGTAAATTATATTCTTAAAAGATTTTCCAGAATAAATACTTTTTTTTTTTTTTTTTTTTTTTAAATAAAAACTAGACTGGATTTAAAAATCTATGCCATTGAACCTCTTGTGTATTTTATTTTTTTAATAAATTTTCATTTCTGTTTCTGCCTGGGAAAACTTTTCTTTAAGTTCTTTGCCAGAAACCAGAATTTCTCCAGGAAACCAGACACACTGATAATTTCATTCTGGGGTAGCAGATTGTTGTAAAACTACTTCAGCTTGTCTAAAAGATTTCGTTTTTCCTGGCAAATATACTTCAATATTTTATAGTGCCAATCTGGTAATTGAAGCTCTGTTAAATGCACTTTCTTGCCCTCTATGTATGTATCAAGGATCACACATACACCTTTCTCTGATGAAAAAGAACTAGTAAGACAAATAATAAACAACCTTTTCCAGATTTTTCCCTAAATCACTAAATACCTGTTTTCTTAACTCCAGTAGAACCCATTAAGGGTGTGTCAGCAAAATGAAATTAAATGAGGGTCCCAATTTGTTTGGAAGATAAATACATTAAAAATTATGATCACAAGTGAGTATCAACAGAAGAAAAAGTGCTTATAACTTAGAAGCATGTAGACTTCTAATAATAAATTACAGAGGTATTTTCACATTAAAAATACATCTTACAGAACTTTTAAAATGACAGAATATCAAGACTTTTGATCTTGAGGCATTTGCACTCCTACTATGAAGATGTCCAAGTATACTCTTTGAATGTTTTATTCCAAGACATACAGTCAATTCAGTGAAAAAAAACAAATACCATAGTGATTACAAATTTTGCCTGATTTAAAAGTTATGGTCTGAGTACTATCTTACTGACTGAAGCACATACAAGAGTAGTATAAACTCATTCCCTAGAGAAAATGCTAGCGATGTCCAAACAGCCATACTGACAGCAGGTTTTTGGACCCCTTTTGTGATTGCTGTGCTCCATAGGTGTTTTTGACAGATGCCTAGTGGCTGTGTGCTGCATATTACTCCAGTAGTGCTTACCTTCGTGGGATTTATGTGCTAGTGTAGCTTTTATGTTGTCTACAAAAGGAATTTCATTTTTTCGGCTCATAAACCTTCTGTTAAGAGATCTGATAAGAACCAAAACCAAGTTTCAGGGGAGTGTTAGTTTCTTGCTGTTAATTATTGCTTTGCTTTAAAGACAAGATGATTAGGCTTTCAGCAGAACACAGGAAAACTGTCTTGGACAGCCAAGAATTCATTAAAAGAAAAATAAAAATGTGGCAGAGGGGGGTCATTTTCTAGTTCAAAATACCGTTAACGGTGCAGAACTCAGGATAGGTATCTACCGATTCCTTGCATAGCTAGACACTATAAATCATCTCACTGTTTAGCGGGTCTTAACATAGCTTGTCACTTTATAAAACGCTAATGAATATAATATATAAAAGTTTGTACAAAACCTACAGTGTTGCATGTAGTACACCAGAACTAAACAGAATATGAGAATATAATGAACTTCTTGGAAAATAACTTTTATTATTTTACACTATTAGACTCTGTTCCTACTTTCCTCTGTCTTCACATAGCAGTGGAGAAATCTTACATGGCAAAAATCAAATAATTAAAAACAAAATACTAATTTATTTACATTCCCTGAAGGTACACAACACTGACTTACTTTAGTCACTGTAACATATCAAAGGGTGTGTAGACAACATCTGAAACATATATACCAACACCTCAAATTCACCCTGAAGAGCAATGGCCAGCCTTTATGAATTGTAGAGGATCTTTGGGTTACAGCTAGCATAACTGAAAGCAGTTAGGAGTAGGGTCTGCTTTCTGTGCCAGCCTGAGTTTCTGAACCATGAACAGAAGACACTATCACAGAACTGTATTTTAACAATTGTGTCTTGAAGTGGCACAGATTGCAGTTTCTAAGTTTAGAACACAAATAAATGGTTGTTCTCTGACAGGGTTTACATACATGACAGTCTTTGCTCTTTTCTGCCTCTTTTAGTTGAAGAGACCTGGGAATCTTTGTTTTGATTCCCTTTGTCTTTATAGGAAAACATCCTTAAAAGCTGGGAATGTTTGTAAGGACAGCATCATGAGTATTATATGATGTGTAATATCTTTTCTACATGACGAACACTAATAATTTCTGGAGTTACCTATTTCTGAGGTCATTTTTCATGCTGTATTCTAATGTCTAGCTGGAAACACCTGTTTGCTGTTCTGAAATCCAGATGGACAGTGACTCTCTGAAGTTGTTTGCTTAACATTTTAAGACATTCATTTAAAGTTTTTAGCTATGAAAGGAACTTCATTACTTCACTAACTCCTGGATAGTGGGGTAGGGACACTCATCGTGCTTCCAAAAATAAGTTGTTCTCAGACTTTCCCTCATGCCAAATGAGTAGAATTACCAAAGCCTTTGTTCTAAGAGCTCTGCAAGCTTCTCATTTGTTCTTGGGAGATTAAACCTGTCACTCCTGAAGAATTTTTAAGAAAATGTGACAAACCAGAATCAGGCTCTTTGTAAAAGCTCAGGAATTTTTAAATAGCACAGTGCTGAGATGGCACAATGCTGACTCTTGAAAACACCAAGAGGATACTGAGGATTTACATAGGCTAAAATTTATTTTTTCTCTTTGGTTTCCCAGTATGAGTCTTTAGAGCACTTTTACAAGATGTTGATGGTCATTTCCAACATCCAGAAGCTTTCTGCTTGATTTTCATGGAGGTAAATTCAGTGCTTGCTCTTCCACTTGCATTATTTGTAAATTCTTTCTTCAGTCAAACTCATTGCCACAATGGAAAAAAACAAAACAAAAACAAAACCAACAAACCCAGAACATTTTGAAGACACTGAAATTATTTTACTGTATCATTTGTGGATAACTGAAGGCTTTCAAAGTTGTAGAACAAAATCCATAGAGATGAGCATAAACAAATACATTTAGAATGAGTATATGGTTACAGAAAATTGCAGTCTCCCTGGAGGTGTCAAAATATTCTGGTCCTACTGTGACCTTCAGGATGAAACTATAAACATACTTTAAGTTGTCACACAGGAAAGCAATATGCAAACGAGAACTTTGTGAACTTGTACATGACCAATGTTCTCTCCTCCTTACTCCACTAGAGCCTATGATACAAGCTCAGCAGCCTCTGGGATTTAGTTCTGAGTTGTGAAATGAAATTGATTATATGACAGACTAGGCATTGCAAAGTTGACAGTTACAGATTCCACTGCAACATGGTTAGAAATCTTGAAACTTAGTCACTGTCTTTGTTGTGTGTTTCCCTGTTGGCCTGCAGCAGTGTTATTCTGACACTGCACAGTCCAACAGTCTTTGGTGTTGCCTTTGGTGGCACTTCTGTAGCAATCCAATAGAAGAAGGCAGCCTATTGTCTGCAGAAATTGCAAGTATTCAGGTGGCTGAGGAATCCATTATGTTTTTCTCTTTTCCATTTGATGTCATTATAGGTGATTTTGGCTCGTATGGAAACCCAGCGCCATTGACATACATTTAACTCATCATGTGTGCAATTCAGAAAGAAAATTTTGCTTCCTTTTTTAAAATTATGAAGTCCAAAAATAATCAATATGCATGACTGTATACAGAAACAATTAAGAAAACAGAACTGTTCCCACAGCAGAAATCAAGTGATTGAGGTTTTGGTTATTAATAACAGCCTCAATTGTTCATTTTTTTCCAGGCCTTTATTATATTGTACACAAAATTAGTACACACTTGGTATACATAACACAAAATCAGTAAACACTTAGATCTTCCAAGAGACAGATTCTAACATCCACAGCTTTCCTGCTACAGTCTATGGTAGCTGGTTCTGCTTATGGAAATAAGATACTAAAAGCCTCAGTTCACAAAGATAGATATCTCTATGTCCAGCTGTCATTGATTTCAGTGGGAATTAGAGTCGTAAGAAAGTATTAGGAACTGAGTTCTTTGCCTGAACTGGAACTGTTGTTTCTCTTGTCTTCTCCTAATAACAAAAGGCATGCTTGGTCACTGTTGTTCTGAAAATTGAGCATGAGCAAACGTCTTGAAATTTCTGCTGTAACAAATCCCAGGAAACTCAAGAATAAGGGTGGTGGCAACTATCTGAAAATGTAAGTGCTAGTGTTATTCATGATGTGGCTGCTTCTGTAAGAGGGAAAACCTCAACAAAATATGAGGAATTAAGATGAAAATGAGAACTAAATTATTAATATAACAAACTACTGCTGCTTTCTTTGTGCACATTTCCAGATCTATTGGATTTTCTCTCATTGTTCTGCATAAATTGCTTCTGACTATGCAGAGCCATAGCTTTTGGGTTCTTGATTTTTCATAATTCACTCAAATGTCAGCTCAATGACATTAAGTGGAAAAATAGGAAAAAAATGCCTTCACTTTTCCATAGAAACAATTTTGAAAATCCATTTACATGGAAAATAAAGAGGCATTAAACCCAGTGCAAATCTGCAGCTGAATATAAAAATCTGAAAGCATAATATTTTATTTTTCCAGATAACACAATACAAACTGTTATTTACTGCCTGAAAGAGCTGAAGAGTTCTGAGATCGGTGGAAGGGGGTGGTGGTGTGTTTTTCTAATTTACAGTGTAGTAAAATAACTGGCTAAATTTACATGTATTTTTATTTTTTTACATAAACCTTAAACAGAGGTCTCCATGAGAGAGTTTTAAAATGTATTGGTGTTTATTAAATAGCCTTTCATTTTTATTATTTCTTGCTAACGCTTCTCAAATTGTTAAGTCCTTGAAATGATGTAAGATTTTCACTCCTCCAAACCGTTTACCACGTACCAAGCTGCAGCGTTCAAGTGAGAGTTCTGTCTGATGTTTTGCTGAATAATGTTATCAACAACACAGTTAAGGCAGGAAAATACTGTTTCTGCACTAAAAGAAAAACAGGTAACCCATGTCAGCTGAGTAAAAGAAAGTAGAAAGGACATTTAGTAATATTGCAAGTATTTAATAAAACTGTGCATAGTGTCTAACCAGGAGATCTCAAATGCTGCCAGCTGAAAGTATGAACCTGTTTGATTGGCACTAATGAAAGTACGTTTTAGTGGTTTAGGTATGTTTTCCAACTACCCAAGCACAACAGATCATACAAAAGTTAAAGAGCCTGTAGATTTTCTTGAAGGTCAAAAAAGTTAGAGTGGACATTTATTTATACATGTTTGTAGGAAAACCTGCACCACTGGAAAAGTATGGACATTGTATTTACTCGGGTGCCTTAAGGTAATGCCAAAAGACTTGACAGATAAAAGAGCTCTGTCTTCTTTGAGTTCCTGTGCCTTGGCTTTTCCTGCAGAAAATTATCTTGTTCTGCCAGGTTCTAAACTCAGTTTTCTGTGTTGGACAAGTTTTGGCGATAGGTCACATGACATGTAAGGAAGACTGCTTTCAAAGATACACCAAAAGTCAGTGTTAGCATCTTGGTGGAATTCCCCCTCATTTCAGCTTGAATGTTCAAAAAACTATTTCCTCTGTGTAAAAATTCAATGTGTATTCGACATGAATTAAATCCCTGAGGTAAAAGAAAAGAAAATTGCCACAATCTGAGAGAAGGGAAAAAAAAAGACCCCAACACCCACAAAAAAAGCAGGCATTCCTACAAGTGTTCTGTCCAAAAGTTAACGATATCTGTTACTATTCATATCAAGAAAATATGGAATTGTTTTCTAATGGCAGATAAAAAGTACTTATAATGCTAAAGAATAAGATATTCTGTGTGCCTTGCTGGGATATTGCTTCAACCAGCTGAGAAACGGCCATATCCCAGCATGGCACATACATAATAATATTTGTTGTAGTGATTATAGAGTAGTATCATGCTAATAGTAGAAAACTGAAAACTTAAAATGGAAAACTTGAAAGTGAAAAGTGTGTTCTCTGTCAATAAAAAGAGATAAAATATTAAAATGGAATAAGTTGATGAAAAATATCTTGGTTTGATGATTGTGTTAATATTGCTTGCTTCATGGAAAACAGTGACCTCAATATGCATTCAAAATTTCCTTTCTGTTATTCTGTTATACCAAGCAATTTGTAGAGACAATATTTATTTCAGTTCAACCTCTTAGTGCCTTACAATCTTCTGAATTATGATAAATTCTGTGATTTTTAAAAAATATTGCCATTTTATTTTTTTACTCTGCATTCATTTACACTGTGAAAGTGCAGGAAACCTAGCTTTCATATACAAAGGGAAGCCTCCAGATTCTGATGTGTATCTCACACCATCTAGTAAACTACTAGAATCCAGCAGTTTAACATGTTTTCTTTCATATTTAAGCTGCATTTCTAGCAGGCACTCCTACTTGAGTTACATTCTATTCCTGCCTTTGTATTTGTTCTCCATCAGGAGGTTAGTTCATGTTCTTTCTAGAAATGACAATGAAATACACATGGTAATCATTATTTAGCCAAACATTGCTGTGGGCAGGTATCGAGTACGTCATTACTTACACTTAGCAGAAATGTGGAAACTAAGATGTTCTCAGGCAGCACATATAGAAGTTCATCAGGGCTTACATCTGCCTCCATCCAGATTCATATAATAGCTACATGCAGGCATCAACATGAATGAGGAAGGACAAAATTCCTCTTGTGATTCATTGCAGCAGGAATCAGCCCTCAATAAGTCATGATTTTCAAGTGGGGTTGCTTAAAGTTAGCAACATAAGCTACTAGTTAAATGACATGATGAAATTTCTAAACACAAGCTATCTGTGAGCAGCTCTTTTAATAATTTGCAAAACAAATTATTTTAAAATATTTTAAGAGTTTAAATGTAATGGTCTGCATAATACATAATCCTTCGAAAGATTCTTCAGTTCGGTTGAAAGACCTGTCACCTTTCGCAAATGGATGCTGCTAAGCCTTCCTAAATTACTTCAGCCAAGTATTTGATCTCTAATACTAAACACATGGCTCAGTGAAATTTTGCTAACTTTTCTGTTTTTCAATCTATTTTCCTTCTGTCTCACTACAGTGAAAGTTACCACCACTACAAGTTTTTATTGGGGTATGAAGGTCTTCTTACACTGGGACCCTGGAATACTAACAGAGAGGCTCAGGGGGCACAGGTCCTGTGTGACGTTGAGGAAAAAATACGTAACGGGCTGGGCTAGTGTGGGTCTCCTCGCATGTAAAAGCACTGAAAATTGACATGACAGCAGCTTCTGCTCAATCGTCTATAGCGCAGGTGGCAGCTGCTCCAACAATTTCACTTCTCGCTCTGCTTAGCTTTTCCCAGCAGTGGCAATGGCAGAAGTACCCTGACTTAAGCTTTCAAACGCACGAACCTCTGGAGAAATCTGGCACAAAATCCTATTGCACCAATTCAGCTAAAGGCAAGGCAATTGCTGCCTGCAGTGATGCATTTCTACTTTGATGATCTACTTAGAGAAATAGGAACCTGTCCACCTGAAAACCTGTAATAAAAACTTTCCACTGGTCTGATCCTGCCAGTTTAGCCTGTTGGATTGTTCACTTGCACATCAACAAGCATATAGGTGTTTAGCATGAATGGGTATGTTTAGCATGGCAGGAAATATTATAACAGACAAGAGATTCAGATTGCTACTGCAAAATGCAGAGCATCTGGTGGATACGAAAGTGAACTTGGCGAGAGTGAATTAGAAATACTCATGTAGTCCTGAAATTACTTTGTTGCTGGCTTACAAATCAGAAGGTGACCAAGATACATTCCACTGTATTGTAGCATTTAGAAACTCAGGTCTTCTATCCCATCTTTTGCCCCATTTGATGCTCAGTTTATTATGTTTTACCCTGTTATAATTTTATGGGCTGGGTTAAACAAGAGTCTCTCATTGTTATATCAGATTAAACAGTAATGTTGCTTGTTTACTTTTTATTAAAATAAAAGAGTCACAGCTACAGGTTGGGCAGAGAAGAGATTCAGAGCAGCCCTGTGGAAAAGGACTTGGAGGTGTTGGTTGATGAGAAACTGAACACGAGCCGGCAGTGTGCGCTCGCAGCCCAAAAGGCCAACCATATCCCAGGCTGCATCAAAAGAAACATGACCAGCAGGTCGAAGGAAGTGATCCTGCCCCTCTACTCTGCTCTTGTGAGACCTCACTTGGAGTATTGTGTACAGTTCTGGTGTCCTCAACATAAGAAGGACATGGAGCTGTTGGAACAAGCCCAGAGAAGGGCCACAAGGTTGATAAGGGGGCTGGAGCACCTCCCATATGAAAGTAGGCTGAGAGAGTTGGGGCTGTTCAGCCTGGAGAAGAGAAGGCTGCGTGGAGACCTCATAGCAGCCTTCCAGTATCTGAAGGTGGCCTATAAGGATGCTGGGGAGGGACTCTTCCTTAGGGACTGTAGTGGTAGGACAAGGGGTAATGGCTTCAAACTTAAACAGGGGAAGTTTAGATTAGATATAAGGAAGAAGTTCTTTACAGTGAGGGTGGTGAAGCACTGGAATGCGTTGCCCAAGGAAGTTGTGAATGCTCCGTCCCTTGCAGTGTTCAAGGTCATGTTGGATGGAGTCTTGTGTGACATGGTTTAGTGTGAGGTGTCCCTGTCCATGGCAAGGGGAGTGGAACTAGATAATCTTAAGGTCCTTTCCAACCCTAACTATTCGGTGATTCTATGAAAAAATAATTTTGATTGTAGCTGTATCTTGAAATTTTCAGCTTTGTTTTGAACAATCAAATGGTATTTATTAAGCAAAAGGAGATGTTCCTTTTGTCTTGAATTTAAGCTGCAGTTTTAACTAGTTCTAGAAAAACACCTTCCGCAACTGGGACTGCAGCTTTGGACCATGCTAGATTTATTGTAAAAGCAGCAATAATAACAAAGGAAGGAGGTATTTTTTTAAAAAGTACTTGATCAACAATAATATATGGACTAGAAAAATAACTGTCATGGTAATAATGAGATAGCATGCTTGCTGCTGTTTGAGTTTGAGTTGGGTGAGTTCCATTATGATATTGAATCCACCATTTGCTGCAGTATGCTCTGTGATTTGCACTTTAGTTGTTCTTGCTCTGTGCTGCCTGATCTGTTATCAGAATTTATAAATATCTGTAAGCTCAAAATATTCTACCACAGAGAAGCCAAATTAATCTGTAATACAAACAATATAAATTATACATCTGCCATTAAGTAATGGACAAAGGCCATATCTATTTAACAAAACAAACGAAGTGTTTAAAAGCAGAGCTTATGATCCTGTTTTTAGGTCTATGACAGGCTGTTTGACTGTAATGCCAATTGTGTACCTTAGCTTTTCCATGTGATGTGAAGAAACAGCGCATCAAAGGAAGTTTGTGGCCATGGTAATTTAAACAACAAATTTTCCACATATATTGATCAGCAAAAGAGACAACTAAACTCTAAACTCTCTTGAAACAACATAGAAGGACTTTAAATAATACAATTTTGTATTCAGTATGATCAAGTTATTTCAGATGTACAATAAAAAAAACCCAACTCTGAAAGACTGCAGAACTCAGTTTGCTTTTTATCACCTCACCAAAGGAGGAAGAGGAAAACAATACAGAGGAAAAATAGGACAGCAGTAGTACCTGCCTGCTAGTTGAGACATATGCACAGTGTAAAGGTTTAATTACTGCTTCCTTATCAATGGGATTAATTATTTTTTTCTTTCTGTTCTTGTGAGCAACTAAATATAAATTAAATTTTAGAGTGGATTTGGAGAAGGCAAAACCAGTGACATAACAAGCAAGCTTAGTCACAATACAAAAGACATAGGAGAATCATGAAAGAAACTGTGAAATTAGTGTCTGTGTGGGAAATGCACGAAGTATTAATTTCATAGAATTGTCACCCTTGGTGGAGCATAAAGTCTAAAGGATACCATGAAAAGAGACGAAGGAGTTTTTAAAGAGTTTTTATGATATAGTGGCTTGAAGGCCAGGATGAACAGTCAGATTTTGATCTAGATCCCAAGATTTTTGGGCTTCTTGTGTTGAAGTTTCTGAGTGCTTAGCAGTAGAATGGGACAATGTCTTTCTGTGATATTTTTGTGTTTTCTTTTGATACATAGTCCTTCACTATAGAAATAATTGGTTGGTACTCTTTTGAAAACAAAATGAAAAATGGCTAAAGAATAATTTTGCATATCCAGATGGATTTCTCACACAAAACGTATTATCAGGCTTGTTTAGCTCACAAACCCCCAAATTCCATGGGATTTATTCTCTCCAAACTACATAAAGCACTGTGACTAAATGAAAATATTATCACATAGTAAATTAGTATATCTCCTACTCAAGCACATAGTCTTTTTTAGAGCGGATAATTCCTAGGTGTGACAGTATCAGGAATTTTGTTGGAATAATTGGAAAGTTATGTTGAGAAAACAATGTTAATAACGTCTTTGGAATCCATATATCCAAACCTGTATGTCTCATGTGTACAGCCATTTTTTTTTCACATCAATATATTTTATCAAAATAGTCTACTTACCTGTGAAGCAATGTCAGTTTCAATTTACAGCATTTCATGAAAACTTTAAATTATACTCTCATGTGGATAATAGTGACTGCATTCGTAAGTGTACTAACATGGTACATGTCCTGATCCTTTGAGTTTCTGCCTCTTCCATGAACTCTCAGAGGAACATTACAGGAAACAGTATGAAACAATCATATCTATATTTCTTACAGTGACATGTAGGAGAGGAAGAAATACTAAAAACAGTAACAGGCACCTCTCTTCCCCATCAAAGAAAAGACTGTGGTTGGAAGGAGGTGAGGCTTATTGTGTCTGGTTTTCTCCTTGAAAATTTTTTTTTCAATCTCTCTTCAGATACAAATAGGAATCACTCTTTCAGTTGGAGTTAGTCTTAAGATTCACAGAGAAACCAACAGTCTTGTTTCTGGTTGGTTTTTGTTTGTTTGTTTTTGTATGTTTTGTTTTGTTTTTTAACTTGGGTTTTTTGGGGGTTTTTTTGGGGCTTTTTTCCCAAAGTTCAGGCATTCAATTAAGTCTGAAATTTTCATCTAATAAACAAAAAAATGCTTGCTTGCTCTGTTTCATACAGCACTATTTGTTCAGTGTTTCTGTTTGAAGAATATATTTTAAAATAGGATATTTCTTGAATAACAGCTGCTGAATAATTTTACTTGTTCAGCTGTGTCAGGAATACTGGCCACTAAGAGATCCAGTATAAATTCTGATTTAATCCAAAATTCCACAGAAGAAGTTTGCAAACGAAATCCACACAGCAGCACTTCCAAGGCACAGTTATTAAGTCATGCCTGTCCAAACAGAAGTGAACTTGGACATGGGCAGAATGGAAGCTTTTGCAGCTAGACTTCCTATGGCAAGACTGCCAACTTTAATGCTCTTTGTTAGGGCTGGACTGTTCTAGTTTGCAGCCATCTGATCGAGCCGCCTCTTTACCATAGATGTGAGGTTGTAGCTAGAGGTTGCTGGGAGTGGATGGGACAGAAAGCCAGCCACTAAGAGAGAAATATTCTTGGAGAAAGGGTCCGAGAAACCTCTCTATAGAACTTGCCAAAGCAAAGGAATCAGACTTTAGACATATGTGAAACAAAAAGGAAATCACAATTTGGTATTTTTTTCACTTCCAGAATCATCTTTTCTCATTAAAACACTCTTAATTACATGTAACATAGACACACTCATAAGATTTATATACACATACACATATATGAAAATTCCATGCTTACAAATCTGACAATAGGCCAAGGTACAATTATTTAATTTTGTTTACATATAACATGTTAGGCTAGAAAAAATATGCTAATAGCTTTCCCCAGCTTTTGTTATTCCAAGGTTTAATAAAATTTGAGATATTTTGTTATTAATTTATTTAATGCTAGATTCTGTCTCATACTTCTTCAAGCACAGAGGCAAAGAGAGAGACATTTACCTGCCTATGTTCATGGTTTGGTCTCCATCAGAAGGAAGCTGGCATGTTGTCACCTTGTGTGTGGAAATGAAGCAGCCCAACACTTTCGTTCCTTCCTTATCACGTGCTTTTCAGTGTAACTCTAGGTGTACATCAGGGAGTGTACACAGTGGCAGAAACAGAATTGCTTCTAGAGGCAGTGGAATTAACTTGTTCCAATGACATTATAATAATGCAATGTGAATTCTATGTCTTTTTCCTCCTCCCCCAATTCTTCCAGCTGTCTGTGCATGACCTACCCCGAGAATTATAGGTAATAGTATTCTAGTGAATGCCTTCTGGAGACAAACTTGTTTCAGGGCAAAATGATCACTATTCCCTCATCTATGCTATTTAAAAGACACATCTGGAGCAGGGCAGGAGAGAAACAATTTGTGAGAAAAAAAGGAATACATTAGAAACATTTTTTAAAGTTGTCTGATTGGCAAAGGAGTGCAGCTGAATAAACTAAATGTTTGCTGGATTGATCTTTTGCTCTTTCCTGTTTTTTATTTTTTGTTTTTGTGAAATTTCTACACACAGTGCTCTCATTCTTTTTGAGCTCAGATGTTTGCTTTCTGTACAAACCTCAAACCGTTATGCAGTTGTGTAAAACTGTTTTGGATAAGCAGCCTAAATCTGTTTAAATCCCATTTCCCCCATAATGATATGTAATACATGGTTATGACATTGTGTCCACTTTCTCTCAGTTCCATTTCACTATACAAAGACTTTATTGTGTCTTTTTTTTTTTTTTTTTTTTTCTGTATGGCAGGGGCTTAAGCAGACCTTTTGCATAAAGGAAATTGGACAATGAACGTCTTAAGCTAACTTTTTCACAGAAATGTTTTAAGCAGAAATAATTTAAACCTATTCAAATCAACAGTGGCAAGAAAGTCAATGTTTTTTTGTGACCATTAACATTATTTTTCACCTTCAGCTTGGCCATGTGTCAACACAACAACACTGCAGCTACCTGTCAGAGATTTTGGTCCTATTGTGATCTCAAGTACTTGCAAGTACATATCTTGTTTTTCCCACTGGTCCTTTGTGGAGTTCAATGAGTATGTATACTCTGTGGCATTCAGGCTTTTGTTGGCGCCATAGCAACAGTAGTGAGACATCTAGGCAAACAGAAAATATTTTGAACTTTAAATATGGCAGCCAGAATCCTTGGTGTTCTCACAAAATGTGAGAATAGGAGAAAACCTAGGAGTAGGTTTTCCGTTGAACGTACTGGAAAGTTGACAGCCTTCACCCTAAGGAATCACTGAAGTGCTTTAATGTCTGTAAAGTAGATAATACATATGTTTCAGTGCATTCTACTTACTGTTAGTGCTCCCCTTTCTTACAACCCTGAAAAAGCTACTTATTGTTTCTTGTGTTCTCAGTGCTTCAAAGTAAGGAAACAAAGGAAGCTGCAGGAGCTCAAACCCTTAGTTCTTAGTACACAGCTGATTCCAGCAAGGTTGAACACCATGACTGCAGCAATTTATTTTTTACTGCTGCAGATGACTGTCAAGCTAATAAGCAACAGGCTACCTTTTTTTCAGGTTCCAATCTGACCAAGATTTGAAGAAAAGTCTAAAATTGAGCTCCTATGCTCCATGCTGCTATGCTTTATCAAGAGGTTAGCGGTCAAGACCAAAATGTTTTGCACAGTGAAACAGACTTAGGACACCTTTCTTTAGGATTAGGCAACTTGTGCAAGAGATGGTGTTAGTTTACCCTTTGTAGATTTTGTTGGGAACACCTTCTCTCAGAGTGCTGAAAGTCCTTATAGTTAGTGACACACACTCCTTTTCACTATTTCTTTTCACTATTTTCCATATATCTTAGTCTTCAGGGAGACATTTTCTTACTTGTGTTACTGTGCCATGCAAGCATGATATATGGAAGTTCTGCCACCTGATAAGGAATTTCACAATCATGTCAGATAGGTAAAGATTAAAGAATAGGCTTGAATTTTGCTGCAGGAAGGACAAAATGATCTCTAAGATCACCTCAGTGATTCCTTGGTATTATAAAGATATAAATGGATAGATTTCCCCTCCTATTTTCTTACATTTAAGACTAGTGTGCTAATGGATAAAGACATTCTCCTTTTTCTCTTCATTGCTTTTACTTCTTTAAGACTCTCTTTCCTCATGCTTTCCAGACTACTGCTAAATGATTTCAAAGGCTATTGGTTTCTGTATCTTCCCTAATCTTCATGTGCAACTCTAACACCTGACCTTCCAGCAAGCTTAATGACTACTCAGCTACGCTGCCACCCTCTGGTTTCTAATCTGTCTTCTTCCTTCCTGCACAGCCTGTCTCTTGTAAACCTGTGACAACCATCACAATTTACCTGTATTTCCCACCATTTCTCCCTGATTTCTCCCTGGTGCTGTAATTAGAAGTCCCATTTACTTTTCAAAATCCTGAATGAATCAAGTTGTTCTGAAGACACCTATTTGGTTGGTCCACTGAACCAAAAAGTATTTTGGGAGGTATCTGGAATTACACAAAGTATGGAAGCTGTGAAATTCCTCTGGAGTTCAGGCTTGAGATAGATCCTCAACAGCTCAAGCATTTCAGTGCTATACAAATCTATACTGAAGGTCTGGGACTTCAGGTATTCCAAATACAGACATTTTCTATCTGGTTTTGTACTCAAACACCTAATGTGTCAGCTATGTGTCTAAGAATATTGCAGTTTAGCAGGAGCTCTTAAATAGTCTATATTCTGCGGATATATTACTTCCAGATTTGAATTGGGACATCTGGATGTATGTTACTATGCTGTGCCGATGTGCATACCCTAGCTTGTTTGCTTGCTTCAGTTAACATTAGCATGGGATTTCTGCTCTGCATTCCACTGGGACCTGCAGAAATGTTTAATACTTCATTATCTATCCAGCTTTCTTGGTATATTAGCAGCTTACAGACTTAAACCCAGTTCTCTGGTATTTAACTTTTCTGGTGTTCTGGACTCCATGAAAGGAGTTCTAAGACTACAAAGAATGATTTTGCAGGAATAACCCTCAAAGACTACAAAATTAAGAGCTTGTAGATGGTTCTGAAAAGGCCACACTGGGTAAAAAGGTTGGCTGGAACACTAAAAATTGTTTAAAGAAAAAGAAAAACAGAAGCAGAATGTTTGGTAAATGAGAGAATTTTCCTACAGAGAAAGTGGTTTGGACTAGCCGGAATAAAACATAGGGTTTTTGTCTAAAAGTAGCCAAGTCCTATTGTATACAGTTAAGAGTTTCTGAGTAATTCTTGGCTGAAATTTGCATTAGGACCACAGGATGAAATATTCGGAAGAGAAGGGCCAATACAATGTTGTCATAGGAAGAACACAAGGCACTGAACAATTCTGGTGTTCAAAAAGTAAATCACAATCTTCTCTAATTAGACAACTTTTGTCTTAACTTTCCATCTGGAGGCTGCAGTGATAACAGTAGTGAAAGCATTTAATGATCTGTGTGATTTACTGCTCCATAATCTTTCTGCTGGTTTGTTCATAAGCCCCTACTGTAAGTGCCAAATCTGCGTGTATGATGATTCATTTGTCACACTTGGCTAATTTTTTATTTAGGACTGCATGGGAAAGGAATCCCATCATTTCATGCTGAATCCCTAACTATGTTTCATTTTTTATTTATAGACTTCACTGTAACTGCAGTCTTGCTTTAGTACTGTATGAAAACTTAGGAACAGTTTTTCAAATGAAATAACCCTGTAAAAATACCCTTGGCTTTATATACATTTTAGATTTTTACCATATTTCCACTGCTTGGTTGAAACATTTTTTTCTTTCTTTCTTTTTTTTTTTAGCAAAATATGTATTGGCTAGCCTTGGAGCCAAAGCCTCCATAGTAAAAAGTATGTAAAAAGTGTAAGCAAAATCTCATCAGCTTTGGAAAAGCAGCATTAATGGTACTACAGCATGAACAATTTAATTCTCAAGTTCTTATATGGAAGTATATTATTTTGTGTTTCAAAGGTTTCAAAGGCTGAAAACTGGTTTGTTTTTTTTTTTGGTCTTTGAATCCTGTAACATCTCACTTACGCCTTTGTATTTTGGACTACCTGCAAAGGGAGCACAGCTTTTGTGCAATCTCAAGTTCAAATGGTCTTGGTAAGTCAATGACATCAGGACCAACAGCTTTCAGTAATTTCAGGTTCAACGTAAGAATTAAAGCTGCTTGTACAGTCTATTACCTTGATGTCCTGGTAATGAACACATTCAAGTTCCTGATCTTGATCTTCAGGGGTCTCATTACACTTGAAAGCAGGTTGTCTCAGGGATTTAATCTCTTGATTGTCAAGATTCCTTGAGGAAGCAAGGCTTCCCCACTGAGAAAAGGAGAAAAAAATGGCACAAATGTTCTTTTGAGGAGAGACATTCTCAGACTGTGGCATGGAGCTCCTTTCTCTACAGATATGAAAGATGTTCAGAAAGAAATGTAAACATTACCTCTACACAGCAGTCTATCTACATGAATTGCTACTTATAGGAACAGTAGCTAAGTGATGATAGATGCAAAGGCAGAATGAAGAGGAAAAAAAAAAAAATGCAAGCAGTAGACAGTTTCCTACAAACAATTGTCCAAGAAAAATGAGCAAAGATACACACTATATCTGGTTTTAGCCTACAGCTGGCTTCTGTAATTTCTGTAGGGCATTCAGATATAGCAGTCATTAATAATATGAATTAGACTACGCCCCCTTTCAAATAACTACGTGAAGGAACAGGAGATACAGGTTGCGTACTGGACAGACATCTGTAAAATCTCGGGAAGAACTGTAGGCAGCTATAAAAGCAAACAAAAGAAAGCACCTTTTTAATCCAGTTAGGTTCCCAAAATCATTTCTGCTTTATAAGAAATTATTAACTACAGATCCAGGACCATATCAGCAAATATAAATCATATACACAAACCAATTTTTTATCAAGGACCAGCTATAAAATTTGTGCCTTTGGCTTTTTTCTTTACCCTTTGAACTGTATATAACATTATTACTGTCTCATCTAGTTACCTTGACATGTTATTTGTACCCATCAGATTTCCATGCAATTATCTTTTTAGACCAAGTAGAGAAATAAATCATCCCTATTTTGTGTGAGGTGTTGACATGTATTGATTTAATGTTCTTGTGAAGCCTTTCAGGAAAGCAGTTTTAAAATACAAAATCAAATGACTGGAAATTAAGAGATAACATTGTAACGAATTCAGATATGTTATCATTATGAAGTTTGCAGAGAAATAATGCAATAAGACAGACTTTCTGAAGATGTATGGCATCTTTGCTGCTAAAAATCCTCCTATTGTTTTCTTTTTGCTTTATAGTGTGATCTTTTTTTTTTTTGTGAAGAAAATAGTAATTCCACTTTTATTTACAATTTCCTTCTTGATGAACACAGTCAAAATTCTAAAACAGCTATTGGTAAACATTATTAACTCACTATAGGTATGTATTGTTTCTTTCCACTTCACCATGCAAACTTTGTCTGAGTTAGTAGCAACAAGAGGTTAAAAACTGCAAATAACCTAGAATGGGAAGGAAAGAAAAGATGAATCTTAAACATAAAACATTGTCTTTGGTTTTCTGGCAAAGACGATGTCCTTAAGCAAATCAATTAATTGTTCTATACTCACCTTTTTACACATGTAGACCGGGGTTTTTCCTATAAAATAAAACACCCAATTAATGATGGAAGACTGAAAAAGTAAACTGTAATTGATGCAAATTACTGTTCTAATGGAATCTCCTCTTACATGTGTAGACATACACATGTCTACATGTATATACATAGAAGTATATATCTATGTATCTACAAATATACATAGAAGACATTTTAAGAAGGTTTTAAAATGTCTTTTCCATTTTCCACAAGAGTATGAGTTCTTCAGCTATTAGATTTGCACAGATTCAAACCGTAAGTCCCCCAGAGAAAGGATGCTGGAAGCTGTATTAAAAGCTGTAGCTATAAGGGATCAGGCTAGATGAAATTTCTTGAAGATTTTGAATCACTAAAAATTACTAACAGAGCATTTTTAACTATCGTAATATTCCAGAAGCATAATGAAGATTCCTACAGGTAATTTAGCTATTTGTTACTCTTTGTAGCTTTCATAGTCCTTATTTCTGTGCTATCAAGTTTCTACTGACAGCTTTTATCTGCTGAAGAGATTTTTTTATATTGTGTTTTTCTTTCCCTTTATATGAACCTTGCTAGTTTTACCTTTAGGGCAAAGCAGTGATCCAGGTGTGTGGCCTCTTGTCTAAGCATAAATTACCTGTGCTGGGTCTACATTTCAAAAGCAATATGCTTCCAGGTTAGGTTGTTTTTTTGAGTTTTTTTTGGTTTTTTGTTTGGTTTTTTTTTTTTTTTTTGTTTGTTTTTAAAATAATCTCTGAATTCTATTAAGCTGTCTGAGACAGGGAGAGCTATCTAAAATCTTGTAATAAAATGAAGCTGTTCCTTTTTAAGATTCTTGTTGGTCATACTGCATGAGTAGTGTTCAGAAAATGGAGCTTGGACTGCTACTCTGTGGAAACTTTCTGCATAAACTGCATGTTTTAATTCAGAACTAATCTGTTTTGCCATCCACAGATTTTGCCAATACTACATCAGACTGTGTAGTATTTGAGTGTAGAAACTAGTATACTAGTTTGCTTAACACTCTTGGCATTTCAGAGAAGCAGAGTGAAATCCACAAAAGAAAGTTGAAAATGGGGAAATACGAATAGTTCTGTAGAAAGAAAAAGTGAACTCTTGGGGGTCAACGCCAACCTGCAGGCTGATATCTGAGTTCAGGAAAAAAAAGTCACTGCTGGAATTAGGCTGCTCAGTCCTAGGGTTCACCCTCTGCAACCACACAGAGGGTTGTGGCAACCCCAGGGTTGCCCATAATAAGCTTTAACCATACTGATTATCCATTGTGTGGAATTCTTTATTTAGCACCAAGGATTTGCTATCTTATCTGATGCTACACTTCGACATGAGGCCTGACAAGCTCCTCTGTGATCAAATAACTTCCTCGGAGGCTTACAGCCCTCAGTAACTCTGGTGCAATCTTTCAAACATTGAAGACAAGATTTAAAAAGAAGGGTACTTGAAGCTGTAGATAACAGGGCAGTCATTAGCAAGAAGTGTTGTATTAGATTCCAGACTTAAGACATACGTTCAATGTACCATTTGAATTAATTATCTAGGGGGAAACCTTTTAAAACCAATTTTAAAAGAGCACTTGCGCTTAGATGTTTTCATGTCTTAACTCAAATGCAGATATTCACTTATTTTGAGGTCAGAACCTTGATTTCTTTTTGTTGTTTGGTGGGTTTTTTTGGGTTTTCTTTTTTTTTTGTTTTTGTTTTGTTTTGTTTGTCTCCTTTAGCTTCATTTTTTGTTGCTCAGAAGGGGTGGGACTCTGTGGATATTGAAACCACTGACTGCCTACAGTGCTCATCTTACAATCAAAGGTGGACTCTGAAATTTGATAACTTATCTGCATTTTCAGAGTGACCACTCTCTCTTTACCTGCACTTAACTAGGAGTTAAAACAGCCTGAAGGTGTTTCTGTCTTCCCCACCTGTGCAAGTTTACCATGTAGGAGAGTGGAGGAGTTCCTTGTATCCTCTTCTCCTTTCTCTGAACATTAACCTGGATTTTAATTTTAATGTGGAGCCAGTGCTTCAATCACCTCAGCCTTTTATTTACATAGAAATACATCAAACAGAAGAAAGAGTGCATACTATTGTTTCTTTTCACACTAGAAACAGGGAGAATATATCAGTAAGTAGAAAATTGAAACCAAACTGAGTACCAAAAACATTTAAAGGCATTAAAAATTGAACAGCCTTCTTCCCACTTTGTACTATCCATACATAGAACAAAATGCAAACAGAACAATGGACAGGCTTGTTTGATTTTGAGTGCAGGAAAAAACATTAAGAGGCAAAAGCAAGCAAATCAAAGTCAGGGACAGATACCTGGAAATGGAGAAAAATGAAGAAGATGTTAAATATATCTTCAACAGTCAACAATTATATTTATTTCTTTTTTGAGATGAGTACCATCAGGGTGGAAGTATATTTATTATTTACAGAATGTTTTCTGCTGGACCTGCTGTCCTTGGTAGCAACTATTGTTCCAGACGAAAGGAACTGATAAATAAAAACCCCCAACTTATTAGAAAGGATTGGAGTAAGCAGCCAAGGAGGGCACTTCAATAACATATTAAAGGCTTAGCACTTGTATTCCTGCATCTGCTGTGCTCTGCTACTTGTTTTTATTCTCAGTTTTTTACTCGCCTTTCTGCCCACGTTAGGTTGTATCTTTCTATAATTACCACAAGCAAATCCTTCTTTGGCAGTGCACGTAGTGATTAATCGCATTTCCTTTATTGCAGTAGCGGGTGGCTTTTGCATATCCTTTTTACATATAGCCTTTAATTTTCTGTATTACAGGCAGTACTAAGTAGTTTGCTGTAGTAACAAAGATTACCTACATATGTTACTGAGCTGAAGTTCTCAGGTTGCCTGTGATCTGTTTGAGGCCTATGTACCTCTTCTTTATAGGTATGTATAACTACCATTAAAAGTGAAAGAAATGCCATCTACCTATGAGAGAAAATTATGTTTAGAGTGTGCAAGTTAGAAGTCTTGCTTGACTCTCCTAAAATATGATAGTTTAAACACTGGATGAGTCATTCTGCTCATTACAACTGGAACCATCAACAAAAATGGTAATGCAGAAAATGCAGTCCTTTAGGGAAGAAAGGGTGAAGAAAACTGCCAGAGTGCAGGGGTTTAGGTCAGATTTGGCTATCGAGTCTCTGGTATGACTCTAAGCCATATTGTTCTGTTTAAAACAGGAAAGAAATATTCAAGACTGCTGAGCTTAGGCTTTGAAAAACATAAATACTGATTATACATGGAGCCATTTCTCTGCATATGTTTAGAAACCACAGAATTCAGTATGTGGGCATGACCTGTGGTTTTAAGTATTGTATTTACCGTGAATACCTGTTAGAAACCCCTTGCCTAAACCCTGAGGGTGCTGTGCTTTCTCCGCAGCACCACAATATGCCAGGAAACTTACCTTGTTAAGGCTTGTCAATGTAAAATGGTATCCCCACTCATTTCTCACTACCAGGACTCAAAAAGATTTGTGCATATCCTAGAAAACTGAGCTATGGTGCAGGCTATTGCAAGAGCAGCTGGACACCCCAGTGACCACAAAAGAATGTGATGCTTATAAGATTACTTATTTTTTCTTACATATAAGTCAGATTAAAAAAGAAGGCTGCCTGAAACTGTAGATAACATGACAAGATTATCAAGATGATTGAAGTACAAGACCTTTTAGTAAGACTATACTTACCCAGGAGAATTTTTCCCAGTTGCCTTTGTGTCTTAGTTGGCTTTGGCTATCTAATGAATCCTGGTGAATCCTTACAGGTATATCTTCATTGTACCCATCGCTAAAGATGGCTGCCAGAGCTACCTCAGCAGCTGTGGCTGACCTGGTCTTCCTGTAGATCTCAGTGGAGTTCTTTCCATGTTCTCGCTTTCAGATTGCCTATACTAATTTCATATGTTTGAATGATGGGACATCCCCCAGTGACGTGGTTATTACATTCTTTCCATCCACCCTCTCCTGAAATTCCTTTAAGCAACATTTCCACGGCATTTCTGGACTCTAAGGCAGGAACAGGAGAAAAAAAAAACCAGCCAGAAGACACAAAGGTGATAATTGATATTGTCAGAGATATGAAATGCAGATTTCTCCCAGTAGTGAATACAGGTGTTACTTTTTCTGGCATTGTGTAAGAACTGAGCATGAATATTGCAGGTGGTGAATTTAAGTACATAGCACTTGAACTATGTTCTCTGTCTCTGTACACACACATGCATTATAGAATTGTCTGGGAGATTCTGCCACCATGCTTTTTCCCATATGAATAAGTAGCAATCAGAAACAACTTCAAAGGTTAATATTCCTTTAAGGAAGAACAAAATTGATAACATTTGGCCTCCTTTAAATGCTACTTAAATATAAAGAGCAATATCCTAGCTATAAGACTCAGCACCAGCTGAGGATTGGGTCCAAAGACTACAGTCATCTAATTTGCAGTACTTGAGGCTACATCTTAATAAGACCATCTGGAAATTGAAGCTGTTTCAGAATAGAGATATTCACTTTTCCAATGCAGTTTCATGCTAATTGTAATCAGTCAGTGTGTGTGCTGTTCTAGCAGCCTATTAGTTTCTAGTTGGAGGTTGTTTTTAACCTACAGAACTCTAGGGCTAAGTTGTCAGCTGCTGGTGTAATATATCTAGAATTAACTTGAGGGTTTTGTTCCTAAGTGACCTGGGACTTGGCTACCTCAGAGAATTATACAAAGCCTATCTTAATTTTACCAGAATACGAGAAAGAGGTAAAATGAAAGATTTAGCATGAACAGATGTTATTATAGCTTTCATCATGAGGTCAGATAAATGTCAATTTTGTTTTATGTGGATTTTACTTCTGATAGTATGTCAGATACTCTTCATAAAAGTACTAGAGAAGTAGATAGTGGCTTCACAGGAATTGAAACACATATGTAAATTATTTTCAAGTAAATGCATTCTTTTTAAAGTAGCACAATTAAAAAATAATGCAGGTACAAGTTCTAGCCCTTTAACTCAAGATTCATGAGTCACTTGAAGACGGATTTTCACAGAAAGCTCAATCACTGCATGGATGTCTCCCTTTACTACTTCTAAGAAACTGCAAAACCGAATCACTCCCCCCATAGATTAACTGGAGGACTAAAAGGGTATTTCTATCTGAAAAAAGAATGAAATGAAATAAAGATCAATTTCTCTGAAGCCAAGGGTGTAACACCAGTTCAGAAAACATATAAGGGATGTTACAGTAATGTCTGGTGTAATACTGTAAATACTGTGTAGGTTTGTTTGCATACACAAAGTATTTCTGTGCAGGGTCAACAGAAGACCCTGTGTAGACCTGCCCTGCATAAGTACTCTTTCTGTTTAAATAAGGGATAAAGAGAAACCCAATTCCGTATTTGTCATTGCACTGAGTAAGATGACAAAGGTGAAAAAGTATGTGCATATATAAACATTAGCAAACAATGACCTAATGTAGATTTCCATTTAATTTCCTATTTTTGTTCATAAATTGAATTACCTTAATCCTCAAACTTCAGTGCTAAATCATCCCTCAAGATTTGGGAAATAAGATGGTAAATTAATCTTTCTTTTCAAATGGCTCAGAGTTTCTCGATTAGGCTTATTATAATAATGAAAATAAAATGTAGTTGACTGATGTATATAGTAGTTTGCCCTTCTGAAATACAATTAAAGTAGGCAATATCTGAGCAGTGTCAGTGCAGTGGAGCTGTAATTAACAGTAATATACATTCTACTGGGAGGGGGTTAAAATTACACTGTGCAGAGCTCCTATAGCTGTCCCAGCTGCCAGAATGGGGAATCTATGCTCACTGTTTTAAAAGGGTCTAATAAGGTTGTTTTGAAGGCAAGGACTTCAACACCTTCTCCTCTCCTTTGTAGTGAATTCTAGTGAATATGAAGAACTATGATACTATGGTACATAAAATTGTCGTGGTTTGAGCCCAGCCGGTAACTCGGAACCCCGCAGTCACTCACTCACTTCCCCCCTTCTTACTCCCCCCGCTTCCGGAGGGCTGGGGAGGAGAATCGGGAGAATGTAACTCCCACAGGTTGAGATAAGAACAGTCCAGTAACTAAGGTATAATACAAAACCACCACTGCTACCACCAATGACAATAATGGTAAGGGAAATAACAAGGGGAGAGGATGCAATTGCTCACCACCCGCCAACCGATACCCAGCCCGACCCGAGCAGCGATCTGGGCCTTCCGGGTAACTCCCCCTGGTTTATATACTGGGCATGACGTGCCATGGTATGGAATACCCCTTTGGCTAGTTTGGGTCAGGTGTCCTGTCTCTGCTTCCTCCCAGCTTCCCCTCTTCCCTGGCAAAGCACGAGACTGAGAAAGTCCTTGGTCGGAGTAAACACTACTTAGCAACAACTAAAAACATCGGTGTTATCAGCGTTGTTCCCAGGCTGAAAGTTAAAAAACACAGCACTGTACCAGCTACTAAGAAGGAGAAAAATGACTTCTATAGCTGAACCCAAGACAAAAATGACATCAAGAAAGCTCCTGGTTTCTCTTCTGTCCAGGAATTATAGTGTTTGCATTAGATCCTGTGAGTCTGCATAATAATATTTTTCAATGCAGGATGCCTGTTCTAGTCAGGGATCCACTGCATGAGAACAGTAATAGCACTCATTCATGATGCAGTGGTGTTCTGCATTAAGGCCACTTCAGTTTAAAGTATGTATATCATAGAATCATAAAATCAGGATGGAGGGGTTTCTATGTATTTGCTGAGTGAACCAATTTCTCTTTTTTGTAGAAAGTGGAGGGAGAATTGCACAAAGCTTTATTTTAAGCCCTTAGGATGAAATTCACAATGTCTAAGCTGAGTAAAGCTCAGCATTACACAAGTGACAAATTTGTATTTGGCTCTGAGAAGGTAAAATTTTGACCCTAATGTGACAGGCTAGACTGTGCAAGGCCTTTTATAAGACTGCTGTCACTATCAGCAGAGGGACTTTCAACTCCTTTCTGCTCTGTGTGTGACATGCAGTAATCACTGGATTGACGTAAATACTGACCTTTTTAGCCTGTCTTCTGGATCTATTGTGAAGCATTTGTTACAGACCACCTTCTTTGGTGACCCATAGAGGGTATGAGTTGTTATGACTTCAGATAGAGAGTCCTGGTTATTCATTTAGGGCAACAGTGGCTTGTGCTTTTCTTTCTAGAGTCCCAAGATTAAATTTTTGTGTAATTTCCCAAGAGGGTATCTATTTCACCAGCTTGCCCGCCTATCTTTCACTTCTATCGGTTGCACGTGAAAACCCCATCTGTTGCTCTAAGGTGCTGATTCATTTTTGTTCAGTCTTCATTTAAGGGTGAAGTAGTAAGAAAATAATCTGTGAACCCACCTTACTGAGCTAAAATACCGAAATAAAGAGAAAAAACCAAACACTTTTGTGTGTGTGTGTGTGTGTGTGTGTAATTTTTTGTGCTAGGACAACTCTCAGGGAGAGATGACTGATCTAAAGAAGTAGCAGGGTAGGAGGTGCTGATCTTCTTTCTCCAGTGATCAGCACAAGTGACTAGTGATAGAACACAAGGAAATTGAATGAAGCTGCATCAGGGGAAGTTCAGGTTGGACTTTAGGAAAAGGCTCTTTACTGAGAGGGTGGTTGGTCACTGGAACAGGTTCCCCAGGGAAGCGCTCATAGCACCAAACCTGCCAGAGTTCAAGGAGTGTCTGGATGATGCTCTTAGCCATATATTTTAGTTTTAGGTAGACCTGTGAGGAGCAGGAAGTTGGATTCGATGGTCTTTATGGATCTCGTCTAACTTGAGGTATTCTGTGATTCTATAATTCTATGATTCTAGGTGGTAAAAAGCCTCCGAGACTGAATAGTAATGTCTTTCCTTCCTCATTTCATTTTTACTTCTCTTTAGAGCGCAAATAAAAAAAAGAATGCAAGAAGAGAGTCATCCTGGTTTTAATTGTAATATATATCCAATTGTAGCATATATCTAACACATCTAATGTATACGTATTGAATAGTATATATAATAGATATAACTAATATCTGATACTTAGTTCACATGGAATTACTATATTCTTGCTAACTTATGCCAATGTACTAATCTACTAGTATATCTGTAGTATAGAAACTTATGCAATTCTACTCCATCCAAGCTGTTGCAGCAGAGAGATAACAAACAAATTAGGAGTACTGAAAATGGACTGTGAAAAACAGTGTTGAAAAAAAGGTTATGTAGATTGTAATATCAGCTGAATAACTAGTCATGTGCAAACTCAATCTCTTGACCATTTTGATCAGGAAGATAACGATATCTTAGTCATGTTTTCATCTTTATCACTCCTTTGCATAATAGATTGTGCAGGAAACTGTATTAAGTGTTCAGCAAAGATTATTAAAAAACCAGCTCCACTTCTTCAGTGACAGACAAGATACCTGCTTTTAAGACACAGAGTAAAAAACCTATTCTTTCTGTAGCTGAACTCTATTTTAGCAGTGTGTTGACACCACAATGTGGGCATTTTGCTTCCCTTTCTTCTAAATGGAACTACTGATGATCTGCCTGGTTATGCTTTCAATAGAAAAATACAGTGATGACCAAAGCGGTAAATAACTGGTGTAAAATTCAAAAAGGTCATTTTGTTACTAAAGCCATGTGGGTTATATCTTAATTCCCTCCTATCCCTGCTTCATGAGGTTGAAAACTGTGTTGTTATTATGATAGATGAATCTTCGTTTCAGTACATTCAAATTCAATCTGCTTAATCAATGTTTTTGTGTGATAAAAGAAGAACTTCAGACATCCTGTTTATGCTTGTCTCTTACTCATTAAGTGTGTATTAATAGAGGATACTTTTAGAAGTTACTGGCATACAGCATCAGATGAGATGTCAAAATCAGTCAAATTAGACAATACTCAATGTAAAAGAATTGATGGTGGTTTTCAAATAAAGTTACAATGCACAAAAAAAGAGTAAATTTTAAAATTAGAGAAGTATTCAAATAACAGCCACAAGATTAAAGTATCTCTTAGGTTATAAATCATGGGGTTTTTCCACACTGCAGGAACCTTTGGACACTGTCTCAGTGACTATTTCAGTGCATGTTACGATATTATTTTGCTGGCAGGTACTGAATGCATCCTTGTTTGAAGACACATACTGTCTTCATTATACCACACACTCAAGTGTTTCGTGCTCTTTTGCAGACAATGTTACTCAGGCTGTAATTGTATTGCTGGCATACAGCTACAAACCCAACAAAGAATCTACTTTGGGTGCTGCCTAAAATGTTCTGCTATTTTCGTATGAATGTTCCTTATATGGCCTGTTTATCTCATGTTTTTTCTGAATAAGTGGAGGGCAAAGGCTTATTTGGGGTAGTTTTGATCTCAGTTGAACTCAGTGCAAATTTTCATGAGTGTGAGCATATTGGATCATTAAAGAATTTTGCTGTCTTTTGTATTTTGTCAAAATTTAATCAGCTGATCTGTATATGCCTTGAAATATTTCAGAAACATGCTGTCCTATATACTTGTAAGTGCAGGATGCTAGCTGTGTATCTGGACATATGAAAGGTGCTTTGTGCATATAATTTTTTTTTTCTTTCCCTGGTATACTGGAATTTTTCCTTTTTTTTTTTTTTTTCAGTATTATGCTATATGTACCTATTTTGTTACAGTTGCTATAGGAACCATATATTACTGAAAAGCAGACAACATCTGGTAAACAGGATATAAAAGATCACAAATAGGCTCTCCTCAGCTAGGCTTTGGACTTTTGCAAAGTATTCTTTTTGAAAAATAAATCTAATCCTGTTGTTTCCTATATGGAAGCTCTTAATGTCTATATGTCTTTTTTTCTTCACCAAATCCCTTGTGGTTATCTATATAGCATTGTCCACTAGAAAAAAAGTAAATTAACCAAATAAAATGCGTATTACTGGGAAGGATACTGCACAGGACACTCCCAGAACTAAATTAACTAAAGGATAAGAAATCTGCACTTGTGAGTATTTTTATAAATCCAGCCCAGCAGGCATGGCATAATATTGAAATTACTTTCTTGTTCTCACTCCCTCTCTCAACTGTTAAGCTATCCTACGTCATTCTCATTTTTTCTCTACCGCATTTTAAAGGAAATATAAATTGATGAAAGAAATTATAGCAAGGTACATGCATTTATTTTGTAAACTGGCAGGACTACATTGCAGATAGCATAAGTTTTCTTATCCATGAAGTTTTCTACCTAGGGAAAAAGCATCTTAAATAACCATCTCAACACACTTGTCTTGTACACTCATGTCATGAGATTCAATGTAGCTTTTGTAAATGTAAATGTTCTTGACCAAATAATGTATAATAAGAGGCTGAAGTCAGCAATACCTACAACAGTAACAATGTGTTATTTTCCATACATAATAACTAGTCAATGTGCTATATTACTAAAGGAGAACAATTTTGTTTATAAACTAAGAATGATTTAAAAATTCAACTTAGGTTGTCTACAAGGCTATAGTCACCAAGATGCACTCCTAGTTCTGTATCTAGCACCATGAATTCAAAACACCTGACTGAAAGAGATCTTGTGCTGGTAACATAAATTACCTGTTTCACCCCTGTTACTTCTCTGGCCTCTGTTCTTTCACCTTTTCTCCAATCTCATCATCAGCTTGACCCACTGCAGATAAGAATAAGATTGCTCTGCCTATACTTCATGCTGACATGGCATGGGCTGGCTTTAATTCAAAAGGGGAGAGGATGTTTTCACACTGGTCCCCAAAAGGCAAGTGGTTTATCAGGGGGAGAGGAATAGAGCTTAATGTATTTTCTTTAAGTTCAGAGCAGCCTTGATCCCTTAAGCTTAGAGAAGGCCCAAGACTATGGCAACTTTTATGAAAGTCTCAATAAGCTTCCAGATACTTTGAGAATGCTTCAGGAAAAAGCTTGAAATGGGTTATACTCTTCCACATCTTTTCCTGCATCTGAGGGTGGAAATGAAGAACTGAGAAGGGGCTTTGCTCAGGAATGCAGATGTCTTATTGGTCCTGTGTACTTTGTCTTGTTCTTCTGAAAGAATAAGGACAATAGGGTAATAGGTTCTGGGTATTTTTTTCCATTAAACAAATATAATTTGAAATAAAACTAAATCCACATATTTACACTGCATGTAAGTGAGAGACATAATGGATATCTCAAGGCATGAGATTTCATTTCGTTATTAGTCTTTCATCTCTATTTCTGTCCTATCTTCCTGCCTTTTTCTGGTATCACAAACAAACCTATTATCTATCCTCTTCAAAAAAAAGGATAAAATCACTTATCAAAATATGTCTTTTAATGATGCTTACTGTTATCAATCAGTAGGTTTTCCTCCATTTTCTTTGATTTAGATATAAACCCCTTGTTTTGAAGAGACATTATCTTTCTGTGTTAGGCCTAAAATGTTCTTTTTACCTATGGTTATTGAAGAGCTTAGTTTTGTCTTCGTGAATCACGTATTTTTATGTTCCAGAATACTATTTATCTTTCTGATTTTCTCTTTTCTTTTGTGAAAATGAGGGTGTAAGAGCAGAAAAGTGTAACAGAGCATAAAATGACTGAACACTGTGAAAGAAAAGCTATACATAGAAAGTGGTGATTTTTAAATGGGAGTAATAACCTCCAAGTTGTAGTCTCCACAACAGAATAATTTTGTCAAGAAATCCTGCTATTTAGATTCAAAATGAAAATGCCAGAAGGGGAGAAGAAGGAAGGAAAGAGTGTATGAAGAGCACTGACAGTAAAAAGCTGGTACTTTGTAGCATTCAAATACACAAGCTATATCATGTTTAAATAGTAAGAGAGACTGAGCCTAAGGTAATTCACCAAACACTTGCAATGAAAAGTTTTAGCTGAGGTCAAAACCTTGGAAAGCAGTTATGATAAAATATAAGGTTTTGGCAAAGATTCATTCAAGTGACATAGCTGAGCTTTAGAAGCTACATTATGATGAATTTTAAAAGTTCTTCAGTACCAGTCTAACCAAATCCAACATTTGCAAGAAGGATGGTTAAGGCAATTAGGTCAGATGAATATTGTGCAATAGGATAACAGACTAATTGGTTGTTAGAAAGACAAAAAAGGATTCCCAGCCATTAGCCTCATGCTCAGCAGTTCATGCAAGATGATTTGAAGGCTAAAGTTGGGCGGAATGAAGAGTACTGTATGCCATAGCTGTGTTCTCCAAGGAAAAGACACTGTAACCCTATCTGACTTTTAAATTAAGTATAAATGTGTGCCAGGGTGGGGAACTGCCCCTTTCTGTGTACGTATCTGCAAAAGGTCCACATTGCTGTCCTCGTAATCTCAAAGAAGAGGGAAGAATGCTTATTTAATTTAGCTGGGGCGTGATATGTTTCCTACCCCTGGAGCAGGATAGGAAATTAGATTGGCTCTGACAAGGTGAAGCAGACTCCTTGTGGCTTCGTAGTGAACGGTAAGATTTCAAAAATTGACATATATTATAAAAGAACATTTGAGTTCAGGTGAATATCCACAGTACACGAACCAAAAATCAGCTTTGCATGCACAATTGGGCACTTTTGTGCAAATATTGATAACATCATGCTTGAACATCCAATCTTATCCAAACATTGGTTCTGAGAATGTGCAAAAGACAGTGTGTACACAAGCCTAGGATGGAATTTTAAGACACTGAAAATTTGGCCCTTCGTGTATTTGAATTCAGTGCTTATTATTCATTCCCCAGAGCAGAATTTTGTAAGTATTTATTTATAAAAGAAAAAAATGTTCTTCGTGTGAAGCTTAGTGTTAACATTACACACTGAAAGAACATCTGATGCTGAGCTAGATTTCTCCTCTTCCCCCCATTTAAATGTTTTGCTAGGGAATTATTTCCTTTCATCTGTTTTTAAAAAGGAAATATTAACACATTATGAGACAAGAGATCCATAATCTCCTTGTGTACAAGGGTAAATTTTATACCTACTTTATGTATGCATGCTATATAACATCCACAGACAGGATGTGGAACTTGCCAATGTGTATTTTTCAATTTGTGATTTTACCAATGCAAAAATCAGGAACAAGGAACAAACGGTATTACGCACTGCCTCTCTCCCCTTTTTATCTACCTGAGGCAAGTTGGTATTGTTAAGTATCAGTTCTGTGCCTGCTTTTCTTACACCTGTAGCCACAGCGTGCACAATACATGAGGCTTGTGTTTTATTCTTCTCAGCCTACTAAGTACTAGAGGGTTTTATTGGTCTAATAAGATGGAAGTCAGTAATAGTCCTTGGTACTCAGTCCCGGAACTGATTTCCTGCTGTGAGAATCTTTTGGAGAACATTCCCTATCTGATGCTACTAGGATAGTATAACTTTAACTAATATAGAATAGAGCAGATATGGGTAGTCTAGGTTTACATGACCAGCTGAAATACTTGTCACCCACCAAAACTTTCTCTTAGAAAGATCCAAATGAAGTGGAACAATCTATTATTAACTTGATATTGATTAACTTTTCTTGGTCTTCACAGTTTACTGTCCTTGTAAATCTCTCTTCTGAACAATACACTTTCAAAAATCACCATGCAGGAATGAAAGACCAAACAGCTTGTAACACTTTTAAGGATATCTAGATGTTACTTGAGTAAACACTTCAATCACTTTTAAATACGCATTTGTAATGAGGACAAAAAAAAAAAAAGTTAGCCTGGAGCTAAGAGGTGAGTTTGGTATACATTCACTGCAAGTTTTAATGACTGTTAAAAGTTGCATCAAAACAGAAGGTTGATAAAAAAATTGCTGGTTTCTAGGCTGGCTTTGCCTGCTAGGTTTGACTATGCTACTGGTACAAATTACAAACTGAAACAACTGCTTTTTTTCCTATACATGCTGTCTATGACTGACTTTGTGCTATGATTTTGCCACTGCTGGAAACAGAAAATTACCTGAGAGGATCAGGGTGGTTTTTAAGAGGTCAGTCTCTTTAGGGTGTGCAGATGATGCTGGGAAAAGACTGTTATCACTGTAACACATCTGAAACATGACTTAGAGCATGCCTTCACTTTGGAAACCAGGCAGGCAGGGGATCAGAGGGATGGAAAAGCATCTCAGAAACATCATCCCTTCACTACTCTGGGATTTGCATTGAACAGAGTTTGGGTGAGCCTGATCCTCTGTCTACTGTGAGAAAAATCATTTGTAATCTGTTTATCAAATTCCATCTGCAGAACTCAATAATGTGATCCCCTTAGACATTCAAGCTCGCTTCATACTGAAGGCTCTGCTCATTTCTCCCTGATGCACCCACTGAAGGAGCAAATCATCTAGACAGCAGCATTGTACAGCTATGTCAGGATCTTGAGAAGGAAGGCAGGGAACAGGGAAATCTGCGAGCATTAGGGGAAGCCAATCAGTATTCTAGCTGTGTACTGGCAAAAGGCAAAAAAAAATCAGGCTCCTCATCAATTTTACCAGCGCTGCCATTGTTGCAGAGCCGGCATATCATCCTTTTAATATGCTTTTAGAAGGATGCTATTTTTATACACAGGTATAGCAATTTGGGGTAGGGTGAACAAGCAGGCCTGATGATGTTAATATCAGAATATTTTCTGAGCTGATGATATTCTAGACACTCCGTGACTTTCCTTATGAGTCTGATAGTCTGTTTACCTGTCAGAAGGAGAAGTTTCTCTTGTTTGACTGGAAGTGCTGCTGAGTTACTTTTGCAGTCAGTTATTTGGACATTTTTCTCCCCTTTTCAAGAAACCTGTTAATGCCCAAGGCTTCTGAGGTATTTCTAATCTGCACCAGTAACAGAAACTATTTCTAAAGACTTGATCTCGTTAGTTTGTGAGAAAATCCTTGCTCAATGTCTTTCTTGTATACAATTGTTTTGTCCAGTGTATGAATACTTCTGAAACACGAACACCTCAAATGATTTAAATATTCTAATAACTGCTTTTCACAAGTACAAGATTCACATCAAGAAGATTGTATAATTGTTTAAAAATTCACCGTTAGCATTAAAAAAATTAAACCATCATACTTATAAGTATTAAGAATTTTAAGAATTTCTGAGAATTTTCAGATTATTTTTAGAACTGTAGCGGTTGTAAACTTTGGATTCTCTCTCCTTAGCTAGTGTAAGTGGTTGATGAATTATTGAATGCCCTCAGTGTACTCAGGTTTGTACAAAACTGGATAAAATGTTTCCCTGATGCAGGAAAATTGATGAAGTTTTTCAGTGTGGTGGGTACTGTTTGGTGTGAATTTTGGTCCTAAACCCAATGTGCCTGTACTGAGAAGGGTGGGATGTGTGTAATGAGTCAACATATGGAAGGCTTTTGCTCTTTGCCACATGCTGTATTGCAGCTTCGCTTTTCCTGCACCCCCAGAAATCACAGCTACCTAAAATTTGTTCGAAATTGTACTGTAGGAAACTTAACTGTCTCACAGGTGAACAAGCTTGCATAGCTTTCCCTGAGCCATAATGATCAGTCACAGCTGTAGATCTGGGCCCCTGAACACTGGCAGGCAATTAGATGGCCATACTCCAATCACCAAGAGGTCATGATACAATTACTACAATTGCTATTCATTTATTCTAATGAGATAGTGATTATTTGTACTCAAAGAATGACATAGCATAAAAACCTGCACAACAGAAGTATTCACCAGGCGTATTCAAGGGGGTTGTCATATGGAAAATCTTACAAATTTAATAAAGTCCTCTTGGCTTTTTCCAGTACTTCACTAGCATTGCAGTTTCTGCTTTGTTGCAGAGTAGAGCAGAGATTTTTATGGGACTGGTAGACCATAAATGACTTGAACTTCCTTTGTCTCCCTGGCTTTTATGTGTACGCCATTTAGCTGTGGCAAAACAGTTGTTCATGGTCACATCAGACAAGGTGAACTGCACAAACAGGTCACTCAACACTGAGGACTGAGATATGTATTAGCCCATCATTAAGAAACCTTTTCATTAATGCTTATGCATTTCTCAGCACGTCACCATCTGGGGATTTGCTTTCTGTAGCATGGTCTTCAAGCAACCTTCCCACTTTAGACTTCTCTAGCTTATGGTCAAACAGTAAAATACCCTTTTCTTCTTTTTTTTGGTAGAGAAAGGGTGTCATAATTTTCTTTATCACTTCATTATAGAGAAATTAGAGGTGTAGTCCAAAACTGGCTAAAGAATTGAAATTCAGATGCACTGGTGAGCTTTATTTAAAGCATATGCATGATCAATCTGAGGACATGCTTACTCTCACTTAACCTGAGTGACATGCCAGTAATACAGTATAGTTAAACAAATTAGGCACTTTGATAAAGTGGCCGGTCTGCAAAGTGAATTTGATACTTTGCACAAGGTTGCACACACACTGTTTCTTTGAAAATATAATGTTGATTCTTGTAAAATTTTAAGACCTTTCGTCATGTCTCTGTTTTAATCAGCTAGATCTCTTAAGGAACTTCAGACTGACAGCCTTTGAGAACTTAGAAAAAAACAACTGAGAACTAGTCTTGGCAAGTTGTTCTTGATCAAGCAATGATTTCCTCGAAGTTATGAGAAGTCACGGGCTCCTGGATCCTTCTCACTCCTTCTTAGCTCTGGTAATTTCATCCCTCCCCTCTTTATATCTTATCCGCTTTCATTCTGAGAGTTATGAAAAGATGAATGTGTAATGGAGGAACATGTAATAGACGGGTAGGCGGCAGGCTACACTTTGCTTTTCAAACCTGTAGCAAAACACTTTCTGCATGCAAGATCTATGTGGGATTTCAGGAGACTGACAATGATCTGAGCAAGGAAATGAATGTCAAAGGCTTTAAGAAAAGAACAGAGACTGGGGAGGAACTAAGAGCTTGAACAAGAGGGGGTAGGAGATGAGTGTAAAAAGTACAAGCAAGAATCTGATATGCAAAAGAAAAAGACATGAAAGAATAACAAGCAAATGGGAATAAATTAAGAACAAAAAGGTATTGAAAGAAGAAGTCTTTTGTATTATGCTGAATATTTCATTAAGCGTTCAGGTATTGTGTTTATGTTTCAAGAGAAAGAAACAGAAAAGTGAACTTCTGTGAAACTAGTTAGTTTTCATTCATACCTTTCTTCTCCAGTATTTTGTGGTATTTTTGTGGCTTCACTGGATCTCCACTACCAGTAGTGAAGGGATTGCTACCTAAAAGTAAATATGGTTGAAAATTTGTGACAGAAACAGAGGTTCTCTAGTGCAGATTTCCTAAAGGAAGGTTTGCGGTTGCTACTGTTTAAAATGCACTTGAAATATCAGACAGAAGAGAAGCTTTAATTGTTCAGAAGTTAAGAAAAAAAATATTAGCTACTTTTATATTTCTGCTTATTGACTTTGAGGGTTGTTTTTTCTTCTTTTTCTAATAGACACAGTGTTCATGGTACTGGAAAACACAATAAACAGCTCTGGTGGTTATTAAATGCCTTGGCATCCCTTCGGTTTTTTTAATCATCCACAAAAGCTTTTTAAAGCCTGAATACTCTTCCACGGTGAATATTATCCCTTAATTATTTTTTCTTGAAGTGCTGAATTGAATTTGAAACACTGATATGCCTGCTTTTAACATCAAGCATTGATATTTCAAAGTGTGTTTTTGAGAGTCCCCTGATCATGGAATATGCAATATTTTATAGCTTGTGAAGATGGGGATTCTGGGAAATGTAACCCTGTAATAAAGTTAGGTAATGCAGACTTGCTTTAGAAAATCTTTGACTTTAAGAGAACTCTATAGGCACTCTGTATGAACCCCTAAGAAAGTGACAAGGGGGTGACAGGCAAGGCAGTCACTGGCACAGGGCAGAGCTGTGGTTTTCTGTACTCTCACGCGAGATTTCTGTGCATGGCTTGAGATGGGGCTTTTACATAACCCATCATTCAAAGTAGGGCTGTAGTAATGTTTTGACAAGATGCCCAGGGATATCCACAACTGCCTTAACTGTTAAAAATGAACTGCATTTGGAAAATGAGTTCTTAGGGGAGTAAGGTAATTTTTATAAAGCATGTATTTGAAACTGAAAAAAGAAGTTTTAATGCCAAGTTTAAGTGTTATTTGGAAAGCGAAGAAGTATGAAAGCCACTCCCAACATCAGCGTATACAAGATAGACTTAAACTCAGTCTTCTAATAATTGCAATCTGCTACAACCCCTGTGTAACAGATATAATTATGTTAACAGCTTTTCTACTCAGGCACCCTATATTTCTATTATGAAGCCAGCCTCATTTAATTAGCATCATGTAGTAAATTAGCAGTTATAAGGACTGCTGGGTACAAGGGAATCTCCATTTTCTCACCATCTACTTAATCCTCAGTCAATGTTGAGATTACTGCTCACTCAATTTACATATAGAAAAAAGTAATTGCTGACATCCCACTCAGATATTGTAATTCAGCTCATGGATTTGGAAAAAAATGTCCACTGTGAATATCTAGCAGTTAGGATTACTAGATTCCCACTGTGGTATCTAGGGGATGTAGAATGATCATCTATACTGAAATTGGGTTTTTTCGGTATGTGTTAAGGAGGGTGGTTTGTTTTTATTAGAAACATCAATAGATAATTTATAAAGTTTCAAAAATAAAGTTTAGAGGGTAACACATGAAATCTGAATAAAATGGAAAAAACTAAGTATTTTTAAACAGTGGTATCAGATATTCTGAGCACTTCAGTAAGAAGATGCTTTGGATGAAGACATTTCTGATATGAACAAAATCAAGTTGCATTTTTTCTTATCTCCTCTGTTTACTGCTAAGTGCAGTTATGATAGACAAATATCTCTTTCTGTTAACACTATCATTCTAGCTCAGTTCCAACACATGAGAAGAAGAGTTCTTAGGAAAATATTTTGAATGTGATTTCGGTGCTTTTCTTTTAAGCATTTTAGTAATCTCCACAGTAGCGATTGATGCTTAAATATTGCAATAGGTGCCTGAGGTGGAAGGAGTTCCTCACTGGCACTATGGTCTCTGTGGAGATGATGCTGGCAATTGTTCTCATGTCCTACAGCCTATCAGAAACCCAGGCTAGACTTCTTCAGAGGAATGAACTGCAAATATTTACAATATCCTCTTTGCACTCACTGGGAGATTACCCATCTCACTGAAGCCAATGCAAGTTTTATCATTCACTGTAGAGGGACTTGCTTATGGATTTGTGTGATTGAAAATGATTGCACCGAAGCAATCTGAACAATTTTTTTAGTAATTGCAGTACTCAGTTGATTAGTAATTAAGAAATGAATGAATGAATGAATGAATGAATGAATGAATAAATAAATAAGGGATGTATTCATTTCAGTTCCTTGAAGATCAAAAACACACAGAAGGACAAAAAGAGAGGAGCAGTTTTCACCATGTTTGGAGTCCTCTGTTGAGTTCTCAGTTCTGCACTTTTTTTTTGTGTAAAAATCTAATACAATGGAGGTGAAATGCATTTAAAAAACCCTTACAGTAAATGTGAAAGACACTAATGTGTGAAATTGATTTTGCTGCCTACAGTATTTCAGTAGCTCAGCTATGAGCCTATATGAAGTTATATATAAAAAAATATCATTATTACAAACTCATTCTTCTAATGTCTTTGAGTTAGCCATGGTTCTGTAACACAGGTTAATGATATCTACCAAAGGTAGTTTTCAGAAAACTTAAATATTTAGTTCATTGTTGTCACACTCATAGCTACACTGACACAAGCAGAGCTACTTAGAAACACGTAATGGGACAGAGATTTTAATTTGTATTAAGGCTTGCTCTCCAGATAACTAGCAATATAATAAGATGCCAATTAAGGTTTTGAATCAGCTGGAATATTTTCAACTGTTATGTGTTAAATGTGTTAATGTTTTACATATGCAACAGAAATGTTAACTTGGGTAAGTTATACAATCACAATACTGTTAATCAAAATTTAAATTAAATGTACAATATTTATTACTTGCAAGACATTATACAAATGTTTTATTCCTTAGAATAATTTTGATTTTGAACTTTGTCAGACAAAACTGGTTTGGTATACATAGGATGTCAGAATAGACATTTTCAAGAAACACCAGACAAGCTGTTTGAAAGATACAGAAAGTGGAAGAATTCTAAAAATATTTCTTATAGGAGTACCATGTTTTAACATTGTTCTGGCAATCTTCTCTTTGAGGTTTGGAAAGAATTATGAAATAGTTTAAACCCTGAGGGTGGGTTACATGTTCTCAGTTTCAGAAAATAAAATCAGAAGATCCCTCTGTGGGCTTGCCAAGCCCATTGCCAGAAAGACCAAGAGGACGTTTTTTTTCTTACAGCTCCTAGAACCAGGAAGGCATGTCATTTTGTAGGTGTCAAATGTTTCATATAGTTGTTTTTCTACTGAAAAAAAACTTGCGGAAGTGCGGCTGGCCATATCTTCTCTGATTTTATTGTATTCTGGGGAGAGAATGTGCATTGCAATGATCAATAAGCCTTCTTAGTGGAGATAGGTTTAACTATATGCTGGCAAGGGTTAAGAACCACTACTTGGGCATGATCTGCTAGTTTGAAGAAACAATTAGCTTAATGCAACTAAATGGATAGATTCTGTTTAGCACCACAAAATTATTTTTTTGGAGGACCTTATCCAGTAGGCTATAGAACAATAGTGCGGCATAAGCCAAAGACCTACTCCAGAAAAGGACTCCTCAACCAATTTACAGAAAACAATATTTATGCTAACATCTCGCTGTTACAACCATTAGCTTGCAATTTTTAAAAATGTGGGGTTAAAGTATGATTTCCATTTTGCATAGCTGGAACATATCTTGAAGCAATCTTTCACTGAGAGGTAAATACTCTATTTTTCGTAACATAGAATCGTAGAATGGCTTGGGTTTGAAGGACCTTAAAGGTAAGCTAGTTCCATCCCTCCTGCCATGGGCAGGAACACCTCCCATTAGACCAGGTTACTCAAAGTCCCTTCCAACCTGACCTTGAGCACTGCCAGGGATGGGGCATCCACAACTTCTCTGGGCAACCTGTGCCAATGTCTCATCAACCTCACAGTAAAGGTCTTCCTAATGTGTAAACTAAATCTCCCCTCTTTCAGTTTAAAACCATCCTCCGTCATTCTATCACTACACGCCCTTTTATAAACTCTTTCTCCAGATTTCTTACAGGTCCTCTTTAGGCACTGGAAGCTGCTCTAAGGTCTCCCCAGAGCCTTCTCTTCTCCAGGCTGAACCACCTCTTCCTACGAGATGTGTTCTAGCCCTCTGGCCATCTTTGTGGCCTCCTCTGGACTTACTCAAGCAGGTCCACATTTTTCTTGTCTTGGGGGCCCCAGAGCTGAATGCAGGACTGCAGGTAACATAGCAAGGAGGATGGTTTTTTGTTTGGTTGTTGGTGGTGTTTTTCTTTACTTCTTTCATTCTTCCCCTCCCCGCCTCAACTTCTAAACCTTGTCACTGTCCTTTGCTTACATAGCTGCTTTTTTTTAGGTAGTTGAATTCATGCAATACCACCAAAGTATGTTACATGTATAACGGTGTTTTCTGAGTTTCAAAGCTGAGGTTAGGGTTAAATTTACCTTCAATTTTGTTTACATGAAAAGTTGTGATTGTTGTACATTACATCAGTAAAAACTATCATAGTCTGGATTGATTCCTGTGGTACTTCTAGGCCAATAATGTTAAGTAAAAACTGTCATTGACCTACAGTTAAAAAGAAGTAACTGCAAATGGTTGATCTCTGAATTAGTTTATAGAAACCACAGTCTCTTAACTCCAAATACAAATATAAGCTAAGATTAAATACTGTTTTGAAGTTAATTTTAAATACCATATTCGGTAAGGTTTAGGTGTTAATAGTTAGAAATAAAACTTCAATTAAACATTTTCACACAGAAAATCTGGATCCAAGGTTTCTATAGAGAACTTTACTTCTTTAGTAATTTACACACTTTTTATGGAACAGTTATCAGAGGAATAAAAATTAACTTAGTTAGTAGTAACTCTTAGTTAATAATTTTTAATAGAGAAAAACCAAACCAAACTTTCTAGGTTTGTTAATCTGAGATTAATGTATCTATCTTCTTATATATTTTTTTAACTACCAAATACTGAAAATCTTAACTTCTAAGAAACGTATTGTAAGAGCTGCAGAAAATTAGCTAATAGGAAGGAGGTTAGGAAGATGGTAAAATACAAGCTGGAGGTTAAATTTTACTATGGGGAGGAATAAAAAATTCCACCCTGTCAACAAATATATTCTTATAACTTTTCAGCCTATGTTGAGAAGAACAATCCGATTGAGGAAATCACTCAAATACTGTTTTTTGCCAGCTTTCTTGAGTCTGGGAGCATCAATGCAGTAAACTTTTGTTATTGGAGTGAGCAGAGAAGACATCCATAAATTGTGTGGTCGTATTAATATTGAGATTAAGAAATTTTTAAAGAATGAGATGTTTGGTGGAGAATTAGTTAGAATTTTAAATTTCAGTTATATTTCTGCCAAAGCAGCCTACCTGTGTGCTAACCTAGAAGTGTATGATGGGTGTTAGATGGATGTTTGATATAGTACCTAAAGTATTTGCTCAACAGGATTTAGTAAAGTTTTTCCTACCTAGATTTTATTACCTAAAATGTTACTAGTATGATTTGTTATGATTTACACCTGAAAGAATAAGAAACAGCTATTCTCTGATTTGAAAATATCTGAGGAAAATATTCAAGATCTTTAAAATCCAAGAAGCTAATTATAGGACAGTTTGATAAAATTATTTTTTTAAATGGCCAAGCATAAGTTCAAATTTGAAACACATTGGCAGTGCGATACATAGTTAATCAACTTTCATATATCTTGTAAATTAAGCCCACTTAGTGCACATTCCATTAGTTTATTACTACTAATCATAACTTTTACTTAATTACATGTTCTAATTATGTGATTTCATGTACTGTACTAACTTTAATTAAATAATTAAGACATGTAATTAAAATTTGTATTTGAAGATGTTAATAAAATTCTGTCCCCAGCATTTAAACTCCTTAAAAAGATAACCCATTACAGATATAAATATGAATATTGTAAATAAACTATATTTTTCATCATATATGCCACTAACCAGCAATCTTTTTCATTTCCATGGAATTGCTTACATATGTAGAGGAAAATACTTATGATAAGTATATACCGGATTGATATTTACTGGATTTTCTAGTAATGCTTGGCCAGCTTCTATAATTTTTACATTTAATAACTGTAGTGACTTCATTTTGAGTTATTTCTGATTTATTTTTGTTATTGATTTACAAGACGAAACATGTCAGAGATATCTGCAATATTCATGCATAATCATTTTGTTTATAGGGAGATACTTGTATAAAGTTTAAGGTTCATAACATAATACTTGCTTCATATTAGTGAGATATTTATAGTAAAAGGTTAGCTAAACGGCAAGAAAGGAAAACAGCAAAACAACACAGAATTCTGTTGGGGTTTTTTTTTTTTTTGGTCAGGAAATAAGGTACTTTTAACAACAGGAGGTCATATAAAGTCACACTGGTTCATCCCATAAAATTTATTTGCCTTCTCATAGTTCCAAAAGGGTACACAGACAAGGAAGGAGAATTCACTTTAGAGAGTTGTCAAGAACTGTTTTTATTCAACAAGGAAGGAAAATCCGTGGTAACAGATGACCCTAAGCCTATTTATTAAAACTTTAAAGATATGTAAGAAAAAGGAACCACCAAAGAAACATTAAACAAAGAACTGAAAAAATATTCAAAGCTCTGCTAAATATTGGCTCCACAAAACTTCATTAAAATAGCTCTCATTTAGCAAATATGTCATTTTTCACATGCATTGAGAGGTTTAATAAATGGTCACAATGATAAAAGCAATTATACCACAAACTTTGCAATGTTGGATAAGAACACTGAAATTATGAAAGGTAATGAGTCTTCAGCCATGAGAGAGATACTATTACAAGAAAGTGTAGATCATAATGAATTGTTTCTTCCTTAATCTCTAGTTAATATTCTGTTCAACAAAGAAGTGCAGATTACACACCCTTACGACGAGTTGGAGTTCCTAGGGAATACCAGATGACCTGTTGAGGTCACTGTCTACTTTCTGCTGCTGTAAAAGTACTGTGTAGGTAAAATGGGGCATAATACAGGTATTAGTTTTGACAGAAAAGCACAAATAAAGAAGTAGCTGCATACCTGAAATCAAGTCTACACATTCAACAAAGCAGTCAGCCAGGCGTTTTGGTATGTCCAGAAAACTACCCTCCTTCTTAATATTTGCTTTCTGTTTTAAGACCTCTGAAAGAATTATATAACATAGATGTTATAGATGAATAACAGTGCTTCGTAAGAGTAGCTGTGTCTGAGATAAGGCAACAGTAAGTCTCCTAGAAAAAGTGTATTCCTTAAGATATGATATACCACAAGACAACATGCAGAGTAGCTCTATTAAATGCTAGCATTTTTCTGGAGCTAAAAAGAGAATTCATCTTGTTAAGGAAATGTCACCTTTTTAGTGGGAAAAAAAAGGTAGGGGGAAAAAAAAGATAAGTAAATTTGTTTGTTTGTTTGTTTTGTTTAGTTTTTGGTTTGGGTGTTTGGATGTTGGTTCTTGATTGGTTTCTCAGGACGCCTGCTTTCCCAAGCAGATGGTATGCTGGAGATTTGGGCAGCATGATCAGACAGCTGCTCAAGAACATAGCTTCAATTCCAGGAGCTGCATAGCCTTTCTCCCTTTCTGCTTCTAGTTTACATGTGTTTAAATTCTGTTAAACCTGTGTAGAACAGGGTTTCACTGGAATGTTTATGGTCAGTCTTAATTGCTTTACCTTTTGCACTGTGTTAATATTGTTGGAGCTATGTGAGGAAAGCTTCTCCCGCCTATGCTCATGAGGATTTTCTTTGTTTGACTGGATACCCTATTGCTTCGTTTCTTCTAAAACTAAATGTTGTGCCAGGAGATTAGTGTGTGTCTCCCATACCTTCAGATGAAGTTTTAGTGAAATGTCAGTGGTGCATAAAATGCACTGCAGTATTTTCACATTAGTGTTAATTTAATGTTTTTGCTTTTGATCCCATATGGTAAACTTCTAGAACTCCTAATTACTGTGAGTTTTAACACATAAAGAAGAAGTTTCATTTCAGAAAGTCTTTTTGAAACAGATTCTTTAACTGTATGGGCTAATTATGCTGCTGTTCCTCAAGCAAGAATTCTGTATGAGGAAAAATTATTGGCTGCTGTTTATATATTGCAAAAATGCTATATTTATCCCTGACACTTCACTGCTTAACTATGCACACATGCATGAAATCTGGCTCCTAAGAGATCATTTGTTCCAGCTGTACCTCTATGAGGCCATAATTTTGTATCTGACATCAAAACTGGTTGCTGTGGAAATGATCACGTCACAAAGCTTCAAGTGGGAAGAAAATGTACTGAAAATCATTGTTTTCATTAATGATTTTCTTAATGGAGTATAAGGCATATTTACAAAACTTTACTGTGATGCCAAGCTCAGAGGATAAGATTAAAATTATCTTTATAATTTAATGAAACTGTCTAAAATCACAAGAAATTCAGTAAAGGCAAATGGAAAATAGTACACAAAAACATATTTTAGAATAGGGAAAAAATTACCAAGCATAGCAGATCTTCAGAAAAAAAGATCTGAGGAACCCTGAAGTCTAGCACTGATTTTTAAAACAACACAAATGTGTTTCTGGAATGTATTAACAACAAAGTCATACGAGAGGCCTGGAGGTGATTATTCCATTCGTGTGACCTTTTGTGAGATTTTGGCTTTCTGTACTCTGGGTAGCTGGAAATACCTTTTATGATAAATCTGAGAGCATCAAGCCAGAGGAAAGAAAAAAAAAATAAAAAATCAGAGATTCTGAAAATATGACTTACAAGAAAAGACTGAAAAAGTCTAAAGAAGGATATAGCTGTGTTCTGACATGCTAATTAAAATGTGCATTAACTTTGCTTGGAGAAGCATAAGAACAAACAGGCTTAATTCACACTGAAGGAGATTTACCTTAGTATTAGAAAAAAACCCCACAAACCCACAAAAAACGGTCATTATGGTAAATCCTTGGAACAGGCTGCCCTTGTAGATTAGATTATGGAAACCTCTTCTCCAGAGAAGATTAGGGAAACAACTGCCAGGGGTGGGCCTTGTGCACTTGTTTCCAAGTCAGTTTCAGCCAAGAGTGAAGCTTTTTCTAGCTCTACATTTCTAAGATGCAATGATTTTTAATTATTATTTTAAAATGGGTATACTTTCCCAAGTTGCATGAAATACTTAAGATGACTTTTTCAGCTTTTTTTGTTTAAATAATCTTTAAAATTTGTCCAGACTGATACAGAAACCAACTCCCTTCTCTCCTCCTCCCCAAAAAGCATCATGGGGACACTCCAGAAAGAAACTGAGAGAAAGAAATTAATAGCTTTGAGGTGTTGACCAAGGAAAGCAATACCAACTTACATGTTTAATAGTAAACTAGACTTAAATAGTCTATTGGAAACCCGAAACTCTACAAGATCCTGGATTTATCAACCCTTCAGTTTGAAAAGAAAGATGTTATAATGTAGGAATATAAAAAACATACATAGTTGTTGAAAGCCCTTCTTTGATATCTGTTGGAGGGATGGTACAGCCTGGCAGAAGCAATCCAGGAGGTTCCTCGATTGTGTGGAAGACAACTTCCTCTTGCAAGTAATAGAGGAGCCGACAAGGAGAGGTGCCATGCTTGGCCTCATGTTCACCAACAGGGAGGGGCTGGTTGGAAATGTGATGCTCCAGGTCAGCCTTGGCTGTAGTGATCACGAGATGGTTGAGTTTGAGATCCCCAGGACAGTGAGAAGAGCATGCAGCAAGCTCACTGCCCTGGACTTCAAGAAAGCAGACTTTGGCCTCTTCAGGAACCTGCTTAGTAAGATTCCATGGAATATAGTCCTAGAGGGCAGGGGGGCCCAAGACTGCTGGTTGATATTCAAGGATCACCTGCTACGTGCTCAGGAGTGTTGTGTCCCAACTAGAAGGAAGTGCAGCAGGAGGGCCAGGAGACTTCCATGGATGGATAAGGAGCTGCTGAGGAAACTTAGAGGGGAAAAAAGAGGCTTATAGAAGGTGGAAGCGAGGACAGGCGGCCTGGGAAGAGTATAGAAATATTGTTCGGGAAGCTAGGGACCAGGTTAGGAAAGCTAAGACCCAGTTAGAATTAAATCTGGCAAGGGATGTGAAAGATAACAGGAAAGGATTCTATAGATACGTAGCAAATAAAAGACAGACTAGGGACAACGTGGGCCCTCTCCATAAGCTATCAGGAGAACTGGCTACCATGGATTTGGAGAAGGCTGAGGTTCTTAATGACTTCTTTGCTTCAGTCTTCACTAGCAAATGCTCTGACCACACCGCCCAAGTCTTGCAAGGCAGATGCAGGGACTGTGAGAATGAAGACCTTAGGCCCACTGTAGGAGAGGATCAGGTTCGAGACCATCTTAAGAACCTGAACGTGCACAAGTCCATGGGACCTGATGAAATTCATCCACGGGTCCTGAAGGGGATGGCGAATGAAGTTGCTAAACCACTGTCCATCATATTTGAAAAATCCTGGCAGTCAGGTGAAGTTCCTGATGACTGGAAGAAGGGTAATAGAATCCCCATTTTCAAGAAGGGGAAGGTGGAAGACCCTGGAAACTACAGACCAGTCAGCCTCACCTCTGTGCCTGGCAAAATCTTGGAGCAGTTTCTCCTGGAAAACATGCTAAGGCACATGAAAAACAACGAGGTGGTTGGTGACAGCCAACATGGCTTCACTAAGGGGAAATCCTGCCTGCCCAATTTGGTGGCCTTCTATGATGGAGCCACGGAACTGGTGGACTGGAGCAGAGCAATTGATGTCATCTACCTGGACTTGTGCAAAGCGTTTGACCCTGTCCCGCACGACATCCTTGTCTCTAAATTGGAGACATCAATTTGATAGATGGACCACTCCGTGGATAAAGAACTGGCTCGAAGGCTGCACACAAAGAGTTGTGGTAAATGGCTCGATGTCCAGTTGGAAACCTGTAACGAGTGGTGCCCCTCAGGGATCGGTGTCGGGACCGGTCCTGTTCAACATCTTTGTTGGCGACATGGACAGCGGGATTGAATGCGCCCTCAGCAAATTTGCTGACGACACCAAGCTGTGTGGTTCGGTTGATATGCTAGAGGGAAGGGATGCCATCCAGAGGGACCTTGACACGCTTGTGAGGTGGGCCGATGCCAACCTTATGAAGTTTAACCAAGCCAAGTGTAAGGTCCTACACCTGGGTCAGGGCAATCCCAGGCACTGCTACAGGTTGGGCGGAGAAGAGATTCAGAGCAGCCCTGCAGAAAAGGACTTGGGGATATTGGTTGATGGGAAGCTAACATGAGCCAGCAGTGTGCGCTTGCAGCCCAGAAAGCCAACCGTATCCTGGGTTGAAAAGGATAGAGTGACCAGCAGGTCAAAGGAGGTGATTCTGCCCCTCTATTCTGTTCTCATGAGACCTCACTTGGAGTACTGTGTACAGTTCTGGTGTCCTCAACATGAAAAGGACATGGAGCTGTTGGAGCGAGCCCAGAGGAGGGCCATGAGGATGATAAGAGGGCTGGAGCACCTCCCGTATGAAGACAGGCTGAGAGAGTTGGGGCTGTTCAGCCTGGAGAAGAGAAGGCTGTGTGGAAACCTCATAGCAGCCTTCCAGTATCTGAAGGTGGCCTATAAGGGTGCTGGGGGGGGACTGTTCCTTAGGGACTGTAGTGGTAGGACAAGGGGTAATGGCTTCAAACTTAAACAGGGAAATTTAGATTAGATATAAGGAAGAAGTTCTTTACAGTGAGGGTGGTGAAGCACTGGAATGGGTTGCCCAGGGAGGTTGTGGATTCTCCATCCCTGGCGGTGTTCAAGGCCAGGTTGGACAGAGCCTTGGGCCACATAGTTTAGTGCGAGGTGTCTCTGCCCATGGCAGGGGGTTGGAACTAGATGATCTTAAGGTCCTTTCTAACCCTTACTATTCTATGATTCTATGATTCTATGATTTTCTTTGCAACTTAAACCCAAATTCTTTAATGTGTAGTTTTTATCATGTGATTATATTTGCTACTGACAGAATATGAAATATTAGTTTTTTGTCAGAGGCTTAAGCTCCAAATGCTTTGGGAGGTAGCAAGGAATTTGGAGGTAGATATATTTTGCAAAATTTCTGCTAGTTTTCTTACAAACAAATTAGTTAATGATTTGATTAAGTTTATCTTTCTGAAGTTTAGCTTTCTGAATTTCTAATGCAATGATGAATTTTAGTCACTTTTACATTACAGTATCAGCCTTACAAAGTTACAGGTACAGTCTTGAAGACTAGAAATATTTTATTTTTAATCAAAACTTAGATTTCAGTCATGATTCCTGTTTAAAGAAATTAATTTTCAGACTCTGTACCAAGGACTTGATTATCAGGTGGATGTTTCTCTGTTTCTTGGTATTTGTCATTTTTGTTCTGTATATACATGGGAACAGATATTACTCTTATTTCTGCAATTTTGTTGTAAGTAAGAGTTACAGTAGCAATAACTGTGCAAATGATCCATCTGTGATCTGCCTTTATAACCACACAAATAATCCACAGCAGTTATCTTTCCAGCAGAATTGCTTGGGAACTGAATTATTTTGCCTCTGAAAGTAACCCTAAAGGGCTATACAACTTAAGGGGTGTACTAGCATTAGTTATTTATTAATACAGAAGAAATGTGTCAAGGAATGAATCTTCCATCTGTGCATAAATTATGGATGAATAAAACAATAAAAGCCGTAAGAAAAGTGACTTCTTTTCCATATGGGAGAAATTAAGGGCCAAGTATACAAAAATTTTATGTCAATGCAAAATTGGCACCAGTGGCCAATTCTCTTTTAAAACTGAACAAACTGTTGCCAACTTATTTAAGAGGTCTAGCACCAGAAAAACAAGTACAAAACTGTTCAGGAAACATCTTTTCTGAGGGACAGCTGTAATCATTAAAAATGTATTTACCATCAGATAATGTGTAGAAGCAGAATTATCAATAGTTTACAGGGAAGGACACAATTTCATTCTAAGTGAGTAATAAAATTGGATTTTGCAAATGTATCTAGAATTTTCTTCTAATACGTAAAGCTTTCAAATATATGCTTCCATACTGTACCTATTAAGCTTAACTCTGACAGATATTGAAAGAGATTGCAGTGGTCTCGTAACAAATGCAAAGGAACATGCTATATACTTGGAATGAATTGTAGTTTGCATGTTAATGATAATCATGAAGGCAATGAAAGCTGTGTTTGGCTAGAATAAGGCCTCTGTGAGTCTCGTTACACGTACATACTACTGTTTTGAATGCATAAAGAAAAGACTAAATGCAGGAATGTGTCTGGCTTAACTGTGATAACTGCTGTTATTAGAGAAGAGATTATGCCCCACTCCATAAACAGAGAAGGAAGAGGACTAAACATCCAGGAAGAGGCAAATTTACTTTCTTAGATACTCTGACCAGTGGAGACTAAAGACTGCAGATGCATTGACTGTCTAAAAATCAATCACGCATTTTCGATAGCCTGCTGTTCCTCGAGGTTCTGCTGTAAAAGACGTATATTGAATTATCCTATCAGACATCAGTCTCATAATTTCCAGATTGTCTCTATCCATCCAAATAAATTTGAATCAAGGATTACGTGGCAAAAGCTTTACTGCAGTACTTGTTCCCTCAGACAGCTGTTCTGCCTCCTCTGGCCATTAGTGAACTTCCTGTAGCCTTTCTGACTGCTCATTACGAAGTGTCTTTCTTTAACTCTCTCTTAACACAATTACTGGACTACTACTTACACTCCACTGTACTTACTAACATTGCCCTAGGACTGGGCCCATGACCTAAAGATATTACTCCCTTTTTACTGTTCTTTGTTGGTGATAGAACTCTCCTCTGGTTGATTCTTACCTGATATAATTGGCAAAATGCTAATCATCATACTATCACTAAAACATCATCTCAGGATCTGATTCATGTAGTGAACTGTGGCATAACAAACCTGAATGTCTTAGACCAAGTGCATGGAAAAGGTTTTACATTAAGCAGAGAGATGATGCCTTCCATTCAACCACTAGAGTGTTCAGGCAGAAGTAGGCTTACAGTGGCATCACCTTCATATCAGTTTGGACAAAGACAACAGATGATGAGAAATGACCTAGTATACCAGTTTATTTCAACACTGTCAGCAGAGGAGAACTGTGGCATAGATGCCAAGTTTAGCTTCATGCTTTCCAGTGATGTTTATATTTGAGAAACTGCATAGAAAACATGTTTTCATAATCATGTTATTACATTCTCTTTAAATTCTTAAATAAATTCATATAAATTGCAAACTTTAAATACAATTCTCTGGACAGTTTATTTTCATAGTCATTTTGTATCTACAGAGTGGCAGAAAGCAAACAAGCAAAAAAGGTCTTATTAAATAGTTCAAGAATCAAATTTTAATACATACTTCCCCTGAGTTATGAGAAAAACCCAAAATGGATTCAAACTATCTGGTAATCACTAAGCTGGTGAAAAATTGCTTTGAAGGCTAGTGATATACAGTACTATATGAACAAGATTAGGCATAGCACAGATCCCACTGATAATCCACTTGTCAGCCTCCTGCTCCCTCTGTATCCTTTTACCACTTTCCTCTGGCCATCAGCAACACCACTAAGCCAATTTATTATCCTCTTTAGAATGTTCCCATCAATAACACAGTGGCTCACTAAACTTCAGTAGAGTTCTATGGTTTCATGACTTATTTTTTAACCTTTTATGCCAGTAGTCTTGAAATTATTCTTCAGACTCAGTTATCAAATATTCTTTTCTCCTGCTTTGGCTTTCATTGCAATTTAGTTGTGTGAAATAAGTGAAGTGTTTACCAATATCTGCAGCTAGTAATCTGCCCAAACATTGTACCACTTTTTCCTAGTAGAGGACAAAAGTGCGTTTCATATCACACATGCAGGTTTCAAATAATTTCTAATTTCACTGCTTGGGTCAGCTCTTGAGTTGATATAAGTTGCTATAGTTCACAGAAGCTTTGCCTGTTCATGCTGAAAAATCTGCAGCATTTTTTTTTTTTTCTTAAATATAGATGAGCTATTTATTTATTTCCAGTCTTTGCATGTGTAAAGATAATAAAAACAGGAGATAGTTTCATTGATGTACATCAACTTCCATTACTTCTAAATGAAAGATTATATGAAATACAGCTCTTAAATTTCTACATATAGAATTTTTATGATCATTTTCAAATCTTATTATGTTTAAGTTGTTTCTTGTCTTCCTTTAGAATGCTGAAAAAAAAAGCAATTCTTTATTATAACCTTTAGTTATGAATTTTTTATGTTGTCTTAATGAATTATCTTTGCTCACATCATGGAAAAGGTTTTAATTTTGTTAAATATTATGTATTTCAAGTATAGAAAACTCATCAAATTCTAACTAATCATTCAGCAAAGGACAGCCAATAAAATTTTTCTGTCCCAGTAACATTTATCTGTCTTGGAGAGAAAACCACAGTGATAATCAGTTTCTTTAACGCAGTAAATTTCTACTTGCATCCAAAACAAAGTCTGTATGAAAGCAGAAGAGCTATGATATCATTTAAGGATTTTTTTTAAGGACTATTTAAATGTTAGAGTAGAAAGGTTAAATTTAGATATAAATATCTCATTCTGTAGTGGATTAAACTACGTTGTATCTTTATGTTGTGGTTAGCTATCCATCTAAGTTTTATCTCTTTAATCACTTAAAATACTTCTTTCAGACAATATGTTGCTAGGAAATGGAAAATTGGAAGGGGAATAAAGAAAAGTAGTGAAAGAAGAAAGAAACAATAGAAGAAAAGCTCAACACTGGCAAGAAACTGTTGCTTTTTAGGCTTTTATTGTGTCAGTATATTTAACGAAGATCACCTGACAATGTTTATAAATTCCTGTTTTTTCTCAATTCCAAAGTCCTAATTCACATGAGAATATTACTGATGAAATCATTGCTATATATTTTGTTCATTTTTCCATGCGCTTATGAAGAAGTGCTGATTTTGAGGTCATGTACACATATGCATTCCAGAGTTTTATCTTGTCACAATTTCTCTAATGAGCTTTCATTGGAATGAGTTTCAACTGGAGTGTGTTAGGTGATGTTCAATAACAATATGTAAAAATTCTTCATATCATAACTATATTGCCTTATGTATTATCAAGCTGTCTTAAGCATCACCATTACCCTGAAATAATGAATCCATTCTTTCACTGCTAAAGATACAGTGGTTTTGCTTTGTAAATGGTATTATGGGACGGTTTGTCCATATACAGCTGTATTTGCCTTCTTAGAACAGCTGGGTTTAGTGATCCCAGCATTTTCACTCCTGGGGAGGTAAGGACTGGCTGTTAACATTCTGCCTGCAAGGCAACGACATAAGCCTTTGCTTCCATTTTTCAAGGTACAGAAAGTATCTGCTGGAGAAAAAGAAGTGCAATAACCTGTAGCAAATAATTTTCACCCTATGAGGGGGAAGCGTTGGAAAGGCAATAGTTATCATTGATCCTGAAGGTTATTTTGAATATGTACTAGTATATATCCTATGCTTGATTAATTGAGCAATATCTCTCTCTCCCTAAGGTTATCCCAATTTTTTTTTTTTGCTTTGATTTGGATAAGAAGTGCTGTCAGGCAGTGCAATTTTGGTATCTGCATAACATTTAAAAGCAAAAAATATAACAAGAAATACAAAACTGTAAGACCGTTTTGGCTCTTCAATCCTATAAAACTCTTCATCATAGAGTGTATGGTGACATTGAACTGATTTTTCTGTGAGTTTTCCTGTCTAATAAAACAATTCTCCCTCCAGACAAAACAAATAATCATAGAATAAACCAATCTGGAAGGGACCTTTGGAGGACATGTAATTCCTAGTCCTGCTTCAAGCAGAAGTAACTTCAAAAATTGATCAGGTTGCTTATCACATAGTCCAGCTATTTTTAAAGGTCTCTGAAGACAGACATTGTACAGCTTTTTTGAGAGATATGTGATCATCTCACTATGAAATGTTGTGTTCCTTTCATCTAGTTGGAATTTCACATTGTGATTTCTTACTGTTGCCTTTCATGCTCTCTCTGCGCATATCTGAGAAGCACCCAACTTATCTTCTCTGTAATGCTTCTTCAGTAGCTGAAGGCAGCGGAAGTGTTTCTTCTGTCTCTTCTCAAATGTACTGTGTTTCAGGTCTCCAAGCATCCTAGCATACATCTACTGAACTATCTTGTTGCAGTGGGGAACCCACAAATATGGCCACTCCTGCACTGGTTAGAGGGGAGCAATCGCTTTGCTTAAGTTGCTGTCTGTGCTTTTACTAATGCAGCCCAGGATGTGGTTACTCTTCCTCGTTGTAAGGTAGCGCTGCAAACTCGCCCTGAGCTAATAGTCCACCAGGATCACTAGGTCCTTTCCTTTAAAATATCACCCTAACTATTTGGTCCCCAGCTGCATGGAGCTGGTCCGTCCCAGATGCAGGACTTCTGTTTGGCTTTGTTTCATGAGGTTTCTGGCCAGTGCATTCCTCCAATTTGCTGAAATCCTCTGAACAGGCAGCTTTTCCCTACAGGGCTTTGACCATTCCTTCTAGTTGTCATCCAAAAACTAGTAAGAACACATTCTCTCCTGCCATCCAGGTTGCTGGTGAAGGTGTTCAACAGCTGTAAAAGTATGAAAAAATTTCATGAATGCTCCTCAGTAGATTGAAGGCTCTTTTCCAGTCTCAGTTTGGGTTATGTATGAACCATTTAGAGTTAACTACTTGGGAGTAAATTTTATAACGCTTCTTCATTTTGTCAAACGTATAGTCCCATTGAAACTTTGATCATGACGAAAAATGTTTATGGATCTCTAAAATACTTTTTTATTTGCTAAAGGTCTATGTTACCTTTGTGTGAGATAATACACATCTTACATGTACACTGAGTGCATATAGATGTGTATGAGTAGGTATGTGTAAATTGTCGATGTGTAAATTTTAGGCATGTGTAAATTCTAGGCTGTACAATTTGTGAGATCAGACCAAATGATGGACTCGCAGCATCCTGTTTTCCCAGATTACGGGAGAATAGGTGGAGGCTTTTGGAAAGCATTAAATCTTAGATTGTTTTTCTTTTTTGTCTCAGAAATATATTCCTTTCCCTGAAGTACCTGTATTCATTCTAATGCTAAGAGATATTCCTGAAGTCTTGATTTGTGGCAGCTGACTCTCAGGCTGATACGGCCGGGCTGGCCTGCACAATTTTGTAGAAAGTAAATATTAATTAAAAGAGTTTCATTATTTAGCTCTTCCAAATGTGTTTCATTAGAACATTTTTGGTTACACAAAAATATTGAGCTCTTTTAACATGTTATAGTCATACGGTTTCTGTCTGAAAGTTATGTCCACTCAATGATTCATGGCCAGGAAAGTTCTGTACTACTACTGTCAAGATGAAAATATTGTCACATGAGGGACAGCACTTGAGGATTTCAAATTTTCAGCCAAGAAAGAAAGACTTGTTGACTGTGGCATTTGCCAAAAATCATTAGACACAGTAGGAATGGCAGTGCTAGAGGGGCTGTCACTGATGAGAACAGTGGTTGATTAGGTCAAAGTGTCCTTATTCCGGGTGACACTAGACATAGAAACTGCGCACAATGTTATTCCTTATTCTTACAGGTGAGCAGATACCTTTGAACCAATGCAAGAGAAAGGAATTTTGACCTCGATGAGGATATGTTTTGTGGTTTCTTCTACTTTGTGTTATTTGGAAAATTATTGCTTTAAAACTCCTTTGTCCTCATGGCCAGAGGGAGAGAAATATTGGCTGGGTACTGAAGTCCTGCATAAGCTCAACAGCTCGTCAAAACCATACAGAACTATATCGGGTCTGGCTTGGGATGGAATTAGTTTTCTTCATCCTGGCCCATATGGTCTATGTTTTTGACTTGTGACTAAAACAATATTAACATACCAAAATTCTGGCTAGTGCTGAACAGTGCTTGCACAGCATCAAGGCTTTCTCTTTTTCCCAAGCTGCACTTCCTCAGGGGCTGGCTGGGAGTGGGCAAAAAACTGGGGATACACACAATCTGCACAACTGCTCCAGACTGACAAAATGGGTATTCCCAGCCGCATAACACTGTGTTCAGAAATGAAAACTAAGGGAAAGTGAGTGTAGTGGTGTGCTCCCCCTGCCTCCCTCCCATTGGGACAGATAGCAACATGGTAACCAAGGGCTGTGTGGAATGATGATGGGCTGCCTTCCAAATTCAATCCAGAAATGGTACCATGGGTGTGCTTTACCAAATAGCATTCATCCTCCTTTTTTTCTTTATGAAGTGCTAGGACATAATGTTCTGTAACTGCAGAGGTTAGTTTTGTTCCATTCACATCCTAATACTGATGAAATTCTCAGAGAATTTTAGGAAGTACTATTAACAGAAAGTCATTATGCTATAGCCTAATTTCTTTCCAAATAGGTGAAAGAGCTGGCTTGATTTTCCAGTGAGTGAATGAGAAATAGTGGATACAGAGTAGTATCCTTTCCTCTTTCTAGAGTGTTACATCAAACTGTCACAAAAGTGAATTTCAGTGAGTAACAACAGTTATACTTTGCTATCTGTATTACTCCTGCTCCCCCTGCCTGTCTTCCTCCTTCCTACCTGGCTGTGAGTACCATTAGTTATCCCATTCATGTCATATTTTCCCATTCAATGGCCGAGAAAGATTCAGCTATGTACTCTTCATAGCAATGGAGTGAAATCTGCAAGGTTTTCCTGTATTACACATTCTTTTGAGGGAAACCCAGTAACCGTGCACAGATGTTTAACACATGAGAGGGTGTTACTCCAACTAGCAGGGAACATCATTCATGGCTTGTCCCAAAAATAGTACCTCACCATTCCAATATCTTTCCCTTCTCTCTCATAGTCTCTCTGATGGATGTCTCAGGAGGTTTTTTCATCCCTTGGTGTAACATTGCTAGATGTTTCAAGGATGAGAAAGAAGGCTGTCTTATATCTCCTCCTCCTCCTTGCAGGGGTCTCAAAGGAAGCTGTCTTCAATATTCTTGAAACCTAATTTTTAAGCAAACAATAAGATGACAGTTAAAATACAGTATATAAATACCAACATTTTATAACCAAAAGGACTGAATTAAAAGATGTCAACATTATACTTTTCAGAAGGTCTGGAGCAAACCATTGAGTATAGTATAATTTCATAGCTCAAACTGATATTTGGGCCTCTATTTAGAACAATAAGCCTGACTAATTTTGTGATGCTGGGCAAGTTGCTTATTATCATTAAGTATTGGTTTACTTATTTGTATAAACTGGGATAAATATGCCATGTAATCTGTAAATTGACGTGTACTGCTTTACAATTGGGCCAACTAGTTATAACAGTTATCAGACAACCAGAGAATAGAATTTAGGAAAATGTAGCCTCACAACTTTAGCAAAGACTACACTTAATCTTTATAGATAATGTTTCTCTAAGCCAAAGGGAACTGCAGAGATGCAACATCACACGTTCCCAGAAAAATGCCTCCAATTTCTGCTGACATAGGAAGTTGAAACCAATCCTAGGATTTGAACTTGAAATCTCCACATACAACTCTCTGATAGAAATGATATCTGGACTTAGGTATTTATGAAATATTTAACATATACATTGCAGAAGAATACAGGAGCAGAGACGAGTAATTTTCAAGGTTAGACTACTGCTGCTGCAACATGCAGGGTGAAGTGGTAATGCCTTGCAGGTACTTTTTAAAATTGGTCTAAGACAGCTATCTATATTTATCCAAATTCTGTTGAAAAATGCCTATATTTCATTGTCTGAATTTTGCTAGGTTGTTAAAAGTCATGTCTAGATTGCACCTGCCAGATTTATATCCTACAAGAATTCTGTTTCACAGAACCCAATCCATTTTCTATAACAATGTTGTAACACTTGAATTTCTACTTCAAGCCATGTCCAGAATTGGCTCGATTTTGATGCCAGTGTGGAGCTTTGACCCTAGCCTTCAGTCCCATAGGAATTCAGAAACTGGAAGTTTTCCAGAGATCTTATATGCAGGTTACAAGTAAATAATCTCGCATTCCATCTACTGTGCTGAGCCCACAAAACCAATTGTGACTTTAGTGTGACATTATTTTTCACGAAATCCTAGAGTGGTTTGGATTGGAAGAGACCTTAAAGCTTACCTAGTTCCAACACCCCTGCCACAGGCAGGGACAACTCACACTAGACCAGGTTGCTCCAAGTCCCATCCAACCTGGCCTTGAACGCTGCCAGGGTTGGGGCAGCCACAGCTTCTCTGGGCAACCCGTGCCAGCACCTCACCACCCTCATAGTAAAGAATTTCTTTCTAATGTCTAATCTATATCTCCCCTCTTTCAGTTTAAAGCCAATCTCCCTCATCCTATCACTACATGCCTTTTCAAAAAGTCTTTCTCCATATTTCTTGTAGGCCGCCTTTAGGCACTGGCAGCTTCTCTAAGGTCTCCCCAGAGCCTTCTCTTCTCCAGGCTGAACAACCCCAACTCTTTCAGCCTGTCTTCACAGGAGAGGTGCTCTAGCCCTCTCAAGATCATTGTGGACTCCTCCAGACTCGTTCCAGGAGTTCTACGTTCCTCTTGTGTTGGGGGCCCAAGAGCTGGACACAGGACTCCAAGTGGGGTCTTATGAGAGTGGAGTAAAGGCGAAGAATCCCCTCCCTTGAACTACTAACCACATTCTGCACATGATCATATACCAATGGTTTTTCTGAGTCTAAAGTCTCCAGTGGACTTCATCAACTAACAGATGGGAATAATATCTGGACTGACCTATCAAGAATAAATTCAATCTAAAAGTGTCTCCAACCTCAGACATTGCAGTATTGTATTTAATACAAATCACACTCATCTATCTGTGATGGACAGAGGGTAGAAAAGAAAAATACTATGGAAATGTGGAGGCTGTTATTTGACCTTTTCCTCTTGCGCAAAGTAACTCTTAAGCTTTCATGCAACCCACACAGAAATAATTTTGACTGTTCCTGCAAGCCATTTGGAGCCAAGTCATGCTCAAGTCCATTCTATTAGCCATAATGTTCCTACTGTAGGAGGTAGGTAGGCACACGTCAAGTGTAGAAGCTCGTTCACTAACAGTATGTTTAGAGTGAGGGAAACTGATAGAGAAGGCATCATTATTTGGATCTAATGGAATAAAAATGACACTACAGGATTTATTATCCTTAAATCTGTTTTTTCTTCTCAGGAATATTTTGAACACATATGTTGAAGTATCTTACTGAAGTGATACAATGTGAAAAGAAGACACACTTAATCATTTAGCTCTTCAGAAATCTACTTATCCGTGTCAATGCTGTAAAGAATAGGTCACAAAAAAAGAAGTTTTAAATTATGAAGTGCTAATAGTCATCTTAATTAGTCATCTCATTATGCACAATCAGTCTTGTACTCAGGTATAAACTTCTTAAAAGAATACTGAATGTAAAAATCTGTTTTCATGCAAAAGAAATTGTAAGACTGAAAGGCTCAAAGCTAAAGAGTTCTATATTAAAATTTTTACCTTCAAAACTTTGAATAAAGGAAAAAGACTTTAGAATCACATTTTCAGGACAAAACAATGAACAAGTCCAACATTCAACAGCTTCTTGGCTCTACTTTTTAAGCTTTCAAAAATGCAATAAGGATGATTTACTACCATTATTATAGAAATTAGGATCTTAAATGGCATGCATAAATGGAACTCTCAACTTTTCATACTGGAAGTACAGACATGGATTGGTTTCTCTGGATTTGCAGCTATATCCAAGTAGAGCTTTACAGTTGGGATTTGTCTAATTTGATTGTTTTCTTATTTTTGCAAAAGTGGTTACTCTTTCTAGAATTTTAGCTGTCAGGAATTTCAGAAACATTTGATGATACAATCGCTATGTTCACAGGCTCGTGAAGAAACAGATTTTACCCTTTGAATTCAAACATTTCTAAGTAAATGCTATAAACTGAATTGTATTCTAAGCCCAGTTCAGTTAACTTATCCTTGACTGAAGACAGAAAGTGTAAATGTAAAAAATGAATGTAAAATGTAAAATGTAAAAAACCCCTGGTTTTTGGTTATTTTTAAATTTTTTTCTTTTTTTTTTTTTTTTCACCTGGATTATATCAATGCAATTTACTTAATCATGATGTAAATTTGTAGTGAATCTGAAGTTAATGCATCGGGGTAGGGGCAATCCCAAGCACAAATACAGGCTTTTCAGAGAATAGATTGGGAGCAGCCCTGAGGAGAAGTATTTGTGGGTGTTGACTGATAAGAAGCCCAACAGGAACCGGCTTCAGTGTGTGCCTACAGGCAGAAACACAAGCGTGTCCTGGGCTGCATCAAAAGGAGTGTGATCAGCAGGTTGAAGGAGGGGATTTTTCCGCTCTGCTTTGCTCTCATAAGACCCCACTTGGAGTCCTGTGTCCAGCTCTGGGATGCAACACAAGAAGGACATGGAGTTGCTGGAACAAGTCTGGAGGAGTCAACAATGATGTTAAGAGGGCTGGAGCACCTCTCCTATGAAGACAGGCTGAAAGAGTTGGGGTTGTTCAGCCTGGAGAAGAGAAGGCTCTGGGGAGACCTTAGGACAGCTGCCAGTGCCTAAATGGGGCCTGCAAGAAATCTGGAGAGGGACTTTTTACAAGGGCATGTAGTGACAGGACAAGAGGGAATTGCTTTAAGCTGAAACGGGAAATTCAGATTAGATATTAGGAAGAAAGTCTTTACTATGAGGTTGATGAGACACTGGAAGAACAGGTTGCTCAGATAAACTGTGGCTGCCCCATCCCTGGCAGAATTCAAGGCCAGGTTGGGCGGAGCTTGGAGCAACCTGGTCTAGTGTGAGGTGTCCCTGCCCATGGCAGGGGGGTTGGAACTAGATGATCTTGAAGTTCCCTTCCAACCCTAACCTTTCTATGATTCTATGACTGGAAATTCCTATTGGAGTATTCTTTCAGAATACAACAATTTTTTAGTAGCAACAGGTTTCACAGAAATCAGTTACCTTTGATGAAAAAAATATTTTAATGGAAAGTGGAAGTCTTCAATAGGCTTACTTTTTTAGAACAGAAAATTCCTATTTTGAATTCCTATTTTTTTAATTCAGCTTACTCAACATCATATCAATATATGCACATTTAATAAAATAGCAGCAAATCCCTTTTAATAAAATACATATATTTTAAAGGGGACAAGTAAAGTGACCTGAAGCTATTTTCTGGGTTTTAACACTCTGTGATAAAGTCTGAGGGCTCAATTTTTTTTTTCTTTTCAAACCAGATGATTATCTGACATCTTAAAAAAAGTCTTCAAATTTGAAACCTTGGTTCCTGCACAACTTTGCGATGTATTAGTCACTTCTTTTGAGAGGGTAGGTAGTGCCTAGATATGTTGAAGAAATAATAAAATGAAAAAATGAATTAAATTGCATAGTGTGCTTTTAACATCTAAAGAACATGCTAAAACATCAGTTGAAATCTCTGCTATGATTCACACCATCTGCAGTTTTCTTTCATTGTTCTCCATTGTACAGACTCACTATAATGTCATTCAAGACCTGCACTTCATCTATTCTCTGTCTGGTTTTTTATGACTTGTCATGGAATATACCTTTTGGTCAGGTTCTGAAAGATTTTCAGTAAAGAGTGACATGTTTTTCTTGTAAAGCACAGCTGAAAATGGAAAGCTGTTATAATACGCTTACAATGTATTAATTTTTCTAAGTGGATATATTGGACTTATTCATACCAGCTTTTAAAGAAACTAAATGCTGGCAGAAGAACAATAAATGATTAACATAGCACTTAAATGGCTTTGCTCCTATATACTAATTCTCATGCTAATTATGTAAATTGATCACCTAAGCTTTCTAGTGAAGGAAAGAAGTCCAGGATTGTAAATATTAAACACCAATTGCTAAATTGAACACTGAATAATAGTATAGAAATAGAAAAGCCTTAGTCTGAATTGCTCAAAATCACAGGGGGAAAAAAAAATTATTTTAGTAAAGGTATAGTAGGATTTTTTTTTTCATGGCAAAGCGCACAGAATGGGAAAGACTAATAAATATCTTGGTTTCTCTAGCTCCTTTTGTGCTACTGAAACAGCAAGTACATGATACTTCTGTTTTCATACATACTACAATTGGTATGTGAAAATAGCCCTGAGACAAACGAGGAAGTGAAAAACTGTAGTCAGAGAGAAAATCTATTCATCCATGTTATATATTCAGAATAACTGCAAGAAAGAAAAAGCTATGCAAATTGCAGCAAACTAATTTTCTTTTGTCACTGTATTAGGCACCATGAGCCAGCATTTATTCTGTTGTATAAATTCTGAAGACACAAATACTTAGAAAGAATAAAAAAACAGAAAATATGCTTTACGCAATAACCTTTATTGTTTTCTAAAAATACAGTTTGAAGCTCTGCTTTCCTCTCTGACACTTCGTCAGCCAAGGATTCTTTATATTGTGTAAAGATTTGTTATCCAATAAATAGAATTGCAAATTAGACAGTAACCAAGACTAACAATAAAATATCAGCACTGCCAAAAAAAAAAAAAAAAAAAAGAAGGATCAATGGGAGTACATTTACAGCATTTAAATACAAAGTATATCTAATTTATTACAGAATTAGTGAATGCATTTCCGTAAACAATAATCAGAAAAGACTACAAAAGTAGTTGGAGAATTTCTGAGAAGTGAAGTGTCTAAAATCTAGCTCCAGTTTGCTCAGTGTGTTTTATGGTACTGTTCCAGTATTTCCACTAACTTATCAGAGCCAGCACAAGTCAATTTATGAGCCCAGCTCACTAGAAGCTTGAGCCTGCTTTCTTTTAGTCAGAGAGTTACCATTAACATCAGCCTTAAGGAACAAAGAATTGAGCCCTTTAGGTTCTCTGCCTTATTTATACAAATATACGTTATACATGCAGGCATTGTAATGCAGTAGCATAATACACTGGCCTTTGGGGCAAAAACGTTTTCATTTTAACTACATGCTGCTTTCATTAGTAGTTGAAAAAATGCCATCAGAACACTTTTATTACTGTAGCTTTCAAATCTTTCCCCCAGAGCCCCTTTTTTTCTTACAACACCTAACTTTTGGTTCTTCAGTACTTAGAAATTTCTCCTTACGTCCAGCTTCTTCTCTTTCTCTCTCTGTTTACATATGTAGTTTACAGTCCCTCTAATATATTCTTCCAAACAACTTCAACTCAGAACAGGCCCTGAGATGTATTTCTGTTTTTTTCAAGGGTGTTCTGTTTGTGTGGGAAAGCATTTACAGAAGTAAAACATAGATTTTACCTTTTTTGGATGAAAGGTGCAGGTTCCAGTGGAGTGTAGGAAGCAAGGAGTCATAGTTCACACTGACTGTGCCACACCACTTGATTCAGAACCTTAATATCCATGTAATGATCAGTAATGCTCACTTTCTCACTATAGAGAACTTCGAAGAAAAAACACTTTTAGGTGACACAGGGTAACCATTTTATGATGATAAAAAGGTCTAAAATCAAACTTGCACAACTTTGTTAAGCAGAGTTGGACCTACTTAAATCAGCTCTGAATTTGGCTTGCATAGCACAGAGCCACTTTCAGCTATTCTGGCAAGAATTTAACTGCTATGAGAAATATATTTAATGGGATTTTGTTCTGGAGTGG